>NC_065450.1:62166289-62872844 GCF_917563875.1 Diabrotica virgifera virgifera | reverse complement strand
AATCCTGAGAAATTAAGCACGGAAATGAGTTTTGTAAATTAAGGAAGCAAAAACAAAATATCTAACCTGCTCTAGAAGAGAAGTTAACAAGAGGAGACAAATTAAGATAGAAAACTATACTTATGAAAGAGTTCAACAATTTAAATATTTGGGGGTAATAATAATTGTTAATGGCAAAAATAATATAAGTGAAGAAGTAACGGTGTAAATACTAGCAGGCATAACAAAATATACTGGGGATACCATAGACATAATGAAAGACCAAAAATACAAAACTGAAAACATTCAGAGTTACAATCAGACCAGTAGTTACATATGCAGCTGAGACAATGTGCCTTACAGATTAATACGAAGAAAGATTAAGAATATCCTAACGAAAAATCCTGAGAAGTATAGTTCCCATAAGACTGGAAAACGAAAAAAATAAGAATGGAGGGGGGGAATGAATCATGAAATAAGATACCTAATGAAGGGAGAAGATATAGTTTTTTTTTGAAAAATGGCTTTGACAGACCCAATTAGCCAGACTTGTTTGTGATTGATTACAGATTCATAGTCATAAATTTCTTATAAAGATAAGTACATTCTACAATATTATTTTTATAGATACATTGGTACATTGTGTAGCTTTTTTTATTTTGTTTTTTTTTATTATTTTACTGTTTTTTTAATATATATTTTAATTTGTGCGAAACACTTTTTTCACTTCTTTTTTTTTCTATTCTTTTTTTATTTTTGTTTCTATTTTTTTTTCTTTTTTTTTACTTATTATTTTTTTGTTATTATTTTATTATGTGTTTTTTTTTTAAAACCACATGAACAAATTATGCCTGTTATATTACGTTTACAACTTGTATTTACATAATTTAACATGTTTATAAATGAGATGAAGAATTTCCATATCATTTGTAAATATTAAAGTATTAAGGTTTATTGGGAAAAAACATTTTAAATCTTTTAATTCCTTATAAAGGTCGTTTATGTTATTTATGTTTAAATGACATTCTAGTATGACATGTGTTAGATCTCCGATTTTGCCACAAGTACAATTGGGAGTATCTGACAAGCCGATTCTATGCATGTAATATGGCGTAAGAGCATGATTGGCTCTCAGCCTATTAATGGTCTTTATAAAATGTCTGTTATATTTTGTGTAAAACCATCTTTTTGAGAATATCTTAGGGTTACAATGAGCAAAAAGATATAGTTAGATTTATTAAAACACATACATAGAGAAAAGGAAAAAGGGCCTACTAATAAGAAGGTCAGCAGTAAAAGACCAAGAGGAACACCTAGAGAGAGATGGGAGGACTAGGTCGTGACGAATATCACGATGCTGAAAGTAATAATCTGGAGGAACCTATGCATAGATCGAAATAAACCGAAGAAAAATGTAACAAGAGCCAAGTCATAAAACAAACTTTGACAATTCACAAGAATAATACGGAGTTATTCACAACATCAAAGCAAAAAATAAACGAATCAAAGTAAGAGCGGCAAAGATATATTTACTTACATTTCCATGTAGACCTCCTTTCCCAATTATTAAACCAAGCTCTAAACACTTTTCCCAAAACTTCATCACTCTCTTCGGGTCTAAAGGTTTCTTACTTTCTCTGTCTTCAACTAGTTCAACACCTATCATCAACCCTTTACCGCGGACATCTCCAATCACAGAAAAATTTGATTTCAATTTTTCTAGTCCCAATATTAAGGGCGTTCCAACTATTTTACAATTTTCTTGTAGTCTTTCTTCTTCTATAATCTAAAATAAAGAACAAAAATCTAGTATAGTCTAAAAATTCGTAAGAATAGTTTAAAGTTGTCTTATAATTTCTGTTTCTGTTTCTTCAAAAGATGATTTTGAAGAAAACTAGTTGCATGATCATGACCAAACAAGCAGATGCGAACATCCAATTGAATATTGAAGATACTGTAATTGAGAGTGTAGATACCTCTACAAATATAATATAGGAAGAAGGATAACATCAAATGTAGACCAAACCAAAGGAAATTAAGATACGTATTGAAATAGCAAGTGCATCATACATTAAACTTAAACAGTTTCTTTGTTGTCGGGATATAAGGTTAGAACTACTCCTAAAGGCCGAGACACACATGCCAGCACCGCGTCCGCACCGAGCCGAGACAGCGACATGGATGCGATGACCGAGCAGGGCTACGGTGCTGACGTGGTGCGGTACTATGTGTCTCCACAGATAAAATACCTTACTTTTTCTGGACATCTTGGATATCAAAGCACCCTAATATGTCTGTGTAGATATTGGCAATGAATCCGACCCGGTCCGACCTTCACATGTAACACCGTTGCCGTATCCTCTATTTTTTCATACTATCACGTTACAATTTTTTGTGATATTATATTTGTGTGTGAAATGTATCATTTTTGTGTATTTTAGGTATGTTCTAATATGTTATGTATATATAGGTTTTTACTTGATTATCTTAAATCATTGTGACGTTTAACTTGCTAGAAACCTTGTAATATTGTGTACCTAATGTGTTAAAAGTAAGTAGTTTTGAAACACCAATTAAGTTAAGTTTATTATGTTGTTGTTTTCACCAATTTTGAAAAATGTGAAATTATTGAATTGTCCACGTCCGTCTGTCCGTCCGGCCGTCTTGCCTGTCTGTTTGCAAACTCAACTCCTCCGTCATTATACCAGGTAGAATGACAAATGAGGTGTCAAATGAAAGCTTATCCAAGGATGGTACTAAAGGTGAGAAATTTAACCTAGGCTGTCTGTCCGTCTGTCTGTCCGACAGCGTATATGATTCCTTCGTCACTGTACCAGATAGAATGACAAATGAGGTGTCAAATAAAAGCTTATAATCCAAGGATGGTACTAAAGATGAGAAGTTTGACATAGGCTGTCTGTCCGCCTGTCCGTCCGACCTGGTATAGTGACGGAGGAGTTATATTCGCGGACAGACAGACAGACGGACAGACAACCTAGGTCTAATTTCTTACCTTTAGTACTATCCTTGGATTATAAGCTTTAATTTGACACCTCATTTGTCATTATACCTAGTATAATGACGAAGAAGTAAATGTTATTATTCTATTATTCTTGTAGGTACATTTAACATTGATTGAAATTATGAAAGAAATTAATACAGTGCTAGTCAAAAGTCCGTACCCCCCCTTGTATCTTTTGAACGATTATTCCTATAATAGTGAAATTTGAAAGGAGGAAATAAACGGACGTAAGCTTCTTAACTAGTAATGACAGGTGAAGTAATAGTGACAGATGACGTTACAGAGCCACTGTGACCGATAATTTTAATTGGGACCTTATGGCAAGTGATACCTCGCTTGAAAGGTATTGAAAATACCTATTCAGTCATACTAATTTTGTTTGAGTTTAAGCTAATTTTGATGAATAAATGAAATAAATATAAAATTGTAGTTTCGCATTTAATTAATAAAAATTCAAAATTCCGCCTATGATTACTTGTCAAACAGGTTGACGTTGACGTAAAAACTACTAGAGAATTAATAAACGTCAACTTTTTTGACAAAAAATCCATAGGCGGACATTTGAATTTTTATTAATTAAATTCGAAACTACAATATTATATTTATTTAATTTATTCACCAAAATAAAAATCAACCTAAACCCAAAAAAATTAGTATGACTGAATAGGTATTTTAATTACCTTTCAAACGAGGTATCACTTGCCATAAGGTTCTATTTAAAATTATCGGTCACAGTGGCCCTATAACATCATCTGTCACTATTACGTCACCTATCATAACTACTTAAGAAGCTTACGTCCGTTTATTTACTCCCTCCAAATTTCACTATTATAGATATAATCGTTCAAAAGATACGAGGGGGGTACGGACTTTTGACTAGCACTGTAGAAAACAGCATGGCGACACTGTGATGCACAAACATAAAAATTCAGCCACATTCAGCTGTGCCGGCTGTGCGTTACATAGGGTGCTTTAAAATCCAAGATGTCCCTTTTTCTTTCTCGCCGTAGCGCGTCCCACACTCTGCCGTGTCTGCTCGGGCTCGGTACGGATATGTGTGTCCCGGCCTTAAGAATGCTTCGGTGTAACATGTTCTCTGCTATTCTTTATGGCTGGTTAGCGTGGACACTAAAACAAGTGCATCTGAATAAATTGGCCGCCTTTGAACTTTGGTGTTAAAGTATAATGGATTCAAAGAATGTCAAATGTGGAAGTAACTAGAAAGAAATGAAAGATTACCTATCAAAATACGAAAGTTGAGTACTTGGGACATGTGATCAGAGAGCAAAAATACTCATTACTTTACACAAAAATTAAAGATTAACTTCATACAAGTAACTATGAATTTTCTTTATGGTAGGGGAGCCCAAGCGGGGATTTTTGCAGTAACTCAAGCGCGTCAGATTATTATATGGGGAGAAACCTGGTACATTGTAGATGTACCTCTACCATATATTGGCTCTAAACACAGGGGAGTTCGTTAAGGGGGTTAAGTACATGCAAAACAGTGTACATTTCAAAAATCAGACGATTTGGACGGTGCATAAGGAAATGGGTGTCAGAAAGTTTCACAAGAAAAAAGTGAATATTTCGCGAAATGAACGATAGATCTAAAAACTAAAAAATACGTGCTTAATATTTGTCAAAAATCTATCGAATGATACCAAACACGACTCCCCACGGATAGGGGTGGGGGGTAAATTTAAAATTTTAAATACAAATCCCGCGATATTTCGCGAAATGAACATCATATCGAAAAACTGAAAAATACACTTATTCAATATGTTTGAAAAATCTATCGAATGCCACCAAACACGACCCCCACGGAGGTAGGGTGGGGGGTTACTTTAAAATTTTAAATAGGAGCCCCCATTTTTTATTGCAAATTCGGATTCCTTACGTAAAAATAAGTAACTTTTATTTTAAATATTTTTTCGAATTATGGGTGAATGCGCTATAATCGAAAAAAGTGATTGTTGGAAATGGAAAATTAAATTAAAAATGGAAAGTCCCCACTAAAATGGAAAACTGTACTTAACTTTTTTTTGGTTTTAGAACCTACTCTTCACAACCCAATAGGTCCCCAAAACGCTCGAGTGACTACATGTTTAGCATACTTTCCTCCCCTACTATTAAGTTAAAATAAAACATATTTATCTATACCTCTAATACTGATATTCCCACTGCGCAGGCAACTGGATTGCCTCCAAATGTGTTGAAGTGTACAGCTTTGGTTAAAGCAGTTGCAATTTCTTTGGTAGTGGCTACTGCTGCTAGGGGATAGCCATTGCCAATACCCTTTGCCATAGTAACAATATCTGGAACTATACCGTGACTCTCAAAACCCCAGAAATGGTCGCCTGTTCTACCGAATCCACTTTGTACCTAAAATGTAAATAACATAACATAAAGTAAAGTAAATAACAATACTAAAAATCTTTACTGAAACAATCATTTTATTTAAAACGGCAATATGTCCAAACTACAAATGAAATTCAGAGTGAAACTGTAAAATGAATGAAATAAGGGAAATAAATTATTTTATACCTCTTTTAGCTTCAGGAAAACTCATCAAACTCATTTATTTATAATGTGTGCTGAATGAGTATTTACTACTTAATCCTACTGCTTATTTCTTATTCGAAATAAGGTAATTTATTGACATTTGGCAACACTGAGTCTCAGCTTTGACCAAATAAGAAAAGTTGATAAAAACTGCTTTTCGTTCCTTTATTTTTTGAAGTACTTAAACCACTTCTCGTTCGTTCTTTTGGTGGTCATTGCTGTTACTGTCTCCGGTAACTCAACTAGTTTTCTGTCAAAGAATTTATTTAATAAACTGTTAAAATAGGTTATTTGGCCATATCGTTTTGACATCCTTTTCATGAACTAATATTTTATTAACAAAATAAGTTCTCAATCCAGTAGCACAGAAACGAAATAAATATCGTTCTCATACCATTAGATTGACAACAGGTGGGAGTTCTCTGGTTACTACCCCCGTGACTTTAAAAAATTATAAGCCATACGGGTGCCGAAACGAACATTAAGATGAGGGAATTTTAAATAATTCACGTCCCATCTGCTCAGCGTGGTAAAATTCCAACGAGAATTTTGGAGAAGGAAGCTTGCTGAGTACTTATTTATTAGGTATATTTACTGGGAGACATAATTCACATGCAACACTTCGTGACGACCATTTTATTAGACTACTTCAACGGTCAATATTGCCAACCTGATTTACATATTTTTGGGGATCAGGATAGCTAACATTTCAATAGAGAAAGCTTCCTAAGTACTTCACAAAAGAGTAAATGAATTAAAAATGTATAAACATTTTCAATTTTTTTGCAATCCGAAAATGCAGCAGCATTATACTCTAGTTAAATCGGAGAGTGCAGGAAGAGTCTATACCGGTTTCGGGGATTTTTTCCCCTCATCAGTAGTCCCATATCCTCTTCTCTCCAGTTCAACCAGGTACCCTGCTTTGGGCCTTTCCGAATTGCAAAGAAAGAAATGCAACGAATATCGTAGAGACATCTACCAAGAAACAAAATAAGTTCTCAGTCCAGTAGCACAGAAAACGACAATAAATATCGTTCTCATACCACTAGATTGACAACAGGTGGAAATGGACAGCCTAAGTCTGACGTCACAACTGTCACAAAATTGGGAGGAGCTTATATTGGCTCCAAACAATTTTGTTCGTAACGTTAAACCAGTAAATTTATCAGTCAACGGTTAAATTGTCATAACGAATTTTTCATGTATGTGCTTTGTGTGGCAAAATAAGACTTCATTTAGGTATTTCGTTAAAGAAACGTGTTAATTAAGAGATTTTTATTCGTTTTTGCTCAGGTAGTTTTTATTTCTTGGTGGTTGAAAATAAACATAACCTCAAAACTGTTTACGTTCTTATCATTGCATTAAATTAACTCACCTGGGCAAAAACGAATAAAAATCTCTTAACTGACACATTTCTTTAACTAAATACCTAAATGAAAAGTCTTATTTTGTCACACAAACCACGTAAACAATAAATGAAAAATTCCTTATGAGTGTTTAACATTATAATCAAAATTGTTTGGAGCCAAATATAAGCTCCTCCCAATTTTGTGACGTCAAGACTTAGGATGTCCATTGACAGGAATTGACGAGGGGAAAAAGTCCCCGAAACTGGTATAGACTCTTCCTGCACTCTCCGATTTAACTAGAGTGTCAAAAGATGGCAAATAGTAACTCAAGACGTATTCGCTTTGAGGCACTATTTATCTCTTATTTATATTATAATATTAATCATTTTCGTGTATACCGAATATTGATTTAAATAAAACAATAAAAGAATCCAAATTCGTTTTCAAAATATCAAGAAGTTCTTAAATAAATTTATAAGAAATATCACTTAGGATTAAAATAATTCATTATATATTTTTGAACAATAAAATTGAACGCTTTTGGTACCTACATTAACTTAACTTCTTAGATGATTCGGTGTGATTTTGTTTTTATTTGTTATGTAATTTGTACGACACAATGGCGAAATCATTATTTCTTAAATCAAAATACTAATATGATTATTTCTTGAGAATTATTTTGATTATCTATTTAACTATATCAATAATTTTATTAAGAACAAATTTCCAAATTTGTCAAAAAATACATTTAAAAAATTTGCCAAAGATAACACGGATAAAAATTTTTTTGTTTAAATGTTACTAAATAAAAAATACATGTTTACAAAACTGCTGCATCGTGCTACGCGCTATCATAAAACGTTGGTTGCAATCTAGGAATTTGTACTTGATCTACAGCATTTTATAATGTGTCGATTTATAGACTAAAATTCTTTAGCTATAGGAAATAAATATATTTCCCACCTGAAGAACTCACTCCTTCGATCTTTTCTTCTATTGTCAATTTTGAGAGTTTGTCAGGGGCGTCATTTGAAATTTTGATTGGGGGGGGGGGCAAGCATTATATATACAATACATTACAATGATGTAATGATGAAAATTGATGTAAGTATTTTTTGTAAATTTCACTCATTTTCAGGGTCAGGGGGGGCAAATGCCCCTGACACTATCAAATGACGCCCCTGGAGTTTGTACTCATTTTAAGAGCTATAAAGTGCATTTTATATTATGTTATTACTAAAGACATCAAATAAATGAATCCGTAGGGAACACATCACCTAATTTTGATATAGTAGTGATCTAGGGTAGTCATGAGGGCATCAACCATGCTTGTAGACTATAAAGCATGTATAATTCTACCAATAACATATTTCTTGATGGCTACACTAGGCTAGAAGGCTAGAATATTAAATAGGGTTTCTCTTGTTTCGAAATGATATTTGATTTGCTTCTAGATGGTAAGCCAGAGAATCAGTTTGCCTTACTGCTCCTAGTTGAAAAACGAATATTATAAATACTATTGTTCATTTATTGTACAAAAAATTGCTTTTTTATGTCATTAATTATGTGCTATCTCATAGATCAAGAGTAGCTCAGTATCAAGAGACCACCGCTAATCTGTCTTGAGCTGCCATAGACAAAATTATTATTGCCAATACGATCTTGAACGATCGCTTATCGGACAGGGTACTGAAAGAAGAAGAGCTCATACTATTCCTTATTGCAACTTAGCAATTACTTACCTCATCAGCTACATATAATCCTCCTTGGCTTCTAACCCGATCATAAACACCTTTTATAAAATTCTTCGGATACTGCACGACACCACCAAGTCCTTGAATGGACTCGGCCCAAAAAGCTGCTAACCCAGTTTTTGGAATATCGTGATTTAACTCATATTCAAACTGTTCTAAATATTTCAAACCTGCTTCACATTCTCCGGTACAGTCACAATGCCTATCTGTTTGTACTAGACTGTCGCGACATTTATTTCCTCCCCATATTCCTTGATAGATATCGGGATTCATGGTCTAAAAATTTAAAATATAAGTATAAGATAAGAAATGTAAAATGGAAAAGACTTTTACAATACCTACAACCTACAAGACTTGCTTGATAACAAGTTACTTACATAAGTTACAACCAAGGTTGTTACAAGTTACAACCACTAATGGTATAAGATTTAAGGTGAAAAGAAACTCTATTTGCTTGGTTTTACCAGGGCAATGCTGGTGAGGGAACGAAATTGCTGTGTCTAGATTTTAGAGACATAGACAGGGCCTTTAAAAAATCAAGAGAGAGAGAGAGAGAGAGAGAGAGAGAGAGAGAGAGAGAGAGAGAGAGAGAGAGAGAGAGAGAGAGAGAAGGACCGATTTTACAATTAGTTGTGTGAAAATACAGTCTTCCTCTTCTACTTAGTTCAGGCGAATTCGTTCGTTTATCTCTGGCAGTTGGTCGTAAGATTTTTGTACCATTCCTAGTATTTTCCATTAATCTCTGATAATCCCTGGGGCCTCAACGAAGGCCAACAGTTTCCTTATTGGTAGTTTTAGGATCCCTTCTGATTAAATTTTTAATTGATCAGCGAATTTCTGCCTCATATCACTTAGCACATTGTAATAACATAGGATTTGTATGAGAGTTTCTTCTTCTATTTCGCATTTTCCGCATCACGATTTATTCACTTTCCTCAGTTTGTATACGTGTTTTCTTAAAGGCAATGTCCAGTCACCATTTCGGTCACTGGACCATTTCGGTCACATTTTTTTAGCAATATTCTTGATTATTTTCTTATTCTAGATTTGCCCTTGAGTTTTGCCTTCTTATTCTAGATTCCATTTCTTTTGATGATTTCTTATTAGCCATTTCTGAACCTCGTTTTTTGTAGCATCTTTAGTAATGCCACAGAACGGTTCCAGACCTACAAAAGTTTCTCTAGAGTCTTGTTTTGCCAACAAATCTGCTCGTTCATTCCATTGCACCTCTTCATGACCCAGCACTCATATTAAGGACATTTTATTATCTTTTACTAGGTTATTGTGAAGATCTTTCCAGTTTCTAATCAGTTTTGATTTGATTAGTGGGTTCTTTACTGTCAAAATAGCCGCTTGGCTATTTGTATAAAGGTTGATTATCTTTGCTTTGGGGTCTCCTTCATGATTTCTATGATTTCATCAGTGCAGACCACCGAAGCAAAAACTTCAGCCACACAACACAGTGTTGTATGTTGATCTAGGCTGTAAGATTTATTATAATTGCATGTCTGCCAAAGATTCCTGATCCAGTACCATGAGCAGTTTTAGAACCATCAGTGAACCATATTAAGTCCCCATTCATATTTGGGACTTTTTATTCTCTATAGGTATCATATAATTGTGTTAATCTTCTCAGTGGAATTTGGTTCTGGTGTCATCATAGCTAAGTTCATCATAAAGTTGGATTCCTTAAGTATAAGCCCAGTAGTATTTTGTGGTTAGTCATTACATAATTCCTCCTCATAAGTACTGTTTGGTTTAAATCTCAGGAAGGGAGGAAGGTCATAAAGGCTTCTGCCGAAATATATAATTCCAGCGGATGTAGAGATTTTAAGTTTAAATGTAATATCTCTATTGGTGAGAATTTTCTTTAGTTTATAGAAGGCAGCTCTGACTTTTTCAATATGTCTTTCTTTATACCCCAGTTATCGTTAACATTGGCGCCCAAATAGATGATATTGTGAACTCTTTATAATTTGATGAGGCTCCAATAAGAGCCGAAAATCGCGATTCAGAGGACTGGACTGCGCTCCGTATTCTAATTAAAAAGTAAGATTGTTTTGCCTTCGCATTGCAACTGAATAAAAATTGTATACATTTTTATTTTATAGTCGTATTACTCCGTAGAGTAACCAGGTGCATTTTCCGTTGGAACTTTACCAAGCTACAGACGGGGGATGTGAATTGCATAGTGTAGAATTCCTTCCCTTTGTCTTCACTGCAGCATCCATTTGGCTTGCAAACTGTAGAAGACTTGGAGGTGTCACTAGGGAAATGTACCAATAAGTTTTCAATTTAAAAATATTTTAGTAATATTTTTAATATTTTCAATATTATTAATGTTGCTATTAGGATTGAAAACTACTTCATCTTTTAATTGCCAGATGACGCTAGTCACCTAATACCTTCACTTCGGTTGCAATGGGTGGGAAAAACTCTCGACGCTGGTCAGTTAGGGTATGGAGAACAGTGCCTACGTTCTTTCCGATGAGGCTCCAATAAGAGCCGAAAATCGCGATTCAGAGGACTGGACTGCGCTCCGTATTCTAATTGAAAAGTAAGATTGTTTTACCTTCGCATTGCAACTGAATAAAAATGGTATACATTTTTATTTTATAGTCGTATTACTCCGTAGAGTAACCAGGTGCATTTTCCGTTGGAACTTTACCAAGCTACAGACGGGGGATGTGAATTGCATAGTGTAGAATTCCTTCCCTTTGTCTTCATTGCAGCATCCATTTGGCTTGCAAATTGTAGAAGCCTTGGAGGTGTCACCAGGGAAATGTACCAATAAGTTTTCAATTTAAAAATCTTTTAGTAATATTTTTAATATTTTCAATATTATTAATGTTGCTATTAGGATTGAAAACTACTTCATCTTTTAATTGCCAGATGACGCTAGTCACCTAATACCTTCACTTCGGTTGCAATGGGTGGGAAAAACTCTCGACGCTGGTCAGTTAGGGTATGGAGAACAGTGCCTACGTTCTTTCCGATGAGGCTCCAATAAGAGCCGAAAATCGCGATTCAGAGGACTGGACTGCGCTCCGTATTCTAATTGAAAAGTAAGATTGTTTTGCCTTCGCATTGCAACTGAATAAAAATGGTATACATTTTTATTTTCTCTTTCTAATTTATTTCATACGCTCTGATGTTCATTGGTTGTAACTCATCTGGTATTAAGTTTTATTCAACACATTTTTCGGCCACCCTGTTTATAAGTCGTTATGTTGTATACATATTTTTGTTATTATTGGAAACATTAATTTATGGTAAACATATACTATATATTTTCACTTTTATTTTAAACACTCAACAATCTGCTCACTATAGTCTCCGATTTATTAGTTATTAAAATTTGCAAATTTATTAACAGAAAAGGTGAAGTGTCAAACAGTTTGAAACTGTTAGTAGTTGGGTAAAGAAAAACACAATATTGAACAAATATATCTGGAAATTCCAGTAGACAATGCAAGTATACTAAAGTTATTCAAGGCTTCATTTTTATGAACTATAAAAATTTTGAAAAAGTAGAAAATTGTATTATAACATCTGCTTTGATATAGAAAATTGGGGAGAACCTATGAAGAAAATTATTATAGATGCATTGTATTCGTGAAAAATCTTTGCTTGTTTATCCCACTTTGGCCGAGAGATTGGTACGCCCTGTCTCCCTCATGACGTATAATTTCCATCAAGCGATTTAAGTTATTTCGATAAAACATCAAAAATGCAGTTTGAATAATGTTCACGTTTGAATAATATTCGCTCACGGATAAAATTGGGTTCTACTGTACAACCGATTCACAAAAATGTGTAGTACGTAATCCAAACCACAAATTACATACTTTAAAGCTTAAAAGTTAGAGCGACCAAGAAGACTTAAACAATATAATCTATACTAAATTTACCATCAAGATGAAGTGGAAATAAACAAACCAAGACACCTTAAATGCTATTAATAGGAGTACTCCCGATTCATAATTTACAATGTATATACATTGTATGTCATAGATCATGATTTTTAAAGTTAATACATTCGGGAGTGCACCCAGTAGCATTTAACGTCTCTTGGTTTGTATATTTCTACTGTATCTTGAATTTAAATCTAGTACAGTATAGTCCGTTCTTTAACGGTAAAATATTGCAAAACCTCTAAATTTTAAAGAACCGCTTGGATTGACATGAAATTTGGCATACACATTTACACATAGCTAACAAGTGAAAGAAAAAAAGTGATATTGTGCCGATATGTGCTTTTGCCCCGGGGGTGGTTTTCACCCCCTCTTGGGCGTGAAAAAATATTCGTCCAAAGTAAGTCCAGAAATGGATAAACTTACTAATTCTAAGTAACTTTCGTTCTATAGAGTTTTTTCACTAAGTCAATATTTTTCGAGTTATTTGCCAGTGAATATGTTCATTTTTTCAAGAAAATAACCACGCTTTTAGACGGTTTTTTGCAAATAACTCAAATAGTAAGTATTTTGTCGAAAAGACATTGTTAGCAAAAATATAGCCTGTAAAAAAATTTAAAAAATGGTGTATATATCACGTCTGTATACCTAGTACAAGCAGAGTTATAGCTAATTAAAAATAGGTTTATATTCGTAAAATTCCAAATGGAATATTTTAATGTGAAATAACCAAACATGAAGCACATTTCGAGGAAAACATGTTTAAAGTGTAAAAAAAGCTTCATTTTTGTTTTATGAAAAAAAATTCTAGCATCAAAAGTAAACAAGTTACGCTCAAAATAAAGTTAGTCCCTTTTTTTTGGTAAAAAAATCGGGAAAATCACCCCCTAATTAGTATCTCAAATAAACTTAATCGTTACGACTTCACAAGTTTCTTGACTAGTGTATGTATTGTTTATATGATCTGTAAGTTTCATCGGTTCAAAGTCCTTATTTTTGAAAGGGCTGTAGTTAAAAGGGGTTAAACGAGTCACAGATCACGAATGTATGCAAATTTAAAAACAACAAATCTTAATCAATTTTTGTCTAACAGAAAAACAAAAAAATACATGATATTCAGAAAAGCAATGCTGACTTTTTTTGTTTTTCGAGATTTTTGGTATCTCTAACAATTTTTAAGTTATTTTGAAAAAAATCATATTTTTAAAAATTAAAATTTTTAAAAATTTCATTTTAAAACCAAATTTTTTCAAAAATAAGCACTTTGAATCGATGAAACTTACAGATCATAAAAACACAACATAAGTAAAATAATTTGTGGAGCGGTAACGATTTATTTCATTTAAGTTGCTAATTAGGGGGTGGTCTTCCCGATTTTTTTTTGCCAAAACAAAAGGGACCAACTTTATTTTGAGCGTAACTTGCTTACATTTAATGATAAAAACTTTTTATAAAAACAGAGATAAAGCTTTTTTTTAAACACTTTAAAAAAGTTAAAATGGATTTTCCCCAAAAAGTGCTTAATTTTTTGGATATTTCACTTCGAAGTAATCTATTTGAAATTTGGTGAATATGAATCTATTTTTCATTGGCTATAACTCTGGTTTTATGAGGTCCAGAGACCTAACGCGTACACCATTTTTTTACTTTTTTACAGGCCAAAAGTGCTTAATTTCTTGGATATTCCACTTCGAAGTAATCTATTTGAAATTTGGTGAATATGAATCTATTTTTCATTGGCTATAACTCTGGTTTTATGAGGTCCAGAGACCTAACGCGTACACCATTTTTTTGTTACTTTTTTACAGGCCATATTTTTGCTAGAAACGTTTTTTTCGACAAAATACTTACTTTTTGAGTTATTTGCAAAAAACCGTCTAAAAATGTAGTTATTTTGTTGAAAAATGAACATATTCACTCACAAATAACTCGAAAAGTGTTGACTTGGCGAAAAAGCTCTATAGAACAAAAGTTGCTTAAAATTAGTCAGTTTATCAATTTCCGGACTTATTTTGGACTTATATTTTTTCACCCAAAAAAGGGGGTGAAAGTCACTCCCAGGGCAAAAGCACACATCGGCAGAATATCACTTTTTTTTGACATGTAAGCTATGCGTATGCCAAATTTCATGTCAATTCAAGCAGTTCTTTAAAATTTAGAGCAAAAACCGTGAAAGAATGTACTAAGTCTACTTTGTTGCTTAGCTTTGATGACATAAAAAGAATAGCCGGAACAAAATGAAATCTTGCTCAGGATAGAGATCTATGGAAGGAGTTAGGAGAGGCTTATGTCCAAAAATGGACGATAGAAGGCTAAGAAGAACAAGAACAAGACTTACTTACAAGAACAAGTCACTTACCTTAAACATTCCAGCAGCTCCTGGTACAGGATATTTATAATAGTTATTTGACGTCATTCCCATGACCTGATAAGTTAGTCCATGGTAACAGTTTTTTAGAGACATGACATCGAATTTTTCTGTGTAAGATCTGGCCATTAACAATGCTAAATCGTTAGCTTCACTGCCACTATTTACAAAATATATACACTGAAAAAATTATTACTGTAGAATTATTACATACTATTACTATGCTTTAACAACTTCACTATTCCAATAATAATATGTATAATATCCAGAATCTACCAAGTCCAACATTATATTTTGATGGGTCCCTAGACGAGAAGCGAGTAACCATGTTATTCCTTACTGATAATCAAATAGGTATTGTGATAATTACTTTCTTTTCTTTGCTTTAGGAAGAACTTAAAAAAGTTGTGACTGGCTGAATGGCAAAAGCCTGTGCCAAAAAAAACATTATATTAATGTTAATATAGCATCTATCCTTGAAATACATTTGATTCATGGACGTACATATTATGGACACATTAAGTTCTTTAATTCATACATGAAACTAGATCCAGAATTGTGCAGGCCAGATTCGCTTTTAGAAGGACGTCTAAGGTATTACATCCATATGTAGTAGAGACCTAAAATTGCTATTGCGGGTCCGCCTACCTCGCTGCTACGCGTTCTTAGTATTAATTGTTTATGGTATTGTTCGTCCGCTATAACTTTTCCCATGCGTCACGATTCATTTTCAAACAAATTAAGTCAAAACATAAAGTGAAACGTACACCGATGTGGGTAGTAAAGGGTGATTCATTTAAAGGTACTTTTTTAAAAAAGAAAAAGCAATGAAAAAAAAATGAATATTATTTGAAAATCTTTATTGTCGTAAGAAGAACCATTCTTTACAATTACTTCTTAAAGATAATTTCTTTCAAATGTTGACCATGACTGCGGTTAAGACGGTCCAATCTAATTATCGATGACGCGTTCGAGCTTTTCGATTGGTGTTTGACCAGTGACTCGAGTAATACTGGCCTTGGCCTCCAATGCCTCAATCGTAGCCGGTTTATTCATGTAGACTTTGGACTTGAGGTAGCCCCAGAGGAAAACGACTAGACGTGTGATGTCACAAGATATAGGCGGCCAAGTCACTGGTCCGAAGCGTGAAATAAATTATTGCTCACCGAACCGTATTCTCAGTAAAGCCATGCTTTCACGGGATGTATGGCAGTTGACGCCATATTTTTGGAACCAAATGTCACTTAAGCTACGAACTTCAATTTCTGGTACCAAATAGTCCGTTATCATGGTGCGATAATGGTCTTCATTCACGATAACATTCTGGCCGGTCCAATACATGGACCGACGATGACATCGGCCCATAAACCATACCAAACAGTGTTTTTTTCTGAACGTATCGGCAACTCTTGAACCTCTTTGGGTTGCTCATCAACCCAAATACCGGGCATTTTGTTAATTCACGTCCGCATTAAGTCAAAAACGGGCCTCATCGGAAAACATTTTTTTTTGCTCTTAGCGCACGAAACACATTCCTCATTAAACGCCTATCTTCGAATACAGCTAAATCATTTCTAGACGTTGTACCGAGTTAAGTCTTTCTAGGATGAAATGTCAAACAATACTGAATAAGGAACCAACTTTAGGTGATACCATTCATGCACGATCTCCCAACAAATCCTCACCAAAAAGTACCTCTAAATGAATCACCCTTTATATAGTATACAGTATACAAAATTTATATACACATGGACGTTCGTTTCACTTTATGTTTTGACTTAATTTGTTTGAAAATGAATCGTGACGCATGGGAAAAGTTATAGCGGACGAACAATATCAAGTTTTGGACTGGGAATGAAAGCGATCTAAATCACCTCGCAGCTTTCGACATATATGATGCTATAGAAGAATTTTAAAAGTTTTTTGGGTGGAGAAGATTCGAAACTTCACAATACTAACTAGAGTACTAGAGCATCTCAGCAAGAGAGCAAGACTACCGAGAGTATAAAAGGTATAGAATAGAATAGAAATAGAATAGAAATATGCTTTATTGTCACTGAAAATACAAATTTTATGGACAAAGCTTAATTAAAGTCAGCAAAAAATAAATAAATAATATCTAACAATAACAATAACAAATACAATTTTCTGAAATTTGATAAATCGTCAATATAAAAAAAATATACATAAATACAAAATATAAGTTAATAAAGTAAAGAAAAAAAAAAACAAAATCGACATATTGCAACAATTTATAGAAATTGCAAAGTGAATATACAATAAAGTAAACTATTTATAGACATAGGAACTAATAAGTTTAAGCTGCTGCATGTGACACCCAAGTATAGATAAGTTTGGTTACTTGTACATTACTGTAATTTCTTAGTTAGTCATTAAGAAACTCTTCTACTGAATAATATGGTCTTGTAGATAGATGAGCTTTTGTCATTTTACGGAACTTGGGGAAAGATGTTGCAGATTTGAGTTGTAAAGGAAGATGGTTGTATAGTTTTTTTGCGGAATATAATATAGATTTCTTTACTAACTCAGAGGACGGGATCGGTAAATAGACATCAAAATTTGAATTTCTGGTGGAGTAGTCATGACGAGGCCTTGCTGGAAAGACATGCATGTGTTTACGAATTAAGCAAACAGTTTCTAAAATATATAAAGATGTAAGGGTTAAAATGCCGTGATCTTTGAAGTAACTTCTGCAATGTGTTGTTCTTCTGAGGCCAAACAGATACCTTATTGCTCTTTTTTGTAATTTAAAAATAACATCTAACTGGGCAGCTGTACTAGAACCCCAAAAAGGAAGACCATATCGAAGATGAGACTCGAACAAAGAAAAATATGTTAGTTTAGAAGATGCTAAATTGAGTTCTTTCGAAACAGATCTTATAGCATAGCAGGCTGAGGCGAGTTTCTTACTTAACACATCGATATGAAGGGACCATTTGAGGTTGCTGTCTAAAAAAATACCAAGAAATTTTACAGAATCAACGGTAGAGATCTGGCTGTTATTAACAAGCAGGGGTTGAAGAGCACTTTTATAGGATAATGCTACTGTCTTATCCACGTTAAAAGAGAGTAAATTAGAGTCAGACCAGGTTTTTATCGTAAGCAAATCAGAAGTTATAGTTGCATGAAGAGATGCAATAGTTGAGTTGCTCCAAGTGATACTGGTATCATCAGCAAAAAGAAAAATTTTTCCATCGATTTTTAAGTTAGTGATGTCATTTATAAAGATAAGGAACAGTAGAGGACCCAATACTGAACCTTGTGGTACTCCACATACAATGTTTTTGAGACTAGAGTCAGTATCATTTGCTCTAACTAGTTGTTTCCTATTATTCAAGTAAGACTGGAACCAATTCAAAGGAATACCTCCAATCCCATAGAAATTTAGTTTTTTAATCAAAATGTCGTGATTTACACAATCAAAAGCTTTGGCATAGTCACAGAAAACAGTGGCAGTATAAAGATTATTGTTTAGTGCTTGGTAAACCTCATGAAACACAGAAAACAAGGCATCAGTGGTACATTTATTAGTTAAAAAGCCGAACTGGTTTTGGGATAAGATGTTGTTATCAATGAGAAAGGACATAAGACGGGTTTTTATGAGTCTCTCAATAATTTTTGAAAGTACCGGTAGTAAGGCAATAGGTCTATAGTTGCAAGCATTAGATTTTTCACCACCCTTATGAAGGGGAATAATAATGGCTATCTTTAGGCACTCTGGGAATTTGCCTCTTTCAAAGGAATCATTAATTAGTGAGACGAGGTTTTCCAACACATTTTCTGTGAGATTTGAGAAGATTTTTATGGATAGTCCATCAGTACTACAGGATGATTTGCTTTTGATACTATTGATAGTTTGGATCAGTTCAGATATATCGATTGGTCTTAAAAAGAATGAATTCGAGAACACTCCTGAATTGGGGAGATAGGAAATGGGATCTTTTTGTGGCAAAATAGTAGAAGTTATATTTTTACTCACATTAACGAAATATTCGTTTAGATTTTCCGGGTCTGGAAGGGCAAATGTTTGAACTGCGTGAGTTCTATTTCGAAGATCGTTTATTATGGACCAAGTTTCTTTTGCAACACTTTTAGAGCTTTCCATACGATTTTGATAGTAGGCTTTTTTAGCTGATTTGATGAGTTTTAGATAGGTTACCCTGTACTTGGTGATATATTGAGTGACAGAGACGTTGGTAGCAAATTTCTTGATATACAATAGTGAGCGCATATCAAGAAGAAAAAGCTGGGGTACTTCGGACATGTCGAGACGTCGCAAATATAGATTGCTACAAAATATTATGCAAGGGAAAATAGCAGGCAACCACAATTCAGGACGTAGAGAGACATTATGGTTGAAGGACTTGCGAGATGGATATATGGCATTGATACAGGCATGCTGTTTAGGGTGGCAGTGAATAAAATTAAGAAAGATATGGTGGTACCTAACGTTCTGAAATAACATGGTAGATAAAGATAAAGCATCATGTATGATTCATTGGACAGTGAAGTCGTTAATAAGATTAAATTATGTAAAATACAATGCTTACTTCTAAGTTGCCTGGTAACTTATCTGCTAACTTCTTAGCATATTCGTGGATCTTAGTTTGGTAATAAATATTTGTGGAATGTCCTAATGTATCCATCTGATCCTTCATGGCACTAGTTATTTTCCTTGAAATCAAAATTAAACAGGTTAATGCTTTAATATTTTTTATCCATGGAATATTGCAAAAATTAGAGCAGTCTATTATAAAATATTCCCTTTCCTTTTAATTATAGGGAGCTAAATAAACAATAAAACTGAAAAGAAATTAACTAGAAAGATACCTATTCATAAGAGTCCAAAGCAAGGCTGCTGCATAGCACATATACTCTTCAAAATATATCTAAATGATGTGCTCTCAAAGTGGAGAAAAAAGTGCTGCAATCTGGGCATCCCAATCGAAGACGGGAGATTGTACACAATACACTTCGCTGACGACCAAATCATTCTAGCTTAATACAAGAGCGATATCGAAAATATGCTTAGAAGACTGAAAGAGGAGTACACTAAGTGGGGATTCGCAATTAATATACAAAAAACTGAGTACCTACCTACTTAGTTTCAGAAGAAAAAAACCAAAAAGTCTACAAATTGAAATGGGAAATAAAACCTTCAAAAACTTGGTTCAAATAACATCAAAAGCTGGGATAACAAAAAAATACATTTCGGAATTTACCAAGTAAGTTCAACCACTAGACAGTTACACGGACTATTGTGGAATAATAAAACAAGAGTAAAAAACAAGAAATTGAGGAATGTGAGAAAGGTATGACATTTTCAACACCCATAAGAAGGATAAAGAAATGATTTCAGGAAATCGTAACAAATCAATCGGGATATTAACAAATGCAGATGGTACCACTATAACTGAAACGTAAGACAAATTACGTAGATGGAAAGAATACATTGAACACCTAATTTATGACCATAAAATAGAACAATTAGAAGTTGACGGAGAAACCACGGGACCAGAAATAATGAAAAGGAAGTTATTTATGCCATAAAACACACAAAAGATAGAAAAGCTCCACGACTCGATGAAATACCAACTGAACTATTGAAGATAATTGATGAAGATAATATTGATGTCTTGGTAGACCTTTTTAACTCCATATACAAGACGGGACACATACCCAAAGAATGGCTTCTCTCAACTTTTGTAACGATTCCAAAAATCACAAATGCTAAAGATTGCAATGACTATCGGACAATTGCATTAATGAGCCACACATTGAAAACCTTTCTTAAAATCATACATAACAGAATCCACGTGAAATTAGAACAAGAAATAAGTAATTCACAGATGGGTTTTAGAAAGGGTCTAGGAACTAGAGAAGCATTATTTGGAGTCAATGTTCTGACACAACGATGCCTGGATATGAATCATGACATATATGCTTGCTTCATAGATTTTAAAAAGCTTTTGACAAGAGTTCAACATGAAAAGCTTTTAAGTATTCTTAAGACCAAAAACATAGATAGTAGAAATCTACAAATTATATCGAATCTGTATCAAAATCAGAAAGCAAGAGTAAAAGTCGAAGGAGAACTGACAGAGGAAGTAAGTATACTTAGAGGAGTTTGACAAGGGTGCATACTTTCACCACTCTTATTCAACGTCTACAGTGAAGTGATATTTCAAGAAGCTTTATTGGATATTGTGGAAGGTATTTTGGTCAATGGAAATGGCATTAATAATATTAGATATGCGGACGATACGGTCATATTTGCAAGTGACTTGGAAGATTTACAGTACATAATACAACATGTATACAATGCATGTGAAAGGTACGGACTGCAAATGAATCTCAAGAAAACGAAATCAATGATATTCTCAAAAAAAAACACAAAATAATACAACGATCGAAAGAGTAACAACATATAAATATTTAGGAACGTGGCTAACCGAAGATGGAGATCAAACAAAAGAAATCAGATCTAGAATAGAAATGGTAAGAAACACGTTCATAAAATTGAAGAACTTACTTTGCAACCGTAACCTTAATCTAGAGATCCGCACAAGAATGCTACGTTGTTACGTTTTTTCTACTTTACTATACAGCATGGAAGCGTGAGAATAAAACAGTCTGAAATAAAAAAATTAAACTCCTTTGAGATGTGGTGCTACAGGAGGATCCACAGAATATCGTGGACTGAAAAAGTAACTAATATAGAGGTGTTAAAAAGAATGAAGAAAGAATGCGTGAAGTCATAAAAACTGTTAAAATTAGAAAGATTCAATATCTGGGTCATATAATGAGGGGCGAGAAGTACGTATTACTTAGGTTAATTATGCAAGGGAAGATACAAGGGAAGAGAAACCCAGGACGACGCAATATATCCTGGCTAAGAAATTTGAGAGAGTGGTTCGGTTGAAGCTCATTAGAATTATTCAGAAGTGCGGCTTCTGATTCTGACGGCTTAGACACCATTTGAAAGCTTAACTTAACACTCTTGATTTGGTGTATTTGCGGTTCTCCTGTCTCTTTTTAAACCTTAGATATATACCCCAAAAATATGCCGTTTTGTACCTACCAAGTCCTATAGCTGGCTTATGGGTGGTCAAAAGTCACAAACTACACCGGTTCTGAATCGGCCCTCACCCCCTCTTCAGACACAGAAAAAAAAATTCAGATCGGTTTAACTTTTCCACACACATACATACATACATACATACATACATACATATCCACAAACGTTTTCCCTTTTTTAAATAAAAATTGACTCATATTTCTGAGCTCGGTAACTTTTAAATATAATATAACCTATTTTTAAAATTAGACATGCGTTGGAAAGGTAATGATCAGTACTATTAGAAGCCGCAAAGGTCGGACTTAAATTTTCGAAGTTTTTGGGAGTTTTGGGGACGACAACGAAAAACAGACCCTAAATAGTATGGGCAGTAAAATCCACACCCTTGAATCAAAATGGATGGTTGATATATCGCACCTTGAAAACCATATGGCAATATCTGCAATTTTTTCATGAAATGACCTTTGAATGCAGTCTAATAGGAAAAAAAATCTATTTTTTAATGCTATATAGCAGCGTCTGCAAAAAATTTTAAGTTCGGCACCAGAAAGATACATCCTTATGGCTTTTGTCAAAAATCGATTCTTCTTTTTATACCATCAGGCATTATCTGCAGTAGTTGATGCTCTACGGTTCTAAAATTGGAACAAAACCCCAGATCTATATGGCAATATGTGCAAAATGTGACCCACGCTCGTAAAATGAAAGCAAAATCTACTAAGGAAACATCCTTTGAATGCAACAAAACATAGAGTGCTGCATAGAGATTTGATTGCAACACTGGAAATAAGCGACAAGACTATACCAAACTGATATAGGTACAACGTCGTACTGCAGATGGGTTTATCCCAAAATAAAAGCGAATTATAACCGGCAGACATTATATAAGCGACAGATTATAATATGCAAGACTTTGATTAAGTGTTAACACTAAAAATTTGTAATAAATAAGTACAATCAATAAAAAAAACTGTTATTTTATATGAATTTTCACTGTATCATGTGCGAAAATTGATATATTTTTTAAAACCATATGGCCGTATGTGCTAAAATACCTATTTCCTGGGGGAAATTTTACGTACTTTTTAATTCATATAAAAATATGTAAAATTAAAGACAATTGTGCCAAATACGAGGTTTGCAGCTTAATTTTTGGAATTACAGTAAATAAAATTAACTTTACAAAAACTTAAAATGCTCATAACTCAATATTATGATTTTTGCAGTTACTGCCCTATGGTTTTCAAGGTGCGATATAAGTAGGTGAGTCTTTTCCTGAACTTTAAATGGGAGTTGGTACAATTTTCAATTCCGTCAGATTTAGAAAATCGAACATTTCGTGTATATATATGTAGTGTCGCGTGTAGAGGGGTGTCGGTGTGCGCCACTGGCGAGAACTGCCGTTCTCGGGTAATAACAAAATAAAATAAAAGAGTTTATAAAACAATAAGAGAAAGTATTGGGTTATACAGCGCCGAATTTTGGGAAATAAATCAAAGAAACGAACAAATAAGAAACATAGAAATAAACTACTGGAGACGATGTTGCCGGCTCACTAGACTTGATAGGGTAAGGAACGAAGATATTCGGAGAATAAAAGAAATTGATCTAATAGATATAATACACACAACTGAAGCCAAAAGACTGAACTGGTATAGATACCTGCAGAGAATGGCCGAAAATGCTAAAAAGATAGAAAAATTGACTCCGCCCACTAGAAGAAAACGAGGTAGACCAAGAGGGTCCTGGAGACATCGAAGATGCAATGACCTGCAGAGATTTAAAAATAACGAAGATTGCTTCGCCAGAAAACGCTGTATACACTGTATAATAAAAGAAATAAAAATAATCGATGTATAATAAAAAGTATGGTAAGGTATGGTTGTGAAATGACGAAAAAAGATGAACCACAACTCAGGACAGTGAGAAAAGTATATGACTCGGTGCAAGAGACATATAAATGGAGAATCAGGAGAAACGACGAGGTTAATCAATTGAATGAAGGGTATGATATTGTATGTGGGACATGTTCAGAGACAAGAAGATGCAAAAACAGCAAATAAAATATTACAATTTAAATCGACAGGAAGGAGAAAAAAAAAGGAAGGCTCAGAACAAGATGGTTGGATGACGTGTAAAACGACCTGAAAACCATAAATATAAGAAAATGGAGGAGAAAGACACAAGAGATATCTGAATGGAGGGACAGCCAGACAGCCAAAGGCCCATCCAGGGTTATGATGCCAAAAGAAGAAGAAGAAGATTTTATTACATGATATTAAATAAATGGTACAATCGATTACCGACTAAAATTTTATAGAGGTGTCCCCAATCTAAATGTACCACACTGTTTGTTTGAGTATTCCTGGAAGCATGTTTTAAATTAATATACTCACGGATGACAATGTCCAACAGAAACAGTACAAACTCCTCCATACATATCTAAGTATCTGTTTCCATCGATGTCAAAGAGCCATTGTTTGTAACCTTGGTGTAAGGCAAGGGGTTTAGTATAGTAAGTTGTCAAAGCTGGATTCACGTGAGTCATTCTTATGTTGGTCATTTCATCGTAACCAAGGCCCTATAATAAAAAATAAATAAAATAGGTATTTACTAAATAAAGTTTGCCTGATATTTGGTCCATTACTCTAATAGTAAGTTATCACTAAAGAATACGAGAATATTATCATGAACATACATGAACTCAAAAGTAAAATCCATCAATTAATAGAGAAGGCCTGGCAACAAGAAATAATGCCGAAAAAATTGTGTGGCAGTATTATTTTACCCATACACAAGAAAGGAAAAAAGGAATCATGCATGAATTACAGAGGAATCTCACTAATCACTAATCAACACTACGTATAAAATATTGGCTTCGATATTATTAAAAAGATTAGTACCATACGCTGAAGAAATAGTTGGTGACTGCCAGTGTGGTTTTAGGCCTGGCAGATCGACTATTGATCAAATATTTACAATAAGACAAATGCTTGAAAAGTATTGGGAATATAATCAGGACGTGCATCAGATCTTTATAGACTTCAAACAGGCTTATGATTCAATTAATCGTGCAACATTATGGAAGGCAATGATCGAGCCCGGCGTACCCAAGAAACTAGCTGCGGTAACACAAATGTGTGTAAGTAACTCCTTTGCACAAATTAGAATAGGGGGGAAAATATCAAATGCTTTCTGCGTAAATTTTGGACTGATGAGACAGGGAGATCCGTTGTCCCCATTGTTGTTTAACCTGGTCTTAGAATATGTCATGCGGAAAATATATCACAAAATCAAACCAGACGTAATTGCTCGAGGAACAAAAATCATACTCGCCTTTGCCGATGACGTAGACGCAGTAGCACAATCAACATTAGAAATTAAGGATATTTTCTCGAGCTTTGAAGAAGCTGCATTAAACATCGGTCTAAAAATAAATGAAGACAAAACAAAATACATGGTCGTCTCAAAACAAGAACGACGGCGAATAAGGCAAAACATTACTATAAACGATCACAACTTCCAAGTGGTTAAAGAATTTAAATATCTAGGAGCAACAATCACATATGACAACAAATTAGAGCGAGAAGTTGAAACGCGAATAATGACAGGAAACAGATCTTTCTTTGCAATAAAACATCTAATGAAGTCAAAACTTCTATCACGAGGTGCAAAAATCCAGATATATAAGACCATAATACGACCAGAAGTCGCGTATGGAAGCGAAACATGTACGCTAACAAAAAGAGAAGTAAATAAATTGCTGGTGTGGGAATGTAAAATCCTTCGAATAATATATGGCCCTTGCAGAGACAGCGTGGCAAACGAATGGAGGCGCAGATACAATAACGAGTAGGGATTGCAATCCAGCAGCATTTTCAATCTGCTTTTCAGCTGGATTTTTGCAAGATTGGCCTAATATAAATCCAGCGCGGATCCAACAAAATGTGGAATCAAAATAAAAACACGATTGTAATGTTTTTTGTCTGTATTCTAAATTTCTCAACAACAGAAACAAGAATTATTTAGATTTTTGGAAATGAGACATATTAAAAAGTGAGACTTAAAAAAAACATATTTTATCTATCTAGGGAAGTGCAATTAGAACGAAAACATGCACTGTTTCGTAAAAATTCAAACAAGCTTATATTTTTCTAAGACTTTTTTTGTTAGTTTATATACTTATTAAAGTAAAAAGTTCTACTCGCAGATTTGGCCGATAATTGTTTAATAATTAACAATACCAATTGTTTTGTATAAATAATTTTAAAAATATCGTTAAATTCATCATTTTACTTTTATCAAATATGTTTCTATTTTGTTTTTGATTATGTTGAATCCGAATATGGCATTACAATTTGAAAATCCTTATACAGAAGCTCTTATACAGTATGTTTGCATAGCTAGGAACCACATGGAAAACTTTTTTATTATCAATTTTAAGAAAAAAAGTTATTCCTCATAAAATATTCTGGATAGTCAAAAATCTAAAACTCAACCACCAGATATCAAATTTTATCAATTTTATACGAGCTATGTCAAAAATATGAATTTCTTTAAATAGTAAATTACCTTTTTATTCCAGAATATCAAAAAAATGCTATTATGAAAAGTTGTTTGAAATTAAAAACTATGTTTTAATATACAATTACATTATTCTAATTGAAAAAATAAAAAAATATAAAAAAAAAATTTTAAGCAACGCTTTTCTTTAGTTACGACTGACTAAAATTAAAAATGTTATAAAAAAATCAACTAAAAAGCAAAAAATAAAAAAAAATTTAAAAAATCTAACACATTTGTCAAAGAAAAGCGTGGCGTGTCTTCATCGAATAAACGGTTTTCGCCCCACGCTTTTCTTTAACGAATGTTTTAGATTTTTAATTTTTTTTAATTTTTTGCTTTTTAGTTGATTTTTCTATAACATTTTTAATTTTATTCACTCGTAACTAAAGAAAAGCGTTGCTTAAAAATTTTTTTTCATATTTTTTTATTTTTTACTTTTTAGTCTTACACTTTTTAAACATTAAAATATATCGTCATGTTTCTTAAAATATGTATAAAACATTTGATGTAACATATTTCTGAGCATGAAAAGTAGTCGGAATCGGCAAAAAATTTGAAACTTTATTGTTAATTTATGAAGCATAACGTAAACAATTAACGTAAAAAGTGAAATTATGTATAGTTCATATCATTAGCTACAATCCGTAAAAGTTTCAAGTTTTTACATTGTAAAAAACAAGAGAATTTAAGTATTTTCCATTAAAATCGTTTTTTTTTTATTTAAACAATTAATAAACATAAAATTTTTTTTATTGATTATTCGTGTATTGTTCCCGCGAATGCATATGTCTGCAAATTTTCATTCATTTGCATTGGAGAAAAGGCACTCAAATTAACGTCTAAAGATTTGACGCAAACTATTGAACTAAATAAAAGCGTTTCAAAAATTCATTTTTTTCTCAAATTACAGATACCCATCATCATTTTATTAAAATTATTGTAACTATTTTATTATCAATTTTACGAAGAAAAGTTATTCTTCATAAAAAATGCTCTACCTGGTCTAAAGTCTATGATACATCCATCAGATATCAAAATTTTTCAGTTTTATACGAGTTACGTAAAAAATATGAATTTTTCTTAAGAGTCAAGTACCTTTATTATTCACAATATTTTAATTAGAAGGATGTAGTTGAACACTGAAACATATTTTTTAATTCTAAACAACTTTTCTCTATAACAATTTTCGTTATTTTGAAATATAAAGGTACTTTACTCTTGAGTGAAATTCATATTTTTTGACATACCTCGTATAAAATTAATAAAATTTTATATTTGATGGTTGCATCTTAGATTATATACGATGCAGATTATTTTATAAAGAATAACTTTTTTTAGTAAGACTGATAATAAAAAAGTTATCAATAGGTTAAAAGTTACACAGACATACTGTATAAGAGCTAAAAAAAATTTTTTGTTGAACATTTATTATTGTTGTAGCTTATTATTAAATGTATTTTAGATAAGTTTTACAGAAAAAAGTTTTGATCACTTTGTATAAACATTTTTTTAGCTGGTAATTTTCGGTTTTTGTATTACATTCTTGTTATCTTTCTTAATTTTCTCAAAAAGAAATAGTTTATTTCATTTCTAAAGTAAAATAATTTAGTACATTTTAAAGACTACATCCTGAGCTTTAAAAAAGTACCTATAAAACTGTAATAGATTTGTTGAAAATTGAGTAATACCGTCTTAAATTGGTGTTAATTCTGTAAAACTATGAAGTTTTCAAAAATTACATTTTTTGAGACGTCGTATCATTTGAATTAAATTTTTGAGATTTTTTTGAATGAAACACCGTTTAGTATTATGATTGAAAGGTAAGTTGTGCAAAATTGAGAGTTGCATAAGAAAAATTGTAGTAGTTACACATTTTTAAATCATTTTTAAACAAAATTCATGTAAGTCTCATTTTCAGCCCACACCGTACTTATGCCCATACATTTTGTTTCTTTTTATTATAACTCTAAGATAACTTAATTATTCCTCTTTCATGTTCAATTTGTAAAATTTCATTTGATCGAGTAGTTCAAGAATTACATTAAAATAACTCAACCGTGCACTTCGCCGTACGCTAGTTTTCAGTGCGCCAATGTTTGTGAGAAGAGTGACTTTAGCGTTATAAATTAAAAAAATTATAGAAGCTACAGATTTAATTTTAGAAAAACCTTTATATAAGGTTTTTTTTTGTAAAATTTTCTGAATTTTTCAATGCCAAAGTCAGTTTTTTTCAAAAATTTATATTTTCGGTTAAACAGTAATTTAAAAAAACATCTATTTTCGCAGTTCATTTGTTTAATAAAAAATGAAGCACCCACTCCTCAAGTAGAACTTTTTGATATGTTGTTTATTAAACATTTCTTAATGAAATTACAAAAAGTTCTATCTTGTTTGATTTTTCCGAAGTGAAAATCTATATGCACTCCCCTAATCGTCTAACCTACACAACCTTCGCACAGAACTACACATATAGTCGGTTGCGGAGAAAGCTCTTTCGGCCTCTATGCTGGTCGGTTTTAAGGTCATCAAATAGTCATAGACCATGGACAAATGATCGCCTTTCACTTCTTCTCTCTCATAAACTGACATTTTTTAAAGGACGAGTTTTTTTTATTATAAAAGATTTCGATTTCTCGTTTCAACTCAATCTCAAGATCTTGTTCCAAATTAAAAGTCGCGGACTCGGAATTAGTTGGCCTATCTTTTTCCATTATGTCCTCTTGCACTGGTTCCACAATCACTTGTTTATTTATACGACTCCAATATTTCATCTCTTGTCGCATTGCATTCTTTTTCGGCATGGGGAAATAACCAGGATTGTTTAGTCCTTAGTCATACTTGTTTGGATTTTGTAAGTAAATTTCAGAGAGGCGCCGTTCTGCGATTCTGTCGCGTAATGCTTCCGATGGATCGGCACTAAGGCTAGAGTCCTGGCTATTTAGTTTGTCTACAACCTTTAGTTTGACAATTTTCATTGTTGTGTCGGC
This sequence comes from Diabrotica virgifera virgifera, assembly GCF_917563875.1. NCBI lineage: Eukaryota > Metazoa > Arthropoda > Insecta > Coleoptera > Chrysomelidae > Diabrotica > Diabrotica virgifera. Next base: position 62,843,241 of record NC_065450.1, on the reverse strand, counting down.
CGTTATCGAAGTGGACTCTCTTCTGCAAAGAGCTTTTACAGCCAGTTTCATCGGTTAAAGAGTCGCGATCAATTCATTGATTATTGACCACTCGCCAGCAGAGAATATTATCGCAGAATCAATGTCTATCAATGCTATATCAGTGCAGACTTTTAGGCTCTAGACACTTTCCAGCATACTGAGCTACTGCTAGAGCAATAGAATGGCAAGTTGCCGACTCATGGCTTTGAATAAAGAAGCTAAAGAAGACATTAAGTAACTTATTTCGAATTTGACACGTTTGTGAATCCGCGTTGCTGAATCCAGCACGGTTTGCTGGATCCAACATGTAAAAAAAGCGCTGGATCGCAATTGCAATCTCTAATAACGAGCTAGAGTCTCTGTTCGGAAAAGAAAATCTAGTCAGATATATAATGGCCAATAAACTGAGAGGGACAGGACATGTGTCGCTTATAAACAATGTGTTCTGGGAAAGGCCAGATGGAGGAAGGTCTGTAGGGCGGCCTAGAAAAAGGTGGAAAGATGCAGTCAAGAAGATCTAGAGGAAATGGGAGTGTGACAATTGGAATTAGTGGCACAGGACCGACAAACATGGAAGGCAATATTAAACGCGGCAAAGACTCACGAAGAGTTGTAGCGCCATTGATGATGATGATGATCATACGAGAATATATATTTTTGTGGTACGAGAATGTATATACCTACTTGGGGCAAGTAATAAAAGCGAGCAGAAAAAATCAAACAGAAGAAATTAAAAAAAGCATAAGATTGGCATGGGCGGACTTTGGCAAATTGAGCTGCATCCTAAAGAATAAGAAATATGCGCAATATTTTAAGTCTAAAGTCTTCAACCAGTGTGTGCTACCAGTAATCACGTATGAAGCGCAAACTTTGACACTAACCAAGAATAATATGGATAAACTTATAAAAACACAGAGAGCAATGGAAAGACAGACGTTTCAAATACACTTGAAGGACAAAAACGAAATAAGTGGATTCAAAATATTACAAAGTTGAAGGATATAAGAGAAAAAGTAGCCGAATCTAAATGGAAATTTGCGGAGCACAACATCAGACTCAGAGACGATAGGTGGGACAAGAAAATACTACACTGGAGACTATACGAATACAAAAGGAGTAAAGGAAGACCATAAATGAGGATGGGGTTGATGACTTGAAGAGGCAAGCCGGTCCCAGATGGATGAACATAGCTCAGGACAGACACAAATGGAGACAAGAAGAGGAGGCCTACGTCCTAAAATGGATAACATGGGCTACATAGATAGATATCAAGCTGGGCTAGTAATCAAGAGAAATAACGTAGATGGGAGGAGCTGGGTCATACAGAATAACCCCAACAACTACTAGAGAAGTTGTAACATGGATAAAAGAAAATATAAACCCCAGATTAAAAAAAAATGCTTCTAGATCGTAAATTTATTACATACCTTGTACGGTTTAGGTTTAAAATCACATTTTGGTAATTCTGGTTTCGTGGAATAACATCGAACACATCGTGCTAACAGCTTCATGTTAACGTAGTAATATCTAGTAACTTAATTATAAAACAGGACACCATAAACAAAATTAAAATTATCAAACAATGCTCATGTTTAATATGTATATCTACTACAAGTTACAGTTCAAGTGCAAGGAAAAGAATATATTAGGTTAAATTTTAGTAAAGAAAAGAACATAAATCTGCTTATTACTTAGTAGGGGAAAGTGGGTATCGTAGTAATATGCTATAAACTAAAATTGCTTAGTTTGTTCCAGTGTCTTTATTCAATGGTGGTCTTTATTAATTCATCATCATCAACCCGTACGCGTTCACTGCTGGACATAGGTCTCCCTCAGCTCTTTCCAGCTGTCTTTGTTTTGTGCGGCTTGCATCCAGTTACCGATAACATGCTTCAGAGCGTCGGTTCAACTGGTTGGTGGTCGTCCTCTGCTCCGTAGTGCTTCTTCTCGTGGCCTCCACTGGCCTCCACTCGACAACACGTTTTGTCCATCGGTTGTCTGACAATCTGGCGACGTGTCCTGTCCAAATACACTTTAGCGACGCGATTTTCTCGATAGCGTCTGTTGTTTTTATTCTACGACGTATTTCTTCGTTTGGGATTCGGTCTCTCAGGAAGACACGTAACATCTGGCGCTCCATAGCCCTCTGAGTTATGCGAATCTTGTTTACTACCTTTTTTGTGAGTGTTAATGTTTCCGCTCCATAAGTGAGTACAGGCAGCACACTACTGTTCAAAGATTTTCCTTTTCAGGCATATGGGTAAGTCCGATTTAAATACATAGTTCAGTTTACTAAACGCTCCCCAGACTAATCCTGTGCAACGTGGGAGCTCACACGTCGGGTTATCTCTTCCTAACCAAATTTCATGTGTTAAGTACGTATAAGATGCAGTCTGCTCAATATCCATTCCATCAACAACAATATTACGATTTAGCACCAGATTAGTCATTATTTACGTCTTGTTGATGTTAATCTTTAGTCCGACCTCTAAAGGAAGCGTGATATAATTTGTTCAACATTATTATTGCATCATCCATACTATCGCGACTATAAGGACGATGTCATCTGCGAATCTCAAATGACTAAGCTTCTCTTCATTTATGTTGATACCATATTCGTTCAGAGCTGCCTTCTTAAAAGTGTATTCTAAAAGGGTTGTGAATAGTTTTGCTGAGATGGCGTCTTCTTACAGCTGTATACACCGATGATTACAGCACACCATCAGGTTTATTAATTTTTAAGTACGGTAAATATCCTTGTACTGGTAACAGCTTAATTACGTCTCAATTACGAAAAATTTTGGTCCTGATCGTGATGAATGACGATCATCATGGCAATAATTATTTTGTATGCATGCAGGTGCGCGAAAAAGCTGCACAGATGTTGTGTTGAACCAGGTACCGAGGTTCTTCAACCAGAATGTATTTCCCTGCAGGCTGGCTTGCAGGAGGGCGTATCTAAATCCATTTTTGCTAATGTGTCCAAAGTACTGTGGATTCCGAAATTTGCTAGTGATCATTACCTCTCGGTTCTTCTTCATTTCTCTGAGAACCTCCTTATTTGTGACTCGGTCAGTCCACGGGATCTTAAGTATTGTCCGATATAGCCACACCTCAAATGCTTCCAATCGTCTGCACATAAATATATTCTTTGTAGAGATAGCATGATGGAACTGGAGCAGGTACCTCGGAATAGGTTCTAATCGTCTATTCCACGCACCAGTGACAAAAAGTCGACGGCATCGGTTTCGATTCCAACGGCGCCGCATCGACCGCAATCCGCAATTTACAATAAACTCGAACTGGATTCTCGCTCGGAATAGGTTTTAGCTAGCACAGCCATTTACACATCGAAAGAGCCACCGTAAGGTTAGTAGGGAACGCATCGGTGACGTTCGTTTCGATTTAGGGATGGCATGATGGAACTGAAGCGGGTAAGTCGGAATAATATGTTTCAATCGACTATTCCACGGAATACAAGTGACAGAACTGAAGCGGGTAAGTCGGAATATGTTTCAATCGACTATTCCACGGAATACAAGTGACAAAACTTTATGATGGCATCGGTTTCGATTCCAGCACCGGCCGTAGTTGAGTACACTTTCCGGAACGACCGGGCAAGAGATTTGAAATGAAACTTGAACTGATATCTCGGAATAGGTACCATACAGAAACGCATCGGCGGCGTCTGTTTCGATTCCAACATCTCACATCTGTTTAATGTGATGGGTTCAAAAGAATTTCATGTCGATACGGCTGTAACAGATATCTAATTATTTATGGCGGGTATAGTTGTCATTTAAAACTGTTAAAATTTTGACTCTTTCGCATTATGTTTTTATTTACCTATATTACTATAATCTAATCGATCCTATCTTCTGTAATAACTTAGTGTCTTCATTTTCCATTTGCATAAATGAATTCTGAATAAACCTCGACTTTAGGTAATTTAAAAACACATAATCACATGTAAGAAAAATTTGTTTTAATAGCTGTTTAAAGTTAATAAAATTTAAAATTTATTATAGATTTACGAATTGTAGGAAAACATGGTAAGAAATATAAACATATATTTAAAAATTAAATTAAATACATCCTCTAGATTAAAAATACAAAATTATAGGTACACACTAGTTTGATCGTTTGAATTTGATGCAGCGCAAGACAATAGTGGCGCAACTAGGAACAAGTTAGGGCGATCGATATATCGTCTTTTCACGTCGGAATCAGAAACTCGCATTAGGTTTCTGAAATAGGTATTTGTTTGGAATAGGTTCAGTTCCAACCTATTACCGAAAAATGCTATTCTGTACCATCTCTAATTCTTTGAGAAGTTGTGGCTATTGACGAAGCCCCTAATTTGGTTAAAGGTGAATCTAGTTTTCTAATTCGTGATTATATCTCCTGGCTGTTGGTCGATTTTTCGTTTATTATACAGGGTGTTTCATTGGGAAAGTAACATACGTTAACTGTAGAAAGAGGACACTTAGGCGGTCTCAAAAATACCATACCTAATGGGTCTTGCTTCATTAATAACAAAGATACTGGGTGTTTTATCCATTTTGCCATTTTTTATTTGGTTCATAACTTTTTAACCACACTGTATATTTATTTGATATTTGGCACGCAAATATTCTTTAAGGTGTACAATCAATTAATTTATTTACAATTGTAAAAAATCCAGGGCCGGATTCAAAATTTTGGAAATATTTTCCGACCCAAAAAAAACACCCTGTACATTAATTTTTTTTTTTAATTTATTATGCATTTGAAAAGAAGATAAAAACTAAATTTAGTGGTGTACTTTTTTTCGGCAAAATGATTTTTCTGGTAAAATTTTGAATTTAAATTCTGAAATTATGCGAATTGCGAGAGCTCGAAGTAGAAAATAAATTGAAATACGACTTACAACTTGTTAAACACACTGTATATTTATTTTATATTTAACACCGAATATTCTCTAAAGCGTCCAATCAATTAATTTATTTACAATTATAAAAAATCCAGGGCCGGATTAAAACATATTGGAAAAATGTTCCGACCCAAAAAAACACCCTGCACATTATATTTTTTTAAAATGGATTTTGCATTTGAAAAGAGGATGAAAAACTAAATTTAGTGGTATACTTTGAATTTTCGGCAAAATGATTTTTCTGGTAAAATTTTCAATTTGAATTCTGAAATTATGTGAATTGCGAGACTCGAAGTAAAAAAATTAAAATGTAACCTAATTTTAATTAATACCATTATTTAATCTAAATTGGTAAAATGTTAAAATTTCAGTGTTTTTTATTATGGTGACAAATCATTCATAACAAATATTCACCTTTAATTAACGAATAAATAATAAAGAGTCCACAAAAAATACATCACTTTATGTAATCAACGAACTATCTTAAAAATTAAAAGAAAAACAGAAAAAAAAACTGAAAAATAACTTATCAAAACTATACGCTGTGAGCTCGTACTTAGAGGGGATATTTACAAATTCGCGAGCGCCAGTAGTGGCAAGTCTGTAAACGTTTACCGGAAATTTGACATAAATGTCAAAGTGATTAATTTAAAATTAAAATTAAAAACATTAATTATAAAAAATATTAGTTGGTCAAAGCTGTGGTATATATTTTTACCTTAAATATACTTACGTTTTAAATACTGAATTTAAGTTTTTTTAATGTTCCGTAATATGTAATTATAAATTAATATACTAATCTTAGCGCCATCTACACGATAATTGTGAAAGTATCCGAAGTAAGAAATTCATATTTTATCAATAGAACGTCAAAATGATTAGCAAAATCTTAAAAAAATCGATTACAATTTAATTACTTTTTTGCGTTGTAAATATTAAGCGATAACAATTAAATAATAAATTTAAAAATTACCGGTGAAAGTTGAATTAGTAATCCGCTAGGAGCGCCACCAGCGAAGCTCAGAGCGTGTAATTGTTTAAAATGGCCACCACCTTGTTAAAGGCAAAGTGTTGCGCTCTCTTTGTTATTGACTGACTTAATTTCGTCAGGGATATTCTTCATTTCTTGGAAGGCGTCTGGAATCTGGTCAATAAGTTCTTCCCTAGTATGTATTTCCTCGTTATAAACTTTGGATTTAGATATCCAAAAGTTATTTTTCAGCAAATTTTTTCTGTTTTTTTTTTTAATTTTTAAGATAGTCCGTTGATGAAAGTTATGTATTTTTTGTGGACTCTTTATTATTATTCATTCATTAAAGGTAAATATTTGTTATGAATTATTTGCCGCCATAATAAAAAGACACTAAAATGTTAACATTTTACCAATTTAGATTAAACCGTGACATTAATTAAAATTAAGTCAAATTTTAATTTTTTTACTTCGAGCTCTCGCAATTCACATAATTTCAGAATTCAAATTAAAAATTTTACCAGAAGAATCATTTTGCCGAAAATTAAAAGTGTACCACTAAATTTAGTTTTTCATCCTCTTTTCAAATGCAATATCCATTTTAAAAGAAATTAATGTACAGGGTGTTTTTTTGGGTCGGAACATTTTTCCAATATTTTTTAATCCGGCCCTGGATTCTTTATAATTTTAAATAAATTAATTGATTGGACACTTTAAACAATATTCGGTGTTAAATATAAAATAAATATACAGTGTGTTTAACAAGTTGTAAGTCGTACTTAAATTTTTTTCTACTTCGAGCTCTCGCAATTCGCATAATTTCAGAATTCAAATTCAAAATTTGACCAGAAAAATCATTTTGCCGAAAATTCAAAGTATATCACTAAATTTAGTTTTTATCCTCTTTTCAAATGCAAAATCTATTTCAAAAAAATTTAATGTACAGGGTGTTGTTTTTGTGTCGGAACATTTTTCCAATATTTTTAATCCGGACCTGGATTTTTTGCAATTGTAAATAAATTATTTGATTGTACACGTTAAATAATATTGGCGTGCCAAATATCAAATAAATCTACAGTGTAGTTAAAAAGTTATGAACTAAATAAAAAAATGGCAAAATAGATAAAACACACAGTGTCTTTGTTATTATTGAGGTAAGATCCATAAGTATGGTATTTTTGAGGCCGCCTAAGTGTCCTCTTTCTACAGTTAACGTATGTTACTTCCCCAATGAAACACCCTGTATATGGTTAGTTATGGATAGTCACTCTTTCTACTGGGGTTGGCTTGACGTAGAGTTGACATTTTATTATCTTTTTCTTTTATTAAATGTTTCAGATGTTTTAAAAACTGTCACATTATTTGTACCTCGTGACTCTGCCCACTCTCCCCTACCATTGTTCTAAGGCAAGTGTTTATAAAAATGAAGAACAAACACATTAACTAATAGCCTTATTATCAAATACTTAATCAATAATTAGTGAAGGCAAATAAAATACTTTTGTAGTGTGATAATATTAAAATGACCTATATAAAAATGAAGGTCAGTTATCTATTTAAAATATATTAAATGCTTTAATAAAAACATTTTCAAGATATTTTTTGTATTTTTACTAATTATACATACAATGGTGGGAAGTAGCTCCGAACAACAAATAACTATAAAAATATCTATTCCGAACAACTTCCGGCATTTAAATATAGTCTAGCAATGGGAAAACCTACGGGTTATAACCTACAACCGGTTTTTTCCTCTGCAATAATCGGTTGTTTATTTTTGTTCCGGTTTTTTTTTTAGAGTAATAACCGGTGAAAAACCGGATAAGTGGAAAAAAATACTGAATTGTAAATGAGAAATTTTAGCTGACCGAAACCAATTTCATAACACGGATGATTGATTTCTATACTCATATCGATTCGAATGGAGTATCACAGACTAAAGCGCAATGCAGGGCCCCCGCAAGGCTGAGCGGCGCCCGCGTGCGCCATATATTTTCTTCTTAGCCTTCTATCGTCAACTCCGCCAACTATACGTTTTACTGTTTGACAGTTCTAAATTTAATCAAATTAGTTTGATTTTTGTGGAATTAAAATATTAAAATACAACAATATATAGAGTACTAAAACAATATATTAGATGAAGATTGGTAGAAATTTTGTTGGTATTCAATTTATGTAAATCAAAGCCAAAGCATTACCTACTAGATAGGTACATACATTTTCCAAATACGTAAGTATACCTATGTAATTTTTTATTACAATACTGAAACATTTACAATAATTACGTACCCGTTGCTTTTAAAAACTAATTAAAAAGTCACTACAATTATAAACTTGCTTTTTTCTGTTCTCACAACAATAAAAACTAATATAACACAACATTTGTTTACCCATAACCGACATATTGAACAATAATTGTTGACAGATCATTGTAATTACCCAATCATAGCCCGTTATAACGTTTCAGCTGCGCTCCGGACCAAGACTTTTGATGAATTCGCGCACATATAAATTTACACCCAACGCGTCTAAAGAAATATAACTTCAAAAGAACGGTACAACCGAAAACCGGTGTTTTGTCAACAACCGCCAACCCTAATCTAGACGTGATATTAAACCTTCGATCTTTGTATGAAGAAGTGGTCGATCCGCTTCGCCCTATTTGGCCGATTTGATATTGAAGACTACTTAAGAAATATGAAAGAATCTTTCCAAAAATCTTTCATATTTCTGCGGTAGAGTCCATGTTTCTACGTCATAATTATAAAATTTATTCGTCTTTTAATTTTTTCTGCTTGTTTTGTTGGTAGCAGTCACTGACGAGCAAGTAATGTGAAGCTGTTAACACTTAAAAGACATATGACTTCTACAGCGATACGCTTTAATTACTATTTTTGCTAATTTTATTTTCTTAATTTTTAATAACTTTTCTTCAAAACGAAACAACATATTAGTCATTTAAAACTCACATGTTATATACAAACCATATGCCAACAAGGGCCGTTGATTTCGAGATACGAAAATGTATCCCTAAACAGATTGTATAAAATTAATGTTTTTTTCAAGGAAACACTAATGGATTACGATGTCAGATTGCCACACTCTTTATGTCAACTTTTTAAAATACAAAAAGGTTCTAATCTTTTAAAAGGCAGATGCAGTAATTTATGGCCCTTCTGGCCATTATCGCAAAACCGCAAACCAGTTGACACAATAGTTGGTGGTCCGGCAAGTCAGTCTCTACACAGCATGCGAACGATGCAGACACACCCTCGCTCGCGCTAAACACCGCTTGTTTACCCAAAATAAATAAATATATTACTGTTCGTTGTTACACTTATTTTTAATTAATTCCGTCAACACACAACCGAAATATGTACTTCCAAACACTGTTTTTTCCTCATTTGATAGGGAATCCTTAGTGGCCAGCATGTGCTTGGTTTTGTCTTCCTTGATGACTAGACCGACCTGTTTCGCCCCTTTTCAAATGCTATTAAATTTTGATCAACGTCTCGTTTGCTACGCCCTATTATGTCAATGTCATCAAATAGTACCACATTTTCAACACTAATGGAACGAAAACACACACAGTAACAACTAAAATTTATTTAAAAGGAAAATATTAAACCTATCATCTAACTACTCTTCGAGCTCCTCTAACAATTTTCTTTTTGGTGCTCTAGAATCATAATTCTCAAGTCCTGGATTTTCTTCACACAGTAAGTTGTAAGCATAAAATATCCTAACGAATTCCTCATTGCTTATCTGAAAAGGTCTGGTTGTTGGATCCACTTCGGCTAATTGTAAAAGTTTATTACCTAAAATAAAAAAAAGCATTTGTACAACTATTTTTGAAGCCTTGCAGAAAAGGGGCTTACGATCTAACAAGGTCCTAACAGGCGGACTGAAAAGTTCGTAGGCTAACATAAAAATAATTTTTTTTTTTGATAAAATTTGATTGTATTATTCAAAATAGTTTCCTTCGAGAAACTTTTCAATACCATTTTTATAATACAATTTGTCTTTGCCCTCAAAATAAGCCTCAGTTTCGGCAATTAACTCTTCATGGGTGCTAAATTTCTTTACAGCGAGCATTCTATTGAGGTCAGCTAAAAGGTAGTAGTCGCAGGGAGCCATATCTGGTGAATACGGTGGCTGCGGAGGCAATTCGAATCCCAATTCATGAAATTTTCCCATCATTTTCATTAATTTGTTACACGGTGCGTTATTTTGATGAAACAGCACTTTATTTTTCTTCAAATGGGGGCAATTTTACACGATTTCGTCGTTCAAACGCCCCAATAGCGCAACTTAATAGTCGCTGTTAATGTTTTTTTCCTTTTCAAGATACTCGATGAATATACCATGCGCATCCCAAAATACTGATGCCATAACCTTGCCAGCCGACTGTTGCGTCTTCCACGCTTTGGAGTCGGTTCATCACGTGCAGTCGACCCGGCAGACTGACGATTAGACTCCGGTGTGAAATGATGGAGCCATGTTTCATCGATTGTAATATCTCGACGCAAAAATTCGGTTTTATTACGATTGAATAGCTTCAAATACTTCTCAGAAACACCAATTCGTTGTTGTTTTTGATCGATTGTGAGCTCTCGCGGCACCCACTTTGCACAGAGCTTTCGCGTATCCAAATATTCATGCATATTATATCCAACACGTTCCTTTCATGTCTTTACAGTCTCAGCTCTCTCGAACAACTTCACTTTATGGTCATCCAAATTTATTTTGTGGACTTTTTTAATGTCTTCATCGGTAACAGCCTCTTTGGGGAGTCCACTGCATGCATCGTCCTCGGTGCTCATTTCACCTCGTTTAAACTTAGCAAACCATTCCTCAACGGTTATTTTCCTTGTGCAGAGTCTGAATATTGTTTATCAAGCCAAGATTTGGCTTCAACAGTATTTATTTTCGCCAAACAGCAGTCAAATATTAAGGTACGAAATTCCTTTGTGTTCATTTTTTTAAACTAACATAAGTGGCTTCACTTAAAATGCTATATCTCATAAACTAATAGTTCGACAGCTGTCAAATTTATAAACGCATCTTTTGAAGGTTAGGGCTGACTAAAAATCACATGGATTTAATACCAGTAGAGCCATCTATGTGTCAGCCTACGAACTTTTGAGCCCGCCGATTATACTGCCGTGCTAAGACCAAAGGCTGTAACTGGCTGTAACTGCTTTGTTATCAAAAATGAGATTTTTCCATTGCTCTGTAGAATGGAGTATGTATTTAAAATCTATTTACAAAGTCTTTAGAGTTGTATAAGCATTTTATTTTAAATAAAACTGCAATTTTGTTGGCAATATATACGTTTTCTCTATTAAAATACTATGCGATTTGGCGGCAAATATCAAATACTAGGGGGCTTGGACGGTATATGCTACACTTGCCGCCAATATACCTTAGCATATTATTGCACTTACTACTATTATGCTTTCAAAAATAGCCCGCCTTTTTTTTGTGTTGTAAAGAGAGGTTCGTAGACTGTGGTATTTGAAACAAATAATTACACTTCTCCAAGAAACTAACGCAGCACCTTAAAAATGGGTCAATTTTAATATCTCGAAACATGTTGTCCGATTTAAGTGATTTTTTAGCATGTTATAGCCTTATTCTTTAACAATATCACTGTAATAATATTGTTGTTAGATAGGTAAATTGTCATTGTCTACCGGGTGTACCAATCAAACTGTGATTTTTTCTAAAAGTTCGCACCACCTAAAGCAACCCACCAAACATTTGCATATCTCAACCGGTTTTAGAGCAATAAATAAATCGTCAGTTTGTAAGAAGAATTTCAACACACCCTATCTCGGAAACGAAGCATTTGTACGTTTATAAAGCAAACTGTCATTATTTTTTCATGCAGAATTACCCCTTGCAATAATTCTTTAAAAACACCCTTTATTCATGAAAAACAAGGCTATCAGTGGCGGCTCGTGGCCTTAGAGACAGGGTAGGTAAGGTCTTTTTGTCTCCTCATATAGGTATACCATCTAATTAAAAGGCTTAAATCATCATAGGAGATTTTTTTGTTTGGTTTACTTGACATTCTCTCTTGTTCCATGGTGTTTTGACAATATGTTTTGATTCTTTTGAGACAAGAGAAATCCCGTTCATTTAAAGCAGAAGTTGGTGGTAATAAGAGAATTGATGATCAGTTTGTTGTAACGAATTGCAGTACTTACTATATAAAATTACACATATTTTGTAACTTATCCAACTTTCTGAAAATATTTGGATCAGCGTAATTTTTAAGTCATTTGTAATAATAAATATCTTGAAAATTCTTTGGCGAAGGTAACTTTTAAATTTTGAATCGTCAAAGAGGTCAAAAATTTGCAAATCTTCAAAATTCGGAAAACGGGTATCTATTTGCATAATACATAGTAGGTATCACAAATTTCAAAATATACTCGTTTTTCGAGATATTATGTATCATGCCTGTGTATTTTTTGGGGTGGTTCGGAAATATCAAGCGAACCCAAAACGTCACTGCATATATATTGGAAACTACTATCATTACGAAAATCTTTGAGATTTTGCACCAGTTTTCTTATTCTATCTTTGGAATAAATAATGTCAGTTGACTGATTTTGAACAACAATGAATATCAAATCGGTTTGGGCAAGCACTTTCTTAAAAATATTTAAAAGAATATTAAAAGAATAATAATTTAATAAAGTTCTCAAACCGATTGCTTCACGGATCAAGATATCACATCACAACTTTCAAAATCGTCGCCTTCGATAATAAATTAAAAAAACCTCCAAAAGCTGTTCACGAAAATCTGCTACAGTGGAAACTAACCGAGGTTTAAAATTTCATCGCGTTTGACAAACTGTTTGCATTTTTTTTTGAAACAAATTGTTCTAAAACAGTAGTCCGTTTGGGCGAGCTAAACTGGCAAGAAAAGACGATATTCTTTAATTTTTCTTTCTGCAAAACTAAATTCATTCTATTCCCATGACAGTGAGTAAATAAAGCTTGTGGTGCAATAGCTTTAACTTTTGCCTGGAGACCGTTCAATTCATCAGACATCACGGCAGCGCCGTCATAAGTTTGCCCCAGTTTGCCCTACCACTTTATTTTTGATATCAAAAAATTTTAATCTATTCTTTAAAACACCAAAAACTTATGTCTTATTGCTTTTACTCACGTCTGTAAAACGTAAAAACCTCTCATAAATATTACCACGTAACGCGTATCGGACAACAGTTGATAATTATTGTAAATGACATGATAATCAGAAGTTTCATCTACTTCTAGCGAAAATCAAATGGTTTTCTGAATCTCAGATCCAATAACGTTATTCAAAATGTAACTAATTGATTATATTAGTTCATTCTGTACTGTTTTAGACATGTCGCTAAATATCTTAGAATCAAAAAGTAAATTAGAAAATCCAAATCGTATTTCTTAAACAATTTTATTAGTTACTTATCTATAATTATATGATATAACGATTATACGATATTATATATCTATAAATAAATGATAATTCCTGAAAACTTAAAAAAATTACAATATCAATTAAACGACGTAAAACGGCGTGATTATTTTTTACAATTTCTGCCGATGCTTCCAAATGAAACCGGCAGATTGAAATGTGCCGTACCTGCCGCTTAATGCCTACTTTGCCTACGGAGAAATGTATGTTTGGTTGCTCATCGACTTGTATTTCTCGTCGAGTTTTACGTGTAAATCGTCAAGCTACGGATGAGCTGGGGTCGGCTAGCCGAACAGTCAGATGAATGGCTCGGATCATTCATTTTTTGAAAAGTCTCTTATGCGCAGGAATCACTTAACGCTCGGATTGGTCGAATTCTTTTAAAAACTATGAATAAAATTTAGTCTGTATTATCTGAGTTTTTTTTTATTTCATAGATACAAAAAATGACATAAACTTTGATTAAATTGAATATTAAAAAAATCTATAATATTTATAAATGTGTGGGTCGGCACTGCCGACCCTGACTGGCCGCCACTGAAGGCTATACTTGTTAAAGTATGACCTAACTTTTTTATTATCCACCATAAGCGATGAATCAAAAACAGAATTTAAAGAAAACCTGTGGCTGTAGTTGGGTTTTAATTTCGGTATTTTATAAATGTTAGAATATTACACAGGGTGACGAGAACTTTTAGAAAAAAAAAACACAGTTTGATTGGTACACCCGGTATGCAATGACAATTATTTTTCTATCTAGGCTATAACATGTTAAAAAAAATCACTTAAATCGGACAACAGGTTTAGGAAATTCGAGACATTCAAAATGACCAATTTTTAAGGTGGTGCGTTAATTTCTTGGAGAAGTGTAGTTTTAAATATATTATGTTTATATTGGATTGAGCCATAATTATTGGTGTCTACCCAATATCCATTTGTAACCATAAATTCGGTAGTTATTTATAAAACTGTTCTTTTATAATAAATAAAGAAAATGTATGGCACTCCTGAGCAGTTCGTCTGAGCATTTTGTCTTACCAACAGCGAGGGTTATTTGTGTCCACTTATTGGGCGTACATGGCACTTAACCTGTTAAAACGTATACCTACCCAATTCATTCCTTTTGTCTTCAGGAAATAACCTCTCGACACCTCTTATGCAATACTTCTGTCTCATATTAAATATATTTCTAAGCACTTTCTCGACCATTTTAAAAGGAAGTTTCACCAAAGGATATTTTAAAGGCACTAGAGTCATAACAGCTACATCCACGTCAGGCTTCGGTACAAAGGCTTTACCAGGGATGGTAAATTTATACTGAACGTCACACCACATCTGACATATGACAGATAGGCGGCATCTTTGTTTGTCCATGATTGGAGCTACCATTCTTTCTCCCACTTCTTTTTGAAATGTTAGGGTCATCGATGACCTACCATAGTGCCAAGCCGATGTTTTTTCTGATATTGACTGTAAGTATTTGATAATTAAGTTGGTGGAAACGCTAAAAGGGAGGTTACCTACAATAAAAAAAATTTAATGAACATGTTTCCTTTTCCAAAGTTTACTAAAAGAGGAAATGAGGAAAGGAGACTTCTTAGACCTGATGCAGGCCTATGAAGAAGGCCCAAAGATTTAAAAGTGGAGAAATCCTAAGGGATTTCGAAGAAAAGTGGAAAATATACAAAAGAACAATAACTGAGTAAACAAAACCAAATGAAGTAAAGAAATCAAAACATTAAATGGAAGAAAAGGAAAGAAAACTACCGGGAGGAAATACAATGACACATTTATAAAAAGCGATAAGAAGATACTACAAAGAGAAACAGCAAAAAGGGCAGTCAAAATGGCCAAAACGAGAAAGCTGGGAAAAATTTGGAGGTAGCTTGAATTAAGGATATAAAACAAATAACAGACAATTCTGGACTTGCATAAAGAGGTTAAAAGAAAACAAAGGAAAAGAAATAAAAGCAAAAAAAGGCAAGAAACTCAATTAAAATGTGGAAAATAGAAATATTAGAAGCTTGAAAAGAACACTATACAGAAATATTTGGGGGCAAACTGACAGAAGACTACTTAGAGAAATACAAGGTCGTGGACAGCTTAACTCCTTCAATACGGTGATGCACCCATGTGCATCATGCTTGACTGTGACACTGTGACATTCACACACGTGCATCATGAGTTTGCATTCGCCATATACGGCGGTGCAGCCGTCTGCATCATATTTAAAGTATTTTTGTTCGATCCGAATGTTCATATTCAAATCTAGAGGTGGGGAAACCCACCTTTAATTAGTTGTATCCGTATATAGGTCGTATGACGGTCTGTAGCGAAGGAGTTAATGGAGATAATAAGAGAGGAAATGGATGGAGCCATAAATACATAGAATCAAAACTGAAAAAGCATGTGGACGATGAAATTGCGCCAGAAATGATAGAGTATCTAGTAGGAAAGGAAAAAGAGTGGATGTGGATAATTTTCAAAGAAGGTTGGAAGAATCAAAAGACGCATGAGGAATCGGAAATAGTTTATTTGCACAAATACATAAAAATGGAGAAGAAACGCAAGGTGAAAACAGAGCAATATGTCTAGTCCAAGTTAGTTATAATTATAAACTATACATATACATAGATAATAGAGAAAATACTAAGGGAGTATGTTGAACTAAAACTGGAAGAAGAACAGGCAGCACTTAGACCAGTTAGGCAGACAAGTGACATTATTATCAACAACTATTCCATCCATCAACGGATGTAAGCCTCCTTTAGGTTTGTCCATTCATTTCTGTTTCATTGTTTTTTGCATTCATTTGTGAAGAGCCAAATATCTCGGAGCAATTATAAACTCAATGTTACAAGATGAGGAGATAAAGGTGAGAATAGAAATTGCTTGAAAAGTATTTATAAAATATAAGTCATTGTTTATAAATAATAAGAAATTTAGTATGGCCATCAGATTGTGGTTTGTCGAATGTTATGTTTGGTCGCAACTACTATACCTATGGGGTAGAAAATTGGACTTTGAAAGCTCAATTCATAAAAAAATTGGAGGCATTCGAAATGTGGCTATATAGGCGTATTTTGAAAATTCCTTGGACAGCAAAATCTCAAACGAAGAAGTGTTAAGACGAATTGGACATGGCAGAAATCTTATGAACACAATTAAAATAAGAAAAACATTGTATCTGGGCCACATACCTACTTCAAAACGATAAATATTCTCTACTACACATCACAACAGCAGACAAAGGGACGGAAGATGGAAAGAATCGATGACCCACTGGAGACCTTAGGACCATAAAAGAGGAAAGGGCAGACCACAGATGAGATGGTCTGATGACCTAAAAATGTACGCAGGGACCAGATGGACAAGATTAGCACTAAACCGAGAAGAGTGGAAAAATATGGGGGAGACCTATGTTAAACTTTGTACACATGAAGGGCAATAGATAGATAGATAGACACTTCATCCTGCAAGGAAGAGTAGAGGGAACAAAAGGCTTGGGAAGAAAGAAGAAATCTTGGCTGAGAAATATCAGAGATTATACTAACCTCAGTGTTGAACAGATAATTCACATTGCCAAAGATACAGAAGTGAAGAAGTGATCACCAACCTTCGTTATAAGACGGCATAAGTAGAAGAACCTCATTTGTAACTAAGTAATAAAGATTGATCAAATATTGATGTTTTTGATGAAGAATCAGTCTTATTGTTATGACAAAAATATAGGTAAATTAGTATTTATATTTAACCTACCTATTAAATGAACAGGAGGAGGAGCATGCTGCCATTCCATTTCAGGTGCTCCTTGAAAACACTGCTTAAGATCATATGTTCTTATATCAGCAATCTCGATTTTCATATCAGTAACATCCTTGCAACAAAGCTGCAATAACTCTAGAGTTGGAAGAAATCTGGGATCTTTTTCAACTACAATAAGTTTTCTTGGGTTCTTTTTGATTATGGATCTGGTGATACCTCCAGGTCCTGGGCCAATTTCGCAAACATAGTGATTTTTTAAAGGACCAGCAGCCCGTACGATTTTATCAGTGATTCTACAATAGAAATAAAGATTGATTTAGAACTAGGATGAAGAAAATTATTAAGTACCAAAAGTATTAGTTTGTATTTGACTATATTCATAGTCATATTACCTGTATGCATGCCAATGGTGAATATAAAATTCTTAACTGTGTGCCAAAAAATGCACAATAACTACTTCTTAAAACCCACCAAAATTCATTTGCATATCTCAACCGGTTTTAGAGCAATAAATAAATCGTCAGTTTGTAAGAAAAATTTCAACACCCTGTATCTTGGAAACGAAGTATTTGCGGACATAATTTATAAAGCAAACTTTCTTTTTCATGTAGAATTACACTTTAGAGTTTGTCGCACACAATGTATTGATGAAAAACATGGCTAGTTGTTAAAGTACCTAACTTTTTTTATTATTCAATTACAGTAGTCGCTCTTTATAATGATTCCTTATATAACGATAATTCCTCTATAAAGATGAAAGTACTAAACATTGTTTGGTTCATCATAAGGACAATGTATTAATTCTTTCTCTATACCGATATTGTTCTCTCTTTATAGGGATCACTTTTCAGCGTTCAATAGGCGGGCGTATGTGAAAAGGGATATAAGTCAAAAAAGTATAATTTTGGGAAAACGGGTTTTTGTGATTTTTGTGACGTAAATGCAATACATTATTATTTTTCAATAAAATGTGTATTATCTTCTGTGTATGACTTCATTATGTCGCAAGAACACATTTTTTGTAGTAAATATGGAGTATATCGAATTTTTTTGAAAAAAATAGAACATATACCTCTTTTCACCAACATTTTTTATTAAAACCTTGATACAAACAAAACATATCTAATTATTACTAGTAATTTATTATTGTTAATTACCCTCTGTTAGTTATACTCGTGGTCAGATGCATCTGGCAAAATATCCCTTACACTATCTGACTTATATTTATTAACCCAAAAGCAAGTCAGAAAAATATTCGAATGCTTTTGATCATATGTGAACATACACCTCTATTCACAAAATATTTCATTTATTTTCATATATTTCACATGTAAGTCTACATAAGCCCGTATTACTTTAAAAATATCATTTTTAGTCGATTATATCATTTTACACATACCAAATCGCGTGTAAATATGTGTAGAATGACATATCTCTTTTCCTCTAAGTGTAATATCCATTTTTGGAATGTATGGTGTACTTAGCTCATTTTTCGCATTTTTCAACTCATATCTTTTTTTACATACAGTCCCTGCTCAATTTATTAGACTCACCCTAGAAATATGAATTTTTTAAATTTGAAACACCTTAAAAGTGTGTTCAAAGTCATATGGAACTGCTAAATGGGGTAAATAACAATTACTTGATAATCGTGCTACATAATTAAGTTAAAAATGGTGAATTTTTTTTATTGAATTGTGAAAATTTTACAGATGGCAATAGAATGTCTTAAAAGTGTGCAATGACTCGACTTTTTTCAACTTTAGTTTTTTAGTTAAATTAATGATTGGTGTTAAATTTTCGTAAAATTTGCAGTGGTGAGTGTTAATACTGTTCTAAATTAATGGTAGTTTTTAATTTGTTTAATTTATTTTAAGATATTAATAGAAATATGTTAATTTCTAAAAGACGAATATCTTTGATTGGAATTTTTTCAAATGGGTGATTGTAAAGATCTTTCTGTTGGGCAAATTTCTTCTGTTACTGCTCTATTAGAAAATATCTCATGTTTTCAAAGAGAAATAGCAAAAAATGTGGTTTATCTTAATCGTTAGTTCGAAGGTCGAGTCAAAAACCTAAAGAGGAACATCGTGTTACATCAATTTGGAGGGGTTGGTATGGCAGAAAGATTTCAGTCACCCCCAGATGCCAACGAATTTTAAAGAATTTGGCTGTAAAATACAGAAGAGTCGCCCATAGCGACATTAGGAATAAATTGGAAGAATGAGAGTGTTCAGTATCAGAGTCCACTGTACGCCGAAATTTGTACAGTATGGAATTCAAATGTCATAGGCCAGTTATGAAACCATCTAAACAACTAACTATCATCCCAAATGCTCAAAAAACGCTGAGTTTGGGCCAATTTGCATAAAAACTCTATAGTCATAAAATATTTATGCAAATTGGCTGAAACTAAGCGTTTCTTAAGCATTTGTGGTGATGGTTTTGATTCCTTAACTGGCCTATGCTATTTGAATTCCATACTGTACAAATTTCGGCGTACAGTGGACTCCGATACTGAACACTCTGCTTCTTCCAATTTATTCCTTATATCGCTATGAGTGACTCTTATGTGTTTTACAGCCCAATTTTTTAAAATCCTTTGCCCTCTGGGGGTTACTGAAATCTTTCTGCCATACCAACCCCTCCAAATTGATATAATAGGATGTTCTTCTTTAGGTTTTTGACTCGACCTTCTAACTGAAGATTAAGATAAACAACATTTTTTTGCTATTTCTCTTTGACAACATATGATGTTCTCTAATAGAGCAGTAGCAGAAGAGATTTGTTCAACAGAAAGATCTTTACAATCATTCATATGAAAAAATTCCAATCGAAAATAATCGTCTTTTAGAAATTACCATATTTGTATTAATATCTTAAAATAAATTAAACAAATTGAAAACTAACATTAATTTAGAACATTATTAACACTCACCACCGCAAATTTTACGAAAATTTAACACCAATCACTAATTTAACTAAAAAACTAAAGTTAAAAAGAGTCGAGTCATTGCACACTTTTAAGACATTCTATTGCCATCTGTAAAATTTTCACAATTCAATAAAAAAAATTCACCATTTTTAACTTAATTATGTAGCACGATTATCAAGTAATTGTTATTTACCCCATTTAGCAGTTCCGTATCACTTTGAAGATACTTTTAAGGCGTTGGGAATTTAAAAAACTGATATTTCTAGGGTGAGTCTAATAAATTGAGCAGAGACTGTACACCCGCCAAGTTGATGACCTCACTTTTCAAGAACAACTAATAACCATTCGTGTTTGGCCGATAACTAAACCAACTAAACCGTGGGAATTTTACCAATTAAAGACACTTAATACAGACAAAGGGAATAAGTAACAAACCTCTTGCGTAGGTGTAACTTGATAAAAGATTAGTAAATGAATAATTTTGTGGACCACTGTGCAACAATTAGCAAAAACTTGGTGGTTCAAATTATAATCCAGTTTGCAGAAAGTTGAGTAATACTCTTTTATCGTTCAGGTGGTATGCCTATTTACTGTTATCATCTATTAATGACTTCTCACTTCCAGTTTCAGTTGTATCCCAGTCTGTGAACAGTCAACGTGTTTTCGAAAAAGCGTAAAGTACTCTAGGTTTAAGTACTTTAGTATTATTCAAAGTTAACCTCTTTTAAATTAAAGTAGGTTATTTAATACAGTAATATTATTATTACAATAACGACTTTTGTCTCTCTCTCTCTCTGTATAGGTAATGATCTCTCCTTATACCAATGAAAATTCCTGGTGCCTTGCATATCGTTATAGAGAGAGAGGACTGTATTTAACATAAGCTATTGAATCAAAAAACAGAATGTTAAAAAAATCTGACGCTATAGTTGGGTTTTAATTTCAGTATTTTCTAAATGCTAGAATATTCCACAGGGTGTGGTGAACTTTGAGAAAAAAATACAGTTCGATTGGTACACCTGGTATACATGAAAATTTACCTGTCTAGCAACAATATTATAACAACGATATTGTTAAAGAATAAGGCTATAACAGATTACAAAATCACTTAAATCAGATGAAAGGTTTAGGAAATTCGAGACATCAAAAATGACCCATTTTTAAGGTGGTGCGTTAATTTGTTACAGTAGTGTACCTATATTAAAGTTAAAAATTTATTTAATCCCAATATACGAATATATTTTGTTAGGTATATGTAATAAAAGTAGAGGCATTTTAGAACACCGTCCACTCAAATTAAACCTACATACGGAACTATGAACTAAAACAAATTGCCCGAATGAATCAGTATGTTTAGATATTTTGTATGTATTGCGTCCAAATACAATACTAGGATACTGCTAGTATCAAAAGTAACAAGTAACGATATGATAATAACGAGTACTAAATGTTAAACTAATGGATACATGCGCGTATATAATTTCCCGTTACTTTTACAGCTCTAGTCATTATATACTTTTTAGAGCGTTCAACAACTATACACAAATACACATTTACTATAGATTAGATGTTAGGACTAGTATCTATTACCTTTCATCCATTAAAAAATTTTGAGATAGTTGTCTAAGAGCTCGAAGGCGATATAACTTAACTAAATCTCTAATAGTAGGTAAAGGGGGTAAACGAACATGTTGTACATTTGCAGCCATTATTGAGTGGTCTTAGCCGGTTCATCAAAGTCGTCTAGGAAACTCTCTTGTCTCACAGCATACATGGAATACCCATAAATACCAAGAATACCAGCAGTTAAAAACCCAGCAGTAAGTAAATTGGTCCTTCTAAGCTTTTTTAGTTTCAGCACCCTCTCTTGATTTCGTTTTTCTATTTCCTTTATGAAGTCTAAATCGGTCTTTTTGATTTTGCTTAAATCAATTTTTGGCATGCGATCGGACATAGTTTATTGTCTTATTTTGTAGTGTTGTGTTTACATAAAATGATAAATGGAATTTTTCAGCCCCTAAAGATTTAACCTCAACTGTTTGCTGTTATTTGTTTCATACTTCATGTATATTTGTTTTATGCTTTTTTGGTCTCAGATAAATAATATTATAACATGATTAATTATTTATATGGGAAATAAGCCACAATTAAAATGAAAAAAATAATTTTATTAACGTTTCGACGCCCAAATCGGGTGCCGTTGTCAAAATACAAAATATTACTAAAATAAACTAAAGTGTTGTTGCTAAGCAAAAAAATTCTTCTAATAATTTATTTAATCTCACTCATTTATATTGGCAATTCAGACATATATTATACATTTTAAAGTAGAAGACTTTAAAATGATATTGCCAATATTTATGAGTTGCGTTCCTGGGACGACTTACTGAAAGATAGTTCATTCGATTACATGAAATTAACCCCAACTCAAGAATATCCGTCATAAAAAATTATAGCATGTGATATGTCTTTAAAAAGACAACCAAATGCAACGATAGTAAAATTCTCGCGTTAGAGACTTCATAGTAAATCACAAGGGAAAACCAGGAAAAACCCTGTGATACTATCCCGACATCGTAAGTATTTGGTCTTACATTAATTTACTCTCAAAAAATAATACCAAATTCTGACTTGTAACATGTTTAAATTATAAATAATATTAATAATACTAGATATATAAGTAATACTAAAATATAAAATATGTACTAGCTCGATATTATTGACTTACTAATCTTGGTATTTTCTTTCTATTGACTTCCTCTTTCAGTATGGGTAACCACATCCTACTGCATTCTACCGAGGAATTTGCGACACAATTGGTTTCATTTAGCATAATTAGAGCCGCTTCTTTGATTTTTCTCTTTTTACTATCTGATTCTTTCAGGACTATACTTGAATCTCTCCACTGAACTCTATGTTCATTATCCCATGCGTGTTGACATATTTGAGATCTCTCAAATTCTCTATTTTTAATATAAGATTGATGTTCACTTATTCTAACGTCTAATGGTCTTGATGTCTCACCTAAATAAAATTGTTCGCATTCACAAGGTATTTTATAAATGCAATTCTTTGTTCTTTCTTGATCATTGTTAGGTTTAGTTTTAGATAGAATAGATCTCAATGTGTTTGTTGTTTTGAATGTTGTTGAAATGTTGAATTTATTTCCTATTGTTTTAAGTTTCTCGGATAGTCCTTTTATATATGGTATTGATATTTTCCTCGTATTATTTCTGGTGAATGTTGTAGGATCCCGTTCTAAGTTGTTCTGTTCCATTCGATCCAATCTTGACAATTCCTTATTTATAAACGATAAAGGATAATCATTTTTTAATAAAACAGATGTTAACAATTGTTTTTCTGCTAAAAAGGAATTTTCGTTAGAACAAGTAATTTTGGCTCTATCATATAAGGATTTAATGATTCCCTTTTTAACGTTGATGTTGTGATTTGACTTGTAATTGAGATATCTGTTGGTGTGTGTTGGTTTTCTATACACTTGAGTCTCATATCCAATATCCTTCTTTGAGATCAAAACATCGAGGAAAGGTAGGCTGTTATTGTATTCCTTTTCCATTGTAAATTTTATTGTCTCTTCTTGATCGTTTATAATATTCAGGAACGTATCCAACAATTCTGATCTATGAGGCCATATTGAAAACACATCATCTACATATCTCCACCATACTGTGGGTTTTAAATTTTGTTTAGAAATAATATTAGTTTCGAAATCCTCCATAAATATATAATATTATTTCTAAACAAAATTTAAAACCCACAGTATGGTGGAGATATGTAGATGATGTGTTTTCAATATGGCCTCATAGATCAGAATTGTTGGATACGTTCCTGAATATTATAAACGATCAAGAAGAGACAATAAAATTTACAATGGAAAAGGAATACAATAACAGCCTACCTTTCCTCGATGTTTTGATCTCAAAGAAGGATATTGGATATGAGACTCAAGTGTATAGAAAACCAACACACACCAACAGATATCTCAATTACAAGTCAAATCACAACATCAACGTTAAAAAGGGAATCATTAAATCCTTATATGATAGAGCCAAAATTACTTGTTCTAACGAAAATTCCTTTTTAGCAGAAAAACAATTGTTAACATCTGTTTTATTAAAAAATGATTATCCTTTATCGTTTATAAATAAGGAATTGTCAAGATTGGATCGAATGGAACAGAACAACTTAGAACGGGATCCTACAACATTCACCAGAAATAATACGAGGAAAATATCAATACCATATATAAAAGGACTATCCGAGAAACTTAAAACAATAGGAAATAAATTCAACATTTCAACAACATTCAAAACAACAAACACATTGAGATCTATTCTATCTAAAACTAAACCTAACAATGATCAAGAAAGAACAAAGAATTGCATTTATAAAATACCTTGTGAATGCGAACAATTTTATTTAGGTGAGACATCAAGACCATTAGACGTTAGAATAAGTGAACATCAATCTTATATTAAAAATAGAGAATTTGAGAGATCTCAAATATGTCAACACGCATGGGATAATGAACATAGAGTTCAGTGGAGAGATTCAAGTATAGTCCTGAAAGAATCAGATAGTAAAAAGAGAAAAATCAAAGAAGCGGCTCTAATTATGCTAAATGAAACCAATTGTGTCGCAAATTCCTCGGTAGAATGCAGTAGGATGTGGTTACCCATACTGAAAGAGGAAGTCAATAGAAAGAAAATACCAAGATTAGTAAGTCAATAATATCGAGCTAGTACATATTTTATATTTTAGTATTACTTATATATCTAGTATTATTAATATTATTTATAATTTAAACATGTTACAAGTCAGAATTTGGTATTATTTTTTGAGAGTAAATTAATGTAAGACCAAATACTTACGATGTCGGGATAGTATCACAGGGTTTTTCCTGGTTTTCCCTTGTGATTTACTATGAAGTCTCTAACGCGAGAATTTTACTATCGTTGCATTTGGTTGTCTTTTTAAAGACATATCACATGCTATAATTTTTTATGACGGATATTCTTGAGTTGGGGTTAATTTCATGTAATCGAATGAACTATCTTTCAGTAAGTCGTCCCAGGAACGCAACTCATAAATATTGGCAATATCATTTTAAAGTCTTCTACTTTAAAATGTATAATATATGTCTGAATTGCCAATATAAATGAGTGAGATTAAATAAATTATTAGAAGAATTTTTTTGCTTAGCAACAACACTTTAGTTTATTTTAGTAATATTTTGTATTTTGACAACGGCACCCGATTTGGGCGTCGAAACGTTAATAAAATTATTTTTTTCATTTTAATTGTGGCTTATTTCCCATATAAATAATTAATCATAAAAATGCCACAAGGAAATAGCTTCAGAACAATATTATAACACTTCAGCCACTAGGATAAAGAGTTCACGTGCTGAAATTTTATGATGGATCATTTTTGGACAATTTTATTATAATAAATACAAATGCAGAACAATTTTATCCATAAAACTTTTGTTTCTCCTAAATCTTTCTACTTGGATGGTGAGACTGTCAAGACAATTAAAATCAGTTTAAAAAGTTCAAATCATAGAGAAACAACAGTATTTCTCAATGATTCAAATATAGAAGACGAATTATGACAGACTAATGTCATTGTCATGTCAGCGGGAACGACATCCGTTGTCATTGTCATTGTCATTTAAAGTTTATTTTAAGGGTAAGGGTATAACATAAAAAAAATTAATATAGTTTTATACTATGGCAGATGATGATTTATCATTTAAATCACACGATAATAAGGACGACGATGAAGATAAGCTATAAAACAAATAGGTCAATTAGAAAAAGAAATTAGTATAGCAAATGAAAAAATAGAGAAATTGGAAAGAGAAAGAAAGAGAAGAAAGGTAATAATACAAGGAATAAAAATTGATACAAATGATCAGAAAGTTTTACGAGGGGCTATGGAGAATTTTATGGAAAAAGAGCTACAAGTTTCAGTAGATGTAAATGGAGCAAGGAAAATAGGAGAAAATACTGTCATAGTGGAACTCAACAGCGTGAAAAACAAAATAGAAGTAATGAAAAATAAAAGTAAATTAAAAACCAAAAAGGACGAAAGAATCTATATTAATGATGATATGTCAAAAGAAGAAAGAATTATTCAGAAAGAAATTAGAAGCAAGGCTATGGTAGAGAGGCATAATGGAAAAAATGTAAAAATAGGATACCAGAAGCTAATCATTAATGGTGAAATATGGACATGGAATAACAACCAACAACAACTCATAAAAGAGAAAAATATACAACCAAAAAACTAGCAATACAACGAAAGCAGACTGAAATAACGGAGATGACATGGCAAAGTACAGGTACACGAAATAGACAAAATGTACAGATTATTAATGAAAAGCAGCCCATAAAAGAACATATATTAGTAGGAACATGGAATGTAAGAGGAACATACGAAGAAGGAAAACTGAAACACCTAGTAGATGAATGTAAAAAATATAAATTCGAAATAGTAGCACTACAAGAAACGAAACAACTAGGCCAAAACTCAATGGAAATAAATGACTATTTATTTTTCAATAGCGGAGGCGAAAATAGAATGTTAGGCACAGGATTTGTAGTAAACAAAAAGCTGAAAGATCTAATCGTTGACTTTAAACCAATTTCAGAGAGAATATGCATACTAAGAATAAGAGGAAAATACCAAAAAATAACATTTATAAACATACATGCACCGACTGAAGAGAAAAACATAGAGATAAAGGAAGACTTCTACAGTCAAATAGATACAGTATTCGAAAATATTCCCAAATACGATATAAAAATAGTACTAGGTGATGCTAATGCCAAAATAGGAAAAGAAGAAATATACACACCCACCATAGGAAAATATAGTCTGCATGAAACAACGAATGAAAATGGTCACCTCTTAATAGATTTTGCAAAAGAAAAAAACATGATCGTTATGAGCACGTACTTTCAACACAAAAGAATATATCAAGGAACATGGAGATCACCAGATGGAAAAACCATAAATCAAATAGATCATGTGCTCATCGAAAAAGACATGGAAAAATGTATAAAGAACATAAGAACATATAGAGGACCGGATGCAGACACAGATCACTTTATAGTCGGAATACAACTTAAACAGGTTATACCAGTTCTTAGAAATCAACAGAAAAAAAGGTACAAAGTAACTAAACCTATTAGACTACTGTCAGAAGAAGAACAAAGTAAATATGAAAGACTAGTCACTAGAGAACTGGAAAATATTGCAGAAAATGAAAACATCGAACAAAAATGGACGCAAATAAAAGTATGTATGACCAAAGCAGCGCAAGTCAGTAATAGAAATATAAAAGATGGATTCAAAGAATGGTTTGATGAAGAATGTAAAATAGAACTGGATGAAAGAAATAAGTTAAGACTCAAAATGATGCAAGTGAAAACACCAGAGATGGAGATACAATACAACGAACAAAGAAAACGAACTAAAAGAATCATAAGAGTAAAGAAAAGAAAGTACAACGAAGATAAATTGAAATGCATAGAAGAAAACTATAAAAATGGAGAAGTCAGGAACTTATATCAAGGAGTAAAAAATGAGAAAAAGGGGTTCCAAAGAAAACCTGTACACTACAAAAGCAAAAATGGAAGGAATTTAGTAAGCGACGAAGAAATACTGAGCAGATGGAGAGAATACTTCGAAGAGCTTCTAAATGAAATTCCCACAACAGAATATGCAGAAGAAGAAGAAGAAGGACCGAATGAAAATATTGATCAAGAAGAAATGCAGGAAAGACCGCCTAATGAAAAAGAAATAAAAGAAATAATAGAAAAACTAAAGAAAAACAAGAGCCCAGGTAAGGATGAAATAACAGCTGAAATGTTTAAATATGGAGGACCAGTACTAATTAAGCATTTGGAAAAGCTGATAAAAGAAATTTGGGAACAAGAACACATACCAAAAGAATGGACTGAAGCCACACTGTGTCCAATTCACAAAAAAGGCGACAAAAGTTTATGCCATAATTACAGGGGAGTAGCCCTACTAAACGTTGCATATAAAATACTTGCAGTACATATAAAAGACAAGATAACACAAAAGATAGATAATGACATAGGAGAATATCAATGTGGATTCAGAAGAGGACGCAGCACGGTGGATCAAATTTTCCTGCTGCGTGAGATACAAGCGGAAAGCTACGAATACGGAAAATCTACAATGGCCCTATTCATTGACTTTAAACAAGCTTTTGACAGAGTTAAGCGAAAAGAAATATACAAAGCACTATGTGAAATTGGAATTAGTAAAAAATTAATAAAGATGGTAAAAGTTACACTCAGAGAAACAGAGAACAGGGTTAAAATAAATGGAAAGGAAACAGATAAGTTTAGGGTCGGTGAAGGGGTACGACAAGGAGACCCACTGTCATCACTGTTGTTTAGTATCCTTCTTGAAATAGTCATCAGAGAAGCCGAAATTAACAGGACAGGACTTGTATACCAACGAAAACACCAATGCTTGGCATTCGCTGATGACATAGTAATGATAGCCAGAAGCAAACAAGAATTACAAGAAATACTAAAAAGACTAGAGGCGATAGGAAGAAAGAAAGGGATATACATAAACGAAGAAAAGACTAAATATATGGAATGGACAAAACGAGAATACACACAAGGACAATACCTGACAATAAACACAGAGGCAAAAATATATAAATTCGAGGAAGTAGAGAGATTCCAATATCTAGGAGCGACATTCACTAGGAGACCAAATATAAAAGAAGAAATCCAAGCGAGAATTATGGCTGGTAATCGTTGTATCTTTGCTCTAAACAACTTATTGAGAAATAAGAACATATCTAGAGGGGCTAAGATAAGAATATACAAGACAGTGATAAGACCTATAGTCTTGTATGCCAGTGAAACATGGACGATGAACAAATCCGAGCAAGTCATGCTTAAAGTATGGGAAAGAAAAGTCCTAAGAAAAATATTTGGCGGAAAGATATGGAATGGAATGTGGATAAGAAGACCAAATGTGGAATTGGAGAGGATGTATGGTGAACCAAACATAGTAGGGATCGTAAAATCACAAAGACTGAGATGGTTGGGACATATCCAAAGGATGCCAAACACGAGACTTCCCAAAAAAATACTAACGGGAGGAATAGGAGGAAAGAAGAAGAAAGGTAGACCGAAAACCAGATGGAAGAAAGATGTTGAAAAAGACATAGAAGAACTGAAAATCACAAATTGGAAAAATAAAGCAGCAAATAGGAGAGATTGGAAAGGAATAGTAAACCAAGCCATGGGCCTTCTAGGCCTGGAGAGCTAAACTATATATATATATAACATTAATTTAGAACATTATTAACACTCACCACCGCAAATTTTACGAAAATTTAACACCAATCACTAATTTAACTAAAAAACTAAAGTTAAAAAGAGTCGAGTCATTGCACACTTTTAAGACATTCTATTGCCATCTGTAAAATTTTCACAATTCAATAAAAAAAATTCACCATTTTTAACTTAATTATGTAGCACGATTATCAAGTAATTGTTATTTACCCCATTTAGCAGTTCCGTATCACTTTGAAGATACTTTTAAGGCGTTGGGAATTTAAAAAACTGATATTTCTAGGGTGAGTCTAATAAATTGAGCAGAGACTGTACACCCGCCAAGTTGATGACCTCACTTTTCAAGAACAACTAATAACCATTCGTGTTTGGCCGATAACTAAACCAACTAAACCGTGGGAATTTTACCAATTAAAGACACTTAATACAGACAAAGGGAATAAGTAACAAACCTCTTGCGTAGGTGTAACTTGATAAAAGATTAGTAAATGAATAATTTTGTGGACCACTGTGCAACAATTAGCAAAAACTTGGTGGTTCAAATTATAATCCAGTTTGCAGAAAGTTGAGTAATACTCTTTTATCGTTCAGGTGGTATGCCTATTTACTGTTATCATCTATTAATGACTTCTCACTTCCAGTTTCAGTTGTATCCCAGTCTGTGAACAGTCAACGTGTTTTCGAAAAAGCGTAAAGTACTCTAGGTTTAAGTACTTTAGTATTATTCAAAGTTAACCTCTTTTAAATTAAAGTAGGTTATTTAATACAGTAATATTATTATTACAATAACGACTTTTGTCTCTCTCTCTCTCTGTATAGGTAATGATCTCTCCTTATACCAATGAAAATTCCTGGTGCCTTGCATATCGTTATAGAGAGAGAGGACTGTATTTAACATAAGCTATTGAATCAAAAAACAGAATGTTAAAAAAATCTGACGCTATAGTTGGGTTTTAATTTCAGTATTTTCTAAATGCTAGAATATTCCACAGGGTGTGGTGAACTTTGAGAAAAAAATACAGTTCGATTGGTACACCTGGTATACATGAAAATTTACCTGTCTAGCAACAATATTATAACAACGATATTGTTAAAGAATAAGGCTATAACAGATTACAAAATCACTTAAATCAGATGAAAGGTTTAGGAAATTCGAGACATCAAAAATGACCCATTTTTAAGGTGGTGCGTTAATTTGTTACAGTAGTGTACCTATATTAAAGTTAAAAATTTATTTAATCCCAATATACGAATATATTTTGTTAGGTATATGTAATAAAAGTAGAGGCATTTTAGAACACCGTCCACTCAAATTAAACCTACATACGGAACTATGAACTAAAACAAATTGCCCGAATGAATCAGTATGTTTAGATATTTTGTATGTATTGCGTCCAAATACAATACTAGGATACTGCTAGTATCAAAAGTAACAAGTAACGATATGATAATAACGAGTACTAAATGTTAAACTAATGGATACATGCGCGTATATAATTTCCCGTTACTTTTACAGCTCTAGTCATTATATACTTTTTAGAGCGTTCAACAACTATACACAAATACACATTTACTATAGATTAGATGTTAGGACTAGTATCTATTACCTTTCATCCATTAAAAAATTTTGAGATAGTTGTCTAAGAGCTCGAAGGCGATATAACTTAACTAAATCTCTAATAGTAGGTAAAGGGGGTAAACGAACATGTTGTACATTTGCAGCCATTATTGAGTGGTCTTAGCCGGTTCATCAAAGTCGTCTAGGAAACTCTCTTGTCTCACAGCATACATGGAATACCCATAAATACCAAGAATACCAGCAGTTAAAAACCCAGCAGTAAGTAAATTGGTCCTTCTAAGCTTTTTTAGTTTCAGCACCCTCTCTTGATTTCGTTTTTCTATTTCCTTTATGAAGTCTAAATCGGTCTTTTTGATTTTGCTTAAATCAATTTTTGGCATGCGATCGGACATAGTTTATTGTCTTATTTTGTAGTGTTGTGTTTACATAAAATGATAAATGGAATTTTTCAGCCCCTAAAGATTTAACCTCAACTGTTTGCTGTTATTTGTTTCATACTTCATGTATATTTGTTTTATGCTTTTTTGGTCTCAGATAAATAATATTATAACACTTCAGCCACTAGGATAAAGAGTTCACGTGCTGAAATTTTATGATGGATCATTTTTGGACAATTTTATTATAATAAATACAAATGCAGAACAATTTTATCCATAAAACTTTTGTTTCTCCTAAATCTTTCTACTTGGATGGTGAGACTGTCAAGACAATTAAAATCAGTTTAAAAAGTTCAAATCATAGAGAAACAACAGTATTTCTCAATGATTCAAATATAGAAGACGAATTATGACAGACTAATGTCATTGTCATGTCAGCGGGAACGACATCCGTTGTCATTGTCATTGTCATTTAAAGTTTATTTTAAGGGTAAGGGTATAACATAAAAAAAATTAATATAGTTTTATACTATGGCAGATGATGATTTATCATTTAAATCACACGATAATAAGGACGACGATGAAGATAATTCTGATTCAGAAGCAACATCACATCTGGAGCTAGATTTAGGCGTTGACTCTTCATTTAATGTTAGAGAATTCAATAGGTTAGGGAATCATAAAGCAGGAGTCTCGGGAGGTGAGTATTTTTGTGTTATATTATATATACATCAGCTCAAACGGGCCCTAGAGGCCCAACGCTTCAGTGGTTTTCTTCCATTTCTTCCTATCTTGTGCTAAGTTTTTCCAGTTTTATACTCCTAACAATCCCTTCAAGTCTACTTTTACCGATTCCATCCATTTTCTTCCTGGTCGTCCTCTTTTCTTTTTTGTGCCAGCTTCAGTATTTTTTAATTCTTTGGGGACTATTCCTTCCTGCATTCTAGCTAGGTGTCCAAGCCATCTTAGTTTTGGAACTTTCACAATGTTTCAATTTTTTTTTGTTGTCCATACATTTGCATTATTTCATTATTTGTTCTTTTCTCCATGTATTCTTCCAAGTATCTTCCGCTTCCATCTATCTAGTTTCAGTTCTATGATTTTGCTTTAGATCCAGGTCTCACTAACATAAATTAAATTAAATTAATATTTATTGATGGAAAACTCCATTTTACAATTAAAATTAAAAGTCAAAATTAAACATTGAACACAAGTTAACTTACATTACTTACAATTATTAAACTAACGACATCAAAAAATTAAAATCAAACTAAAATAATTCGCGTGAAATAGTGTTTTTAAAAGCATTTAGTGTGACTCCCATAAAGTCTATATTTGGAAACTCATTTACACTAGAAACAATTCTATTTAAAGGCATATTTTCTGCATGACGTGTATTGCACGATCCAGCGGATAGCAAGGGACATCTTCTCAAATTCCTAGCTGGAACATAAAAATCTATTCGACGCAGAATGCTAGGTGCAACAATAATACAATTTAACACCTTAAATACGAAATTAGGGTCAAAGTATCGCCTGCGATCCTCTAGACGGTGCAAATGAAACATCTGCATGACCTGACTGGAATTCAATTGCATTCCTCTAGTACCTAATCTATATCGCAGATATCTAATGAATTTATTTTGAGTCGATTCAATTCGATATTTGTGATTCTCATAACTTGGATTCCAAATCACTGAACAATACTCTAGTAATGAACGAACATAACTCAAAAACAATCTCACAATTACAAACAAATTATTAAAATCATATGACATTCTGATGACTAACCCTAATATCCGATTAGCACGCGCAATAATGGCATCATAATGGTCCACGAAACTTAGCTTACTATCCAGTAACACACCTAAATCCTTAATTACCTGAACCCTAGATAAATCCACATCTTCTATCTTGTATTTAAAATCACTGGTGGTCTTATTACGTGAAAAAATAATATATGAGCATTTCGAAGCATTCAATCTAAGATTATTTTCCTGGCACCATTGTACTAAAGAATCCAAGTCTCTCTGCAAACCCTCACAATCAGATTCTGACCTAATGCATTTAAATATCTTTAAGTTGTCTGCAAATATCAGATATTTAGATTTAAAGTTCCTACCAATATCATTTACCAACAACAGAAAAAGCTTAGGACCCAAATGGGAACCCTGCGGAACCCCTGACACGGCTTCAAATCCATTAGAAACACATCCTGCTGATCTTACTTGCAATGTTCTTCCTTGCAAATACGAAGTAAACCAAGCTAATAAAGAACCAGTGATACCAAAGTTTCTCAGCTTTGTAATTAAGACATTATGATCTAGTAGGTCAAAGGCCTTACTGAAATCGGTGTATATAGAGTGCACCTCGTAACCCTCATCCATTGATGTACCTATACTATCGATATACAAAAAGAGGTTAGTGAGAGTAGAACGTCTGCCTACAAATCCATGTTGGTTGTCCGTAATAATGTTCCTAAAACAATTATCCAAACTTGGCAAAACCATTTTTTTCAAATACTTTAGATAAGGCTGACTGAATACAAACTGGCCGATAATTTTTGATATCACTATGATCTCCTGCCTTGAAAATAGGACACACAAAGGAATGTTTCCATCTGTTCGGGAAAATTCCCATCTGGAGAGATTTATTAAGAACATATAACAATGGTTCACACAAGGACACTGCACTTTCTCTTAGGAAGAAATTCGGTATCAAATCAGGGCCAGCCCCTTTATTGACATTTAATGACAACAACACATTCAGTAAATTGTCAAAAGTGACTTCGAGGTTACTAATTTCCACCTCCAGCTGTTGTGAGAAAATTTCATTACTCTCCAGGTTATCCAGAGATTTACCATTAAAAGTGCTGTATACAGTACCAAAATGTTTCGCAAACAACTGTTTCGTAAAGCACCGTTGGTTGGATAACCATAGTATATATTCTTCTATTTTTGCTCCTCTTGATATTTTCTTTCATCTCAGCATCTTATGCAGACATCCAACACTTTTACTACCTTCAGCCATTTCTTTTTCAATTTCTTGAGACTCTTTAGACCAGGGTAGAAAAATAAAAACGGGAAAAAAATCAATACAGGTATTTGAAGGTGCTAAATCGTAGGGAGGATATAGTTAATTAAAAATACATACAGAGGTACTCGTAAATCGATCTCATTTTTTTATAAAAAAATGCCAAAGTCAGAAAATATGGTTTTTTGCCTATAGCATTTTTAGTATCATATTGACAGCAAAAGTTGTTTTATGAAAGTTGTGTATCATAAAAAAACGATTAATTTGAATTTTTACAAGTTAAAATCCATCAAGAATTAACCGAAATAATTGCAAAAAACCACGTTTTTTGCACTATTTTGGAAATGTTAATAACTTTTACTAAATAGGTCGTAAGGAACTTATTGTACCTTGATCATGAGATAATTAAGTGCCTTTATTAGTTTACAAAATCTCAAGAAGATCTGTTTGTTAGTTTACAAGTTATGTTAAATGTTTATCCCAGACATCGAATGTTTAAACAATCATTGTTGCCCAAGGAGTGTTTTCAGAGCTTTTTGGCAAAGTGCAATGACTACTTAAAGACTAAAAGTACTAAGAAAGTTAAAAAAAATAATATATTTGTTTTTTAAGTGTTGTTAAACAAGTCGATAAAAAAATGGTAAGTTTTTTCCTCATAAACAATTAGAATATCTTTGCCATTTTTTCTAATAAATAATTATAATTGGTTGTGTCAAAAATCTGGTAAAAAAATGCACATTAAAATGAAAAAAATAACTTCCTAGGACCAATAATAGCCAAGTTACACTTTTTATTTTGAAAAATCACATCTCTATTGTCTATAAATATTAAGAGTTGAAATTTTTACAGCATGGTAATAAATATCTATATTTTATATGACAATTGATAAGTACGAAATATCTTCTATTTAAAACGAGTAATAACCCTGTAAAGTCAAGTTCCGCACGCTGACTGAGCTGGGACCGTGTGATATGGAAGAATGTCGGAGTTCAGTTTCTCTAGTCGAGATTTTGCTATAGAAAGTTCAATTTGGAGCGGTTGAAAAATTTTATAATATCTCAGCTTCCAGAGAACGTAGAGCCTTCAATTTTTTTTTAAATTGTGGTAACTCGACGAAAGAATAACAACTAGCTAATTTTCATTGACCGGAAAAATCGGAAAATTCTGGAAAATGGATTTTTGTATTCAACATTCTATTTACAACGTTAACAGTAATATATTTTGATAAATATTTTCATAAAATATTATAAATTTGTGAATAAATATTAAAATATAATTATAGTATGTATATATTTATTTATATACAGGGTTGTTCATTTTATTCGCCTCAGTGTCTGTACGGAAAACGACTTGATTTAAAAAAATTCTTCATAGAAATATACAAAGCCATTAACACTACAATCTAAAAATAATATGAATTATACAGGGTGCTTCAAAAAAGAGTGGTATGTCAAAGATATATTTTTTATGGAACACCCTACACCTGATGAAATTTTTGAATTGCTCAATTTGAAACAATATGCTAGCTGCTAGCTAGACTATACCTAAGTACAGGATGTTTTAATTTATTTAAATTTTGAGAAAAATGTAAAATTTTAGAAAAAAATAAATATTTACGAATCTAAGAATCGGTGACAATTTTTTCTTGGATCTTCATAATAGACTATTTAGCATATTTAAACAGATGTTTATTGTAACAAAATTTATAATTACTTAGGTCCAGTTTCACCAACAACAAATAAATCAATGAATGCTATTCGTCGAATAAAATGTATTAGATGTTTAAGTTTATATTTTGTTTCAATATAGCTTTAATAATTTAAAGTGAAACTGGCAAATTTACTTTCTTCTAAATATTTACTTGCCAGATTAACTTGCCAATTTACTCAAAGAGTAAGTATTTTTTTGATAAAAAAATAAAATAAGTATTATTTGACGTTAGTAAAATGGAGATATATCAGTTTATTGGTCGAATAACTTTAATCATAGAATAAACTACTATTAGTCGTTGGTGAAACCGGCCATTAATCGTACATTTTTAGATTTAAAAACTAATTGGAAATAAAAACATTCTCAAATTAAGAAAAAATGTATATGTATAGATTATAATTATTGATCTTCGTTAATTATACACAGTTTATGTACAGATTTATTAATTTCTTAAACATTATCCCTAATTTTTTTAAACAAATCTTCTTCAACTTCACTTTTGTCATCTATAATAACTGTCAAAAGGTTGTAGCATCTTTTTTCGTCAGTATCATCTTTGCAATTTATGCAAAGCTCGGTACAATTGATTTATTTTAAGAAATTATGGATAATGTGGAAGAAATTGATGAACCTGTACAAGAACTGTGTAGAATTAACGAAGATCAATAATTATAATCTATACATTTATTTTTTCAATTTGAGAACGTTTTTGTTTTCAATTAATTTTTAAACCTGAAATTGTACGATCATGTAATTATAAATTTTGTTACAATAAAAATCTGCTTAAATATGCTAAATAGTCTATTATGAAGATCCAAAAAAAAAAAATTGGTCACCGATTCTTAGATTCGTAAATACCTGTTTATTTTTTTTCTAAAACGTTACATTTTTTTTAAATTGAAATAAATCAAAACACCCTGTACTTAGGTATAGTCTAGCTTATTGTTTAAGGGCAAATTCAAAAATTTCATCAGGTGCAGGGTGTTCCATAAAAAATATGTCTTTGATATACCACTCTTTTTTGAAGCACTCTGTATAATTCATATTATTTTTAAATTGTAGTGTTAATGGCCCTGTATATTTCTATGAAGAATTTTTTTTAAATCAATTCGTTTTCGGTGCATACACCGAGGCGAATAAAATGAACAACCCTGTATACATACTATAATTATATTTTAATATTTATTCACAAATTTATAATATTTTATGAAAATATTTATCAAAATATATTAGTGTTAACGTTGTAAATGAATGTTGAATAAAAAATACATTTTCCAGAATTTTCCGATTTTTTCGGCCAATGAAAATTATCTAGTTGTTATTCTTTCGTCGAGTTACCCCAAAAAAAATTAAAGGCTCTACGTTCTCTGGAAGGTGAGATATTGTAAAAATTTTCAAGCGCTCCAAATTGAACTTTTTTTAGCAAAATCTCAACGCGAGAAACTGGACTCCGACATTCTTCCATATCACACGGTCCCTGCTCAGTCAGCGTGAGTAACTTGACTTTAAAGGGTTATTACTCGTTTTAAATAGAAGATATTTCGTACTTATCAATTGTCGTATAAAACATAGATATTTATTACCATGCTCTAAAAATTTCAACTCTTAATATTTATAAACAATAGAGATGTGATTTTTCAAAAAAAAAGTATAACTTGGCTATTATTGGTCCTAGAAAATTTTTTTTTCATTTTAATGTACATTTTTTTACCAGCTTTTTGACACATCCAATTATAATTATTTATCAGAAAAAATGACAAAGATATTCTAATTGTTTATAAGGAAGAACTTACCATTTTTTTATCGACTTGTTTAACAACATTTAAAAAACAAAATATATTATTTTTTTAACTTTCTTAGTACTTTGAGTCTTTAAGTAGTCATTGCACTTTGCCAAAAAGCTCTGAAAACACTCCTTGTAACATATACTTAACATTATCCATAAACATTTAACATAACTTGTAAACTAACAAACAGATCTTCTTGAGATTTTGTAAATTATACTAAACTAATATTTTCTGACTTTGGTCTTTGTTTATAAAAAAATAAGGTCGATTTACGAGTACCTCTGTATGTATTATTAATAAACTATATCCCCCTACGATTTAGCACCTTCAAATACCTGTATTGATTTTTACCCTGAAATCGCTCATATTTATCTTTCTACCCTGGTGTATTGTGGAGAAACACAAAACACAAAAACACATACTTATTATGTGTTTTTGTAGATACACATTAAAACTAGTTTTGGCCCTATAATGAGGTATGTTTTTGTTTATGTTTTCAGTTTTGTTGAATGTTTTTGTTTTTAATTAATTTTTAAATCTAAAAATGTACGATTAAATAATTATAAATATTATTACAATAAATATCTGTTCCAATATGCTGAATAGTCTATTATAAAGATACAAGAAAAAATTTGTCACCGATTCTTAGATTCGTAGATATTAATTTTTTTTTCTTAAACCTTACATTCTTATAAAAATCGAAATAAATTAAAACACCATGTATTTACGTGTAGGAAACCCTTATAAAAATATAGCTTATTTTTTAAGGAAAATTCAAAAATGGCTCACGAGTAGGGTGTTCCATAAGAGAAAATATAACTTTAATATACCCCTCTTTTTTGAAGTACCCTGTATAATTTTCATTAGTTTTAGATTGTAGTGTTAATTGCCCTGTAAATTGCTGTCAAGAATTTTTTTTTAAATATCAAGTCGTTTTCCGTACAGAGACCGAGGCAAATACGATGAACCACCCTGTATATATATACACAAAAATATATATACTATACATTTATTATTTATTTACAAATTTATAATATGTTATGAAAATATTTATTGAAATATATTAGTGTTAACGTTGTAAATGAATGTTGAATAAAAAAGTCCATTTTCCAGAATTTCCCGATTTTTCCGGTGAATGGAAATTAGCTAGTCGTTATTATTTCGTCCAGTTACCCCAATTTAAAAAAAATGAAGGCTCTACGTTTTCTGGAAGCGGAGTTATTGTAAAATTTTTCAAGTGCTCCAATTTGAACTTTCAATACCAAAATCTCGAAGCGCGAAAGCGGACTCAGAGATCCTTCCCCCATCACACGGTCCCAGTTAAGTCAGCTCGAGTACCTTCATTTTAAAGGGTTATTACTCATTTTAAATAGAAGATATTCTGTAGTTATTAATTGCAATGTAAAATATAGATGTCTATTATGATTTTTTGCAAATTTCGACTCTTAATATTTATAAACAATACAGATATGATTTTTCAAAAAAAAAAGTATAACTTGGGTATTATTGGTCATAGAAAGTTTATTTTAAGTTTTTAATGTGTGTTTTTTTACCACTTTTCTGATACAACTAATTATAATTATTTGTCATGAAAAATAACAAAGTTATTCTAAATGTTTATAAGGAAAAAACTCGCTATTTATTAAACGACTTGTTTAAGAACATTTAAATAATAAATGTATCATTTTTTTTAAATTTCTTAGTAGTTTCAGTCTTTACAAACTCATT
Organism: Diabrotica virgifera virgifera; assembly: GCF_917563875.1. Taxonomy (NCBI): domain Eukaryota; kingdom Metazoa; phylum Arthropoda; class Insecta; order Coleoptera; family Chrysomelidae; genus Diabrotica; species Diabrotica virgifera. The sequence goes on along the minus strand of NC_065450.1, from coordinate 62,803,574 downwards.
TCACTTTGCTAAAAAGCTCTGAAAATACTCCTTGGGCAACAATAGATGTTTAAACATTCAATGTTTTGGATAAACAATTAACGTAAGTCGTAAACTAACAAAACGATCTTCTTGATACTTGGCACTCTAATAAAGACACATAATATCCTCATAATTAAGGTACAATATGTTCCTTAGGGCATATTTAGTAAACGTTATTAAGATTTACAAAATAGTGCAAAAAATGTGGTTTTTTGCAATTATCTCGGTTAATTATTTATTAATTTTAACTAATCAAAATTAAAATTAATCGTTTTTTTATGATACACAACTTTTATAATACAACTTTTGCTGTAAACATGATACAAAAAATGCTACAGGCAAAAAACAATATTTTCTGACTTTAGCCTTTGTTTATAAAAAACTGAGGTTGATTTGCGAGTACCTCTGTATGTATTTTTAATTAACTATGCCCCCCCTACGATTTAGCACCTTCAAATACCTGTATTGATTTTTACCCTGAAATCGCTCATTTTTATTTATCTGCCCTGGCGTACTTCATTTCTATTTGTTAACGTTACTTCCAAATAACCGAACTGTCCAACTATCTCGAAAGTTATGTTCCTTGTCTGGGACAGATACTTTCCAAAATAACTGTTCATTATTTCCCCTCATCTCCATACACTTTGTCTTCTCCTCATTTACTTCCACCCCAAAATCTCTGGCCTATCTCTTGATCTTATAAAAATTTCTCTTTATTCTGTTGGTCTTTTTGTCTTAATTCTTTTTCTTTTCCTTAAAATTCTCTCCAATATTAAGTTGAAAAATACAGTGGGCAGGGGGACCTTATCGTAGACCACTGGTCTACTACAGCTTTAACATCACTTGATTTTATGATTAACATCACTATTGGTTATGATAGAAGGCAGCTTCATACCTTTACTTTTTGTTTGTATTCAGAAAGGATTTAGTTAGTCATACTATTTTATCCAACAGTCAGAATATTTTAATGTGTTGATCAATTCTAGGGTGCTCAGTAAAAAGAGTATAAGTCAATTTAGTCAATTTTTCAGGAGAAGCAACGATAATTAAATGCCATATCTACTACCAATTTTATCTGCGACCAAATAATTTTATTTATTTTATATTACCATATTGACTTCTTCTATTGATACCAAGATAAAGATATAGTCCGTTATAATGTTTTTCTGCAAAAATAATATTTTGACCATTATTGACTTATACTCTTTTTACTGAGCACCCTAGAATTGATGTCTGTTTATTGTGTCATATACTTCAAATAAACGTGTCGAAAATCAATAAACAATAATTTTAGTGACAGATTGAATTCATAGGAGCTATCTAGGATCTGTTTAATTGTAAAAATTTGGTCTATTACTGATTATCTATTATCTGTTTGCTCTAAAACCAGCTTAGTATTTACCCAGGTTATCTTCAATTTTGGCAAAAATTCTATTTCTGATCGATATAGCTAGAACTTTTTATGTTGTGTCTTGTAATACTATACCCCTCTGTAGTTTTTACATCCCATAACATTTTGTTTTTTGTGTATTGGACATTGCAGGGCTTCTCTCCACTGTTTTGGTATTTGCTCTTTGGTCCATACCTTCATGCAACAATTCTGTGATTTCTTTCTGTAGGCTTTGACCACCTTCCTTTAGGAACTCTGCTGTGATGCCATTTTCACCTGGTGTTTTATTATTTTTAATTTGATTTGAATTATTATAGTTATTAAGGTACCAAGGGTATTATAAGGATAAAAATGCTTGAGGTCAGTGGTGTGTATCACTAGGGCCTTTGGCCTGAGGATATATGTTGACCGAAAGCGTTATATAATACTTACCCGTGGTGCCTTCAATGTTTAATGGTCGACTGAATATTCTTTATATTCAAAAATTGGAAAGAATTTTGAATTAATTAATTTTAAAATACCTAAATACATTTGCTAACAATACTCATAACGTAATTGTGGTAGCCATAGTTTTACTTAGGTTGTTATTTTTGTCAACTTTACACTATTTAACTAGTTATTTAAATTTAATAGGCCCTAAGGTGTTATTTTTAAAAATAACGCCCTAGGGAAATATATCATATTTAACTGACTTTGAAATCATGTCTTTATTTATCAAATAATATACTAGTCCGACATTAAATAATGTTAATCAAATGATTAAATTAAAATAGATTAAGTAAAGATTTGTAAATTTTGTATATAGACATTTATATTTGATAAAATATTTTATTAATACATTAAGTAAATATAGACAGCAATATAAAATATCTCTGTGTGGTCTACCTGACACCACATCAGTAGATTAATTCTAGAAAGCACATTTTAATATAGAAGGTCAATAAAAATTTCATTAATTACATATCTGCAGGAAGTGTGTGTTGGAATTCCAATAGGCAGGTTAACTGTATTCACACATTTTCTGATAATGCAGAATACCCTATGTTTTTTAATTAGAATTTATTTATATTTTAAGATTAAACTGTTATTGAAACTACATTTTAAAATACAAATGTATATGACCATCTGTTGACATACATTTTAATGCGAATAATTATCACTGATACTTTAATTTTTACAGTTTCTACCTAGTTCATTTCTTTACTTATAATTATTGAGAATTAAAAATAATCCATGGTGATGCTAGAATTTAGTCATATGGCTATCTGCCCAAAATAAATTCAGTTTGCTTTTTCCTCAAAAACAAATAATTACAGAATAAGTAAAGTATATTTATAAAAATGAGGAGACACTACACATTCTCTATACAGTGTGTCAATTTAAAAAGGTGCCACCCCTCTATAATTTGGGCCCTATAGAAAATCTAAAAATATGCAAAAAGACATCAAATTTATTTGTGAAGGGAACATTTTGTAGACCAGTTTTCAACAAAATTACATCAACCCTCTAGCGGGGGTGGACACAACCCCCAAAATCTTTAATGGAAATGGGAGTTGATACCTAATTTTAAAGGTTGTTTAATTACCTTTTCAAAAATACCACATACATTACATTTCTTTTCAGTACTTTTGGAAAAATCTTGGACTCAATACTCCAGAAAAATTTTGGAGTTCTGAACTCGATACTTATTGTCTGTACGGTTTTATTTTATTTTTCCAAAAAAATACTCCAATACTCCAAAAAAATTCAATTTGCAGTTCAATACTCAAAAAAATTTTTAGAGTTCTGAACTCTATACTTAATAGTTTTAAAGTTTTACTTGATTTTTCCAAAAGTACTGAAAATAGAAGAGAAGATCATTTTGTAGACCAATTTTCAACTAAATTACATCAACCCTCCAGCGGGGCGGACTCAGTCCCTAAAATCTTTAAGAGAAAAGGGGGTTGAATAATACCTCATTTTAAAGGCAGTTCAACTACCGTTTCAAAAATACCATATCATTATATATTTCCGTTTAGTTCTGTTGGAAAAATCAAAGTAAAACCATACAGATATTAAGTAGTTTGAGTTCATAATAATACCAAAATTTTTTTTTGGGGTATTATAATATTTTGAGTATTTTTTGAGTATTTGTATACCCATTAAGGGTGTCCCCAAATGCTTAAGGGGTCCTGTCAAACAAGATATTAACAAACATATTTTTTTAGTTCCCAGTTCAACCAACGTTTGTGATAGTCATAGGCGGGAAGACAATCCATTTTCTTTTAAACATTTTCTTAGGAGTGACTCGACTAATAGTTACCAATCAAAAGGTGCTAGACCTAAAGTTTACGAAAATCGATCAGCATCTACCGACTTTGGAAATCACCTTCAACCTCGGTTAATTCCAGAGTATCCTGCTGCATTACCAGATTTTGTCCAGGATCATCTAGTTGTCGAACAGGTAAACAGATTTTATGTAATGTCTAAGATAATCACCCCTGTGATGTAACAAACCTGTTATAAATAACGTGTACATGTTATGTTAATATAACGTTTGATTATAACAGCATGTATAACGTGTTGCCAAAAATTAGATGTGATGTATCATGTTTTTAACATGTTTGTTATCCAGCATGTTATTTTCAAAACGTTAAAGTATTGTCTTGTACAACAAGAATAACAGTATACAGAAATTGAATAAGTTAGAGGAAGAGAGATTTAAATGTGCAGTGTGCAGCGAAGTATGCATCTTGTTTATCGCACATCTGGTACCAAAACCAAGATGTTATTTGAAATTTCCGGTTCTCGGTCCGTGAGCAGTTAGGTGCTCTTTCTATTGTGCATTTTATTTAATTTTTGCTTGTCGTGTTGTTATGTTATAAAATGGCTCAACAAGGATTGAAATAAACTACAAAATGAACATTCAAATGGATTTACCCAATCTGGCCAAACTGGTCTCTATAGTCTGTATGTTTTCTTCATTTATATGAATAAAATGGTTTTGATTACAAATAACTAACCTCAAAAAATAATAGACTATTTCTAAAATATAACTTTAACAAATCTTCTAATAGCATCATCTAGTAATCTAGTTATTTTAATAACACGACGTTTACAATCTGACAAAATTCTGGACTAAATTGTCCATTTTTTATATTTATTTATTCTTTATACTACACGTTATTTTATAACAATAGGTTAAATAGGTCCCGTTAAAATGAACCTGTTATGTTACCAGATAACGTTTTTGAGAAATGTTATTTGTCATACCTCACATCAATTTGTAGAATTTAACAGGATAATGTGCACGTTATTTATAACGTGTTTGATACATCACAGGGGTGATTGTCACTATACTATAATATTATATAGTCATACTATTCATTTGAACTTACAATTGAAGTAAAAACTTTGAATGTAAAATGGTATATAAATTTTATTACAATTTTTTTAAAGTTATCCAAATGGATTAGTAAAATACATCAGAACGTTTTCAGTCCTAATAGACCATCATCAGTGAGACATCTGAGGATAAATATATGGAACTAGCTATAGAAATAGGCCAAAAGGCTCTTAAATTACATCATTAATGTATGCTTATTTTTAATACTTTAATCACATTCTTTTGACCTATTTCTGTGGCTAGTTTTGAAAACTGAAAAATTTGGATAATTTTAAAAAGTTATATATGTGAATTTTGTATCAGGGACTTCTCGCTTTTATTTAAGAGATGTCCCAAAATTGGATTTTAAACTATTTTTAAAATTCCACATAAGTAGACAGTTTTGTTTCGTTTTGATTCAGAGTTGTGCCCCCAGCTCTACTGAGGAAGTCTGTAAGACAGAAACAGCTGTCTGGAGATTGTGCATCACTTCTGAATCGAAAGGAAACATAATTTGTTTTTTTTGTTACACAAAAAAATTGATCACATTTTATTTTCAGTGTTATTTAGGAAATACATCATCCGAAAATTTTAATGTTGACATTGACAACTTGCCTGATTTTACGCCTGCGCGGCAGAGTAGGAATAATGCTCTTAATCCTGAGGTTACTAATACTAATAGACCCGTTCCGTTGGACTTACCTATGCGAACTCAAGAATCATTTCCCTTGGACTTGCCTGTAGTCAATACCCACTCAAATAATATTAGGATTGAATCATCAAATAGTGAGGTGAGTAATATAGAACAGTGGTTCTCAACCTTTTTGACTCATGTACTACAAGATCCTTTCAATTATTTTTGGTACCACCTATCTGAAATACCTATCAAGTTAGGTAATCTAATTCATATTTTTTACTGTGTTTTGTGTACCACGGCAAATAATGATATGTACCATCAGTGGTACATGTACCACAGATTGAGAACCCCTGAATAGAGCAATTTAGAAAAACAGTTATGATAGTAGGCTATGTATTTTTTTTTGTTTGGGATGTTAGGAGGTTGTTTTTGAGTAAACCTAATTATTTTTAGGCTGTTTTCTTCCTCTTGATGAAAATATTTTGTTTGGTTATGCCTACCTTGTTTAAATTAAAATAGATTAAAAACAAGTGATATATTTCACATCATAATTTTGACAGCTTACCACACTTACAAAAAATCAAATTATTCTTCTATTTGACAAAACCTGATCAAAACAATAATCAAACTCTAGTAAAACACAAATATTTCAGCAAAATTAGGTACACAGAAAATAAAAAAATTAATCACGGGGATAGTTTCTAAGTATTTTGCTGAATACACTTCTCACAGCAGTTTCAACAGTTTCAACATTCTGAAGCACAAGTGGAAAAATTAGTCATGTCGTGTTTTTTGCTGAATTTTGAGAGGTTTTTGTGAAGTAAATAAACTTTGTTTTACATGTAAATTTGCAGAAAAAGCAGGGTGATTCGGTGATTTGCCTTGTTTTGTTGAACCTGTGTTTGTTGTGCAATAAATTGACTAAATTGTGTTATAAATCCACACTAAGGTATTAAATGGGCTGGTTTTTGCTTCCTTCTTTTTTACTGACATCAATTAGTAGAGACTAATTTAACTTGTTTCCAATAAATATAAGTTGGCCTTCAATAAGCCTTATGGTCCAGGAATTTAGTTCAAAGTATTATTATGAATGGAAATTGTGGAAATTGTAAAAATCCTATGGGAGATAAATCTGTAGTGTGTGACGGCTGTCACATTATATTACATAATACTGAAGAGTGCACCGGTCTCAGTGCCAGTGAGTTACGTGCAGTGGTCCTGCAGAAGAGATCTTTATACTTTTTCTGTACTGACTGTAGGCTTGCGTTTAAAAATGTGCCAAATCTTGTGAGGCAGATTGAAGCTCTTAAGGCAGAAGTTGGGCAAATGAAAATGGAAATTCAAAATCTAAAAGAAGAGAGGTCAAATCTTAGTGCCGAAGAAGTGATTACAGAAATACAGGAGAAGCAAAAACGGGCAAATAATCTCATGATTTTTAATTTTCCAGAAACAAATCATAACTCTGATGTTCAAGAAGTCAAGAGTTTCATAACTTCATAACTCAAATCGTAGATAACCCATCCAACGTCGAAGTTAAAAAAATAATCAGAGTGGGTAAGAAAAATAAAAATGGCAATCAACCAGTAAAAATAACACTATCTTCTGCTCAAGAAGCTTTTATGGTGTTTAAAAATACACACAATACTAACAAAGACAAAAATTTTTTTATGTTTCGATCAAACTCAAATGCAATGTGAGCTTTTTCGTAAAACTCGAAATGAATTATTAAAGAGACAAGACCAAGGTGAACTTAATTTAACTATTAACTACTTCAACAACATACCCAAAATTGTTCAAAAAAACTAAGTCAGTCTCCACGTGGCACGCCTCATAATAACTTAAATGTTTATTACCAAAATACAAATGGGCTTCGAACTAAACTTCAGACACTTTTATTAAATATTTCACATTGTTCCTATGATGTAATTATTTTAACTGAAACTTGGCTCACTGCTGATTTTCTAGACTCTGAACTTGGTATGGAAAGTTACATTGTGTACCGAAAAGATAGATCAAGTGAAACTAGCATCCACACTAGGGGTGGTGGTGTTTTGATTGCGGTCAGGAAGTCAATCTCGAGTGCCCTATTTGTAAGCAGCAGTAATATTGAACAGGTGTTTATTACTATTGGCAGTGGTCAGTCTATGGCAATATTTCGAACTGTTTATATTCCACCCAAAGCGGAACCAGCTGTATATACCGAATTCAGTGAAAGTGTTGATGAAGTTAGTGAGAAGTATCCAGCTTCCAAACTATTTTTGTTCGGAGACTTTAATCTGCCAAACATTATGTGGTCTAATGATGAACTGTCTTCCAATGTTAATTTTACTCAATATTGTACTCCTAATGAAACTCAGTCTGCTTGGATATTGTCAAATCTATGTAATTTTCACAATTTATTTCAAATCAACACAATATCCAATTCTCGTGGGGTTTTATTGGACTTGATATTTGCTAACGACAGTTCTATTCAAGTTGTAGCTTCTGATGAGGAATTAGTTCCATTAGATAGGCATCATCCTGCCTTGAACATTGCCATAAAAGATTTTCATTGTAGTAATAACTGCTCAACAAACCAGAACAGCTCTTACTATTTGGACTTTAATAACACTGATTTTAATGCCTTTACTGAAACTCACAACAAAAATACTTATGGAGAAAATAATGGCGTGCATAAATATATCGGATGAACAACAAGGATTTAGAAGTGGAAGATCATGTAACGATGCAGTTTTTGTGATAAGGCAAATAGCGGAGAAATCATTAGAATATAACAAACCATCCTTTTTCTGTTTCATAGACCTAGAGAAAGCGTTTGATAGAATCCAATTAAAAGATGTGATACACCTTCTATATGAGAAAAATTTACCACTGGATATCATAAAACTGATAGAAAACATATATGTAAGAAATAAAATAGAGATGAAAGTCAATGTAATAATAACAGAACCCATAGAAACAAACACAGGAATCCGGCAAGGAGATTCACTAAGCCCTCTACTGTTTAACATAATATTGGATGCAATAATAAAACAAGTGAAGAAAAAAAGAGGGTACAAAATGGGCAATAGAGAGATAAAAATACTCTGTTACGCTGATGACACCGTGTTAGTAGCAGAGTGCGAAGACGACCTACAAAGATTATTGCACGAGTTCAACATTAACGCAAAAGAAATGAATATGAAAATATCAGTCCAAAAAACAAAAAGCTTAGTAATTGCCAAAGAACCAATAAGATGCAAATTGGAGTTAGACAATCAAATTATACAACAAGTAATGACTTTCAAATATCTGGGAATTAATCTATCAGCCGACAACAATATCGAAGAAGAGGTAAAAGACCAAATAATTAAAGCCAGTAGAATGGCCGGATGCCTAAACGACACAATTTGGAAAAACAAACACCTAAGATTGGAAACAAAGGCCCGAATATATAAGTCAGTTATTAGGCCAGTTATGACTTACACGGCCGAAACAAGACCAGATACAAGCAAAACACGAAGACATCTGGAAACCAACGAAATGAAGATCTTAAGAAGGATTGCTGGAAAAGGACTACAGGATAGGGTAAGAAGTGAGGAAATCAGACGCATATGTGGAGTAGACAATATAAATACCTGGGTAAAGAACAGAAAAGAAGAGTGGAATGAGCACATAAGCAGGATGTCTGAATCAAGGATAGTAAGAATAGCCAGGGACAAGTAACCGTTAGGCAGGAGAAGTATAGGACGCCCAAGGAAAAGATGGAATGATAACTTAGGGGCAGAATGAAAGGCACCGTTGAAGAAAAACAGGCAGTACTGCCTATATAAAAGAAGAAGAAGAAGAAGAAATGATTACCTTTCTTGTATTAACTGGGATCAAATTCTTGAAAATCAAAGTCTAGATAAAATGTTAGATACATTCTACGAAGTCATGTACTGTGCTTTTGAAATTTTTGTGCCAAAAAAAATGATGTCAACAAAAAAGTTTCCAAAATGATTCTCGCCAGAACTAAAGAAACTAGTAATTGAAACTATCACATTTAAAATTTAAAGTTAGTTCCTCTCTAAATAATTATAATGCATTCTCGAGCCTTAGAAGTAAATGTAAAGCTCTAACAAAAACTTGTCATAATAACTTTATAGAAAAAACTGAGAATTCCGTTCATAGTAACATTAAATCGTTTTGGTCATTCATAAATTCTAAACGAACGAGGACGGGTTTACCAAATGAAATGTCTTTGAACAGTATCACTTATACAACTCCGAATGATATTGCAAATGCATTTGCATTATATTTCTCATCAGTTTATTCTGAGAAAGCAATCAGTAAACGTGTTTTACCTCCCACCACCAATATAACTATTAATTCCTGTAATATTACAATATCTCAAGTATATGAAAAAATGATGACGTTAGATGTGAACAGAGGTCCTGGTCCTGACAAAATACCTCCTATAGTTTTAAAGAAATGCAGTTTTATTTTGGCAAGACCATTGTGGAAAATTTTTAATTCTTCTTTGTATACTGGTTACTTTCCGGATCCTTGGAGATTAAGTTTTTTAACGCCGTAGATCCGGCATTACAAATTACAGACCAATTTCTATACTAAGTACTATTCCTAAGTTATTTGAAAGCTTAGTGTCGGACTGCCTCTCGGTATGTTTCAAATTGTTTCCAGTAGATGAGCAATATGGTTTCCAGAAAAACAAATCATCAGAATTAAATCTTCTTTGCTATTTGGATGCGTTGTCAAGTGCTTTGGAGGGTGGGTATCAAATTGATTCTATTTATACAGACTTCTCCAAGGCATTTGACAGGGTAAATCATAACATCCTATTGTCTAAATTAGAAGCTGCTGGAGTAAATGGGAAACCGCTTGAATTGCTGGAAAGCTACCTAATAGGAAGGCGCCAAGCAGTAAGGATCCAGGATTGTCTATCTCAGGATGTAGTTGTCAGTTCTGGTGTCCCTCAGGGTTCACATCTGGGTCCGCTATTATTTATTATATTTATAAATAATATTGCAGATACAAACTGGGATGAGCTTTTGCTTGCGGATGACTTAAAAATCTTTTCGAAAGTATCTAGTCCTGACGATTCTGAAAATCTGCAATATCAATTAAATAAAATACAGGATTGGTGTAAAGAAAATGAAATGGAGCTAAGTGTCAATAAGTGCCATAAAATTAGTTTTTATCAAGGTAGAACGTATATTCCGTTTGAATATAAGCTTGATAACACACCACTAGATTGTGTTAATACAATAAGAGATCTTGGAATACTGTTTGACAAATCGCTAAAATTCGCAGATCATATCGATTCTATTGTTGCCGTTGGTTTTGTGTAAGCATTCCAGAGTATTTCATAACAGCTCATCGAATATGAGAAAGTAATTCTGAGGATGCAGACCTAATTTGCAAATAGCTTTTTACTGGGTCTATTCCTAATTTTTTAATAAATTGTCTCCGTTGTTTAGTAAGTATATGTATTACCTATTAGGGTTATTATCTATGTTTGGTAAGCGTTTATACTGGCGATATTGAGGACCCCATAAAAAAATTACAAGTGACCGTCGTTTAATATTTCTAGACACATTGTAAGGTGACGCCATTTTATGTACAATATCTACTCCACGTTTGGTATCATTATAGAATAAAATCATCTCTGGCGTGTTCCTAGTTTCGTTTATTCAATCTGCTGTATCTGTGATGAAATGATGAAACCAGTAATACATTTCTATTCTTTTTGGGTACATGCGATGTCACCTTCATATGTGCTCCAAAATCAAAAATGAAGGATCCTACAGGGCAGCCTTTCACGTTGGTCATAATTGGGGACCAATCCCTTTCTTTGGGACTGAATCATATCCACAGCCTTACGAAAAAAATTATAAAAATGAACGACGGTGGTCTTGAAGGAAATATTTTTTTTAAATAAAATTATATTTTTTGTAAAATATAATGTAAAATGTAAGTGTTCATTTTTATGGAACGTGTAATATGATAGAATTCCTAAATAACACAAAGCATCTTCTCTCGACGACATCGGAATTAAAGTATGAGCAAATACTATATACTGTAATACATACAACTCTTGACATTTCCCATTACATTTGAGGAAGCAAAAAATAGCGCCATCTAGCGGTCTTGCGGTGATAACCAGAGCAATCTAACCTTACATTTATAAAATTGCTTTATTATTGTTTTTGTATAAGTGTTTGAACTATTTTTATTTTAGTTGAATTTAGCAAAATTAGCTCGTTATTAAAAATTATTAAAATTAATTTGAATGTTTACGTCAAATTTTACGTTGTCAAAACATAGTTTCACCGCAAGCCGAAGTGGCGCTAGTGGCAACGTGCTTCGCTTGCTTCCAGATTTCTGTGGGAGTTGGATGTATTACAGTCAATAGTATTTGGTATGAGTAAGTTTGCCGTGTATCACCGACGTTGAGCCGAGTAAGTCCGCGATCTTTAAACTCACGTACTTAAAGTTTGCGTGTCTGTCACTGTCTTAAGAGAGCTACCGTCTTCTTTAGAGTTTTTGTTATAAATTATGATATTAATATGCTAATTGCTAATAAAGCATTCTTGCAGGTCGGGAGTTCGAAGAGTCTTCCTGACTTCCTAGCTGATGGTGCTGCTTGCACCCAACAAAGCGAAGCCTTGACGGTTCCGCAAAGTCCAGAGGGAGAGCTTGAAAGACTGAAGAAAGAATTAGACATCACGAAGAGACAGTTAGCGGAAAAGAATTTAATGTGTGATAATTTAAGTAGGGATTTAGAAACTGCTAGGAATAAAGAACATGAATATACTCACAATCTCGCCGGGGCGCTTGAAAAAGTGGAGGATAATTTAGAAAAGAGCAATGTAAGTATTTTCACCCTTTCACTGCGCATGGCACGGATTAGTGCCATGCTGCATTTTCAGACAGTGCGTATGGCACGGATCCATGACACTGTTGCACATGCACATTGTCACTTTAACTCTCTTTTGCCCAATGTATCTCACAAGATACATGACTTTATAATTTATTTTTTAAATATGGCGGGCTTTTTCAATAGTTCAAACGTTGGTTGTCACAATCAGCTGTTCTTTCTCTATACAGTTGGTTATATTTGTTTGATTTATAAACAGTTTCAAAGTATTAAGTTATGTTAATTATTTTCTTGTTCTGTGAGTGCGAGTATTTTCACGCTTTTCACTTTCGTGCTTTCACGGATTCGTGCAGGCTGCGTTTTCAGACAGGACGCATGACACGGATCCGTGACACTGTCGCACATGCACATTGTCACTTTAACCCTCTTTTGCCCAATGTATCTCACAAGATACATGACTTTATAATTTATTTTTTAAATATTGCGGGCTTTTTCAATAGTTCAAACCTTGATTGTAACAATCAGCTGTTCTTTCTCTATACGGTTGGCTATATGTGTTTGATTTAAACAGTTTCAAAGTATTAAGTAATGTAGATTATTTTCTTGTTCTGTGATGAACGAGATGGTTTCATAAGATTTGCCGTAGCATCCAAAGCTTCGATGCCAAAGTTTGACAGCAAGCGCAGCTTCATCATACCCACTCAGAAATAGTGACTAAAGCTCTTTTTCCAAGTCAAAATTTCATTTAATTTGTTGACATTGTTTGGCTACAATTTGGTTTCTTTTTTGTTTCAATTAAACATGTTATTAAAATTATAAGTTGTTTTATTTATATCCTTTATAACTATAAACACACTATAATAATTATATTCCAATTAAATGGTGTGTAAAGTAAAAGAAAAAAAAATGCATTGTGCTATTAACACCCAACACAACATACTAGACCACACCTTCTTTTAAGGTGCTAATATGTGAATTTTAACCATTTTCGCGTATTTTGCGCTACCGCAAATTGAAAGATATTGTCTGTTTCAAATTTATTTCTTATTTTTTGGACTATTAACTAAACAGTTTTCACTATAGCACGTTCAAATATTATTGGCTAAAGATTGTAAAAATAATTGAAAAATGTCTTGATTTCTGAAAAAAACTAAATTTTAAGTATGATGCGCTAGCTGGGGGTTCAATATAACTTTATTTTACTTTGCATTTTACTTATATACCCCAAATGTAAGTTTTCCGCGGTATAACTATTAAAAAATGAAACATTTTTTTTTCGACCCACTCTACTATTCATGTACATTTTATTGGATTTGAATGACATTACATTTTCCATAATATGTTTGCAGTCTCCTTTATTAGTATAAACTTTGTTGTTCTTTATACAACACCATATAGTTGATCGCGTCGATTTTCACTATACCGAGTTTTCAACATACTCTCTGATGTCTTTTTCAGAGTTTCCGGGGTCTCAGTCTTCTGACCCCCCAGATCTCTTCATGTTTCAATGATTTTCAATATAACTGTCTACTTATATCAGATTATAATGTTTATAAACATTTTCTATTTCTTTTAGCGAAGAGCTGCTGCGGCTGAAAATTTGGTGCTAAAGTTAAAACAAGAAATCAAATTGTTAACTGTAAGTATACAATGCAAATTTTTTTAGTTGTACACACAAAATATAGGACATATTATATGACGTCCACCATCTAGAATCTAGAGTTACCAACTCTAGACTTAGTCGAAGAGCCCTTATATAAATCAGTACATCTATATAAGAAGATTCTATATTTACATCTCGTGTATTTCAAGCCACATGAAACAAAACTATACCTCGTCCAATTTACTTACCGTTGCACGTCATCCGCGCCATAGCCTGTGACACGATATCAACACGAAATATTTAGGCGGTGGGTGTGTTCTTTTTTAGAATCAAAATGATTCTAAAGGGGAACACACCTACCGCCTAGATATTTCGTGTTGGTATCGTGTCACAGGCTATGGCGCGGATGACGTGCAACGGTAAGTAAATTGGACGAGGTACAGTAGGAAAAATGAAAGAATACCCATGAACGAACATATAAAACACGCTGTATTTTCCTGTCACCGTGTCACACAAAAAATTGGCCAGCGCAATTACATGTAATAATTATTGTTACAAGTACTTGCACTGGACAATTTTCTTTGTGACACGGTGATAGGAAAATACAGCGTGTTTTATATGTTTGTTCATGGGTATTCTTTCATTTTTCCGACTGTATACAAAATAAACTGTACTAGTCCAGAAAGCCACTGCGCATCCGCTAGGAAAAATATTTTAATTCGGATTTTTTGCACAATCTTACTCAAAAAGAGCTCCTTTTAACAAATTTGCATGTTGCCAGGACCAAAAGTTGGTCAAAAATTTTTTAAACGTTTTTTTTTTGTTTTTTTCCTAAAATTATTTTTTTTGCATGGAACAAAATTTTCTTAGGTTTTTTGGATCATTCCAAACAAAAAAGGTCTTTAGTGACTTTTCTCTAAAGATGATAGTTTTTGACATATAAGCGATTAAAAATTGAAAAATTGCGAAATCAGCCATTTTTAATCCTCAAAAACTATGTAAAAAACTGAAAATTTTAATGTTGCCAATGTAGGTAGATATTCTTTAAACATCGATTGATGAAATTCCAAAGAGTTTTTTGCAATAAAATATCAAAAACCCCTTTGTTTTTAATTGCCAATCAAGCGTGCGCGACACTATTTTCTACTGTTGCATGTGTATGCAGTATGGTGCAAATGAAAGGAATAAATTCGTTATTTCGTAAACCGGCGACATTAAGGAAAAATCCCAAAACAGGTCGATTTTTATTTTTAAGTTATGATATTGTGACATATATGGTATACTAGTGACGTCATCCATCTGGGCGTGATGACGTAATCGATGATTTATATAAATGAGAATAGGGGTCGTGTGCTAGCTCATTTGAAAGGTTCTTCAATTCTCTATTCAGTAATATAAACATTTACATAATTATTTATACAGGGTGTCCAATAATTTAATTTTTTTGTCAATTTGTCAAATGATTTAATGTAATAAACATTTTTTGGACACCCTGTATAAATAATTATGTACATGTTTATATTACTGAATAGATAATTGAAGAACCTTTCGAATGAGCCAGCACACGACCCGTATTCTCATTTAAAAAAATCATCAATTACGTCATCACGCCCAGATGGATGACGTCACTAGTATACTATATATGCCACAATATCATAACTTAAAAATAAAAACCGGCCTGTTTTGGGATTTTTCCTTAAAGTCACCGGTTTACGAAGTAACGAATTTATTCCTTTCATTTGCACCATATTGTATACACATGCAACGGTGGAAAATAGTGTCGCGCACGCTTGATTGGAAATTAAAAAACAAAGGGGTTTTTGATATTTTATTGCAAAAAACTCTTCGGGATTTCATTAATCGATGTTTATAGAATATCTAGCTACTATGGCAACATTCAAATTTTCAGTTTTTCACATAGTTTTTGAGGGTTAAAAATGGCCGATTTCGCAATTTTTCAATTTTTAATCGCTTATATGTCAAAAACTATCAACTTCAGAGAAAAGTCACAAAAGACCTTTTTGGTTTGGAATGATCCAAAAAACCTAAAAAAAATTTGTTCCATGCAAAAAAAAATAATTTTAGGAAAAAAACAAAAAAAAAACGTTTAAAAAATTTTTGACCACCTTTTGGTCCTGGCAACATGCAAATTTGTTAAAAGGAGTCCCTTTTGAGTAAGATTGTGCAAAAAATCCGAATTAGAATATTTTTCCTAGCGGACGCGCAGTGGCTTTCTGGACTATACGTAACTAACTAAAAACGAACAGCATGTAACATTGGATTGTATTTATAAAATATCTTGGTGAAAACTTTTATTTAGGTGAATGATGTAATGGTAATGAGTAGGGCTTACAATACCGAGCCAAAATCTCAATACCGGTATTTGGTATTTAAAATTTCAAATACCAAGATCCCGGTATTAAAACCGGTATTATGAATAAAAAATATAGACGTTACCTATATTTTTACTATCCTCAGTTGTTATATTGACTTGTTATTAAATAATATTATATGAAACCTATTAAATTTTGTTTTGAAATGAGTAGATGTTGTTTATAACATTACATAAAGCTTAGGAATAGATAGATACAAAAATGTGCAAATAGAAAAACTATATATTTGATTCTAGGATACGTTTTGCATATAATAGAATAGTACTTTTACTGATTAAATTTTCTATTTGTAAATTAATTTAACTTTAAAATATATTAATACAAAGATTAACTTACTGTGACAAATATTTTATATGGATTACTCTGTATTTAGACCGCTATAAATATTGTCAATTATTATTAATAATTCAGAAAATATGTGAGCCTAATTTATACACCACAATACACAAAAAAAAATGAAAAATAGATCTGAAAATGTAAAAACAATTCTGTTATTCTAACAATTCAAATAGATCTAGATCTCATTTTATGTATGTATTTGTATGGACGAGATTTAATAATTTGGTTGTAGAAGCTGATATGTATAACCCTTCGCCTTAAATTAACGACATTCACGCTTTTAGAAAGCGCTATACTTGACGTGTGTAATAAACGTGTTTAATAAATATTTTTTACAATGATATTGTTTGTTAATCTTCAAAAATAATTTCTTGTAATAGCAAAAAATATCTTAGACGAAAGTTTGTTGTGCATCAATTCACTTTTTATAAATTAAGCTAATACCGAAATACCGGTATTTTTATTATAAATACCGGTATTGAATACCGGACAAAAATCGTCAGGGATCCCGGTATTCGGGATCCCGGAATCCCGGTATTGTAAGCTCTAGTAATGAGTAGCAATAAGATTAATTCTAAGAATAAAAGTATAATTTTGATTGTAAAGGTATTAGTAATCAAAGTAGTAGTTATCAAAAAGATGGGAGTGATTGGTGTAAGTTAAAAGATAGAGAGAAGATGATTACTAATATAAGTGAGAGTAGACGAAGCAATAAAGCACTAAAATCGGCCTTACCTCCGAAAAAAAAGGACAAGACGGATCTTAATAATTCTTTTTGCATTCAATTCGTGAATGCACCAGGAAACTTTGTGAACCGGAGCCATGATATAATATTGAAAAACTGCATACAAAAAATGCATTCTTAAAATGCATCTCAAACAGACAATAAAAAAAATTCAGAACTCGTCAATTATCGGCGGAAATGAGTTCAATTTTGTTACTCGGAGGTTTTTGTGGTCGCTGAAAACGAATATGACGTCAAAAGTGATCTCCGGAGTACCTGTTGTCAAGGATATTTTGTTTTTGAGACCGTTCACATGCCAACGCGCGCTTTAATGGCTTAAAACGCGTGTTAGCATATGAACGGTCTCAAGTAAAATATATGTAGTTGTAATCGCATGTTAAATATCAAAACGGACGTTAACCGCTTGTCATGAGAACGGGGCCTAAAGCTAGAGAAGAATACGCAATAATAATAATGAGTGATTGAAACGCCAGAGTAGACAAAGATGATAATGGAGGAATGGGCTTATGAGAATGATCTAGATTGGGAAGACCTTTCGGAATCGACGAATAGGCGATACTTATTTATGGGAGACGAAAGATATGATAAAAGTTTAATAGACTCTATAATACATAGTAAAGATCTAACGAAGGTAATAAAAAAATTGAAACAGAAATGTATCATAACATACGCTAGTTTTAGCAGAATGTATAGTGAAAACAGAAAACAGCAAAAAAAGAATATAAAACAATATAGTACACTCACGATCATAAAATCCGGGTCACCTTAAAAATCACCGATATTTCATTTTTAACAAGCTCTACCGTAAATAATAATAACACAAATACAAACTAATACATGTTTCTGACAATTGTTGTCGGCTTAACGATTTCCTTTGTAAAAAAGAATTCCAAAATTGCCGATTTCGCGGAAAAGTGAAAACGTGTCAAAATGAACGGTATCTATAACTGTCAAACGCAGCGAACACCGTTTATTATTGCCGTCTTAATTGTTCATTAATGTCATTATTAGTGTTTATTATTGTTTATTTTTTGCCAAAAATGCCTTTGGCTGTTGTTGAAACGGCACGAATTGTTGCGCTTGTGGACGACGGTCACGCTCAACGGCAAGTCGCAAGAACTGTTGGTGTAAGCCTTTCTACGGTTCAACGAGTACTTCAACGATTTCAGGAGACGGGTTTGCTAACCAGAGCCAGAGCCTGGCTCTGGACCAAGGAGAAAGACCACGGCACGAGATGACCATTTCCTTGTGTTTCAAGCTTTACGAAACCGGACCTCAACTGCAGTTATGCATCGAAATCGTCTACAGGAAGTGCGAAATTGCAACGTTAGCGTTGCAACAGTCAGGAGAAGACTTCGCTCTTCTGGACTATCTTCTCGGGTAATGGCTACAGGACCGCCACTTCGCCAGGAGGATCGAGTTGCACGACTAGCTTTTTGTTTGGCAATAGGCGCATTGGGGAATTAACGATTGGAGCAGTGTTATTCTCAGATGAATCCCGTTTCTGCCTAACTGGATCCGATGGACGTGTAAGAATTTGGAGGAGAACCGGCGAATGATTTTCACAAGCTTGCATTGCTCCAAGAATGCCATTTGGTGGTGGCTCGGTTATGGCTTGGGGAGGTGTGGCTTCCGACTTCCGCACAGAGTTACCTTTTGTCGAAAATAGGTCCTTAACTGCACGAAGGTACATTACGGAGATGCTGTAGGAGCATGTTATGCCCGCTATAGTGGGGCTTGGAGAAGATGCCGTTTTTATGCAGGACAACGCGCGACCGCACGTTGCCAGGATCAGTATGCAATACTTGGACGAGGTTGGAATTACGAGGTTACCCTGGCCAGCTAGGTCTCCGCACGCGCACATAAATCCTATCGAACATATCTGGGACAATTTGAAAAAACGTATTCAAACCCATATATCTTCTCCTAACAACGCACAGGAGCTTAAGGATCTGTTAGTTAGAGAGTGGATTAACATACCACAACATCTAATCCGGAGTAAAATTGAGAGTATGCCCCATCGTCTGCAAGAGGTTATTAGAGCAAGGGAAGGCAATACACGATATTAGACATTGAAATTTCACTGATATTCTACCACGTTCTGTACTTTCCATTTTTTTTCGTTTGTCTGAATTATCAACAATTTTATTTTGTTATCTGCTGTTTCAATAAAAACAATAAAATACCGTTCTTTTTCAAACAAACATTAATGACAAATAAAAAATTCATTAGCTTAGCCTAAAAAATATTATTACTGTACCAGAGTCAAAAATGTTCAAGAAACTTGGAATTTTCAGGGTGACCCGGATTTTATGATCGCGAGTGTATAAACCCAACACTTTGTGAACCACTGCTCTAAGATAATGTATATAAAGAATAAAGGTGAAATGATGTAGAAATAGAAGTCAACAGTAGAAAAGTGTTCTGTAAAGAACATATATTTTTAATTCTACATTTTTATTCTAGTGTATAATCATAGTCGAATTTTATAGGTCTGGATCCCGCATAAGAAAAAAAAGTTGATTAATAGCAAGCTGAAAGTTTGTTAATAGCTTAACGGTGTCTAGTCGGACAAACTTTGATATATGGGAACACTGGAACAGGGGAAGTTTTAATGGTCTAACAAGTTAAAAATTTGGAACGGCAGACTACGAAAACGTCAGATGTATTTTGTCGGACAGAACTTCCAATTGATTTATTGCCCTTTCATTAAACTCTCATGCAAAAATCAGACTGGTGTTCACCAACTGGGCATCTTAATGAGTGGAACACGAAGAACATGTCAAATGACAGGAATCATGTTGGTTAGTAATAGCAGTCTGATTTTTGCATGAGAGTTTAATGAAAGGGTAACAAACCAATTGGAAGTTCTGTCGGACAAAATACATCTGACGTTTTCGTAGTCTGACGTTCCAAATTTTTAACCTATTCCACAACTTCCGCTGTTCCTGTGTTCCAATATATCAAAGTTTGTCCGACTAGACACCCTTAAGCTATTAACAAATTTTCAGCTTACTATTAATCAACTTTTTTTTGGTACGCGGGATCCAGACCTATTAACTTTTTCCGTGTAAGGAAACTCTTCCTCGTATGCAGCGAATATTTACCAGGTATACTTTTTCTTTTATTTTTGTTTAAAAATACATAATTTCATTGTATTTGGTAATTATGTAAAATTCCATTTTAGTCTCAGCTAAATGGCGTAAAATCTGAAAATCAAATATTACGCGGTGAAGGAGCTGCTGGCGGTTATAATACATCTAATCAAGTGCAGTTTAATCGATTGGCTCAAGAGTTACGGAATGCCGCCGGTTCAGCGGAGCATTCTCTAAGGTAAGTCTGTTCTTCTTGATTTAAGGGGCTGGCTATCCTAGTAGTGTAAAATACGATATAAGGTCGATTTGCACCGATCTGTTTAATGGATAAAAATTATTGGATATGTAATTTAGCATGTTAACAATTACAAAAAACAACGGTTGCCCGATCTAATCTGGTTCTAACTATAATTAATAATAATTAAAAAAATGACATTTTTTTTATAAATTCTAAAAAAAAATTCGACCCGGGCAGATATTATTTCAGATTTTTTAGGTCATTCTACACAAAAAAGATCTTTTGTAATTTTTCTTTTAAGCAATCGTTTTCTTCTTCTTCAAGTGCCATCTTCGTTCCGAAGGTTGGCGATCATCAGGGCTATACGTATTTTCGAAACTGCTGACCGAAACAATTCGTTGTTGCTACAGCTATACCATTCCCGTAGATTCATTAGCCAGCAGTTTCGTCTTCTTCCTATGTACCTTTTTCCTGCTATCTTCCCCTGCATAATTATTCGAAGCAGTTCATACCTTTCGCCTCTTGTAATGTGTCCCAAATATTGCAGTTTTCGTTTTTTGATCGTAAATATGACTTCCTTTTCTTTATTCATTCTTCTCAAAACCTCGACGTTTGTGACTCTCTCCGTCCATGATATTCTCAAGATTCTGCGATACATCCACAGTTCAAATGCCTCCAATTTTTTGATATCAATCTTTTTCAGCGTCCATGACTCCATTCCGTAGAACAGCACAGAACGTACGTAACATCTCATCAGGCGAAGTTTCATTTCAAGGCTCAAATCTCTTCCACAGAACCCTCTTTTCATTTTAGTGAATATGGATCTAGCTTTTTCTATACTTATTTTGATTTCTGCTGAGCTATCGTTATCTTCATTTACAAAAGTGCCTAAATATTTGTATTTGCTAACTCGATCGATAATTTCATTGTGTAAATATAGATTTTGGACATTTCGTGTTGATTTCGATATTACCATAAATTTAGTTTTCTTTATGTTCAAAGATAGTCCATATTCTTCGCTGCAGTCTGCTATCTTATTCACCAATGTCTGTAGCTCTTCAAGTGTTTCTGCGATCAGAACGGTGTCGTCTCCAAATCTCAGATTGTTTAATCTAACACCATTTATTTTAATACCTTTGGATTGCTCAGAGAGTGTTCTATTCATTACGTCTTCGGAATAGAGATTAAACAGGGTTGGTGACAGTATACACCCTTGTCTCACACCTCGCTTTATTTCAATTTCTTCAGTGGTATTATTCTCTACTCTCACTACTGCTTTCTGATTGTAGTACATATTTGCTATTAGTCGGATGTCTCGTTTATCTAAACTCTTTTCTGCCAGGAGTCTGATTAGATGATCATGCCGCACTTTATCAAAGGCCTTGTTATAATCTATGAAACACATGAATACATCTTGACTTATGTCAAGACATCTTTGAGACATAACGTTCAGTGCAAACAAAGCCTCTCTTGTTCCGAGTCCATTTCGGAATCCACACTGGGTATCATTGATGTCCATTTCCAGTTTTCTGTGTACTCTAGTGTGTATAATTTTCAGGAATATTTTCAGTACATGGCTCATCAAACTGATTGTACGGTAATCACTACATTGTTTGGCATTCATCTTTTTTGGTATAATAACAAAGGTGGATAAAAGCCATTCTTGTGGTATTTTTCCTGATGTATAAATGCTATTGAAAAGTTCAACTAAAATGTGGATCGAGTCTTCTTCTATCAGTTTAAGGATTTCCGTTGGTATTTCATCTGGACCTGGGGCTTTACCGTTTTTCATTCTTTTTAGTGCGTACATTACTTCCTCTTCCGTTATTTCTGGACCTTCGTCTCCTTGTATGTTACTTAGTTCAGATTGTTGTCTATGATCTGCAAAGAGTTCTTCAACATAGTTTTTCCATGTCTTCAACTGTTCTTTTAGTTCTGTTATGATGTTTCCGTTGATATTATACAGGGTATTTGGCTGCTTACGTTTTTGTGTTAATCGTTTTCTAGTTATCAACAATTTAAAATTGAAAAAATAACGAAATATGACTATTTTCAAAGCTCAAAAACATAAGTATAAAATATCATTTTTGAAAAACTCGTAACATAAAGTAAAACCACTTCTATGTACAAGGTATATTTAATAAAATTTTAAAATTCCCAATGGATTAAGTAAAATAGGTTCATTCAGAACGCTTTTGGACCCATCAGTCCATCATCAGTGAATTCGTGAATACTGATGATGGACTGACAGGTCCGAAAACGTTCTGAATGAACCTATTTTACTTAATCCATTGGGATTTTTAAAATTTTATTAAATATACCTTTTACATAGAAGTGGTTTTGTACATCTATACTTGTAAACTTGTAAAATGTAAGGAAGAAAAACTTTGGAAAAAAGTGTCTTTTCTTTTTCTTTGGAGAGTAGTCTTCCATAAAAATAAACATATTAGCAGTTACTAGGGACAATTGGAAGCCCTATGCTGTTGTTGATATAGTCTTTTTACTACAAAATCAAGATTACGTAGGTCAACATTTTTGACGTAAGAGAACTGTCAAAACATTAGAATGTGACTTTTCTTCATGACCACGTTTATGTCATTACTTGTCAGAGATATCTTTCTTTGTTTTTGTTTACTATAAAAATAATATCTGTAATTATTTATTCTAATTAATGATGTCAATTGATTTTCATTACTTGCCTAACTATATTAATTAACAATAATATTATCATAGTGTAGGTATAATCATTTTGAAACTAAATAAGTACTGCAAACGCTAAAATTCATAAGAAAACTTTCTGATCTTTAAATCTAATAATAATCATCTTATTTCTAATAAACCTAATCTAATAAATCTAAATTCTTTAACTTACTTCTCCAGATAATGGTCAAAATAAATAAAGATTTATAAAGAAGAAAAAAATAATCTATTAAAGAAGCATTTTGATGTTTCCCATGTTTCTCAATACAAACACAAACACAATAGTATAAGTACGTAACAATAATTACAATAGTTTTTAAATTAAGCTATATTTAATACCTATGTAGGTATTTATATATATTTTACTATACTAAAATCATATTTAGAAGAAAGGTACTACCGTGTCAAGCATGAAGCAGATACATCAAAAATCTACCCTATACGATCTGGAGTCCCTCAAGGTAGTGTTCTGGGTCCTATATTATATTTAATATTTACACACGACATACCAACAAACTAAAATGTAACGACTACAACATTCGCAGATGACACAGCTATGTTAGTCACAGATGAAAATCCCGCAACAGCTACCGAATCTCTTCAAAGGCATATTAGGAACATTGAAAAGTGGACAAAGAAATGGCGAATAAAGGTCAATGAATCAAAATCACAACATATCATATTTACAAAATGTCGTAAAATATCGCCTAATATAGAAATAAATAACAAAGCAATTCCACAAGCCGAAAGCGTTAAATACCTTGGTATGCACCTGGACAAAACTTTGACATGGAGAACACATATATGGAAAAAGCGCCAACAGTTAAATTTAAAATATCGTAAACATTATTGGATACTGGGCAGAACATCGAAGTTGTCTATACGTAACAAACTGTTGGTATACAATACAATACTCAAACCGGTCTGGACCTATGGGATCCAGCTATGGGGTACAGCAGCAAAATCCAACATATCCATAATGGAAAGATTACAATCCAAAGTGTTACGCTTTATAACAGACGCCCCATGGTTCGTGTCAAACAAAGACATTTATTGTGATCTAGAAGTACCTACGATCAGTGAAGTGATGGTTCAGTGCAGTGTTCGATACATAAAACGCCTAGAAAGCCATCCAAATGCCCTGGCAATAAACTTGCTTGATAATAGTCAACAAACTCACAGACTAAAACGTAAAAATCCACTGGACCTTATTTATAAATAAGTTTTATACCTCACCGTAATTGTATTCATATTTTAGATATATGTATTGTTTGTAAATGTAAAATGTATGTTTGTATGTAGCATATTATCGGAATGTCATGTTTGTTCCATACTAGAGGTCCAGTCATTGCACTGACCTCTCTAACGTCAATTATTTTTTATTTCAAACCCCAAAGACGCTTATTGTTAGAATTTTTATAACTAACAGATTGCTGAATAAACGTTTCAAAAAAAAATTTACTTAAAGGATCGTTTCATAAAATTTATATCATTAATAATAAAAAATGTTTTTGTTTATTTAATTAAAATAATTCTAAAATTCTCAATGTAATTGCGATTGCGTTTTTCTTATTATAATACCATGTTGACACTTTGAGAAATGTAAATTTTGAAGTTGATGTTTATTTACGTTAATTAACATTACCAATATTTCGGCGTATTATTAATACAAGAATAAAAAACCGCTAAACGCCGTAAAAATGAGTGGCGCATAAAATATTCCAGCTACAAAAGATCTGATATGAAAATTACGTGGCGCGAAAATGTATTTTCATTTTGATGCAAAACAAAATTCTAGTTTTATTTTAAAAGATTTTTCCATAATATTTGCTAAATTTGAAGTAAACGCGCCACAAAAGAGTAACTTTGATACAGTTTGAATTTTGAAACTCTTTTGTGGCGCGTTTACTTCAAATTTAGCAAATATTATGGAAAAATCTTTTAAAATAAAACTAGAATTTTGTTTTGCATCAAAATGAAAATACATTTTCGCGCCACGTAATTTTCATATCAGATCTTTTGTAGCTGGAATATTTTATGCGCCACTCATTTTTACGGCGTTTAGCGGTTTTTTATTCTTGTATCAGGAGTTTTTCAAAGTTATTTATAAATTTAATGTATGAAGTTGAATGCAATGTTCCCCTATTACACGTCAAGCTTTATAAATGGTCACCTTTGTTGCATTATATCCCAAATGATCTAGTTTCCATCGAATGTACACTACACTTTTTTCTATTCGAAATAGATTGAAACAAAAATATTGAGATGACCGGTAAATGAAGTCGGATTGCCTGTTGCCAGATCAAATTTAGCGTCGTAACCACTACAACTACATAAACCATTTCGGGAATAATCGTTAATTGGATTATACTTTTGTAGCTTAATAACTTCTAAACGGCTTAACCGATTTTGATCAGTAAACATGAGTTTGAAACGTATTGACCAGTAGTATCTGATGGATCTAAGGTCAAGTATGATAACTGAAGCTATTACAGGAATGATTGAGCTTGAGAAACCGTTTTTCCCACAGGAAATAGATTTTATCATACTTATGAAGCCTATAACCTAAAAATTCGAACTTTACCGGATATAAGGTATACACCGTTAGATTTTTCTTGAGTCCTTCTACAAACGCTAAGTTATTGGCGCCATTCCTAGGTTAAAATGTTGAGTAATTATCGAAAAACCAAAATTTTCAAAGTTTAGTTTTTCAGTTTTTCGGCTATACTGAGCCGTATGTATGTCTGATCCTGACTGCTTAGACACCACTTGAAAGCTTAAGTCAACTCTATTGATTTGATGTATTTGCGGTTCTCCTGCCTCTTCTTGATCCGAATATATATATATATACCCCCAAAAAATATGCCGTTTTGTACTTATGGTAAGTCCTATAGCTGGCTTATGGGTGGTCAAAAGTCACAAACTACACCGGTTCTAAATCGGCCCTGACCCCCTCTTCAAACACAGAGAAAAAATATCAAATCGGTTTAACTTTCAAACACACATACATACATATCCACAAACATTTTCCCCTTTTTAAATAAAAATTGAGTCACATTTCTAAGCTCTATAACTTTTGAACGGTATAACCGATTTTCAAAATTAGACATGCGTTGGAAAGGTAATGATCAGTACTGTTAGAAGCCGCAAAGGTCGAACTTAAATTTTCGAAGTTTTTGGGAGTTTTGGGGACCAGAACGAAAAACAGACCCTAAATAGGAGGGGCCGTAAAATCGACACCTTTGGACCAAAGTGGATGGTTGGCATATGAATGGGTGAGTCTTTTTCTGAACTTGAAGATGGGAGTTGGCACAATTTTCAATTCAGTCAGATTTAGAAAATTGAAAATTTCGTGTATATAATAGTGTCGCGTGTAGGGGGTGTATTTCTGCGCCACTGGCGAGAGCTGCCGTTCTCTGGTAATTTTTTCGATATAAAACTAACAGCTTCGATAACCACTAAATCGAAAACTATTAATTTTATCAAAAAAATGTATAGTGAACATTTTTTGCTTATAATTAATGTTTTTACCAGCATTTGCGGTCAAAATATAATAAAAAATTTCCACCCTCGAGATGAGGTGGCAACCACCCCATGGTAAAAGCGTCTTTCTGCATCATATAGATTTTGATCTTTAGACTATCCACTACTTATTGTCAAATTTTTAAGCAAATCTGTAAAAATTGCGAAGTGAAAAATTTCAGTTCCTGGACTAATTATATATTTGGAGCTCTATAAGCTCTGAACGGCTTACCTGATGTTAATCACTAGACATGAATTTGAAACGTATTGACAAGTAGTATCTGATGCATCCAATATCGATAACTGAACGTATTACAGGAATTATTGAGCTTGAAAAACCGTTTTTCCCATAAGAAATAGATTTGATCATACTTATGAAGCCTATAACTTAAAAATTCGAATTTTCCCAGATATGAGGTATACACCGTTAGACGCGTCCTGAGTCCTTCTACAAAGGCTTAGTTATTGGCGCAATTCGTAGGTTGAAATTTTGAGTAATTGTCGAAAAACCAAAATTTTCAAAGTTTAATTTTTCAGTTTTTTGGCTATGGTGTATGTCTCAGCTTGATCGCTTAGGCGCTATTTGAAAGCTTAACTCAACCCTATTGATTTGGTGTATTTGCGGTTTTCCTGTCTTTCCTTGAACCTAAGATATATACGCCCAAAAAATATGCTATTTTGTATCTACCTAGCCCTCTAGCTGGCTTAAGGGTAGTCAGAAGTCAAAAATGAGACCGGTTCTGAATCGGCCCTCACACCCTCTTGAAACACAGAAAAAAAAATTCAGATCGGGGTAACTTTTCCACACACATACATACATACATACATACATATCCACAAACATTTTCCATTTTTTTAATAAAAATTGAGTCATATTTCTGAGCTCGATAACTTTTGAATGGTATAACCGATTTTCAAAATTAAACATGCGTTGGAAAGGTAATTATCTGTGCTATCAGAAACCGCAAAGGTCGGGCATAAATTTTTAAAATTTTTGGGAGTTTTGGGGACGAGAACGAAAAAGAGGCTTTAAATGGGAAGGGCCGTAAAATCCACACCCTTGGACCAAAATTGATGTTTGACATATGAATGGACGAGTCTTTTCCTAAACTTTAAGATGGGATTTGGCCCAATTTTCGATTCAGTCAGGTTTAGAAAATCGAAAATTTCGTGTATATATAGTGTCGCATGTAGGGGTGTTGTGCGCCACTGGTGAGAACTGCCGTTCTCTGTGGATATTTCGGCAAGAAATGAAAACCGATTGACATCATTAATTAGAATAAAGAATTAGAGATAGTATTTGTACAGTAAACAAAAACAAAGACAATATCTGACAAGTAATGACATTAACGTGGCCATGATGAAAAGTCACATTCTAATGATTTGGCAATGCTCTGACATCAGAAATTTTGACCTACGTAATCTTGCTTTTGTAGTAAAACTACATAAAAATGTAAGGCCTATGTTAGGGCTTAATGGATGTAAAGAATTTAATCTTATTAAGCAAATATCAAATAGTAAAATAAAGATGGTGAAAATAAGTAAAAAAACTGAATTTATGAAAAATAGTGAAATATGCGAAGGGGTATTAACCCTTTACTACCCGTGATTCTAAGAGGCTTTTATTCTGGCATAAATTAAAGTATTTGACGTACATTTAATATGATAGTACAAAAACCTTATTTTTGAATTAAATTTCTATAGAAAGTAACTGAAAATGTAGCGTTACGTATCGTTTATACATAATGTAGCGTTTATAAATCCTGTGTTTGTGCCAAGTTCAATTTTTAATGTTAAAATTACAATTATTTTGATAAACTTTCAATAAATATGTATTACCAATTGTTAGCGAGTACGAAATATATTTTTTATTGCAATAAGTCCGAAATTGTTAAAAATGACACATGAAACATATTAATATAATCTTTTTCCATATTTTATGCATGCCAAAGTGCAATTTTACCACGCGAGAAATTTTTTAAATGCTTGTAGCTACCTGAAGAAATAAAAAAAACTTTAAAATTAACAGAACATCGATATAAAGATGCTACCGAACAAATAATATAGGTGCTCCTAGACCCGTTTAAACATTTTTTCATTTAGTTTGATGATATTCAAAGAGGAAATAACTTGGGGAAAAATAAAGACACTCAAAAATGCGTTACATGAATTTTTTGTTTCTTTAACCCCTTCGTGCCGGACCTCATTCGGCAAGTCGACTCCTGTATACGGATTCGAGCGCTTACCGAGCGGCTTCGCGCGGTCGGTTAAAATACAGTATCACACTACAACTAATTAAAGTTAATGTAATAATAACACTTATTTTAGAAATAAAACTATTTTTATTAAATTTATTATTCTACATAGTATGTGAGTTAAATTAAATTTTATCCATAAAAAAACCATTTTAAACAAAAATTATTAAAAAAGATAAACAAGATAATTCGTATGGAATTCCCCAGATTATTTTGTGCTCGATATCGTCCCAGTCTCCTAATCTGGGAAATTCCATCCGAATTATCTTGCAAGGGATAGTAAGGTAAGTTGTAAACAGCAGCACAGTAAATTCACCTCCCACACAATCTCATCAGTCAAACACCCAAGCAACCTTATCACCAATCAAATTAACTAAATCTAATCTCCCTCTGGACATCACTTTTGGGCGTGGTTTCCCCACTTTTAGATTTGAATAAGGTAATTCGGACAGAACAAAAATACCTGAAATATGATGAAGATGGTGGCACCGCCTTATGGCGAACCAAACTCATGATGCACCCGTGTGCATCACCGTACTGAGCGGACAGGCAAGCATGATGCACACGGGTGCATCACCGTACCGAAGGGGTTAAGGCTACGGCTCTACGGGCGAGAAATTGACGCTAGCAGTAGCCGTAAAACGAACTTAAGGTTCCACGGAACGGAATAGAAATAGCCGAACTGAACCGACTACGCACAAGTCCTGTAGTCGGTACAGTTCGGCTATTCCTATTCCGTTCCGCGGAACCTTAAGTTCGTTTTACGGCTACTGCTAGCGTCAATTTTTCGCCCGTGGAGCCGTAGCCTAAGTCAAGAAAACGAAAATTAGCGGCATTTTTGGAGAAATAATTGTTAACTGAACTCTAAAAAAAATTTTTTTAAGGGTTGAAACTTTCATGATCCTATCTTTTTATCGGAATAAAGTGAGAAAATAATTACAAGGCAAAAAAATATCGATTTATTTTGAACCATATCATAATATAAAACAGTTGTTAATATGGTTTATTTTTATGGCTTTTTCAGACAACTGCTTACTGGCGTAGACAACCTAAGAATAATGGCCGCTTCTTTAGAAAATATGCATCGAATAGAAGAAACCAGGGACCCCTTTTCAAATTTTGATGAAGACGCTGGACCTGCACTCTAACCTTTTATACCATAGTCTGTTTTTAAAGTAGTATTACTAAGTAATGTACATAAAAACAATTTTATTTATTGTTACATTGAGAAATTTTTGATACATGTGATTATATTAATTTATTAACTACTAGAATTATTGTGGGCGCTGTATATATTTATACATTTTTAAAATATCGCCTATAAAGATATCGGTTTTTCATATTGGGTATTTGTTTTAATTTTAACACGTATACTGCCATATTAGGTCCACGTTATTTTGTTTTCGTAAAGTTGCAGACATATTATTTCCCAAGCCATTGCATTTAGTTTGCTACAGTTGGTAGTTATTACACTACAGGGTGTAACAAAAACCCAGGTCATAAATTAAATCACACATTCTGGAACAAAAAATAGTTCGATTGAACCTATTTTACCTTACTACAAATGTGCACATAAAAAAAGTTATAGCGCTTTGAAGTTACAAAATGAAAATAGATTTTTTCCAATATATCGAAAACGATTATAGATTTTTTATTGAAAATGGACCTTTGGCATTCTGATGGCAGGAACATCT
The DNA here is from genome assembly GCF_917563875.1 of Diabrotica virgifera virgifera. NCBI lineage: Eukaryota > Metazoa > Arthropoda > Insecta > Coleoptera > Chrysomelidae > Diabrotica > Diabrotica virgifera. Next base: position 62,772,719 of record NC_065450.1, on the reverse strand, counting down.
TAAAAAAACAATTATAGTGAAATTTGTGCACCCCATAAAAATTTTATGGGGGTTTCGATCCCTGAAACCCCCCAAACTTTTGTGTACGTTCCAGTTAAATTATTATTGTGATACCATTAGTTAAAAACTAGGTTTTTAAAACTTTTTTGCTTCTTAGTAATTTTTCGATAAGCCAGTTTTTATCGAGATATTTTGAGTATTTGTCGAATCCACCACATATTTGTATATATGGTTATTTACGATTATAGAGACCTGTAATAATCTGAAGATTTATTTATAATTTACATTTTTAGGTAATATTTTGAAAAATATTAAAAAAGAAGCCACATCTCGATACAAGGTCGCTTATCAAAAAATACTGAGAGGCAAAAAAGTTTTAAAAAAACTGTATTTAAGTAATGGTATCACAATAATAGTTTAATTGGAACGTACACAAACATTTGGGGAGTTTAAAGGAACAAAACCCGCATACAATTTTTATGTAAACATATTAAAAAAGAAGCCGCATCTCGATAAAAACAATAAAAACAGTCATATCGAAAAAATACTAATAGGCCAAAAAGTTTTTAAAACATTGTGTTTAACTAATGGTACCACAATAATAACTTTATTGGAACGTACACAAAAGTTTGGGGGGGGGGGGGGGTTAAGAGAACAAACGACCATAAAATTTTTATGGGGTGTACAAATTTCACTGTTTTTTTTTTAACATGTTCCTGCCATAAGAATGCGACATTGCCACATGTCGATTTTCAATAAAAAGAATGTGTGTGTGTACTTTGTACGCACGTAAGAAGTTATTCTTCTATTATATATTTTAACGAAGTAAATATATTTAACAGGTTATTTGTATTCTATTTAAATATTAAACTAACTTTCTTATCTACCATTTTCAAAAATTTTTTATTAAAACAACCAAAAATAAAAAAAAATGAATCGTCCAGGATTGGAACCCAGGACCTTTCGATCTCTGACCGAACGCTCAACAACTAGACCACCGAGTCTCCTGTAAGTGACACGTAAGTTTCGGATATAATTACACAACTTATTACTTACTTACTTATCCTCTTCGTTCCCACTGGAACATAGGGCATCTACTGTCATTCTCCATTTTTGCCGATCTTGTGCTTTTTCTCTAACTTCTTTCCAGGTTAGGCCGACGTTTTCTGCTTCTTTAATAATTGTTTTCTTCCATGTATTTATCGGCCTCCCCTGTTTCCGTTTTCCTGAAGGTTGGAATTCTAATGTTTGTTTTGTTATGTCTGTGTCTGGTTTCCGCAGAGTATGGCCCACCCATTTCCATCTTCTCTTTCTTATTTCTTTATGTATTGGTACTTGTTTCGTTTTTTTCCATAAGTCTGAGTTTGTAATTCTGTTGGGCCAAAATATTCTTAGAATTTTTCGTAAGCATTTATTGATGAAGGATTGAATCTTTCCAGTGTTGTGTTTTGTTATTCTCCATGTTTGTGATCCGTATAATAGTACTGCCTTTACATTGCTATTGAAAATTTTTACTTTGGTGTCCAGTTTTATCTCATTAGATTTCCATATATTTTTTAACATATAATATGCTGTCTTTGCTTTGCCAATTCGTGTCTGGATATCCTCCTCTGCTCCTCCTGTCGTGTTCAGTATACTTCCTAGGTAATTAACTCTTTCCACTGATTTCAGCTCTTGGTTTTCTATGTGTATGCCCATTTCTCTCGTTGTGTTAATCTTGATTAATTCAGTTTTATTCATGTTTATCTCCATACCCACTTTTTTACCTTCTTTGGCTAATTTCTCACTTTTTTCTGCATGCTCTGTCTCTTTGCTGAAAGTAGGCATACATCATCTGCGTATTCAAGATCTTCTAATTGTTCAAAGGTATTCCAGTGTATCCCAGTTTTACCGTTGCTGCTTTTTCTCATAAGCCAGTCCATGACAATATTAAACAGAGTAGGAGACAGTATACAACCCTGCTTTACACCGCTGTTCATGTCGATTGGTTCTGTTAAATTCCCGTCGTATATTACTTTTGCTGTGGTGTTTTCATAAAACAACTTCATCATTCTTAAGAATTTGTCCGGTATCCCATAACTCTCCACTATTTCCCACAATTTTTCTCTATGTAGGATATCGAACGCCTTTCTAAAGTCAATGAAGTTTAGATATAGTTTACTTTGCCATTCCACTACTGCTCGATGATCATTCTGAGCGTGCAGATCTGGTCTATACATGACTTATTTGCTCGGAAGCCAGCTTGATTTGGTCTTAATTTTTGGTCTATTTTATTTTTCATTCTATTAAGCATGATACGGGTCATTATTTTGCTCGCAACACATAAGAGGGTTGTAGGTCTCCAGTTCTCGCACTTTGAGGTGTCACCTTTTTTTGGGATAGTGATTATAATGCTTTCTGTCCATTCTTTGGAAATTTTCTCTTGACTCCATTTATTTTCAAATAGTTTATACAGTAAATGTATCATTTTTTATCGATACAAAAATATCGATATAATTTAATATATCGATTTATTTTGGTAGTTATACTAAATTTACAATCAAGATGCAATAGAAATAAACAAACCAAGACACGTTAAATGCTACTTGGAGCATTCTCGAATCATAATTTACAATATGTAAACTTTGGAAATCATGATTTGGGATTTACAATGTATATACATCGTAAATTATGATTCGGAAGTGCTCCTAGTAGCACTTAACGTGTCTTGGTTTGTTTATTTGTACTGCATCTTGATTGTAAATTTAGTTTAGGTACCAAATATTTTAAATATACTATAGGTGCAATGACTATTTTTATGATCTATATCTATATAAAAAAGTACAGCTAAATCTACAAAAAACTTGGCAGTGTATGTGTTAATACGTGCTTCTTAAATACGTGTTATTTTAGATGCTGTTTTAAGATAATTTTTTAAGAAACAAAGTATTTATAACAACTTATGTTGGTTTGAGGTCAATACACGTATATTACCGGCATAAAATCTATACTTTTGTTTATAATAGAGGAATTCTATATTTTAACGTCTAAAAGAGTACGTTTTTAGTAAACAAGCGACTTTTTATTGGTTATACCTGTTTTTATCAACATACAATCCATGTTGAATCCATTTTTTACCTGTAGTGTCTAATTGTAGTCACTGCATACAGGGTTGCGAATGAGTCTGGCAACACGTTATTTTCTCGGAAACCGCTAGAACGATAAGGGTCTTTTAATGCGGAGGATATCATAGTGTTAATTACATTTTTGTCAAATCCTTCGTTTTTCTGGTAATCTACTGAACTTTCTTATTTCGTATGGAAAACCCTGTATATTTTTTAAGTTTTGGAATCCTTAAGGGATACTTATTATTTTTCATATGATATTCCCTATAAATAAATGCCATAATTTCGGAGTTATTGCTACATTTATTAAAAAAAATTTAAACAATTTATAAAAATCCATTTTGTCGGCCCGAGTAGATAATATTTTAGGTTCTTTAGATCATTTGGAACAAAAGGTCTTTTGAATGTTTTCTCTAAAATTCATCGTTTTCGAGTTATAAACAATTTAAAACTGAAAAAAAAACGAAAAATTACGATTTTCAAGGTTCAAAAACACAAGTAAAAAAATAATTTTTGAAATTAAAACCTACTTACATTCAAGGTCAAACCTTCTTCTATCAGATACCTATAAGAATTTTTGGCACGTTTTACTCTAAAATATTGTTTTTTTAATCATTAATGAAGCGCATATGAGAGAACAAGCGATCGAGCTGCATTAAAAACTAAAAAATAATATTTTAAAATGAAACAAGACCAAATTGCTTATAGGTAACTGATAAAATAAGGCTTAAACTTGAATTTAGGCACTTCGTAGTTTCAAAAGTAATACTTTTTACTTGTGTTTTTGAACCTAGAAAATCGTAATTTTTCGATTTTTTTCAGTGTTAAATTGTTTATAACTCGGAAACGATTAACTTTAGAGGAAAATTACAAAAGACCTTTTTTGTTCACAATGATCCAATGAACCTAAAATAATTCCTACCCGGGCCAAAAAAATTGATTTTTAGAAATTGTTTAAATTTTTTTTTTAATAAATGTAGCAATAACTCAGAATTTGGCAATTATGGCATTTAGGTATAGGGAATAGTATATGAAAAATAATCAGTATCCCTTAGGAATTCCAAAACGCAAAAAATATACAGGGTGTTCCATTTGAAATAAGAAAGTTCATTAGATTTCCAGAAAAACGGAAGATTTGACATTAATGTAATTACCACTATAGTATCGGCCGTATTAAAAGACCCTCACCCACAAAAATCTAAAAAAATCGTTCTAACAGTTTTCGAGAAATTGCCGTGTTGCCAGACTTTCTCGCAACCCTGTATAATTTTTTAGTTAGGTTCCGAGTTCCGAGTAAAAAATGGTATTCAACAGTTGTATTCTACCAATTATTATTATGACCTATGGAATGGAGACCATGTCACTTACAGAGGTATCAGCCAATAGATTGAGCGATCTGAGAAAACAGATATTCAAAAATGAGGACGTGCTAAGCAGGACGAAGGTGGAAGATATAATTGGAATAATTGCACAAATGAAATGGAACTGGGTGGGACACGTGGCGCGGAAATCAACGAAAGATGGACGTACATTGGAGACCAGGCGAGCACAGTCATAGTAGAGAAAGACCACAAAAACGATGGCTAGACAACATCAAAGCTAAAGTGGGGAGAAACTGGCACCAAATAGCGCTAAACAGAGAAGAATGAAGAAGTCATTGGGAGGCGTTTGTCCAAAAGTAGATGCAAAAAGGCTGAAGAAGGTATTATCAATTGAATTGAAAATTTAACAAAACTAAAAAGAGAAAACTATAGAATCTCACGTGTCCGGTTACTTTTGCTGGTCAGTGTATATTGATATTTCTTGATTAGCAATAGCGCTTACAAATGGAAGAATATAACTTTAAAATAACTTCTTCTTCAGATGCAAATGTACTAATGGATGTTAGCGATATTAATTCTCTGTTTCTGCAATATGCATCAGAGATTCATCATCCAACCTCAAAAGTCCACTGCTGAACATAGGCCTCCTCCCCTCGTTTCCAACCCCATCTATCCTGCGCCGCTCTCATCCAGTTTTTATTTACCTTTCTTAAGTCGTCAGTCCATCTTGTAGGCGGTCGACCGACGCTTATCTTGTCTTCTCTTGGCCTCCATTCCAATAACCTCTTCGTCCATCGCCCATCTGTCATTCTGGCTATGTGTCCTGCCCATCTCCACTTCAACCTGGCTATCCTCTCGATGACGTCAGTCACCTTTGTTCTTCTCCTGATTTCTTCGTTTCTGATTTTGTCTCGCAGAGTTATTCCTAACATTGACCGCTCCATTCTTCTTTGCGTGACTCTTAGTTTGGTAGCCGAGGCTTTTGTTAAGGTGAGTGTTTCTGATCCGTACGTCAAGACTGGGAGGACGCACTGATCAAATACCTTTCTCTTTAGGCATGTGGGCAACTCACTTTTAAAAGTTTCTCTCAGTTTTCCTCATGCTGCCCACCCAAGACCTATTCTTCTCTTCAGTTCATGAGTCTGGTTATTCCTGCCAATCGTAATTTCATGTCCCAGGTATTTATATCTATCTAGGAGTTCTATTTCCTTCCCAACAATACTGATGTTTTGGTTGGGTACCAAATTTGTCATTATTTTTTTTGTCATTATTTTTATATTAAATATAAACATCTCGAAAACAAAAATAATGACATCAGAGATTGTATGTCGTTAATCCCCGTCCATTGCCTTATGTTTCGGAGCCAGGACATTTTCTTGCGTCCCATTCTTCTCTTGACTTCAATTTTAGCCTCGATTATAAGTTGGAGAAACTTTTTTTTTCATTTCGCATGATGTGACCCAGATATGCCGTTTTCCTTTTCTTGCTGGTTTCGAAAAGTTGGCGTTCTTGGTTGATTATTTTAGGGACATCGACATTTGTGACTTTCGCCATCGATGGTATCTTTAGGATACGGCGATAAAGCCACATTTCGAAAGGTAATCTATTTATATCCCTCGTTTTGAGTGTCCAGCCCTCTACGCCATATAGCAACACCGACCATACGTAGCACTTAATAAACCTTAATATCAGTTGAAGATCGAACTCTGAACAGGTCAGTACCTTCCTGAATTTTATGAAAGCTTGTTGAGCTTGCTCAATGCGACATTTTACTTCCCTGTCCGATGTATATCGGTTTATACCAATCAGGCAAACTACAAACTAGGAAAACTACGCTGTGTCGGAAATGTACAGAATGAAGATTAACATACTGGGCCTTAGTGATATACAATGGCCTGGATCAGGAAAATGTAACACCAGAAATGGAACACTGCATTATTCCGGAAACAACGACCCCAATCACAAACAGGGAGTTGGAATTATAGTTGATAAAAATTCTCGGAAAGCCGTTTGTCACTCTGTTCTCTATTCTGATCCGAGTATTATTGCTGTCTCTCAACTCTCATTTAAATCGTAAAATAAATATAATCCAAGTATATGCACCCACTGCAGACAAGGATGAAGACACCATAGAGGCCTTCTATGAACAAATTGGCAATGTCTTGAAGCTAACTATTGTAAAAGACATGACATAAATATTATAATGGGCGATTTGAACGCTAAAGTCGGTCAAGGAGAAGTGGAGAATTGTGTGGGGCGATATGGACTCGGGGAAAGAAATGAACGTGGCGATAGGCTTGTTGATTTCTGTATCAATGAGGAACTCATAATTGCAAATACCTTGTTCAAACTTCCTAAACGTAGACTATATACATGGAAGTCACCAGCTGACAATAACAACAAAATAGTCAGAAATCAAATAGATTATATTATCGTCAACAGAAGATATAGAAATTCTATAATATCATCTAAAACTTATCCAGGAGCGGACATATCCCCCGATCACAACCCTGTTGTTTTGTCTATGAGAGTGAAACTAAAGAAGGTAAAGAGCCTTAGATCCAATAAAATCATGGATACAAGGCGGCTCAAACAAGACAACACATATGGGGAAACGAAATTTAAAATAAACGAGAACTTAAGGAAAGTCAAAGAAGATAGTGCGGAAACTCCGACTGTTGACCAAAAATGGGGAAAAATTCAACACGCTTTAGTGTCATTTGGAAAATAAACCCTCAAACCACTTGGAGAAAAAACAAAATCTTGGATGACAGTAGAAATTCTTGAACTTATGGAAGAACGAAGAAAGCATAAAACAAAAGACCCGAATAAATACAAAGAAATTCAGAGAAATAGAAAGAAAATTCGAGAGTCAAAAGAGAGGTGGCTCTCCGACAGATGCAAAGAAATAGAAGACCTGGATAAAAAGTATGACAGCTTTAATTTACACAAAAAAATCAAAGAAATGACAGGTTCTAGAAAAAATACAAGAACGAATACCCTTAAAACTGATAAAGGGGATATTATTACTGACGTGAAGGAGATATTGTATCACTGGACCAATTACATCCAACAACTCTTCAATGATGAAAGAGGAGAACTGTCATTAGAAATCACAGATACCGGACCACCAATATTAAGAGAAGAAGTCATCTATGCCATTAAAAACACGAAAGAGGGTAAAGCTACTGGACCAGATGATGTGCTCATCGAATTATTAAAACTTATTGGTGAAGATGGTATTGATGTAATGGTTAAACTCTTTAATGTAATATATCATACTGCCACAATCCCCAGACCATGGCTGCAATCGACATTTGTAGCAATTCCCAAAAAGTCAAGTGCAACAAGCTGCTCGAATTACAGAACAATATCTTTAATGAGTCACACGCTTAAAACATTTTTGAAAATAATCACAGCAGAATTGTCAAAACTCTCGAATATGAAATCAGTGACACACAATTTGGATTTAGAAATGGTATGAGCACACGAGATGCTTTGTTCGGCTTGAATGTGCTGGCCCAGAGATGCATGGACATGAATCAGGATATGTACTTATGTTTTGTAGACTTTGAAAAGGCATTTGATAAAGTTCAGCATAAAAAGCTTGTAGATATATTAAAAAGCAAAAATATTGACAGTCGTGACATGAAAATTATATCTAATATATATTGGAATCAAACTGCCAAGGTAAGAGTTGACAACCAGGACACCCAAGATATCAAAATACAGAGAGGAGTCCGTCAGGATTGCGTGCTGTCTCCACTACTTTTTAATGTCTACAGTGAAGCGGTATTTCAAGAAGCGTTCTCAGATTCAATCTATCAATGGAGCAGTTTTGAACAACTTACGTTTTGCAGACGATACAGTAATAATAACGAATAACAACAATGATTTACACAACGTAATGCAACGCCTTAATGAACGCTGTCATGAGTACGGACTGAAGATGAATTTAAAGAAAACTAAATGCATGATAATAACTAAATCAGCACACGCAAACATCCAATTAACTATTGAAGATACTGTGATTGAGAGTGTGGATAACTACAAATACTTAGGAACATGGATAACATCAAATGTAGACCAAATCAAAGAAATTAAGATACGTATTGAAATAGCACGTGCATCATTCATTAAACTTAAAAAGTTTCTTTGTTGTCGGGATATAAGGTTAGAACTACGCCTAAGGATGCTTCGATGTTACGTGTTCTCTACTCTTCTTTATGGCTTGGAAGCATGGACGTTGAAACAAGTCCATTTGAATAAGTTGGCCGCCTTTGAATTTTGGTGTTACAGAAGAATCCTACGAATATCATGGATTCAAAGAATGACGAACGTGGAAGTAACTAGAAGGATAGGAATCAACCGGAAATAATACTAACTATCAAAAGACCAAAACTTGAGTACTTGGGACATGTGATGAGAGGGCAAAATACTCATTATTACAACTTATTATGCAAGGCAAAATCCGGGGAAAGCGAAATATGGGAAGACGAAGAACATCCTGGCTTAAGAACTTACGGGAATGGTTCGAATGCAGTAGTGCAGAGCTATTTAGAGCGGCAGTCAACAGGGTCCGCATTGCCATGATGATTTCCAACCTTCGATAGAAGATGGAACTTAAAGAAGTCCGATGTCTAGTCTGCAAAAAGCCACGTTTCCAGGTATTTAAAGGGTACCCCCCGTTAAGATAGGCAAAATGCCTTCACTCTCAGAATTAAATTTTTTAAATTTTTTTACGTTCTGTGCAATTAAAAAATGAGATAACGCGGATTTTTAGCTCGCCACCCCCTTACCCCTCCCCCCACAGCCAAAAACGTAGATTTTTAGATTTAATTTTTTTTAGTTGGGTTGCAATTGATTTAAAAATTTCAAAAAATTCACATGTGTAGCTGAGGCTTTTACAAAACATGTCCATTTTTTATGGACCCTTAGGTCGAGTGTACATAACCTCAATTTTTTTTTTAACTTTTTTAAAACCTATAACTTTTTTTTGGAGGGGGCTGCAGGTCCAATTCTTTTGAATTTTGTGTATTTTATCAAAAGCTATCTCTCTGATTTTTTTCAGATTTTTCCGTCAGGTGCGCCATCTTGAAAAATCCGGAAAACTGTTTTTTTAGGGGGTTTTTGGGGGTTTTCTCCATTTTATAGACTGCAACATAGATCAACTCAAGGTTTTTTTAATAGATTATGTATAATTTGAAATAACTGAGTATATTAGTATATTCAATAATTGAGCAAAACTCTTTTAAACCCCCCAAAAACCATGTTTGTTTAAAGTTTTGTAAGGATTTTTGCGGGTCTAATTATTTTTTTTTGAGGTCGATACAGCCTGAATATATTTTTTATTTTTTTACGTTCTATATGATTTTAAAAATTAGGACTCAACGCAATTTTAGCCCACTTCCCCTATTCCCCCTCCCCCACAGCCAAAAATGTCAATTTTTCCATTTTATTTTTTTTTTTAAGTTGGTTTGCAATTAAATTATAAATGTTGTTCTGAAGCTATTTCTTTGTGGCATTTTTGTAATTAACTATTCTAAATGGGAAATAAGCCACAATTTAATGTATTTTGTGCATTTTGTATATTTTATCAAAAGCTATCTCTCTGATTTTTTTCAGATTTTCCGTCAGGTGCGCCATCTTGAAAAATCCCGAAAACTGTTTTTTTAGGGGGTTTTTAGGGATTTTCTCCATTTTACAGATTGCAACATAGATCAACTCAAGGTTTTGTTAATAGATTATGTATACTTTGAAATAAATGAGTATTTAAGGATTATCAAAAATTGGGCATAATACCTTTAAACCCCCCAAAAACCATGTTTTTTTAAGTTATGTAAGGGTTTTTGCGGGCTTAATGGTATTTTTTGAGATCGATACAGCCTGAATATTTTTTTATTCATTTTTTTTACGTTACATAGTATTAAAAAATAAAACTAATCGAATTTTTAGCCCACCCCCCCCCCCCCCCTGTCCCCACAAAAAACGTCAATTTTTCTATTTTTTTTTTTTGTTTAAAGTTGCAATTAATTTAAAAATTTTATGAGGCTTCTACAAAACATATCTATTTTTTATAGACCCGTGTAGATCGAGTGTACAATATAACCTCAAAATTCCTTTTTTATTTTTTTAAAACGTATTTTTGACTTCCATTCGATATTTTTTTAAAACGTCCAATGAATATTGTACATCTCGCTCTCTCGCGGACGGCCGCTTCAATACATGCTTATCGCTCATTTTTAATTATTAAAAATAATAGTTAGTAATAAAATAATGACAAAAATTTCTTTAGGCTATTGCAGAGGGGGCTTTAAAGCTTTGAGTTGGTCACTTGGCTTTCACAATAATGACTTTCATAATAATAATTTTTAATCGAGTTATTAAGCCTTGTAAATGGCCATTTTCGCGTTTTTCAAATTTGAAATTGCATGTAACTCGACAACAGTCAATTTTATAGAAAAATCACAAGATACCTTTTTTGCTCAGCTTGATCCAGAGAATCTAAAACAAATTTGTCCGAAGTGCAAAAATTGATTTTTTGAATTCGTTTAAAAAATGTTTAAACAATTTTCCTACCGCGGTACTGCCTGGCACCTTGTGGATTTGTTGTAAGGACCTGTTTTTGAGTAAGTTTGTGCAAAAAAATTAATCGGAATAATTTACCTAACGGGACAAGCATACAGCGGGGACTATTTGCATTATGAGCCAAACGTAGATAGTTTGTAAAATACACAAACCACAAAAAAATTAGCAGCCGTCGCCAAAAAAAGTTATACGTACCTATTAAAAAACAAAAAAAATGAGGTTATAATATGTACACTCGACCTGCGGGTCCATAAAAATAGATATTCTCTAAAAGCCTCAGCTGTGCGTGTGAATTTTTTATAATTTATAATTTAATCATTACTAACTATTCTAAATGCGAAATAAGTCACAATTTAACTAAAAAATGATTTTATTAACGTTTCGATGTGCGCCACGGACGTCGTTGCCAAAATACAAAATATTAATAAATTAAACAAAAATGTTGCTTGGTAGAAAAATCTTCTAATAATTTAATTTAATCTGACTTATTTATATAGATCGTCCCAAACCATTTTTTCAGTGCGTCACAGATTATCGTATTCTGTCTATCGCATTACAGATGGAAAATAAAATAATTTTTTAGTTAAATTGTAGCTTATTTCCCATTTAGAATAGTTAATTACAAAAATGTCACAAAGAAATAGCTTCAGAACAACATTTATAATTTAATTGCAACTTAAAAAAAAAATAAAATCGAAAAATTGACATTTTTTACTGTGGGGGAGGGGGAATAGGGGAAGTGGCCTAAAATTGCGTTGAGTCCTAATTTTTTAAAATCATATAGAACGTACAAAAATTAAAAAAAAATATTCAGGCTGTATCGACCTCAAAAAAAAATAATTAGACCCGCAAAAATCCTTACAAAACTTTAAACAAACATGGTTTTTGGGGAGTTTAAAAGTGTTTCGCCCAATTTTTGAATATACTAATATACTCAGTTGTTTCAAATTATACATAATCTATTAACAAAACCTTGAGTTGATCTATGTTGCAGTCTATAAAATGGAGAAAATCCCCAAAAACCCCCTAAAAAAAGAGTTTTCCGGATTTTTCAAGATGGCGCACCTGACGGAAAAATCTGAAAAAAATCAGGGAGATAGCTTTTGATAAAATACACAAAATTCAAAAAAAATTGGACCTGCAGCCGCCTCCAAAAAAAAGTTATAGGTTTTAAAAAAGTTAAAAAAAAATTTGAGGTTATGTACACTTGACCTAAGGGTTCATAAAAAATGGACATGTTTTGTAAAAGCCTCAGCTACACGTGTGAATTTTTTGAAATTTTTAAATCAATTGCAACCCAACTAAAAAAAATTAAATCTAAAAATCTACGTTTTTGGCTGTGGGGGGAAGGGTAAGGGGAGTGGCGAGCTAAAAATCCGCGTTATCTCATTTTTTAATTGCACAGAACGTAAAAAAATTAAAAAAATTGAATTCTGAGAGTGAGGGCATTTTGCCTATCTTAACGGGGGGTACCCTTTGCTCATTCTTTCAATGGACTTGGTACTCAGTCTTATGGTGGAGTTTTCAAGGGCATCCAAGTTTCTGGAAATGGATCAGGAATTTGGTCTTTTGGTATTAATCACTAATTCCATTCGCTTACTGTATTCTCCGATTAAAGAGTGATAAGTTGTTGAAGATCGAATATGTTGCCACAAATTAAGACACCGTCATTAGCATATGGGATGTTCCCTAATAACACCAAACATTCCATGTATGTTCCTAGAATGTACACACAGGACATTGAAAACATCCCTGGAATGTCGTAAAAAGCACAAGAACGTCCCCTAAATGTCCCAGGAAAGTCCTGTGTCAGCATTTTAAACATTCCTTGAATGTCTTGTTGGAACATTCCATGAATCTCTACGAATGTTCTTTGGACATTCACAGTATATTTTTTAGACAGTCCCTGGATATAGTCACTGATGTGACATAATAATACCTCCGATTTGTTTTTTCATGAGTTTTGTAAGAGAGAATAAAAACTTTTACAGTCACCTCCTGTTTTCATATGATATTTTTTGACATGTTTTGTAGTAAATTCAACTATCTGTTTACTACAAAACATGTCAAAATTTACATATGAATATAGCCCAGTAAATGAACGGGAAATTCGGCGATACCGTGTAATTTTCAGGGGCAACTCCGAATTGCATGAAAATTTGGATTTAGGTTCTACCTTCCACTTCAAAGTTGAAATTGTGCCGTTAGTTGCTTTTACTTGGGGGGTAACAGTCACCCCTTCTCAGGGGTGAAAAACGTACGTCCAAGATAATTCCGGAAATGGATAAATTGACTAAGTTTAAGCAACTTTTGTTCTATAGAGTTTTTTACGTAAGTCAATACTTTTTGAGTTATTTGCCATTGAAAATGTTGATTTTTCGACAAAAAACTACATTTTCAGACGGTTTTTCGCAAGTAACTCAAAAAGTAAATATTTCATCGAAAAAAATATCCTTATCAAAAGTGTAGCTTATAAAAAACCCAAAAAAATGGTGTATCAGTAAAGTATATAAATCAAATAAAAACAAAGTTGTAGCTCATGAAAAATACGCTCTTATTCGTCTAATTCCAAATCGAATATTTCAAGGTGAAATCACCGAAGCATTAAGCACTTTTCGGGAAAAACCCATTTGAACTTTTTTAAAGTGTTTATAAAAAGTTTTGTTTTAATTGTTAACAAAAGTTTTAGCATTAAAAATAATCGAATTACGCTCAAAATAAAGTTGGGCCTCTTTTTTTTTGTGAAAAATCATGAAAATCTCGCCGTGTTTAGCTCCCCAAATGAAATTAATCGCTACCGCTTTACAAGCAATTTACTTACCTATCTATTTTTTATATGATCTGTCAGTCTCACCGGTTTAAAGTGTTTATTTTTGAAAGGGTTATAATTAAGAAACTTGAATGGGTCACTAATCACGAGTGTATGCAAATTTTGAACAACCATATCTTAACCAGTTTTTGTCTTACGGAGAAACAAATTGAAACTATTGTCCTTTTCATGATCATTTTTCAGTTCGTAACAAATGATAGGAAAAAGGGTAAGTCCGTGATAATACACATTTATGACATTTATTCTAACATGACATTTTAGTTAAATCTGACAGTTGTCACATTTTATTTTCAATTTGGAATAAAAACAAATCAAATGTGTTTCTTGCATTTATAAATGGTATTTTCTTTGATTTGTATAGTCTTATAAATTATACAGATTATATTTGTATTATTATTATCTAATTAAAAAAAAATTATTTTTTTATTATGGCGCAATCTATCGACAACTCGAATAACTAGAATAAATGTTATAAAAATGTCACCGACGAAATGTAATCACCGACGTGCCTTTTTTCTGTCACATACAATTTAATGCGTTAGAAAGAAATCGAAAAACTGTGACGCACTGAAAGATGATCATGAGAAATACTGTAGCATATTTATAATAGCAAAACCTACATTTTTTTACTCCTTAAGATTTTTCTAATCACTAATACTTTTTAAGTTATTTTGAAAAAATGAAATTTTTCAGAAATTTTTAGAAATTTTTTTTTGCTATAAAACCAAATGTTTTCAAAAATAAGCACTTCAAACCAATAAAATTTACAGATCATATAAACAATACACATACAGTTAAAATAGATGGTAAAAAAGCCAAACGATTAATTTCATTTAGGGTGCTAAATAGAGGGAGGTTTTCACGATTTTTTTACCAAAAAAAGGGGCCAACTTTTTTTTTCAGTGTACCTCGTTTATTTTTGATGCTGTAAACTTTTGTAAAAAACAAATAAAAAGCTTTTTTTCGATAATTTAAAAATGTTAAGGTTTTCCCGAAAAACGCTTCTTTCCTCGGTGATTTCGCGTTGAATTATTCGATTTGGAATTAGACGAATAAGAACGTATTTTTCATGAGCTACAACTTTGCTTCTACTCAATCTGTAGACTTTATTGGTACACCATTTTTTTCGTTTTTTTATAGGCTACACTTTTGCTAAAAATATTTTTTTCGATAAAATATTTACTTTTTGAGTTATTTGGGAAAAACGGTCTGAGAACGTAGTTTTTTTGTCGAAAAATCAACATTTTAAATCGCGAATAACTCGAAAAGTATTGTCTTACGTAAAAAACTTTATAGAACAAAAGGTGCTTAAAATAAGTCAATTTATCCATTTCCGACCTTATTTTAAACACACGTTTTTCACCCCCCGAGAAGGGGTAAATGTCACCCCCTAGTAAAAGCAACCAACGGCACAAATTCAACTTTGAAGTGGAGGGTAAGTAGAACCTAAATCCAAATTTTCATGCAATTCGGAGTTGCCCCTGGAAATTACACTCAAAAACGGTCATTTATTGGGCTAAAACAGGAGATGACCCTAAAAATGGTTTTTCGTCTCCTTCAAAATTCATGAATAAGCAGATAGGAGGTATTGTCACATCACCGACGATATACCAGAAGTATATGTGGCCATACCAAATAATACATCCTTGATAAATATAAACATTTTTTCTAACAATAAAACACTGAAAACGTTTGTTTTCTATACTTCCACAAAATTTATTATAACTAAGTGACTGCAGCTGTTTCGGCGGAGTGCCTTTCTCAAGTGATATAGTTTACAATGTGTTTGCCTTTTTAAGTCTTCAACTGAAGAGGTTGAGGAGTGGGGAGCTGTTTGTCTCGAGTTGGTCATTCAGAATTATATCTGTATTTTTCAGTTTATTAATTTCCATAGATTCTAAAAAAGATAGCTTAAGGCCTTTATTTTGAATATGTAGAATTTGAAACTCTTCGTTGAAAGAATGATTATGATCTAGAAGGTGAAGTGCGTATGTAGAAGTGTCTGTTTTTCTATTGTTGAATGCCCTTTTGTGTTCTGCTATCCGTTTGTCAAAAGTTCTGCCAGTTTGACCGATGTATGTTTTCGGACAGTCACCACAAGTTAGTTTGTACACACCACTCTGTAGTTGCTTTCTCTTTCGGCTTTTATTGTTCTTAATATATTTGCTTAAGTTGTTGTTAGTTCTGAAAGCTGGTGTTATTCCTTTCTTTTTTATGTATCTGGCTATTGTTGTTGTTATCTTGCCAGTATATGTGAGAGAGCAGAAGGTACTGGCACTGGTACTGGTACTGGTACTCACATATACTGGCAAGATAACAACAACAATAGCCAGATACATAAAAAAGAAAGGAATAACACCAGCTTTCAGAACTAACAACAACTTAAGCAAATATATTAAGAACAATAAAAGCCGAAAGAGAAAGCAACTACAGAGTGGTGTGTACAAACTAACTTGTGGTGACTGTCCGAAAACATACATCGGTCAAACTGGCAGAACTTTTGACAAACGGATAGCAGAACACAAAAGGGCATTCAACAATAGAAAAACAGACACTTCTACATACGCACTTCACCTTCTAGATCATAATCATTCTTTCAACGAAGAGTTTCAAATTCTACATATTCAAAATAAAGGCCTTAAGCTATCTTTTTTAGAATCTATGGAAATTAATAAACTGAAAAATACAGATATAATTCTGAATGACCAACTCGAGACAAACAGCT
Source organism: Diabrotica virgifera virgifera (assembly GCF_917563875.1). Classification (NCBI taxonomy): domain Eukaryota; kingdom Metazoa; phylum Arthropoda; class Insecta; order Coleoptera; family Chrysomelidae; genus Diabrotica; species Diabrotica virgifera. The sequence goes on along the minus strand of NC_065450.1, from coordinate 62,756,150 downwards.
CCCCACTCCTCAACCTCTTCAGTTGAAGACTTAAAAAGGCAAACACATTGTAAACTATATTACTTGAGAAAGGCACTCCGCCGAAACAGCTGTAGTCACTTAGTTATAATAAATTTTGTGGAAGTATAGAAAACAAACGTTTTCAGTGTTTTATTGTTAGATAAAATGAACTTCCATCAAGTAACGGTCGAATCCATCAATTATAAACATTTTTATTGCACAAAATCTTGTCATATATTTTTTTCCATATTCATCGCTACGATGATGATTCATTGTATTGAATTGTACATTACAATTACAATCTGGTCATAACTGACCAATGAGCAATTTTAATTTAACCTAAATTACTACTGTTCCTTAAAATGAAGAGCTTACCCCATAGCGTCTCTTATCTAATCTAACAAGATCGCACACTATTTTAAAATACACAGGTACACAAGCACTATGCTCTGCTTTTCACTATCACCTATCACTCGAACTAGTTCAAAAGGCTTTGTCCTCTTCAATCTTCTAGTTTGCCCAGTAGTATCGAGGAGCTGGATTTCCTCAATATTCTCGTTCTTATGAAGTTGTTGCTCGTGACTTCCTGCCATCTACTTGATGATTATATTCAGGTTCCATTTCTAGGTCCTTATGGAGATCACTGTTTGTCACATACCAATGAGCATTTGCCTTTCATAGCCACAAGGCTATACGTTTCCTTCCTGATTTTTAGTAGACCACTTTCAGCTGATTCTAAAAAAAATTAAAATGGATGCTAATTTTTCTATTCTTTACAATTAAACATCAAAAGAAACAGGTACTATTTACAGGTAATAATATGCATAAATAATTCGTTTCATAAAGAATAAAGAAAATTAAAAACGGATTTTATCATAATTACATAATTGTTTAAACAAAAGAGATCCGGCCAGAGCAAAACTATATATAAACATACAGAACAGCAAAAAAAGCCACTATATAATTCTAATTCTAATTTCCATTTTCCATCCAATCATAAAGTTTTAGGTTATCATTAAATGTGAAAATGTGATGACCACGCGGCACGCGACCCTACTTACATAGAACACGCGCGGCAAATTTGAAAATGAACGCAAATTTAATAGTAAATGGCCTCACTTAAAATATAGGACATTGGTAGTATGTTCATAGAGTGTCTTGTGGTAACATTCCACCAATAATTTAATCAGATGTTCACCGAATGTTCCTTGAATGTCCAGGACATTCAAACATTAATAGAACTTTGATAGTACATTCCTGGAATGTTTTGTGTTGTTAGGGTTGTTGATCAATACTCCATTCACTTTGATTCTCATCTCTTCATCTTCCAAATTCGTGAAATATGGCTTCCGAATAAATGTCAAATAAAAGAGGCAAAAGCATCCCTGTCGAACACCCCTTATATGTATGGGTTTGGATATAGAATTGTTTATTTTTATAAAACTTAAAATAACTTATTCAAGTAGAAATGTTGTTACAGTTTTAGTCATCATTCCATTTAGTTATTAACTTCGTTGAATCCGTGATGTGCACCAGTAGTGCTTTGCTGTTACTAAAAAAATTGCTGTTAATAAAAAGGTCATAATAATAAATATTATTTCCTAACAGTAACTGGACGATATTATGCAGTAATATAAGTGAATTGATCCGAAAAGTAAGCAAAAAGTGTGGCAGCAGTAAAATATTTTAAATGGCATATCTATAACTATAACGATTTTAATAAAATATTAGAGACAACTGCCATATTATTATATTGTTTTAATCGAAACGAATTTCAATTTTTAATAGAGACAACATAAAATTTCAAGGAAATAAAAACCTTGAAAAAGGAAATTGAAATAAAACCATAAATAATAAAAAAGAAGAAACATAAATACAGAAAATTGTTTACAACTTGTTATGCTCAGTCAATTTGTTCAACAAACATTTTTGTTTTGGTTTGTGTTTATCATAGAGAATATTTAAGTTTCTTTGTTTTTTTGTATAATAAACATATTTTTACATAATCTTGTTCGTTTTACTTTCCTGAAAAAAGCTATAATGGTAATATTAATCATCATCAAGCCGTTATCGTCCACTGCTGAACATAGGTCTCCTCTAAGTTTCTGCATGTCTGCCTATCTTGAGCTACCATCATTTAGTTCATGGCAGCTCTCTTTACATCGTCAGTCCAGCGCGTTGGTGGTCGACCTCTGCTTCGTTTGTCTGCTACATAGATATAATAACCTGTAGATTAGACTGGCTATGGGCCGTTCTGTGCATCGAGGTGTAACGCCGATATCGAGGACGCCATTGGTCATATTCATTTTGAGTGGTCTAGCCATATTTGTCCGTCATATGAGCGGTATGTGAGTGCCCAGACTGCAGACTTTTTAGTCGGCCGATAGTTTAGTCGTCTACTTAATCAGTACAGAGAGGTATGCATCGGTGCAGTGTGCGCATCTGCATACCTCTCTGTACTGATTAAGTAGCCGACTAAAAAGTCTGCAGTCTGCGCACTCACTATCGCTTAGTAAAAAGAGATAGATAGACCACCGATCGACTGCCGCGCGTTACGCTTTTTGCTCAGTATGCCTTGTCTACGGTTAACATGTCTCTGGTGTGCTCGCGGTCTCAAAAATTATCCGCAATAATAGGGATTGAAAAGCGGCCAAAATGTCTGAAAAAAAGAGATTGCAGCACCCGGTTGCCTTCGACATGGAGACCTCTCCTAAAGAAAACATCGCTCGCTCCACCTGCCAATCAAAATCCCGCAGTCAGGAGTCTTCGCGCCAACCCCTACCTAAGCGCCACGTCAGTGAGCCCCGCCATCGACGGAATAAATGAACCGTCCGTCCTCTCCAGCAGCAGTAAGTAGTGTCTGGGAGCTGGGGATACTGAGAAACCGGAAGCCCTGAAGAATACATCAGAGAGGATGTCAAAATCTTGGCACAGTGACAATCGACGCGGTTCAACCCGAAAGTATGGTGAGTTTTATATTCATTTTTGTAATAATGTGTAATTATTCTTTTTCTCATGATCATCTTTCAGTGCGTCACAGTTTTTTGATTTCTTTCTAACGCATTAAATTGTATGTGACAGAAAAAAGGCACGTGGGTGATTACATTTCGTCGGTGACATTTATAACATTTATTCTAGTTATTCTAGTTGTCGATAGATAGCGCCATAATAAAAAATATATATATTTTTTTAATTAGATAATATTACAAATATAATCTGTATAATTTATAAGACTATACAAATCAAAGAAAATACCATTTTATAAATGCAATAAACACATTTGATTTCTTTTTATTCCAAATTGCAAATAAAATGTGACAACTGTTAGATTTAACTAAAATGTCATGTTAGAATAAATGTCATAAATGTGTATTATCACGGACTTACCCTTTTTCCTATCATTTGTTACGCACTGAAAAATGCTCATACAAAGGACAATATTAGGATTTAGTTAGTATGGAAAAAGCTTTCCTTTTACCGTTTTCTCTATAGCAGTATGGTTTCAATGCAAGAGGCTTATCTCAAGATAGATAAGTTATCTCTAATAAAAAAATATACATCAGGAATTCTAATCATCTTTTAATTTAAGTTGATATCTGAAACCCCAGTGTATTAATTTTCAGTATACAGTCCACCTTTAAATGTCATCACTAGTCACTTTTTAGAACTAATTTTTATACAAATAAATAAATCAATAATAAAAGTTCAAAATAGAACTGATAGGCCAGGCATTTAGCAAAAAATAAATCGATTTTTAAATACAGTACCTAATAGAGACTTGCAACTTTTTGCATTGTCTTCAGGATGATGTTAGGAAAAAATCTACTATAGGAAAATGGGTGGAAATGCATAGTTGCATTTTAAAGAGCATAAAGATACGTCCAAAAGTGCATAAACATGTCAAAATAACTATATTAAGGGCAATATTTTGTAATTTGGAGGTTTTTGGGGTCGCTAAAGATGAATATACCATCAGAACCGACCATCGGAGTTCCTGGTGTCCGGGATCACTGCTAAGGCACGTCATCTGAAATTTCGAGGGTTTTCGCTTCTAAATTGATGTAAACAGATTACTCGGGGGGTTTTTGAGGTCGCTAAACAAGAATACACCATCAAAACCAACCCCCCCGTGCTCCTGGAGCCCAAAAATCCTCCAAAATCCTAAAGATAACATGCCGCAGCAGTGACCTTGGACACCAGGTGGTCCGGGGTCTTCCAGACAGCGTGTCTTAGTAGTGACCTTGGGCGTAGATGATGGCGTAGTCGTGTTCAGTGGCGTAACAAACTCCGTCGCCACCCCCCGCAGGGAAATGGGGCCCTCTTTAAAAAGTTACTAAATACGACTTGTGTAACAAAAACGTACTAGTAAATGACCGTGAAATACGGAGATTCCGTGTAATTATCAGTGTCACCACGGAAGTGATCAAGTCAATACTTTTTAAATTATTTGCGAGTGAAAATGTTTATTGTTCAACAAGAAAACCACGTTTTCAAGCGGTTTTTCGCAAATAACTCAAAAAGAATTTGATCTAAAAAATATTCTTAGCAAAAATGTAGCTTATAAAAAAATGATGTCTATCGACCCAGTAAAAACAAAGTTGTGACTTACGAAAAATTCTTCTTATTCTTCAAATTCCAAATTCAATGTTTCAACGTGAAATAACCAAAACATGAAGCACTTTTCGTAAAAAACTCATTGAAAATTTTTTAAAAAAAGCTTTATCTTTATTTTTTATAAAAGTTTCTAGCATCAAAAATAAGCGAGTTACACTCAAAATAAAGTTAGACCCCTTGTTTTGGTAAAAAATCGTGAAAGTCTCCCCCTATTTAGCACCCCAAATTAAACTAATCATTACCGCTTTACAAATTACTTCATTTTTTTTATATGATATGTAAGTTTCCCTGGTCCAAAGACCTTATTTTTGAACGAGTCACTAATCACGAGAGTATGCAAATTTTGAACAGCCATATCTTAACCAATTTTTGTGTTAATAACAAAATAAAACCATAATATTTATAAAAGCAAAACCTACATTTCTTTACGATTTGAGATTTTTTGTATCAATAATACTTTATAAGTTATTTTGAAAAAGGGCATTTTCCAAAATAAAAAACCCTTTCCTACTAAAAAACCAATTTTTTTCAAAAATAAAAACTTTGAACCGGTCAAACTTACAGATCATAAACAATACATAATATATAAAGTAAATGGTAAAGCGCTAACTATTAATTCTATTTGAAGTGCTAAACAGGGGGAAATTTACACGTTTTTTTACCAAAAAAAGTGGGCCAACTTTATTTTGAGCTTAACTCGATTAGTTTTGATCCTAGATTCTTTTACAAAAAATAAATCTTTTTTTACACATTTAAAAACATTTTATTAAGTTTTCCCCGAAAAGTGCTTTATTTTGGTTATTTTACGTTGAAATATTCGATTTGGAATTGGACAAATAAGAAAAATTTTTCATGAGCTTTAACTTTGCTTTTACTGTGTCGATTGACTTCATGAATGGACCAATTTTTTTGTTTTCTATAAGCTACGTCTTTGCTAAAAATATTTTTTTGATAACTTACTTACTTACTTACTTTCTAACAACTTTCTTCGTGTACTACTATCAGCGAATATATCGTCATCGTCACGGCAAAACTCACTAAGTCCACTTTTGTTAAAATTGATCGATTCACAATATCAATTTTCATAGTCCGCCAGAAATAACGAAGTCCTAGAAAGTACGTAGAGATGATTGCCTAAGTAATTGAATACGCATAAGTCCAAAATTACCATTTTGTTGCAAGGCAGAAGTCATTAAATGTTCGTTTTCTCAGATCTGTTATTTTGGACTTAGTGACTTTTGCCGCGACGACGACGAATCTACAATTTTATTAATACATATCTATCTGAAGGACAACTTTATTTTCAATACTACACTGCTTAAAAAAGGTTGCGTATGTACTTATGCCTATAATAATATAAAAATGACACATTTTTAGACGACAAGATGGAGCCCCTGACATATTGGGGCCCCCCGCAAGCTTCAAGACTTAAACATGTAATCCATCTTCTGTATAATAGAGAAGTTCCTATAGAATAGATGGACAACTTACAGAATCTATAGACGTGCGCAATGGAATAAGGCAGGGCACTCATTGAGCCCAATTCTCTCCAATTTAATCATTAATGAAATCGCCAACAGCATCAACAAAGGAAGAGGATACAGAGTGGGAAACAAAGAAGTAAAAATACTCGGTTATGAAGAAGACGCAATATTGATATCCCATGCTACGGGGGCCTCTGTTACGCCTCTGGAAACTACTGCCGATAATTGTATCGAAATACTAAATGTAAAGAGAAAACCCATTTCTAGATTTAGAAATATTGTTCTGAAATTCGGCAAATTGCAATTCTCAAATCTCTCAATGATCACGTACAAAGCAATATAGTTTATTGCCGTTACCATAAAAATTCGTGAGTCCGGAAAAGATTAAGTTTATAGATATGAGATGATTTACTTGTCGAATATGGCTATTTAGAAATTTACGTTCTTAAATTTAAACTCTCTCTCCTGTCGTTTCCCCATTACTGAGGATCGTGATTTCTTCCAATATTCCTAACAATGTTTCTCCATTGGTCTCTATCTTCAGCTGCTCTAAGAGCTGCGCAGAATGAGTTTCCAGCTGAATGCTTTATTTGGTCAGACCATCTAGTTGGTGATCGTCCTCTTGATCTTCTCCCCGGAACGTTTCCAGAAACAATTAATCTCTCCAAACTGTCGTCACCTCTGCGAACTACGTGACCAAAGAACTGCAGAATTCGTTGCAGACATATTGTGGACAGCCTTTTTTTAATATTGAGTTGGTTTAGAATGGAAACGTTTGTCCTATGAGCTGTCCAAGGTATGCGCAGCATTCTTCTCCAGCACCACATCTCAAAGGCATCAATTTTTTGGCGCTCGCATGCGCGAAGAGTCCAAGTCTCTGCTCCGTATAGAAATATTGAGAATACAAGGGCATTCACCAGTCTCATCTTGATATTTTGAGAGATAGATCTGTCTTTCCAAACTTTAGTTAGGCGACTCATCGCATTTTTTGCCATACCAATACGTCTCCGAACTTCTGCTTCACAGTTACCATCGTTAGTTATACTAGACCCGAGATAGACAAAGGTGTTTACTATCTGGTATTCCTGTAATATGTTAGTCAGTTGAATAGTGTCAAATCTGTCGACCACCATTATTTTTGTCTTAGCTTTATTGATTTTCAGACCAACTCTATTGCTTTCGTACTCAACTCTTCGCAGAAGATCAAACATTTCTTGCTCATTTGCTGCTATAAGTGTAGTGTCATCAGCAAATCTTAAATTGGAGATTTTCTTACCAGCTACTGTTACTCCACCGGCCCATCCTTCTAAAACCATCCTCATGACATGTTCACCATAAATGTTAAATAAGTCAGGTGACAACACGCATCCTTGTCTAACACCTCTCTCGGTCTTGAATTGGTTTGAGAACTTCTGATCTAGTCGTACTGTCGCTATATTAGACTGGTATAGATATTTAATAAGTGTCACCAGGTGCATTGGTGCGCCCATTTCTATTAAAATTGACCACAGATTTATCCAGCTTACACAATCAAATGCCTTTTGGTAGTCAACGAAGCATATAATCATAGGTACTTGAAATTCTCTAGACTTTTCAATGAGTTGTCTCAGGTTCAGGATTTGTTCCCTTGTACCTTTACCCTTTACAAACCCCGCTTGTTCCTGAGGTATTTGGTAATGTAGATAGGTTTTTAATCTGTTTTTGATGATATGCAACAAGATTTTACTAGCATGTGTTATTAGTGACAGTGTGCGGTAGTTTTCACATCTGGTAGTAGTTCCTTTTTTGTGTAGTGGGATATAAATTGAGGTACACCAATCAGATGGCCATTTTCCTGAATTCCAAACAGCGACACAGATAGAATGGATGATATGTAATCCTTTGTCACCTAGTAACTGTAGTATTTCACATGGTATTGAATCAATGCCTGGGGATTTATTTCCCTTTAGTGATTTAATTGCATATTTGACTTCAGCGAGTAAGACATTAGGTTCTCTAGGGTAGTCAGAAGGCCACTGATTTTCTGCTGATACCTCGTTATTTTTATATAGCTCGCCACAGTAGTTTCGCCATGTTTCCAATATTTCATCAGTATCGGTCTTTAAATTACCTTCCTTATCTATTACAGACCACGTTTGAGGTTTAAACTCTCTGGTAAGGAGTTTGATCTTCTGGAATAAGTCACTCGGTTCATTTCGACAGCCATGTTCCTCTATCTCTCTGCATATTTGAGAGATGTAATCAGCTTTATCTTTGCGGCACTGTTTTCTGATTTCTCTCGATAACGCTCTGTATTCATCGTTTGTTCCGTATCTAGTTTTATGTGCTTTTCTGCGTTGAATCACAGTCCACGTATTATCGGATATCCATGGCTTACGGCCAGTGGAAACCGCTGCCTCACAGTCTTTTGCAGCCTCGATTACCTTATCTTTGAGATAGATCCAAGTGCTCTCAGGGTCATTATCTACTTGGTCTAAAGAAAGAGCATCTTCTAGGTTTTGTCGGAAGTCATTGATTTTTGATGGACTTAGAAACATGACTTTTCTCTGGGGTCTTCTTTTGGGGACTTTAAAACGAAGTCGAACGTTCAATACCAAGAGTTGATGATCGCTTCCACAGTTTGCGCCAGGATATGTTTTACAGTTGATGGACGACGATTTCCATCTTGATCTTATTAGGATGTAGTCTATTTGATTCCTTGTTCGTCCATCTGGGCTGCGCCATGTGTATAATCTCCGTGGATGATGTTGATATAATGTGTTTGTAATTGTAAGATGTTGTTCTACACAGAACTCCACTAGACGGTCACCATTCTCATTTCTCTGTCCTAGTCCATTTTTGCCCAGCACTCCTTCAATATTTTCATTAGATGACCCCACTTTGGCGTTAAAATCTCCTAAAATTATGACGAGTTCACGATTCGGAATAGCGCGAACAGTTTCTTCTAAACAACCATAGAACCTGTTGATGTCTTCTTCTTGTGCAGCTGTTGTAGGAGCGTATACCTGGACAAGGTGTAGGGTATTGGTGGATATTCTCATTTTAAGGGATATTATCCTGTCATCAATAGTATTATATCCAATTACGCAGTCGTTAAGTTTAGAGGGTACAATTATTGCGACTCCATTTGTACTTTTGTTATCTGGGCCTGAAAAATAGACGACGTTGCCAGCAGTTGTTTTAAAATGCCCTTTTCCTCTCCAGTGAGCTTCTGAGAGTCCCAGTACCGAAAGATTGTGGTCTGCCATTTCTTTTTCAATTATGTGTAACTTTCCAGGATTTTGGATCAGTCCCTGGACGTTCCATGTACCAATTCGCTGACATTTTCTTAAATTAAATGAAAATTTGGATTCAGTCGCACAATTTCTGCCAGGTGCCTGATCCCTCACACCTTGGCAGCCGGTAGCAAATTTCACACCATCCGACCCGGAACCGAGATGGCGCCGAGCGTGAGTCGGGTCGCTACACATTCCATCTTCACTTGCCGAAATTGTCATCGTTATGGGAAGAAATTCTCTTGGGAAAATAGTGCAGTGGTTTCTCTTTGCCTTCTGCACCGCTGTGCCTTCTGCACCGCTAAATTTAAACACACAACGTAAAATAATATACCAATAACAGATTTTTACACAATATCAGAAGACAAGATGGGGCCCCAGATAGATTGGATCCCCCGTAAACTTCATGCTGCGGGGGCCTCTGTTACGCCCCTGGTCGTGTTCAGCGATCCCAAACACCCACCGAATAACAAAATCTTGTCCTTAATATGCTTATTTTGACATGTTTATGCATTTTGGATGCATTTTAAAGTGTCATTATGCATTTCCACCCATTTTTCTATAGTAGACTTTTTTCGTGACATCATGTTGAACTTGAACACATGCAAAAAGTTGCAAATCTCTAGGTGCTGTATTTAAAAATCCATTTATTCCCGTGTTTTTAGTGCTAAATGCCCTGATCTAACATTATAGTCTAACTTCATTAATAAATAAGAATGTTTGAAATGTAGTAAGTATTTTTATATTTCTATATATAAATTTGAGAGCATTTTAACCGATCACAATCAAGCAGGCACCTTAATTCAAATTCTTTCCAATTTTTAAATGAACCTTCCTGTTTGTTTTTATTTTATCACCAACTTTTTTAACTTTTTACATTTCTATCAAGCAGCGAACCAGTTCACCTTATAGCATTTTTAACGGAGTTAGTTCACATTTTTTTAACAATGAAGGTTGTACGTATATATTATCATAATTTTTTTAAATTAATCGAAATTGTTCCCAATTGAATTGAATTGAATGAAATGAATAGTTAAACCGACAACCACATCTAAAAAATTCGTTCGTGTTTTATTGTAGGTACTTCTAATGTTTATATTGTGTTTTATCTTATCATCAAGCTATTATTAAAATTACCTACATATTGAAATTTTGAAGGTGTAAAAATAGTGTTTGATATAATTTTTTGAATGTATTGAATCATGTAAGTACATATTTTTTATCTTAAGATCTTTAAATTATCAGTTAGTTTTTAGTGTGCTAACTAATACTATAGAGTAGAGTATATACTCAGAATCGTTAATAGTACATTGTGTACCTAGTAGGAAAAGCTTAACATTCCCGGACGATGGAGAGCTTGCCGTCAAGGCGCAAGCCGAGACAAGGCAATGCAGAGTTGAAGAGTCCGGGAATGTGGCTTTTCCCACAAGGTATACATACTATTTTTCCGAAAATCGAATATTTAAAATAGACATATTATTATTTTGACTCAAATATTCGTGATGCCACCAAATCAGTAGTTAGAGCACGCAAAATAGAATTCTATTTTATTGACCTCACGTTGCCTAGCAACCGTCGATTCTCGCATTGTGAAATTCGTGTTGTGACGTCAGCAACTTTTTTTTTTACAAACGCGATCTGTTTATTTCAAACCATAAACACTAAGCATTTTTGTTGAACAGAAATTTTACATTAAGAGTGATCGCCCAGTGGCTATAACTCTATTAGCTGAGTATTTTTCCAACTTGATATACATTGGTATGCCTTATATCTATTTACTTCACTACTTAATCTAAGCTTATTCTAAACTTTTACTTGTTGTCTCTTGTCTATAGGGTAATTCCAGTAGACTACGAATATTTAGTCTGTTGTTTTGTACACTGTTGTTATCAAGGAGACCGATTACAAGATTGTTGGAGTGCACTTCAAGACGCTTTAGATATTTATCACTACACTGCGCGATCACTTGTTTCACTGTAGGGATTTTTAAATCACTGTAAATCACCTGGTTTGAGATAAACCAAGGGACAGTCGCTATAGTTCTTAATGTCTTTGACTGGAATCGTTCTAGGATCGCTATGTTGCTGTCAGATGCTGTACCTACCCCAGAGTTGTACGCCGTATGTCCAAATAGGCTTTATGATGGAACTGTAGACCAGGGATTTATTTTTTAATGATAGTGGTGAGTTACTTCCAATTAGCCAGTAGTGTTTTTTAATTACAATTCCTAGTTGTTTACGTTTATTCCAGATATGTGTTTTCCAAGTTAGCCTTCTGTCTAGATGCAATCCCAAATACTATTCACTATCTTTTTTTGGTATTAGGTGGTTGTTGTAATATATTGATGGTGTCGCACCTTGGCATTTTGTGAAAGTTACATTGGCTGATTTTTCGTCGTTTATTTTTATTCTCCATCTACAAGCCCACTTTCGTCTTTTGTTTAATCTTGTTTGTAATGTGCGAGTCGCAATTTCAGGATTTTTGTTTTTCACCATAATTGCAGTGCCATCTGCAAAAGTAGCTGTTAGGTGATTGTCATCGGTTGGAAAGTCAACTGTAAAGAAAGTATAAAGTATGGGACCAAGTATACTTCCTTGGGGCACACCAGCTTTTATAGGATGAATGTCTGTTATTAAGTCATCATATCTTATTTGAAAGTGAAAATAGAATTCTATTTTGCGTGCTCCCACTACAGTGTTTGTAATTATAGAAACAAAAATATTGAATTGTCATATTTGACGCATTTGCTTATTTTTGTCAGTTTATAAATTTGTTCTGGATCTGCTGTAAGGACAAAATATTTATCTGTGGGTGCTATACAATGTGCAACTTCTCTCACTATTTACATACATTCAAAACGAACAATTTCTTACGCAGTGAGAAAAGTCGGACATTGCAGTGAGAAATATTTTTAAAATAAATTTTTTTATTTTTAATTCAGCTGCAATGCGAAGGCAAAACAATCTTACTTTTCAATTAGAATACGGAGCGCAGTCCAGTCCCTTGAATCGCGATTTTCGGCTCTTATTGGAGCCTCATCGGAAAGAACGTAGGCTTGTTCTCCACATGGAGAAAATTTTTATTTTATTTTTATATTGGTCTTTACTCCTTCGAGCAACTAGGTCCATTTTCTGTTGGAATTTACCAGCTGAACAGACGGGGTCGTGAATTGTAAGTTTTTTGAATTCTCTCTTGTCTTCTTCGCTTCAGCATCCATTTGGCTTGCAAATTTTAGAAGCCTTGGAGGTGTTACCAAGGAAATGGACCAATAAGTTTTCGATTTAAAAATCTTTTAGTAATATTTTAATATTTTCTAAATATTATTAATAATGCTATTAGGATCGAAAAGTTCATCTTTTTTCATCTTTTAGAAATATTTTTGCTCACGGGTTCTCCTCATAGACATATTAACAATAGACCAGACTAGAGATATGCCACTCAATGCATCGGGGTGTAACGCCAATATCAAGTACGGTGGTCTAGCTATCTTTGTCTGTCGTACGAGTGTGAGCGTATCTACCAAGAGGTGGGAGTAATGGAACGACACAGACACAGAGGCAGCGGCCATCATATGCTAGAAAGAGAAAGCTAATCAACTGTGAAAAATCTAGCTTTAGTAAATTCAAAGAGATTTTTTAGCGCTGCCTCTTGGACTATATGTTGTAATCTTTGGAGGTATCTATTACATAATACAACTTGTGCACTTAAAAATTTTATATAAGCGCCTACAATACGATAGTGGGAGTTTAGATGGGAAAAACATCAAACTACTAAAAAACTTGTACTGCAACCAAAACACCAGAGTTAGGATCGAAGATTCCACATCCGCAGAAGTGGAAATTAGGAGGGGAGTTAGACAAGGATGTGTTCTGTCACCTCTGCTATTTAATCTTTAGTCTGAGTTTCTATATGACCTATAACGGCATACTTGGGTAAAACGACACAGTACCGGTTTTGAATAAACCGCACAAATCTGGAGTTGCATTCCACTTCAAAACGCTAAATTGTAGTACTGTCGACAACCTTTATGAAAGTACGTGTCTCTGTCTCAGTTGTTATAAATCATATGATGAAGCATCATCATCCAGCCTTCTGCATACAAAGTTGAATATAGGCCTCCCCTAATCTCTTCCAGTTTTGTCGATCTTAGGCTTTCTGTAACCAATTCCCAGCAATCCTTTTGACGTCGTCTGTCCATCGTGTAGGTGGTCTACCTCTACTTCTTCTATCTTCTCTTGGCCTCCATACTGTAATTTTTTGGGTCCACCTCCCGTCCTTCATTCTGGCTACATGGCCCGCCCAATTCCACTTCAGCCATGCTACTCGTTCTATGACATCTGTGACGCCAGTCCAAGTAGTTACCGTTCCATTCTTCTTTGGGCCACTCTAAGTTTCGTTAACGATAATGTTTTGGCGCCGAAGTCATGACTGGAAGCACACATTGGTTGAACGTCTTCTTTTTCAAATAATTTGGCAACTTGCTCTTGAAGATGTCTGATAGAGCTCCATATGCAGCCCATGCTAAGGTGATCCTTCTCTGTAATTCGGCAGTTTGATTGTCTCTGGTAATTTGGATTTCATGCCCTAAGTATTTATATTTATGAACCAATGCTATTTCGTTGACGTCGACTTTTGGATTTTCGCTTGGTACCAGGTTTGTCATGTATTGTGTCTTTCCGAAATTTATGTTTAAACCAACTTTTTTACAGGCGGCATCTAACTCAGTAAGCATAGTTCTAATCTCTTTTAAGTTGTCTGTTATAAGAACTATGTCGTCTACGAATCGTAGATGGGACAGCCTTTCACCGTCGACAATTGTTTGAAAGCATGTTCAAGTACTGCTGCTGCAAAGAGTTTGGGAGATAAGGTGTCTCCCTGTCTAATTCCTCTTTTGATTTTTATAGATTTGGTATCTTTGTGCAGTCGGACGGTCATGGTTGCATTATTGTATATGTTCGCTATCAGTTTGGAGTATCGATATGATCTATACGACTTTCCTCCAACGCTCTCATTATGCTGTTAATTTTTATTGTATCAAATGCTTTGCAAAAGTCTACGAAAGCCAGGACCAATGGTCGGTTGTATTCGGTAGATTTTTCTATAATTCCTTTTATGCAGTGTACGTGGTCGTTAGTGCCTAAGTTTTTCCTAAAACCCGCCTGTTCTCTACGTTGGTAAAAATCTAATTTTGTTTCCAGTCTATTTGTTATTATTCTTCTGAATAACTTGTAGAGGTGGTCTAATAGGCTTATGGGCCGGTAATTCTCGAGGTCTGTTGGATCGCCCTTTTTGTGTAATAAGATGGTAAGTGCACTGTGCCATCTTGCAGGTGTTTCACTTTGGTGCAGACATAAGTTGAACAATTCTTTTATGTTGTTTAAAAGTCTGTCTCCTCCAATCTTTACTGCTTCCATAACGATATTGCCTTCTCCCGGAGCTTTATTTCTTTTCATTTTTCTCAATGCGTTTATGATTTCGTCTGTTGACATATCAGGCATCAATTCCGATCCTTGGTTGACTAACCTTTTTCTTGAATCTTCTAGTGGCTTATCATGGTTTTTTTGGCTGTTGTATAGTTCTGTAGAGAAGTCTTGTACTACCCTTAATAATTCATCTCTGTTGATGATGATATTTCCATCTCTATCCTTTAATTTCGTTAATACTTTTTTGCCATTTGTTAATTATTGTCTTCATAGAACGTTGAGGCTCTTGTTATCTGTAATTGTGTGTTGAATTTGTTCGTTTTTATATTTTCGGTTGTCCGTCCTATTAGATTTTTGTATTCTTTTACTTATCTCTCTAAGTTCATGGTGTTCTTTACTTCTATTAAATACTTTGCATTTTTCTCCGCTCCTCCATTAATGCTTGTGTTTGGGGGCATATACTTTTGTTATGTGATTTTTTTGTTATGTATTTTGGCAGTGTATCTTCTGGCTCTCTTCCATAGCTTCTATTATAATGTCATTAAGGGTGTTAACATTTAAGTCTGTATTCCTATCGCTTACGAGAATGCTGTTGATATGTTCTTCAAATGCATTTAATTTTTAGGCTCGGTCTAGGTAGTTGCGGACTTCTTTTTGATCATGCGGTATCTCTCTTTCCTATGCTCTATTTATATCGAGACTTTTACCATTCTGTGGTCGCTACCTGTTGAAAACTGGTTTAGAACTGTAACGTCTTTAAAGATTTGCTTCTTGTCGGTGATTATAAAATCGATCTTGTTCCTAGTTTTTCCATTTGGGATCTGCCACGTCCATCTACGATGTTCTTTTTTTGTAGAAGAAGCTGTTCATTTGGAATAGATTTTTCTCCAACAAGAAACTAGGTAAGTAAAGTTTCACCGCGTTCGTTTTTATGTCCCAAACCAAATTTTCCCAGTGATGTTTCTGCATCGTCTGCCTTTCTCCCCGTTTTAGCGTTAAAGTCACCGCATATTATGGTATAGTGTGTTGTTGTATCATTTAAGGCTAGAAAAATGTCATCGTAGAATTCCTCTACTTCGTAGTCCGCATGGCCACTTGTTGGGGCATATATCTGTACGATTTTTAAGGCATACCGTTCATTTAGTTTCACGGTTAACGAAACTACTCTAGTAGAGAAACTTTTTACTGATATGATGTTGCTTTCGTGCTTTTTATGTACAAAGAATAATGAAGCAAACAACACGAAAAATGTTGAATGGATTATTGCACTGGATGCCATAAGTCGTCTACCATCCACATCGAAACAAACAACTACAAGCAAAAGAAAACCGACTCCAACTGTACTCACCATCACTCCCTTCCTGGCGGAATCCAAACAAAAAGAAACAGAGAAAATTCAAAGTAAACTACAACACGGGTTAGGAAACTAATTAAAATAGACCCACAAGAAGCATTTGAAATTGAAGCCTTTTCAAAATCCAATCCTGGGGAACCATGGATACGATGCTGCAAATGTAGCAGTGGGTGCATATTTTTTGTGCAGGAATTGCACCAAAAACAAAAACATACATTTGTAATGCTTGCATTTGAATGTATGCCGTTTGCTCTGAACTATCAAAGACTCCAAAGGCTTGAAGTTTTTTCAGATTTCTATTAAAATTTGGAATACTGTTGATTAGAGTTTGTGATATTAGTGACCATTATAATACAATCTCAGATTTCTAGCGCAGGGGAGTTGCATTTCATAGAATCAGAAAGTTTGTTTTGGTGATTATCATCATAGGTAGGGCTTTAAACCAGGACTAATCTGTAAAAAAAACGTGTATTTTTGGATGTGAGAGGTGGCATTCGGATTTTTGCAGATAAAGTTAGGTGACACCTTCAGTAATAATAATTGACTTATGCTCCTTCTCAAATATGCCCGGGACAATAATAAAAAAAATAAAATATTTAAAAATTTCGAGAAACATCGATTTTTTTCTGCTTTCTTTGCTTATAACTTTAAAACGGTTCGTTTTGGAACAAAGTCGTAGAGGAATAAAATAAAGATAATTGAATTTCGTATGTTGTACGATTGGTCAAAAATGTCTTAAGTTATTACCTTTTCTGCAATATAGCAATAAATACAAAATAAGGGGGCAAAATACGCCTATTGTTATTCAATGTTTCTTAACCACTTTGGTGGCACTTAGAACCTTAGTAATTCGCTTAGAAAATTCTTATAACTTACTTAAATGGTCTACCAAATTTCATTAAAATCGACCTAATAGATTTTGCATAATAAATTTGCAATATAAATGTTTTTAAAAAAGTTCAAATTTTTTAAAATCTTTCTGAACTAAAAGTAGAGACTATTTAGAAGTTGGCTAATTTTTTTACATATAAAGAGGTGCTCTACCTATCTAATACACTTTACAGAATTAAAATCTGATTATTTAAGGGGCCCCAGCAATGTTTTAAATTTATAAACAATTTTTTGGTTTATGAACAAATAGCTTTGTTTAATAATAAAAAAAAAAATAATTTATCTCGAAAACTATGCAGCTTGCGAAAAAACTTTTAAGAACATTTTTTGCTTAGAATTACGAATTACGAGAATGCGAAAAATCGATGTTATGTAATTCCTCAAGTTCTTTGCTTATAACAATCTATCGACATCCGGATCAACTGTTACCCAAAAAATTCGTGTTCTACGGGTCAAAATACATAAAAAAACTTGGATAAGTTTGTCTAAATAAAGAAGCCCGTAGCACCCCCTCCTGGACACAGCACTAATTTGTTTATAAGCCAAAAAATTGTTGATAACTTTAAAACATTGCTGAGGCTGCTTAAATAATACGATTTCAATTCTGTAAAGTGCATTAGATAGGTGGAGTGCTTCTTTATATGTAAAAAAATTAACAAATCTTTGTATGTTTTAATTTTTGTTGTGCAAGATTTTAAAAAATTTAATTTTAAAAAAAAAGTTTAGATTGCAAAATTATTATGCAAAATCTAGTAAGTCAATTTTAATGAAATTTGGTGGACGGTTTTAGCACATTACAAAATTTTTCTAAGCGAATTAGGAAGGTTCCAAGTGTAACCTAAGTGATGGAAAAACATTGAATAAGGACTGGCTAGTTTTACCCCCTTATTTTATATTTATTGCTATATATAATCGTATCTGATAGAAAATTTAATTATCTTTGTTTTATTCCTATACGACTTTGTTCCAAAATGAATCGTTTTAAAGTTACATATAAGCAAAGAAAGTAGAAAAAAAACACGAAATTTTTAAATATTTTATTTTTTTTATTAATGTTCCGGGTATATTTGATAAGGAGCACAAGTCAATTATTATTAGCGAAGTTATTACCTAACTTTATCCGCAAAAATCCGAATGCCACCTCTCACATCCACCTAAAAACAGATCCTTCGTGTTCTACTTTGGAATCTTCTGTGAAATCTTCTGCCATGTGAAGATGTTGTCCTGTATTTGTATGGATTATCACTCAATATATCCCAGGTTGTCGCATGAGTCTTTTTGATTTGTAATTTAGTTCAATTCCGTTCTGTTTTCTATATTTTCTCTCTAGCTTAGAGTGTTCATTTTTTTAATACCTAATATGATTCTTCTGAGGCTGCGGTTGTTTAGAAAAATGTTCATATTGAGGCAAGCTGCTCTTACCATTTGTATTCTTGTTCTTATTTTTAGGTGTGGTTCTAGGTTAGTTTAGGTAAGGTAACTGTAAGTCTTATATGAAAAGGTAATTAGGATTAGAGAACCTATCACAAAAAGGGGGGATAGTTTGCAGCACACGTCTTTAAATTATACAGTAAAACTAAATTTAATTTTTAAAATTATCAGGTGAGGCATAACGTATTAGCTAAGAATAATTCTAGAGATGATAAATAAGATATATTGAATGCAACTTATGAGAGATCTTTAGATATGTTCTAAGAAGGCTAAAATACTGATGATGGTTTTCAACCTCTGACATGAAAAGAAACCTAAACAAAAAAAGGAGTTATACATTCAAGAATGGAATAATGAAAAATGTGGTGAGCAACTTGGATAGTCCATAGCGGCCAGCTGCAGCTTCTGAACTGAGTAGAGAGCTGTGGAAGAGTTTGCTATGGAACTCTAAGGACCTCATTGCCTTCTTTATGCATGAATAGAAAAAAAAGTTGTGACTGGCTAATTGGCACCCAAGTCTATGCCATAAAACCAAAAAAAATATTCAAGAATGGAAGCTGAAAACAATTTAACAATGAAAATAAAATAACAATAATAATAAAGCTGAGCGAAACCTTTGTCTAACTGTTATTTAGTTCGTATCCGCTATCAACAAAATATTTGTCACGTCTTCTAATTTAAATGCCATTTGTGACATTTTGAGTTTTTCTGTCACAATACTTTTATTATATCTTTATATTTTTATGTTTAAAAATGGCTGCAGTACAAGAACGTAAATGTGTTTATCAAAGTGTCAAGAAAACGCAAATTGTAGATGTACTGCAAATACTTTTAGAAGTAAAGCAACGATTACAGCGATATTTGGCAATCTTATCAATACAACTAAAATTTATGCAACTGCAATTGCACCTAGATAACATCAAAAAAAGATTTTAAATATAATTTATTAAAATGTTAGCTGTTCAATAGTAAGTACAACAAACAATACAATTCCAATTCATACTAAGTTCAGAATTACCTTGTACCTACCATTAAATGCACAATTCTTTAATATTTGCACGAATCTGCCGCACTATATGTGGTTTTATTACTAGTTTGAGATTTAAGGTTGGACTTTATAGAAAAGGAGCAGGTTCATAATATAATTATCTAAGACCACTTTTCTTAAACTGTGGTCCGCGGAACCTTGGGGTTCCCTGGAGATGACTCAGGGGTCTTAAGAAAGTTACGAGCTTTTTTTATAACATTCAAGGAAGTAACATAAAATAAGTACTTAATAAAAATTTAACGGCATAGTTAAATTCCATTTACTAATTTGGATATTCGGTGCAAATGCGACAGTCCGACGTCGCGAATTGTAACGGCGCCATCGGGACAATGTTTTGTTTGATATTTAAATGCAGGCGCCCTGGTATAATCACTCGGTGATTCCCCGGCTCCATTCGTTATTAGGAAAAATTCCAAAGTTATAATATATGTTTAAGGTTTCATAATTGACAATGGTAATCCTCAGTGTGTTATATGATATGCAACAAAGTTCTATCAAATAGGAGATAGAATAATTGATGATTCATTGGAAATGGCATAAGTCTTCTGGCCAGAGCCGTTTCAATCTTTATTCTATTGGCTGGTTGAAGAATTCCATTTTTGCTTGAAAAAAAAAGTTTATTTTATTTAAAGCAGTCTTTTATTCTACAGCAGTGTGAAGAATAATTTTGTCTTCTTCTGTACGTGCCATCTCCGCGACGAAGGTTGGCAATCATCATTGCTATTCTCACTTTCGACACTACAGCCCGAAAGAGTTCAGTTGAGCTGCATCCAAACTATTTTCTGAGATTTCTCAGCCAGGGCATTTTTCTCCTACCTATGCTGCGCCTTCCTTGAATCTTTCCCTGCATAATTAATTTTAGGAGTTCATATCTGTTACCACGTGTTATATGACCCAAGTATTGAAGTTTTCTTATTTTGATGGAATCCAGTATCTCCCTGCTGTTATGTATTCTCCTTAGTATCATTCTGTAGTTGATGTAAAAAAACAAATAAACTTACGTGCGTAGAAATCGACCCACTCAAAAATTTGGTCATTTTTGATGTCTCATATTTCCTAAACCTGTTGGCTGATTTAAGTAATTTTTTGAACATGTTATAGCCTGATTCTTTAACAATACCACTGTAATAATATTGTTGCTGAACAGGTAAATTTTCATTGTATACCGGGTGTACCAATTAAACTGTGTTTTTTTCTCAACGTTCGCATCACCCTGTGGAATATTCTAGCATTTATAAAATACTGAAATTAAAACCCAACTATACCCTCAGATTTTCTTAACATTCTGTTTTTTGATTCATTCGTTTATGTTGGATAATAAAAAAGTTGGGTACTTTAACAACTAGACATGTTCTTCAACAATACACGGTGTTTCTAAATAAGTGTGACAAACTTTAAGGGGTAATTCCGCATGAAACAATAATAACAGTTGGCTTTATAAACGTATGTCCGCGAGTGTTTCGTTTCCAAGCAAGATACGGGATGTTGAATATTTTCTTACAAACTGACGATTTATTTATTGCTTTAAAACCAGTTGAGATATTCAAATGAAATTTGGTAGGTTTTAAAAGATAGTTATTTTTTATATAGGGATTATAGGGATTTTTTGACGTAAAACTAAAAGTTTTATATTCACCATAGCGTGCATACGAGTAATATGATCGGTCATATTACACGTATGCGCGCTAATGGTGAATATTAAATTCTTAATTGTATGTTGTTCTGAAGCTATTTTCTTGTGGCATTTTTATAATCAACTATTTTTAATGGGAATAAGCCACAATTTTACCAAAAAATGATTTTATTAACGTTTCGAAGCCCAAATCGGGTTTCGTTGTCAAAATACAAAATACTACTAAAATAAACAAAAATCTTGTTGCTAAGTAAAAAAATTCTTCTAACAATTTATTTAATCTGACTCATTTATATTGGCAATTCAGACGTATATTATACATTTTAAAGTAGAAAACTTTAAAATAATATCGCCAATATTTATGAGTTGCATTCCTGGGACGACTTTACTAAAAGATAGTTCATTCGATTACATGAAATCAATCCCAACTCAAGAATATCCGTCACAAAAAAATCATAGCATGTGATCTGTCTTTAAAAAGACAACCAAATGCAAGGATGACAGTAAAATTCTTAATTGTATGTTAAAAAATGTGCAATAACTACGTCTTAAAACCCACCAAATGTATAAAAGGTATATTTGTTGAAATCCATATACAGGGCTACATCATAAAACAAACAGAACTAGTTTTCAATCGGTTGACCGATCATCATTAGTGTTTCTTGAATCAAACATGCTAACCACCAAATTAAAAATATTAGGGTAAAAACCCTTTAAAATTAATCCGTCATAGGAACATATAAAATTGATGTGACTTTACACATGGATGTATAAAATATCCAATGTTTCACGCTCGAGGTACCATCGAGGTGAACCATTGGATATTTTCTTTATTTTCTTATTGGATCTATTAAAATTTCTTGATTTTTTCTCAAGACAAGACAAGAAGTGCTTATCAAGACAAGAATTCTTGTCTTGTCGACCCCTAATTTTTAAGAATAAAAATTCGTGTTACATCCCTTGCTTGGGACAAAAAGAATCTGCATATGCAATTATGTAAATTCATAAGTTTCTAAGTTGGCTCATAGCTGGATTTCAGATTTTTTCGCCTTTATTTTATTACTCTCGAATATTAAACAGCAGCAATGCTAATATTTCATTTCATAAGCGTAATTTTTAATTTTTCAAATTTATCACCCGCTTATGAATAGCATAAATCATTAGACTTTTAGCTAGTGTAGCTCTGAAATATTTTTTCTTTTAATTTTACTCTAAAAATGATTGTTTTATTAGTTTCATTTATTCAGATGACATTATTTTAACCAAGGAGATACGTTTAAAAATAATCAAAAAGTCTGGCTTACAAAAATCTTTTATTTTTCAAAATACTGATTGTTAAATATAATACAGAGGGTTACTAAACATTAATTTTTATTTCTTGGTAGTCTTATGACTATCGTAAGTTGAATGGAATATACACTTCTCCAAAAAATTAACCATCTTAAACATTGGCATTCAAAAAATTGACACCTAAAAAATTGGTAATAATATTGTTGCTAGATAGGCAAATTGTCATTGTGTACCGGGTTTACCAATCAAACTGTATCTTTTTCTCAAAGTTCGCAACATCCTGTGAAATATTCTAGCATTTATAAAATAACTACTGAAATTAAAAGCTAACTATAGGCTCAGATTTTCTTAACATTCTGTTTTTTGATTCATTGGCTTATGTTAGATAAAAAAGAACGTAAGAATTTATACTTCTATTATATGATTTCAACGAAATTAATTAAATTCCTCGTAATACGAGAGATGTCGCTAAATTGCGTCTCAGAGGTGGGTTCATTGCATCGCGATGGTTTGCCTTAAATTGGCAGAATTGTTTTTATTTCCTTCAGAGTTGAGACTTCTGAGCTTCACTGATGAGGCATAAGGATGCTGAAATAGCTATATGGAGATGGTGGTCCAACTCTGAATCAAATATAAACAAAACCTGCCTTGATATTTTTTATCTTTTTCATTTTTACTCAGTTTGAGTATTTAGAAACTGTCTTTCGGTCCTTTTCCTTGACGAAGGGAAGGTAAATGCGTGGCCTAAGCGTCCTCTATTTGCTTTCTCCTACTTTCGTCGTCTCTTGTGATTATATATTGTAAAATCCGGAGATACGGGATGCAGCCAGAAAGCAGTTTATTAACGAAAAGTCTTAGATTTAAAATATTGTTTATTATATTTTTATTTCAATTATTCTAATTGTTTAAAAGGTAGTAAACTGTGTATCTGGGGCTTTTCGTTGTTTTCCTCGTAATACGAGAGATGTCGCTAAATTGCGTCTCAGAGGTGGGTTCATTGCATCGCGATGGTTTGTCTTAAATTGGCAGAATTGTTTGTATTTCCTGTTGAGACTTCTGAGCTTCACTGATGAGGCATAAGGATGCTGAAATAGCTATATGGAGATGGTGGTCCAACTCTGAATCAAATACATGCGCGTCATAGAAAACGGGCACCCTAAAAAATGAGTCATTTTTGATGTCGCGTATCTCCTAAACCTGTTGTCCGATTTAAGTGATTTTTTGAATATGTTATAGCCCTATTCTTTGTCAATATCCCTGTAATAATATTTTTGCAAAACAGGTAAATTTTCATTGTATACCGGTTGTACGAATCAAACTGTGTTTTTTTCTCAAAGTTCGCAACACCCTGTGGAATATTCTAGCATTTATAAAATACTCAAATTAAAACCCAACTATAGCCTCAGGTTTTCTTAACATTCTGTTTTTTTATTCATTCGCTTATGTTGGATAATACAGAAGTTATATACTTTAACAACTAGGCATGCCCTTTATCAGTACAGGGTGTTTCTAAAGAAGTACGAGAAACTTTAAGGGGTGCATGAGGGGGGGTTTCTGCATGAAAACATAATGACCGGTTGCTTTATAAACATATGTCCGCAAATGCTTCGTATCCGACATACAGGATGTTGAATTTTTTCTTACAAACTGACGATTTATCTATTGCCCTAAAACCGGTTGAGATATGCAAATGAAATTTGGTGGGTTTTAAGACGTAATTTTTGAACATTTTTTGACAGAATTAAGAATTTTTTATTCACCATTGGCGTGCATACGAATAATATGATCGGTCATATTACCCATATGCGCTCCAATAGTGAATATAAAATTCTTAGTTAAATGTCAAAAAATGCGCAATAACCATCTCTTAAAACCTACCAAATTTCATTTGCATATCTCAACCGGTTTTAAAGTAATAAATAAATCATCAGTTTGTAAGAAAAAATTTAACATCCCGTATCTCGGAAACGAAGCTTTTGCGGATATATGATTATAAAGCAAACTGTCATTATTTTTAATGCAGAATTACCCCTTAAAGTTTGTCGAACTTATTTAGTCCCTAAAACCCCTTAGACGTATAACACCCTGTACTGATGAAGAACATGGCTAGTTGTTAAAGTACATAACTTTTGTATTATCCAACATAAGCGAATGAATAAAAAAACAGAATGTTAAGAAAACCTGAGGCTATAGTTGGGTTTTAATTTCAGTATTTTACAAATGCTAGAATATTCCACAGGATGTTGCGAACTTTGAGAAAAAATCACAGTTTGATTCGTACACCCGGTATATAATGAAAATTTACCTGTTTAGTAAAAATATTATTACAGGGATATTGACAAAGAATAGGGCTATAACATATTCAAAAAATCATTTCAATCGGACAACAGGTTTAGGAGATACGCGACATCAAAAATGACTCATTTTTTATTGTGCCCGTTTTCTATGACGCGCAGTTTATAAACAAAACCTGCCTTGATCGTTTTTATCGAAATTAACATACTTTAAACAGTTTGTTTATATTTTATTTAAATAATATACTAATTTTAAAACTTACTACTTTTCAAAAATTTTTATTAAAACAATACCAAGAATTAAAAAAATAAAAGAATAAAATACACACAAACACATTGAAAAATGCCACAAATAATTTCTGAACAATAATTGTCGGAAAATACGTATTTTCTGAAAAAAATTATATAATAAATATACTTACAATCATTAATTATATAAAAAAAATAAAAAAATAAAAGTTTCTATTGGGGTTCGAACCCGCTTATGTTAGCGCAGTTAGTATTGAAATTTATTCATCTTACACTTTTACCCACGGAGACACATGCATCGTGTGGGAAGATCGACTAACTAAACGGTTTAAACTTTTGACAGTTCTGAATTTAACCAAATTATTTTGATTTATGCAGAATTGAAATAATAAAATACAACAAAACATAGAGTAAGAAAGCAATATGGTGAATATTGATAGAAATTTTGAAGGCAATCAAATTACGTAAACCAAAGCATTACCTACATACTATTTTGGTAGGTTCATTTTAAATTTTCCAAATAGGTAGGTACCTACCTATGTAATGTTTTATTAGGACACTGAAACATTTACAATTATTACGTACCTGTCGCTTTTAAAAACCATTTAAAAAGTCACTAATTATAAACTTGCTCTTTTCTCTGCCATCACAACAATAAAAACTAATACTTATACTACACAAATTTGTTTATCTATAATCTCCATATTGAACAATTATTGACAGATGATTTTAACACCCAATCAGATCCCGTATAGGATTTGAACGACTAATACCATACTGTCGGTGTGCGCATGCGCCCAGAAAAATTAAAATTCACCCTCGTGCCTAAAGAAGTATAACTTCAATAAAAAATTAAGAACTTTCACAACTAGCCATGTTTTTCATCAATACAGGGTGTTTTTAAATAAGTATGACACACCTTAAGGGGAAATTCTGAATGAAAAAATGATGACAGTATGTCCGAAAACGCTTCGTTTCCGAGATTTAAATTTTTCTTGCAAACTGACGATTTATTTATTGCTCTAAAACCGGTTGCGATATGCAAATGGAATTTGGTGGGTTTCAACGGGTAGTTATTGCGCATTTTTTGTCATACATTTGTCATCAGCTGCCAATCTGATCAGTTTCAACTGCCCATTCAGCTTACAGTGTCCTGTTAGCAGACCTACTATGGCTTTGACTGCTTTCCCGTCTTTGATTATTCATCATCATCATTCAGCCTATACTTGTCCACTGCTGAACGTAGGCCTCTCGTAGTTCACCCCACAAATCCCTGTTCTGAATCGCTTGCGTCCAATTTTGGCATATCCACTTCAGGTTATCTGTCCATCTGTCCATCTTTCTGGTTATCTGTGCCCTGTCCAGTTCCATTTTAAGGTCGATATTATTTTGATTGCGTCGGTTACTCCCGACCTATGGCGCAATTCTGAATTGGTTATTCGGTCTCTTAAGCCGATGCCGCACTGCAGGAAGTTTGGTAGGATGGTAGATACCTGCCTGGCGACCATCCAGCTACTTATACCACGAATAAGAAAACGACGGTCGCCGCAGTGGCCTCCCACTGCCATCTAACCATCCGGTGGTTCGCTAGGCGTCTATCCACCCAAATCAGTCGTGTTTGATATTCCATCCGGGTAGCCTGGCCACGGAGGAAAGCGTAATAAGTGCTGTGTATAAAAGAAGGGCCATTTGGGACCCAGCAGACCCACTATGTGACGAAACATGGCTGAAAATATCTGTTTTATTTATTCTTTGCAGTTGCATTAAAAAAATTCAATATTCAAGTCATGTGAATTTAAAAAACAATTTTTACCTTTAAGTCGATTTTTCTCCACTTTCTGAAAAGTGTAGTGAGTGAGTTTTACCTCTAATAAGACGATATTATGCTAAAAAACAAACCAAATGTAACGTAACAAATGAAACAAACGATTCCTCAGCAGTCAGTCAGTCACGCTTTCACTGCGTCCAGGATGCAGCGCCCCTCCAACATCCACCTTTAGAATCCACCCTCCAAGCGACCATCTAGCATCCTGCAGTGCGGCATCGGCTTTAGGGTTAATCCCAACATTGACCGTTCCATTGCCCTCTGTGTTCTAATTTTGTTTGCGGACGTCTTAAGTGAGCGTTGAGCGTAGAGTTTCAGCACCATAGGTTAGAACCGGCAGCACGCATTGATCAAAGACCTTTCTCTTTAAGCAGATAGGAAGAGCTGATTTGAAAACATCTCTTTTCATAAGCCGCCCAAGTCAACCCTATTCTACGTATTAATTCGTTGGTCTGGTTGTCTCTACTGAAACGAATTTCGTGCCCCAGATATTTGTATGCTGATGTTGTCTATACTTGTTCCAGCTTTGTTGATGTTCTCAACGAGGTTTGTCATCACTATCACTTGTGTTTTTGAGTAGTTGATCTTTAAACCCACTTGTGTAGAGGCATGATAGAACCTTTCGCACATTTCGATGGCAAGATCAATGCGGTCTGTTATCAGGACTATGTCGTCCGCGAACCTAAGGTGACTGATGACTTTGCTTATTAGATCTGCCGAATATTTTGGAGCATGTTCTGTAAATATTAATAGGTATCGTATAACCTTAGTCAATACCTATGTGACTTGTTATATTCAGAGGTTGATCGCATGCCAGAACATGATATGATAATAATTAGTAGGTAATGCTAAGCCAAAATTAGGGAAAGAAATACAGTAGGTGATTCTTGTACATATGTGACAGTATGAATATACTTTCGGAGGGTCTGGACTATATATGAGGTTTTAACTGGTTCAGGTTTAAGTATAAAGGATAAGGTTTTACACAGACAATATTAATATGTATATTGAGTCTTACCAGGTTGTGCAATGTTGTAAATCACTAGATCCGCGGTCACAGCGAATTGAGTTTTGATTACCGCACTTGCGAATTACTGTTCCTCGCGTAACGTAACACGTAGATACTGCTTATTTCGTTTTAGCCCAAAAGAAAGGCTCACCCTTTGGCGGGTGTAGGTGAAGAGAGAGTCTTGACCGTAGGACGGCTGATTAGCTAGAGATCGATTTCTTCTATTTGAATCCAATATTGCCTGTCCGTAGGGTTACGAGAGAGGGTAAGACTAGGAGGGGATGAATGGTACTGTAGAGGACAGGGTTGCCCTGGTACTTATTTCTTCACGTACATAGATAACCAAAGTTTCCCTCACTACAGAGATAGGGAAATCAATGTGTTAGAGAGAGAAGTACCTTTCCAATGAGTAAGAGTGAGATAGATGCTGACGTCACAAGGAATCTTCCATAATGGAATCTACCATAGTTATTTTCTGGCGGCATAGCCAAAACGGCACTAAAGCATATCTCCGTTGTTATTGGTCCGATCGTGACATGTGAGGTATCATAGGAAAGGGGAGGGGGTAACGAATACGTTAACACAAAAAAAAACCAAGATGGCGGCATAGCCAAAACGGCACTAAAGCATATCTCCGTTGTTATTGGTCCGATCGTGACATATGAGGTATCATAGGAAAGGGGAGGGGGTAACGAATACGTTAACACAAAAACAAAGATGGCGGCATAGCCAAAACGGCACTAAAGCATATCTCCGTTGTTATTGGTTCGATCGTGACATGTGAGGTATCATAGGAAAGGGGAGGGGGTAACGAATACGTTAACACAAAAAACAAAAATGGCGGCATAGCCAAAACGGCACTAAAGCATATCTCCGTTGTTATTGGTTCGACGTGTGAGGTATTGGAAAGGAGCGCGTTGGCTCGTGACGTACAAAGGGATCGTTGGAAAGAGGCACGTTGCATATACTATATTTTATCTACGACCATAACACAATATGTTATTTAAACCAATCACGTGCAGAAATCTAAGCTTAACGAGTTGCATGCTATATTTTATCTACGACCGTCTAGATTGGTTTAAATAACATATTGTGTTATGGTCATAGATAAAATATAGTATATGCAACGTGCCTCTTTCCAACGATCCCTTTGTACGTCACGAGCCAACGCGCTCCTTTCCAATACCTCACACGTCGAACCAATAACAACGGAGATATGCTTTAGTGCCGTTTTGGCTATGCCGCCATCTTTGTTTTTTGTGTTAACGTATTCGTTACCCCCTCCCCTTTCCTATGATACCTCACATGTCACGATCGGACCAATAACAACGGAGATATGCTTTAGTGCCGTTTTGGCTATGCCGCCATCTTTGTTTCTTGTGTTAACGTATTCGTTACCCCCTCCCCTTTCCTATGATACCTCACATGTCTCGATCGGACCAATAACAACGGAGATATGCTTTAGTGCCGTTTTGGCTATGCCGCCATCTTTGTTTTTTGTGTTAACGTATTCGTTACCTCCTTCTCTTTCCTATGATACCTCACATGTCACGATCGGACCAATAACAACGGAGATATGCTTTAGTGCCGTTTTGGCTATGCCGCCATCTAAAAATACTGAAATGGAATAAAAATGGCGAATTGGTGGCGCCATCTAGCGGAAAATAACTATGGTAGATTCCATTATGGAAGATTCCTTGTGACGTCAGCATCTATCTCACTCTTACTCATTGGAAAGGTACTTCTCTCTCTAACACATTGATTTCCCTATCTTGATGGCAGAATCTGCTTTGTTCTTCTACTACGTACATATCAACTCAGTCGAAGTTCTTTTTCATATCGATGAATATATTCGTTACTACCCACACCTTTAACGTACCACAATCTCCAATCAGACCAATGCTAACGAGATGTATAGCGCCAACTATCGGATAATAGCTGAATTATGGTAGATTTCTTCGACGTAATGTCAAGGAAAATTGGATAAAAATGGCGAATTTGAATAAAAATTGACTAAAAATGGCGTCATTCAGCGGCTAATAGGTAAACTATGGTAGATTTCTTCGACGTAATGTCAAGGAAAATTGGGTTAAAAATGGTGAATTTGAATAAAAATGGCGAATTTGAATAAAAATGCCGAATATGTTACGGTCGTAGATAAAATATAGTATACAACTCGTAATGCTTAGATTTCTGCACGTGATTGGTTTAAATAACATATTATGTTATGGTCGTAGATAAAATATAGTATATGCAACGTGCCCCTTTCCACCGATCCATTTGTACGTCACGATCCAACACACCCCTTTCCAATACCTCACACGTCGGACCAATAACAACGGAGATATGCTTTAGTGCCGTTTTAGCTATGCCGCCATCTTTGTTTTTATGTTAACGTATTCGTTAGCCCCTCCCCTTTCCTATGATACCTCACATGTCACGATCGGACCAATAACAACGGAGATATGCTTTAGTGCCGTTTTGGCTATGCCGCCATCTAAAAATACTGAAATGGAATAAAAATGGCGGATTGGTGTCATCTAGCGGAAAATAACTATGGTAGATTCCATTATGGAAGATTACTTGTGACGTCAGCATCTATCTCACTCTTACTCATTGGGAAGGTACTTCTCTCTCTAACACATTGATTTCCCTATCTCTGTAGTGAGGCAAACTTTGGTTATCTACTATAGGCATCTATTGCTAGTAGATAACCAAAGCTTTTACGACTATAGAGATAGGGAAATCAATGTGTTAGAGAGAGAAGTACCTTCCCAATGAGTAAGAGTGAGATAGATGCTGACGTCACAAGGAATCTTCCATAATGGAATCTACCATAGTTATTTTCCGCTAGATGCCACCAAGTATTGCCTACTAGTAGTAGATAACCAAAGTTTGCCTCACTACAGAGATAGGGAAATCAATGTGTTAGAGAGAGAAGTACCTTCCCAATGAGTAAGAGTGAGATAGATGCTGACGTCACAAGTAATCTTCCATAATGGAATCTACCATAGTTATTTTCCGCTAGATGACACCAATCCGCCATTTTTATTCCATTTCAGTATTTTTAGATGGCGGCATAGCCAAAACGGCACTAAAGCATATCTCCGTTGTTATTGGTCCGATCGTGACATGTGAGGTATCATAGGAAAGGGGAGGGGCTAACGAATACGTTAACATAAAAACAAAGATGGCGGCATAGCTAAAACGGCACTAAAGCATATCTCCGTTGTTATTGGTCCGACGTGTGAGGTATTGGAAAGGGGTGTGTTGGATCGTGACGTACAAATGGATCGGTGGAAAGGGGCACGTTGCATATACTATATTTTATCTACGACCATAACATAATATGTTATTTAAACCAATCACGTGCAGAAATCTAAGCATTACGAGTTGTATACTATATTTTATCTACGACCGTAACATATTCGGCATTTTTATTCAAATTCGCCATTTTTATTCAAATTCACCATTTTTAACCCAATTTTCCTCGACGTAATGTCAAGCCATCTAGATTTTTTTTGTCTTTGTCATTAGGTACTACATACCTACAACTTTTATTGTCTATGCCTCTCTTTTTACTTGTGTATATATAATTTTCTCAATCGAATTACTCTAAAAGACTTTTGCTTTGAAAATTTGCAATCTTTTTCTATTAAATATCTTCCTTCTAGATTTTTTTTTGTCTTTGTCAACTCAGTCGAAGTTCTTTTTCATATCGATGAATATATTCGTTACTACCCACACCTTTAACGTACCACAATCTCCAATCAGACCAATGCTAACGAGATGTATAGCGCCAACTATCGGATAATAGCTGAATTATGGTAGATTTCTTCGACGTAATGTCAAGGAAAATTGGATAAAAATGGCGAATTTGAATAAAAATTGACTAAAAATGGCGTCATTCAGCGGCTAATAGGTAAACTATGGTAGATTTCTTCGACGTAATGTCAAGGAAAATTGGGTTAAAAATGGTGAATTTGAATAAAAATGGCGAATTTGAATAAAAATGCCGAATATGTTACGGTCGTAGATAAAATATAGTATACAACTCGTAATGCTTAGATTTCTGCACGTGATTGGTTTAAATAACATATTATGTTATGGTCATAGATAAAATATAGTATATGCAACGTGCCCCTTTCCACCGATCCATTTGTACGTCACGATCCAACACACCCCTTTCCAATACCTCACACGTCGGACCAATAACAACGGAGATATGCTTTAGTGCCGTTTTAGCTATGCCGCCATCTTTGTTTTTATGTTAACGTATTCGTTAGCCCCTCCCCTTTCCTATGATACCTCACATGTCACGATCGGACCAATAACAACGGAGATATGCTTTAGTGCCGTTTTGGCTATGCCGCCATCTAAAAATACTGAAATGGAATAAAAATGGCGGATTGGTGTCATCTAGCGGAAAATAACTATGGTAGATTCCATTATGGAAGATTACTTGTGACGTCAGCATCTATCTCACTCTTACTCATTGGGAAGGTACTTCTCTCTCTAACACATTGATTTCCCTATCTCTATAGTCGTAAAAGCTATGCCGCCATCTAAAAATACTGAAATGGAATAAAAATGGCGGATTGGTGGCATCTAGCGGAAAATAACTATGGTAGATTCCATTATGGAAGATTCCTTGTGACGTCAGCATCTATCTCACTCTTACTCATTGGGAAGGTACTTCTCTCTCTAACACATTGATTTCCCTATCTCTATAGTCGTAAAAGCTTTGGTTATCTACTTCCATAGTAGATAACCAAAGTTTCCCTCACTACAGAGATAGGGAAATCAATGTGTTAGAGAGAGAAGTACCTTTCCAATGAGTAAGAGTGAGATAGATGCTGACGTCACAAGGAATCTTCCATAATGGAATCTACCATAGTTATTTTCCGCTAGATGACACCAATCCGCCATTTTTATTCCATTTCAGTATTTTTAGATGGCGGCATAGCCAAAACGGCACTAAAGCATATCTCCGTTGTTATTGGTCCGATCGTGACATGTGAGGTATCATAGGAAAGGGGAGGGGCTAACGAATACGTTAACATAAAAACAAAGATAAAATGGCGTCATATTTGGAATATGAATTCGCGTGATATATACACGTGATACGTATTACTAGTAGAGTAATACAGCGAGACTCGTAAGTAACAGTCTAGTGCCGACCACTAGACTAGTAACACGCGTGCAAGCGGAGCGGAGCAGAGAAGCAGCGAAGAGAAGCCAACGAGTAGTGGGGATTGTTCGGCTGGGGACTTATTAGTCCTACTTCGAATGTAAGCGAGGTAACAGTTGAGCGTTTTCACTCTCCGAGGCGAGAAGACGCGGACGACAAGAAGCCAGACGGTGAAAAGGTTGTTTTCGGCTAGCAGGAATTCTCATTCCATCACGAATGTAAGCGTGATAGCGAAACCGTAACACTTTTTCGCCTTAGGCAAGAAGGTGAGGCAAAAGCCGTTCGTCTGGATGTGGTGAAACTTAGGGAATTTCTATTGAGTTCTCTGAGACGCCACAGCTAGAGATCGGCTAGCGGAAAAAGAAATAGCGGGCTCGACGAGAGCCCGCTACGGGATATCTACTGTGCCTCCGTAAGGGAAGGGTGTAGTTTAAAACACTGCACCTCGACACTGCAGGGTGTAGCTTTTGAGAATCTACATTGATGCAGCCCCGGCCCCTAGGTCAGTAGATTGAGAAATTCAAGTGGAACCCGTACACAGTTCTGTCTGGGTACGTGAACAACCGCGCTTGGTGCAGGGAGCCAACCCTGAAGTCGAGCTGGCGTCGGGCCAGTCGACAGAAAAAAAGGCTTCGTCCAAAATTAGGACCGTTCGCCCCCAACCCCAGACGATTGATCGAGCTAGGTCTCGATCACACCCCCGATTCATGGCGCAATCCCCGCCAATCTATGAGGGCTCACGCAAAGTGGGCTCTAACCTGTTTCAGGAATTGAGTTCCGACACCGACGACTGCTCATCCATGGATGAAAATGGGTTCAAGAAACCTAGAAGCGAGAGGAAGAAGGAGAAATCCAAAAAGAAAAAAGAGGAGAAACCGAAGAACGACGCAGAAGCGAAGAAGGACGGAGAAAATCCAACAGCAGAGCCCATGGATGATGAGGCAGAGCAGGCAGTCAGAGGCACCACCAAACGAACGAAACCGAAAGAGAGTGAAGCCGAAGAAAACAAGAAAGAGAAGGTACTCAAGACAAACGAGCAAGAAGAGATGAGGAAGATGCTAGAGGCGATGACGGCAGAGAGAGACCATCAAAAGGCCGAAAACGAGAAATTGTTAATCAAAATCTCTCAACAACAAGAAACGATGCTAAAACTGCAAGCCCAATTGGATTATCTGTTAGAACAACAAAAAACAATGACAGAACAACAAATAAAGATGAACGGACTCCTACAGAATCTCCAACAGATGCCAGTCTCTGAAATCGAGAAATCGCAGCCAATCCCTGAAGCCAAAAGGTCACCCGCAGAGGAGAGACTAAGAAAAATACGAGAGAATCCAAAAAATAAAGAAGACTTCCCAAAACTGAAGTCACCCATCTCAAAAGACGAGACGACATCATGGGAAAATCAAGCTAGAAACGCCATGAGAGCTGCTTCACCCCCACCAGAAGATTCCTTCAACCTACCCCGAGGAAATGCCCCACCAATACATCCACCTACGAGCGCGGGTGGAAATGCGCCTGCCGCACGGCATCCCAAGGATTCAGAGTCGAACCAAATGGAGACCAACCAGCAAGAAGAAGCTGCCGCGTTACCTGAACAACAGGTAACCCGTCAACGTAAGCCGCCTGTAATTAAATTACAGAGCGTGAGCGAGACAGGGGCTATCCTCAGTATAGCCCAGAAACAAGGCGTAATCACGACAAATAAGATCTCCAGAAGCGGAAGGGAAACCCTCATCCAGGCGAAAAGCCCGGAAGATTATCGAAAGATGACACACATTATTGAGGATTACGCAAAGAACATGACCCTAAAAGATCCCAAGAAGAGACTACAATGGATAGCCTTCCCATTCGAGGAAGAAGTAAAACCTAAAATGGTAATAAGAGGGCTACCAACGAATACCAAAGAGGAAGAGATCAAGAATGACATGGCAGATCAATATAACATTGACTGCCAAGCAGCAAAGAATATGTCGACAAGAGCCGGCCCAAGAAGACAGCTACCTATGTTCGTCATAACTCTGGATCAGGGGGACGTCGAGGCGGCGAGACGCATAACCAACCTGTGCCACATGAAGGTCGTGGTAGAGGATCTCCGAAAAGCGACAGGACCCACGCAGTGTTTCAACTGCCAAGGCTACCACCACGCCCAGAACGCGTGCCACAAGGACCCCAGGTGTGTCAAATGCGGTGAGGATCACCCCACTAAGATGTGCAAAAGGGCCAAAGAAGTTAAAGCTACATGTGCCAACTGTAAAGGCAGCCATCCAGCCAGCTACAGAGGATGCCCAAGATGCCCTACGTGGGGAAGACCCCCACCAAGGAGGCCGCAACAACAACAACCACAGGCAAGAAGACCACAAGCCACCGGCACCACCTACGCCCAGGCCACGCAAAACAACCAACACCAAACAGCGATCCCTGATGAAGACTACATAGTCAGAATAGTGACTAGGGTAGTTAGAGAAGTTATACAAGGCACCAGGGAAGCGCAGAAGTAATGCTGACAGACAGGGGATACTTGAGGATAGGCTCCTGGAATCCAGGAGGAATATCAACAAACCAGAACATCATGGATGAAATCGCAAGTAGATACGAGATGGACATCGTAGCAATCCAGGAAACCAAGTTAACTAACAACTTTAACTTAAAATTCCCTGGATACGATGTATACAGGAACGACCACACCAGAAGATCAGGAGGAACGGCCATCCTAGTAAAAAAGGGAATCAGACACACCAGATTCACGACTCCACCACTGGTCAACATGGAGGCTACAACAGTAGAAGTGAAAATGAGGCAAGGAGCAGTAAGAATCACATCAGCTTACGTAAGACCACAAGACCCTTTAATGGACGATGACCTAGATGCGTTCCTAAACATCGCCGAACCATCCATCATAATAGGAGACCTGAATGCAAGATCCCCCATCTGGAACGACAGAGCTACGAACCGAAACGGACGACTACTAAATAGATACATAGAAAACAATGAAGACACAATAGCAATGGGCCCAGAAGAACCTACCCACTACCCAGGAAATGGACTTCCAACCCATATCGACATAGTTGTGGCCAAAAACCTAGGGCTGCAATCAGAATTAATTACGCTGAACGAAGGATCAACTGACCACCACCCCATCCTACTAGAGATCGGAACATGGGAAGAGACAAACCCACCAAAAAGAACAAAAAAGAAAATAAAGTGGACAAACTACAAAAGACTAGTAAGTGAAGGAATAAATATAGTGCCAGTGATAAACAATCCAGAAGAAATAGAAGGAAAAGTCCTAGAGCTCGAAAACATCATACAAGAGGCAATCAGAAGCAGCACAACAGAGGAAGAAGTCGAGATTTACATGGGAAGGTTCAAAGATATTCCACAAGAAACACAAGATTTGATAAGGGAAAAAAATAGAGCAAAACAAACAGCAAGAAGAACAAGAAATCGAGTAGACAAATCCTGGGCAAATATTTTAAACAGAGAGGTCAAAACGGCCCTACAACTCCACCGTAGTAAAAAATGGGACAACTTTGTACAAGAGACGGAAGAACAAGACTCAAACATGAAAAATGTGTGGAAACTACAGAAAATGTTGAGAAGCGACAGAAAACCCATCCCCCCACTACATGGAAGACACGGTATGGTATACACCATAGCGGATAAAGCAGAAGCGATGAGGGCTACACTCGAAAGGGAATGCGACCTAAACTACCACCAAGACGAAGACGACGACTTCCTGGAAGAAGTTGAAGAACAAGAAGAAGGACCAGAAGACCCTGAGGACTTCATTCCCCCAACATCACCGGAAGAAATCAACGAACACATCAAAAACAGTTCGCCGAGAAAAGCGCCTGGCTTAGACGAAATAACAAATAGAGCCCTAAAATATTTGCCCAGAAAAGCTATAGTGTACTTCACAAATATAGTGAACGCAATACTAAGATACAAGATATTCCCAAACAGATGGAAAGAGGCCCATGTCATCATGATCCCAAAACCTGGCAAGAACCACACATTCCCGCAGAACTACAGGCCAATCAGCTTACTTCCAGCGATCAGCAAGATAGTGGAAAGAATCATTCTAAGCAGACTGCAAGCGGAAACGAACAGACTAAATATCATCCCAGAAGCTCAATTCGGATTCAGAGCAGAGCACTCCAGCGAGCTACAAGTACTCAGACTAACCGAGTACATAGCAGCTGGTTTCAACGACAAGCAGTACACTGGAGCAGCGTTCCTGGACGTAAGTAAAGCGTTCGATAGAGTCTGGCACAAGGGGCTCTTATACAAAATGCGTGATTTCGGGTACAGCGGGGCGATGACGAGACTAATCTCGTCGTACTTGGGCGGCCGGACTTTCAGGATTCGGATAGGACAAGTCCTGTCCGAGCTCGGAAACCCGGAAGCTGGGGTACCCCAGGGAGCGGTCCTGTCACCCCTGCTGTACACGATATACACCGCTGATGTACCTAGAACACCAGGTACCCTCATGAGCCTCTACGCCGACGACACAGCGATAGCGGCCAAACATAGAAATGTAGATATAGCAGTGACCAACCTGCAAACAGCGTTAGAAGAAATAGAAGAATGGAGTATAAAATGGAAGATAGCTATCAACTCAGATAAAACGCAAGCGGTTCTATACAAGAAAGGAAGACAACAGCCAGAGGAACAGCTGACGGTGCAGAACAGACCCATCGAGTGGAAAAACGAAGCTAAATACCTAGGAGTCATCATGGACAAAGGATTAACCTTCCAACAACACGTAGAAGCCACAGTCCGGAAGGCCAACATAGCAAAAGCAACATTAAGAGGACTCACAGGCAGGAAAAGCAAACTAAGACTGAAAACAAGGTTAAGACTGATCAATAGTATAATCCTACCGGTATTAACATACGCGTCTCTCGCATGGGGACATGTAAGTAACACACACAAGAAGAAGATCCAAGCAGCCCACAACAACAGCTTGAGGGAGGCCGCCAGAGTCCCAAGATATGTAGCTGAAAGATTCCTGTTCAGAGAACTCCAACAGGTGAGAGTCACCGAAATCATGACAGATAAGGCAAGGACCAAATTCGCGGAACTGGAGCACCACCCAAATTACATACTGCGAGAGACGCTAAGGTATGATGAGTTCCACCGATGGAAGCACAGACGTCCGAAGCAACAAATAGTGGGATAAGAGTATAAAAGTGATAAGTGATAGTAGTGAGTTCGTAGCTCGAAAACAAGTGCCGAGGACAGCGTTACATACGAAGATCAAGTACCACGATCGCCTCTAAGGTAAGTGAATTTTAGAAAATTACAGAAGGGCATAAGCCCCCAAAAAAATATAAATAAAATAAAAAAATGGCGAAAGCCCCCAAAAAAATTATAAAAAAACCATAAAACACATACAAACTCGAGCAACGAGTCATCGGGCGGAGCCCACTAGGGCTCAGCACGATGACTCGGGGCCCAAGCAAGCAATTTTTTAGTTCCGCGGATAAGTAAGAAAGAAGATAAAGGCATAGAGCGCATCACGCTGGCCTAGTTTTTGCATTCGATTAGGGTACCACATTGGAATCTTATTACCCAGGATTCCATTGTGAAGAGCATTTGGCTACGATAGTTGTGCCCCCATCGCGCATCAGCGTGCTATGGGGGGGAAAGGGATGGCCTGGGGCATTGGAGCGAGGTGGGGTGATCCCTGTTTTTACTCGGGTCAAAACACCTCGCCCCAATGAATTGTTACACCCGAATGTACTCCTTCGAGAGGGTGGACATTCCCACAGGTCGGGTTAAATCAAATTGCTTGCTTGCTTGCCCTGGTACTTATTCAACGTAAGGGTTGCTATAAGAGATTTAATGCAGCAAAAAATATAAAAATATTTTTTGCATGTGAAAATTGAACAGGTACCAACCTACAATAGAAAAATAAAGTCTGCGTATTATCATAAATGAGAATGGAATGAGGCTCATTGAATTTTCAACATAAAAATATTTTAATAAGATTCTACATTTAAATTAAAAGCAAACAAAATTTGAAAGTCGTATTTGGGTATATACATAATATTCTCAATA
Organism: Diabrotica virgifera virgifera; assembly: GCF_917563875.1. Lineage (NCBI taxonomy): Eukaryota > Metazoa > Arthropoda > Insecta > Coleoptera > Chrysomelidae > Diabrotica > Diabrotica virgifera. Next base: position 62,717,073 of record NC_065450.1, on the reverse strand, counting down.
TACACACAACCAAGCTTATATTATGGAATCACCATGTATTTCAAAGCAATATTTATTTCTTTTGAAAAGACTTGTTATTGTTGTGAAGAATAAAGGTTTTTATTGAAAATAAACAAATCGAGAAGACAATCAGATAGTACAGGTCGGTACGGTATGGGATATTTGCTGGAGTTGCAAATTGAACGAAAATAAATAAACTAACTTTTGCGTCCAAAAACGAAAATATGCCTTATGTGGGGTTATAGAACTTACAAAGGGAAACGATTATTTCACTTGTGGTGCATGTTCTCAGAGGGACATAGCTGCAGAGCTAGGCGTAACACAGAGCGTTCTGTCCAAAACCTATGCTAGGTAACATAATCTAGGAAACCTCAAAAATGAAGCAAGGAAAAGTCGCCAAAAAGTAATAACGGCTCGCCACGATCGTGTAATTGTCCAATCAGCTGGAAGACTCCCAACTATTTCTTACCTGCAGCTCCAAAGGCGGCTTTTGGAACTACAGGTGCAACTGTTTCAATTGAAACGATAAGAAGAAGAGTTCGTGCCAATAAGTATACAGCAGGAGACAGTTATGGGTTTCCGAGTTATCCATGCAGCATAATATTGATCGCCTTAATTGGTTTCTTCACCACCAAAACTGGAACATTGCGAATTGACAAATTGCGCTATTTTCAGAAAAAGCCAGGATTTGTGTAAAATCAGATGACCTATGAAATCGTGTACTTAGAGGTCAAGGAAGACAAGGAAGAACGAAAACTGTCAAATCTGTTCACAAATATAAAAGGGGAAGTGTAATGTTCTGGAGAGGAATTGTGATCCGTAAAGAAACTCCTTTAATTTTCATCGAATCAACTTTAACTGCTCGTATATACGTTGATTACCTGTAGTTAGGCTGTGGATAGGTGCAACAGGAGAAAATTTAATTTTCATGCATGATAATGGACCTTCACATACCTATCATTTGGGTGACTAGATACACCATTGTAGCAGAAGATATCTCTTGTTTGGAGATTTAATTTTCATGCATGATAATGGACCTACACATATCATTTGGGTGACTAGATACATCAGTGAAGCAGAAGGTATCCCTTGTTTGGAGTGGCCTGCTTGCTCACCCGAGCTTAACCCTATAGAGTATTTGTGGGAAAGCTTAAAAGGAAAATTAGAGCTCGCCGGGATAATCCACAAAATATCACACGTCTAGTACAAGCTGCTCTTGAAGAATGGAGCAACCTACCACAACAAAATGTTGATAATTTGATTAGGAGCGCGCCCACGCAAACTGAAGGTTGCATAAGGAGTATAACACTGACTACCAGAAAATACAAAAAAAAAATAAAAACAATAATTGTTTTTATTTAAACATTATTCATTTTACATTGAAATTTTTTATGCTATTAACTTTAAAACAACTACAGTCGAACGCGCTTATAAGAATACCTGTTAAAGGAATATCCCGCTTTAAGGAACAGACATTTCAGGTCCCGAAAGCGTATTTACGTTTCCGTGTTCATTTCAAGACCGGGTAGTTTTGAAATCGGCACGTACACGGCGGAGCATATCTGCTTTCACATACGTGTCCATTTCAAGACGTTTAATTTTGAAATGCGCACTGGTTTTTAAAAGAACTTCCCGCGTAAAATTATCACAAATACGTGTTAAGTTGTAACATTATTTTATTTTATTTGAACTGTTTATCACAAATAGCGCCTATCTGCAGAATAACAAATTATCATTCATTGGATCTGTGGAAATAAAACAATTTTGTTTTTTGTTGCCGAAGTTACCTTCTTTTTTTCTTTATAATTGTTCAAAAAACTCAAAGTAGTGCCAAAATATACTGTCAAAATAAACTATTACGATACGTATACATTTTGTAGTAATGCACAACAATATAGGTAGGTACTAAAAGTGTTATATTAAAAACATATTTTAGTTTCAGCTAAACAATTATTGTTCAGCAAACATATATTTAGCTATTTTTAAAGCTATTTTTAATGAAGCAATATTAGAGAAAGAACAGGGTATATCAGTAAACGGAAAAATCTTGAAAAACATAAGATTCGCAGAAGACACCGCTATTTTTGCAGACAGTTTAAAAGCACTGCAACGATTAGTACCTAAATATATTACATCAAGTCAGTATAAAATATGAACTACGAATGAACGTTAAGAAAACCAAGTTCATGATTAATTCTAAGCAATATACAATAGGAAGGCTAGATATCGAGGGAAAAATCATAATTTTTTTATGTAAATATATCATTTTGCATAAAATTGGTATATAGGAGGTAATGATAGTAAGGAGTCGGTTTGTTATACCTAATGGTGTAAAAATGTTTGAAGTATGTAGTATGAAACACAAATAGGTACATTTATTTGAAAGTAATTTTTTTTTACAAACGTACGTTATAACAATAGTATTAATGTTTCTTCAACATTCTGCATTTAACATTTCTGCAACAGATTCTGCAACAGAAAACGTTTCTGCTAGGCACCAATGATCGGTTATTAGAATATCCCCGTTATAGGAATACTTTTGCTTGACACGAAGGCTATTCCAATAAGCGGGTTGGACTGTACTTTCAATTTGTTAATATAAGTACTTTTGTGTTTTATTTAATTGTTATGTATTTGGTTATTAAATTGCTTTAACATAAATACTGTTTGACTACGTGTGTGCGTTTTTTTTAAATTCGCAGGAAATACTAAGAAATACCAGATGATTCCATATAAGTTTGGTTGCGTGTATATTCTTAATATACGCTGTGTGTCAGCCAAATGGAATAAATTCAATAGTTCAAATACTAATTGTTTTTTTTTTGAAAAAGGCTTAAGCCTGTCGATTAGTATTTCAAATGGACATTTTTTTCATACAATAGTAATGTATACAGGGTGTCCCAATTTAGAGATATGACGTCATTATTGATTTTCTTAAATGGCAACACCATCATTTTGATAGCTATTCTGATAGGGTGTGTATAGTTATACATAACTGCAAAATATAAAATTTTTATTCCTTACCATTTACAAGATAATAAAAAATAACATTAAATCTCTAAATTGGGACACCCTGTATACATTATTATTGTATGTAAAAAATTTCGATTTGAAATACTAATCGACAGGTCTGAGCATTTTTCAAAAACAAAACAATATTATTATTTGAACTGAACTATTAAGTTTGTTCCACATTATAGTCCTGTCGCCAGGGGGGGTACAACGGCCTCGTTAATTCAGATGGACTTACTCAAGTTTTTTTTATGTATTTTGACCCGTAGAACACGAATTTTTTGGGTAACAGTTGATCCGGATGTCGATAAGATTGTTATAGACCAAGAACTTGAGGAATCAAATAACAGCGATTTTTGGCAAAACAAAACAATATTTTGTATTTTTTGGGCCATTTTAAGTAAAAAATATTTCTACAAGTTTTTTCGTAGGATGCACAGTTTTCGAGATAAACGCGGTTGAACTTTAAAAAAATCGAAAAATTGCAATTTTTGAACCCGAATAACTTTTGATTAAAAAATAAAATAGCAAGTCTGCTTACCGCATTTGAAAGTTTAAGTCAAATTATATCGGTTTTGATTATTTGCATTGGTAAAAATTTATTTTTTTATTGTTTAACAAAGCTATAAACACGTAGGGTTTCCCGTGCTTTTACATGCGTTTTAACGCATGTAACGTAGAAATAGTCTTGATTGCACTAGTACCTATTCTACCTACTCGTTCGATTTTAAATGAGAAATCATAGAAACATCACTCACGCACTAGTTGTTTGTAGCTTTGTTTAACAATAACACAATAAATTTTTAGCAATGCAAATAATCAAAACCGACATAATTTGACTTGAACTTTCAAAGGCGCTAAGCAGAATTGCTGTTTTACTTTTTAATCAAAAGTTATTCGGGTTTAAAAATTGCAGTTTTTCGATTTTTTGAAAGTTCAACCGCGTTTATCTCGAAAACTGTGCATCCTACTAAAAAACTTGTAGAAATATTTTTTGCTTAAAATGACCCAAAAAATACAAAATATTGTTTTGTTTTGCCAAAAATCGCTGTTATTTGATTCCTCAAGTTCTTGGTCTATAACAATCTTATCGACATCCGGATCAACTGTTACCCAAAAAATTCGTGTTCTACGGGTCAAAATACATAAAAAAAACTTGGGTAAGTCCATCTGAATTAACGAGGCCGTTGTACCCCCCCTGGCGACAGGACTATTACAGACATAACTTTATTTTTTATTATCTTGTAAATGTTAGAAAATAAAAATTTTATATTTTGCAGTTATGTATAGCTTTACAGCCTCTATCTAAATAGCCATTAAAATAATAGTGTTGCCATTTAAGAAAATTAACGATGACGTCATATCTCTAAATTGGAACACCCTGAGTATTTTTCAAAAAAACAATTAGTATTTGAACTATTGAATTTATTCCATTTGGCTGACACACGCTGTATATTATGAATACGTGAGTAAATAGATAATAAGAATCAGCTATGCATGAAAACGTTTGATTACCACTGAATAAAAAATGTCTGTTTTATGTAAAAATTTATTATAAAATGTGGCCTTGAAATTTTTTTTAACAGGAATTTCAAATTTAATTTTTTTTTAATTACTTGTAGTAGTGAATTTGTTAATTACTTGTACAGTAGTTGATAGTGAATTTATTGTTTCAGCATGAACAGCATTAGATTGTTTATAAAAACTTCATTGGTAAAACGTCCAATTATTACAAATTCAATTATTTATGGAACCTTGTGTACATTTTCGGAATTTTCACAACAAACTTTGTCCAAAAAACTTTCTGTAAGTATATTTTCAAAGTTAATATTTATTTTATATGAATATGAACTATGAGGCTTTTAATAATTATTCATGTAGTTGTAGTATTGGTTAAAGTTTTTTTTATTATATTCTTTTCTTATAAAATACTTTAGTAGTGATTAGCTATACCAAATTTGTTTAATATGGATTGGGCCAATTTGTATCTAAATGATCTTCTCGGGACAGATCTTTTTCTTTTTCTATTCTGTAATGTAGGGGAGCAAAGTATGCTAAATGTGCAGTCACTCGAGCGTTATGGGGACCTATTGTGTTGTGATTATTAGGTCCTAAAACCAAAAAAAGTTAAGTAAAGTTTTCCCTTTTAGTGGGAGCTTGCCTTTTTTTAATTTAATTTTCCATTTCCAACAATCGTTTTTTCCGATTATAACGCCATCTATCCATAATTCGAAAAAATGTTTTGTATAACAGTTACTTATTTTTACGTAAGGAATCCAAATCTGCAATAAAAAATGGGAGCTCCTATTTAAAATTTTAAAGTAACCCCCACCCCACCTCCGTGGGGGTCCTGTTTGGTGCCGTTCGATAGATTTTTCAAAAATATTGAATAAGTGTATTTTACAGTTTTTCGATCTGATGTTCATTTCGCGAAATATCGCGGGATTCGTATTTAAAATATTAAATTTACCCCCCACCCCTCTCCGTGGGAAGTCGTGTTTGGTATCATATATTCTTCTTGTGAAACTTTGGGACTCACCCATTTCCTTACGCCTGGCTCAAATCGTCAGATTTTTGAAATATACACTCTTTTGCACGTACTTAACTTACCTTATCTTAATCTGACAATTGCGAGTTTTTTTAAGGATAGATTTTTTTTTCGGGTCCCCTTAACGAACTCCCCTGTGTTAAGAGCCAATATATGGCAGAGTTACATCTACAGGGCACCAGGTTTCTCCCCATATGCTAGTCTGACGCGCCCGAGTAACTGCAAAAATCCCCGCTTGGGCTCCCCTACCATAATTCGTTTTCACTGTTACATCTGTTGCCACTGGATTTTATTAGATATATGATTTTATACATTGTTGTCACAGTCGAAAAATAATTTATGATGCAATTCATTCACACAAAAAAAGTTTACTAACGGCACCGTATTATTTTCTGAACTTAAAAACTGAATAACTGCCATACAACTAATATCTTCCACTAACTCCAAAAACTGATAACTTAAGAACTACTAAGTACAAAGATTCAAGAATTTCTTACTGTACCACTAATACGCTCGGGGTTTAAAAACTTCTCTTCTCAAGAACTTGATGATAACTTGCTATAGGTATCTCCAATCTTCTCCGAATTAGAAAACTTAAAAGTTAAGTTAGAAGTCTTCAAATTTTATTTCTGCATTCGTTTATTACCACACTAGTCCTGTCGCTAAGGGGTACAACGGCTTCCTTTATTCAGATGGACTTACCCAAGTTTTTTTTATGTATTTTGACCCGTAGAACACGAATTTTTTGGGTAACAGTTGATCCAGATGTCGACAAGATTGTTATAAACAAAGGACTTGAGAAATTACATAACAGCGGTTTTTTGCAAAACCGCATTCGTTTGTATTTCTTGGGTCATTCTAAGCAAAAAATGTTATAAGTTTTTTTGTAGGATGCATAGTTTTCGAGATAAACGCGGTTGAACTTTGAAAAAATCGAAAAATTGCAATTTTTGAACCCGAATAACTTTTGATTAAAAAATAAAATAGCAATTCTGTTTACCGCATTTGAAAGTTCAAGTCAAATTCTATCGGTTTTGATTATTTGCATTGCTAAAATAGTTATTTATGAAACAGTTCGTGAAGTATGCTTTTTGCGAACGCACGCGATTTTTAGAGCACGAGCGACAACGGAGCGAGTGTTATACATCGCGTAAGTTCGCAAAAAGTACTTCACGCACAGTTTCACACAATATTTTATCTACGATAAACAAATAAAAAAACTGTAACTCTTCGCCACTAGAATTCATTTCTATTCTATAATTTTTAGAACTTTGATATTTAAAAATCCTAACTACTTTCAAACCACAAAACTGTCAAAAATTTTTTTGTAAGTCATTGCTCATATTGTCATCACCATGACAACGCGAAAGTTAAGGATATTTGATTATATGAAAGTGTGCCAAAAAACCCACTGAAAGTGTGCGAATAAGTAAATTCCATTTAAAATACATTGTTACTTCAGGCACACTTTAAACCCTTCACGCACACTTTAAACCCTTCACGCACTGCTATCTATAATGACAGTTTTCACAAACTAAAAACTTATACATAATATGATATATAGTAGATAAATTATTTTTTTTATTGTTAAACAAAGATATAAACACATAGTGCTTGAGTGATGTTTTCAATGCATTTCTCATTTAAAATCGAACGAATAGGCGAGTCCTAGCAATTTCTACGTAGCCTAGCCTGCATTAAAACGCATGCATTGAGCACGGGAAACACTATTTGTGTATAGCTTTGTTTGACAATAAGAAAATTAATTTCTAGCAATGCAAATACTCAAAATCGTTATAATTTGACTTGAACTTTCAACTTTCAAATGCGGTAAGCAGAATTGCTATTTTATTTTTTAGTCAAAAGTTATTCGGGTTCAAAAATTGCAATTTTTCGACTTTTTGAAAGTTCAACCGCATTTATCTCGAAAACTATGCATCCTACGAAAAAACTTGTAAGAACATTTTTTACTTAAAATGACCCCAAGAATACAAAAAAATTTTTTTTGTTTTGCGAAAAATCGCTTTTATGTAATTTATCAAGTTCTTTGTTTGTAACAATCTTATCAACATCCGAATCAACTGTTACAAAAAATAAATCGTGTTCTACGGGTCATAATACATAAAACTTGAGTAAGTCCATCTGAATAAAGATGACCGTTGTACCCCCCTGGCGACAGGACTACACATCTAATGCAATTTTTTGAAAATGGCACTTAATATGTATACTATCTCTTACCATAATTGCACGTAAATAATATAGACCTGGATCCCGCGTACCAAAAAACAGCTGATTAATAGCAAGCTGAAAATTTGTTAATAGCTTAACAGTGTCTAGTCGGACAAACTTTGATGTATGGGAACACTGGAATAGGGGAAGTTTTAATTGTGGAACAGTTTAAAAATTTGGAACGTCAGATTACGAAAACGTCCCATGTATTTTGTCGGACAGAACATCCAATTGATTTGTTACCCTTTCAATAAACTCTCATGAAAAAATCGGGTCTAGGACGTTTCATCGCCGCCAGTTCATCGCTGCCGTTTCGATGCCGCCAGTTCATCGCCGCCCGATTCATCGCCGGCCGGTTCATCGCCAGTCAGTTAATCGCTAACTGATATATTTCCGAATTTTCGACCAATTTTCGACAGTTACATTTACTTGATCATAATTACTTGATTACATTTCCAGGGCCGGCGACGGGCCTGCAAGGGATGCACTGCAGGCGGGCACCTTTTACTCTAGCGCCGGGACTTACATTTACTTTCGACAGTTACATTTAATAGACTTTTAAACTTTTATTATATAAAATATAATTTAACACTACAAATTTAATACTATTTGGTATCAAATTTAGGGGAAGTAGAAATAGAACAGTAAATTAATATGGTAATATTTTTTATCTTTTTATTTGTCATAAGTTTTGAACTGAATTTAACGTCGTGTCGTGTCATCTCCCATAATACAAAATCAACTGACTAACTGGCGATGAAACGTACGTCGATGAAATGGACTGGCGATGAACCGGCGGCATCGAAACGGTGGCGATGAAACGTCCCATTCTGGAAAAAATCAGACTGCTATTACTAACCAACACGATTCCTGTCATTTGACATGTTCTTCGTGTTCCACTCATTAAAATGCCCAGTTGGTGATAAACACCAGTCTGATTTTTACATGACAGTTTAATAAAATGGTAATATATCAATTGGATGTTCTTCCGGACAAAATACATGGAACGTTTGCGTAATCTGACGTTCCAAATTTTTAAACTGTTCCACAATTAAAACTTTCCGTATTCCAGTGTTGCCACACATCAAAGTTTCTCCGACTAGATACCGTTAAGCTATTAACAAATAATTAGCTTGCTATTAATCAACTTTTTTTTTGGTGCGCAGGATCCAGGTCTAATATTAAAAACTTTCTTAAGTCAACATAATTAAAATAAAATGGTCATTTTCTAATTTAGCAACCAATAGAACCATATGACACCAACACTATTATCAAATATGTCATTTATGGAACCGGGATAGGGGGTCCGTTGATAGCAACTTGGTAGGTAAGTTTTAGTTTACATTTAACATTTTATAACATGATAAAAATGTTGTTCTGAAGCTATTTCCTTGTGGCATTTTTGCAATTAAGTATTTTCTATGGGAAATAAGCTACAATTTTACTAAAAATGAATTTATTAACGTTTCGAAGCCCAAATCGGGTTTCGTTGTCAAAATACAAAATACTATTAAAATAAACAAAAATGTTGTTGCTAAGTAAAAAAATTCTTCTAATAATTTATTTAATCTGACTCATTTATATTGGCAATTCAGACGTATATTATACATTTTAAAGTAGAAGACTTTAAAATATACATTTTAAAGTAGAAGACTTTAAAATGATATCGCCAATATTTATGAGTTGCGTTCCTGGGACGACTTTACTAAAAGATAGTTCATTCGATTACATGAAATCAATCCCAACTCAAGAATATCCGTCGCAAAAAAATCATAGCATGTGATCTGTCTTTAAAAAGACAACCAAATGCAACGATGACAGTAAAATTCTCGCGTTAGAGATTCCATAGTAAATGACGAGGGAAAACCTGGAAAAAAACCTCGTGATACTATCCCTACATCGTAAGTATTTGGTCTTACATTTCATTTATTTTTAAAAAAGCTAATACCAAATTCTGGCTTTAATATGTTTAAATTATAAATAATATTAATAATACGTAGATATACAATAAGTAATACTAAAATACAAAATTTGTACTAACTCGATATCTTATTGACTTACTAATCGTGGTATTTTCCTTCTATTGACTTCCTCTTTCAGTATGGGTAACCACATCCTACTGCATTCTACCGAGGAATTTGCGACACAATTGGTTTCATTTAGCATAATTAGAGCCGCTTCTTTGATTTTTCTCTTTTTACTATCTGATTTGGTCTTTGTAAGACTTGATATGAAAGATAGTATCACAAGGTTTTTTTCCTGGTTTTCCCTCGTGATTTACTATGGAATCTCTAACGCGAGAATTTTACTGTCATCGTTGCATTTGGTTGTCTTTTTAAAGACAGATCACATGCTATGATTTTTTTGCGACGGATATTCTTGAGTTGGGATTGATTTCATGTAATCGAATGAATTATCTTTTAGTAAAGTCATCCCAGGAACGCAACTCATAAATATTGGCGATATCATTTTAATGTCTTCTACTTTAAAATGTATAATGTACGTCTGAATTGCCAATATAAATGAGTCAGATTAAATAAATTATTAGAAGAATTTTTTTACTTAGCAACAACATTTTTCTTTATTTTAATAGTATTTTATATTTTGACAACGAAACCCGATTTGGGCTTCGAAACGTTAATAAATTCATTTTTTAGTAAAATTGTGGCTTATTTCCCATAGAAAATACTTAATGATAAAAATATTGAAAACATTATTTTTAAAATCTAAAAAGCCAAAACAATTGAATTTTGATATTTTATGTTAAAAAACACAGAAGATGAAGAAATCCCGTTTTGTGCCCACAATTTGTTCTTTTGTTACGTTTTGAAAAATGTTATGATGCTTTAGTAGAGTATCAAAATGTTTCACAGTTTTGTGAATATTGATTTTTAAACACCAAAACTTTGTTATAAATCATCCTGAACCCATGCAATAATCCTTCGCTGCAGTAGTGACCCAGAAATCATTACCTGCTAGCATAATAAGTGCTTTAGATTAATTTGTTTTTGTTTCCACGTGGAAACAAAAACAAAAAGAAGTCACGTGGGATTGAATAGTATATAAAGTGATTTAATTGTATATGATTACCTTCATATTCTTAGAATATTAATAAGAAAAATCAACGAATCAGTATAACTTTTCGCTACATATTGCATTTATTAACTACGAAAAAACTTGTGATCGTATAAAACTGTGGGGACTCGAACGTAAATTACTGCGTCAAATCACAATGTAGATTGTTAATCTGAAATTTACACCAAAATACCACCATTCTCTTAGCTTTTACACCTATGTTGGTTTGGCATCCTTAACTACATGTCTCTAGAAGTTTCTATTTTGGGTCCTATCAGTATCCCTCTCCTTATCTGATTCAGAACTAATGAGAATAAATAAGGACTAAACAATGAATAAAGATATATTATGCATTCTATTACAATCAGTTTTCCTACTCTTCTCCTACCTTGATACTTTCCTTTGATAATATTTATATACCAGGAATTCCTTTCTTGTTAAGTGCCTACCACAAAACCTCTCCAAGAACTATATCGTGTACATGATATGAAAGTTCCAGCGGACAAGAAACTCCAGGGAACGGTCTTCGGAGGCATTCTTCAACCATTTGACGGACAGTATGTCGTTCCACACCACAGTTACACTCAGGAGTAAGGGCTTTTCCCTATATATGTAAGCTGTCAGCACATCTGCAGCTGCTTATTCCTATTCTGTTGTCCATGCATTACGGGGCAGTTCAAAGCTTAGTGGTTCCTCATCGATATAGGCCATTTGGTGTACTTCCTGGTTCTTTGAAGTTGCTCTCCTCTCCCATGGTCTTCTCTAGGCGCTGGTGAAGCTGAAAGAACCTGCTTTCTTTGCCCATTAACAATGAAATATATCTGGACCTCAGTGAATTCATTTCGATGTCAAGCTTGTCATAGTGGATGGGTAGTTGATGGTTAGCCTAGATTTTTCTAAATCCGCTGAGAAGATAGAAAAATCCAGATTAACCATTAAATACCATCACTGTTAGACAGTATTATTTTAAACCAAACTACTACTTTTAAACAGTAATTGTCTGACAGAGATTTTAATTTCAGAGCCACGCGAGTGAGGAGAATTAGGTAGTATAATTCCACCTACTATATGAGGAGAAATCTGGCGACAGAAAGTTATAACGATATCAAGCTTGTCATAGTGGATTGGTAGATGATGGTTAGCCTAGATTTTTCTAAATTCGCTGAGAAGATAGAAAATCCAGATTATCTATGAAATACCATTACTGTTAGACAGTATTATATTAAACCAAACTACTACCTTTAAACAGTAATTGTCTGACAGATATTCTAATTTCAGAGCCACGCGAGTGAGAAGAATTAGTAAAAAACGATATCCACCTACTATATGAGGAGAAATCTGGCGACAGAAATACTTCTACCGACTTGATATACAAAATTTTAAAAGAATAAAATTAATTTATGTATTTTGAAACGGATATCTGCGTTTTTTATTAATTTTTATCTGTCTCAGGAACCTGGATTTTTGATAACCCGTTCTTTGACTAGTCTAAAAATATTGAATTTCTACTGAATTTACCTTATTCATAATACATAGCTTACCCTGTTCCTATTTATCTTTTAAAACTCTCTTTATCTGTATCTTTAAAGTCAGTTAAAACAAATTCTTCTGTTTTAGGTATAGATTTCTAGATAAAAAAATTGTAGGGACAACATTAAAAATTTCAGCGAAGAAGTTACTCATTGATCAGTTTACGTTCACAGCTGGTTTGCTGGTAGTTTTTTACACCTGTAAGTATCTAATAAAAGCTACTTCAGTATTTCCAAATTTATATTGAGTATCTTAATTTTATCCTTAAATCTATCTACTCTTTTAAAATCCGTGAATTTTTCTACAGAAAAAAAATCAGTGAGCTGGTTAGGAAGAGCTCACCAAGAATAGCATCTGTTCCAGATGAAACAGAAAACAGGACTCTATAGTATCTTCTTAAGATGCAGGCTCTTCCCACACCGACGTAAGGAAGCCGAAGCAATGATGATACCGAAGTCTAGAAAAAACCCACATTTCCGAAAAACTACAGGTCGATTAGCTTACCTACAGCAGTCAGCAAGGTATCAGAAAGAGTCATCTAATCCAAACTCCAAACAGAGACAGACAGACTAGGAATAATGTATGAAGCACTCTAGATCTTAACACTCCAGACAACTACAAGTAATCAGACTAATAATCAAAATACATAACAGATGGATTCAACTGCAATCAATACACAGGAGCAGTCTTCCTGGATGTAAGCAAAGCAATCGACAGAGTGTGGCATAAGGGGTTAACATTCAAAATGATAGAATATGGATACAATGTGACCATGACCAGACTCCACACCTCTAACTTAGGCGACCGAAGTTCAGGGTCCAGATAGAACAAGTAATGTCTGAACAAGGAACTCTGGAAGCTGGGGTGGTCTTATCGCCCCTTTTGTATAGCATATAAATAGCAGACGTTCCAAGGAAACCCGGATCACTACTCAACCTTTATATACAGACGACACTACATTAGCGACAAGACACAGGAACCTGAATATACCTGTAAGAAGTCAACAGTCGGTACTGGATATAATAGAAGAATGGAGAATAGCCTTAAATCTAGAGAAGACTCAGACTTCTTTAAGAAGAGAAATGTTTACATAAGAACAGCTAACAATGGAGGATATACCCATCCTTTGGGGCGGGGTGAAGTTTTACACAAATCAATCTTCTTATCCCAATTAATTGTATACCCGTATGGAATTTTAGGGGTATGCAAGTCTCATCAGGCTGGGTTCGTTTCTATTGCTTGCTTGAAATCCGTGAATCAAAGTGTGATGTTCTAAAAGGCAGCTTTACTCATTCGAATAAAATTTGTTGGATTTTTACCTAACAAAATGTCGTGGAATGTATATTGTAGATTCCCCAGGCCAATCCATTTATCGTCCGTTTTTTTGCTTTTCAAATTGTATTGTATTGTATATAAGTCTCGGATTTAGGTTGTTTTTTTTTTCCAGCGAAAGAAATTTTTAATTTTCCGGTTCTTTGGATTTCTTTTTAATTTGTATTTATTCATATTTATATTTTATTTTAATCCTCGTTTATTTTTAGCCATGAGCATAATGGAAGGTAAGAAAGACATTTTCGAAGAATGCAGGCAAAAGTTTATACCTACATTTAAAACCAGTTGCTGCTTTTGGCTACCAGCGCAATTAGTAAATTTCATGGTGGTTCCAGCAGTTTACAGAGTCACATATATCGGAGTATGTTCGTTTGTTTGGATCAATATTTTATGTATGTTAAAAAGAGAACAGCTCGAAAAATCTGAATAGTATTTATTTTATAAGATTGTATAAAAACTATTTTATTATAACATTAACAAGTCTATAGTATTATTATTTTTTAATACTGTTATTCATTCTTGCCCTTCCTATCTTCTTTGGTTGTATTAGATACTATAAGTACTAATCCGATCATTATTAAAGATATGCCAAACCACCATAATAACGATGTGGTCTCCTTAAAAATTAAGAAACCAAATAGAGCCTGAAAAAAGGGTATTTATTACTAAACAATAAGTTACGTAAACCAAAAATTAAGATTATTTCATCTTTAAGGTAGAACACCTTAAGACCCAGATAATATTGTACGTGTCCGTAACTCTTATTCAGATCAAAATTTCTTCCTTTTTAACGATTTTAATAGGTAATTTAATAACCATTAAGTTAATAACCATTGACTATTTCGTTAGAATTTTGCCACGATTAGTAGGCAGGAAGTGAGATGCAATTCATAGATCTCTCCTAGCCTTCTTTCCTCAGCATTCGTATGGTTTGCAAATTATAGAAACCACGAAGGCGTTACCAGACACTTGGTCTCAATAAAAGTTTTATTTTAATATTATTTTTAATTTTATTGAAGTAAAACTTTTGATTGCTGTAAGTAGATGCCGCCACGGCACCCGTATCGTGTTATTTTGCTGTAATCCGGTACTAGTAGTCTAAGAGCTGGGAGCGGATTTTGTGCGTGATAAGTAATATGGAAAAACTATACGGGGATATGTTGAATTAGTTGTGTACATGACTTTCACCAACGGCCAGAAACCAGAGTAGGGGGCCGAGAGTAGTTATAAGGGGTCAAAATCGCGGTTTTTATTATTTTTTTATGACGCTCATGATCGAGATGCACCAAAATTTGGGAATAAGTAGGTCATGACGTACCTAAGTAAAATCTCTAGGGGTGCAACGCTGCGCGGCCGACAAACGGTTGGGGGTAGGGGTTAATTTAAAAAATATAAGGGGTTTTTTTGCGACGTTCGTGATTGAGATAGTGCACCAAAATTTGGATATAAGTAGACCATGACATAAATAAGTAAAATCCCCAGAGCCGGAAACCAGAGTGGGGGAGGAAGGTAGTTATAAGGGGTCAAAGTCCCGTTTTTTATTATTTTTTTTTGTGACGCTCATGATCGGGATAGTACACCAAAATTTGGGAATAAGTAGGTCATGACGTAACTAAGTAAAATCTCCAGGAGTGGAACGCTGCGTGGCCGACAAAGGGGTGGGGCAGGGGTGAATATAAAAAAATGTAAGGGGTTTTTGCGACGTTCGTGATTGAGATAGTGCACCAAAATTTGGGAATAAGTAGACCATGACATAACTAAGTAATATCCCCAGAGGCGGAAACCAGAGTGGCGGACGAGGGTAGTTATAAGGGGTAAAAGACGCGGTTTTTATTATTTTTTTTGTGGCGCTTATGATGGAGATAGTGCACCAAAATTTGGGAGTAAGTAGGCCATCGTAACTAAGTAAAATCTCCAGGGGCGGAACTCTGCTTGGGGTACAAAGGAGTGGTAGGCAGGGGTGAGTATAAAAATATATGGGGGTTTTTTGCCGTTCTTGCTCGAGATAGTGCACCAAAATTTGGGAATAAGTAGACATGACATTACTAAGTAAAATCTACTCATTCCCAAAGTCATGGTCTACTCATTCCCAAATTTTGGTGCACTTTCTCAATCACGAACGTCTCAAAAAACCCTTTATATTTTTTATATTCACCCCTACCCCCAAACCTTTGTCGGCCACGCAACGTTCCGGCCCTAGAGATTTTACTTAGTTACGTCATGACCTACTTATTCCCAAATTTTGGTGCACTATCTCGATCATGAGCGTCACAAAAAAAAATAATAAAAACCGCGACTTTGACCCCTTATAACTACCCTCGGCCTCCACTCTGGTTTCCGGCCGTTGGTGAAAGTCATGTACACAACTAATTCAACATATCCCCGTATAGTTTTTCCATATTACTTATCACGCACAAAATCCGCTTCTATATCTCCGACTATAGCAGTCTGATTTGTTTTAGTTTATTCAGAGAAAGTCATATATTACACTCTTTGATGACAGCTTGGGAGCTTGAAACCGGTTAGGGTGTTTATGGCACTCTCTGAATGAATTGAAATATAAGACTTCTCTAGTTGTCCTTTTCCAGCAGAATTATTATTTATTAATATCCATTAGAAAAAAGACTAACGCTCGGTTTCATAATCAGTTAAAGTGGACTAAATTTTAAGTTGGTACCTTTATCAATGCAATTCATATGGGTAAATGTCAACTTTAAAGTGATCTTTAGTTAATGTTCACTTTAAGTTGATTATGAAATCGGGCGTAAGTTTTCAATCTAATAGCACATTAAACAACACTAAAAATATTACTCTACATCCCACCAGATCGAAAACAATTGGAACCTTCTCTGGTTACACCTCCGAGGCTTCTAAAATTTGCAAGCCATAACAGATGCTCAGCGCGGTAAAGTTCCAACGAGAATGTTTCCCTTCGTACTCAAATCAGAGTAAACATGTAAATCAAAACTGAATAACCATTTTCAATTTCCTTGCAACACTAAACTACAGCCGCTTCATATTCTAGTTCAATTAGAGAGTGCAGCAAGCACCCCTACCGGTTTCGAAACTTATTAGTCTCTCACCAGGAGGCACGTAAATGCTGCTCACTCTGACCCAACCACGACAAACCCCGGCGTGCAGTCACATTGAAACGAACGAAATGGCAGGGATGTCCTAGCAGCAACTACTAGTAAAAGACTAAGTTTTCGTCCAAGACTAAGGCTGTAGTTTCGTGTTGCAACGAAATTCAAAATGGTTATTCATTTTTAATAGCCATGACTTTAAAAATCTATTGGCCAAGCAGTTGAACAACTCATTATAATTCTCTTATGACTTTTTTTGTTCCCAGTTCATTATATTTAGATATGATGTGATAAGTAGAAGCCATTCTACTAAGTAATCTGGCCCCTTCTTCTTCTTCTTTTTTAAGTGTCTTGACCTCCAAGCATATTGGCAACTAGTCACATGATCTTTTTGTTCCACTGGCGGAAGTTCTTGAATCAGGATGTTCTTTGTCGTCTAGGACCACGTTTTCTTTCTATTGTTCCCTGAATAATTACAGGGACTATTTAATTTATATTTTCTCGGTCAGTCTATTCTCGATCATAATCTTTGCTATCTTATTCCAGTATCGATTTGAGATTATTCTTACGTAGGTATCTCCTGTTTGCATCCTTGAACTTTAGAAATCGTAAAATTTATAGCGTTACATTGTGTCGAAAGCCATTCGAAATCGATGTTGAGTAGATAGTTGTAACTAAAGGATCTTATAAGATTCTGATGATATCTATCAATAAAACTATAAAACTTGCATCTTATTTTGTATTTCTTCACATTCCTTCATTTGATAGATTATTTTGGTGATTGTTTATATATACCTATCTATCTACAAGCGAGGTTCCTACAGCCTCTGCCGCTTGTCGCATTTCGACCGCCATCTTTTTCTGTCCATCCATTCGTCTCCTTTGATGGCCCTAACCACAGCATAGAAAACGCAACAGCAGTGACACACTAGTAGGCGGGAAAAGTTCGCGCACTATTACTGCGCAGATCGTCGGCCATTTTGTGCGTAGTACCAGACAATGTAGAAAATCGACAGTGTTGCCGATTTATACATAATTATCAGATTTACTTAATTTATGACATTCATATTTTTTAACATAATTTTATACGTATGCCTGTGGGAATTATGTCAATAATTGGGACATAACACAAAATATTGACGATGAATGGCGATTGTATTGTTAATCTTTTGCATAAATTCCAGAAATTATTCAAAAAGAATCTCTTAAGACCGCGTCCCACGATCAAATAATTTGATCAAACTGGTTTGAGCAAACTGAAAGTGACAGTTAGTGACGTCACATCCTGAGTGTTCATTGTGGATAATAATGAAAAATTTTAATTTTAAATAAAGTACAAACAAGTTAGACAACTCAATACAAAAAAATTGATCAAACTAGACTGATAGTGAGAGCACAGATTTTTAGAATTTCAAAAAAACTGCAATTGTGACGTCACTTTGACGTACTTCCTCAAGTACGTCAAGTTTGCTCAAACTGTTTGATCAAATTACTTGATGGTGAGACGCGGCCTTTACGGGTAATAAAGTTGGTGACATCGGCAACACTGATGAACCAACACATCACATCACCACTGAGATGTACTACCTACGCGAAAAATGGCGACCCTGTACTTTTCAACTTCAAAGGCGGCATCAGGGAGTGTCCTTGCTGGTTTCGTTTATTATGCTGTGCCCTAACTCTCATGATGTGTCGTGCATTTTCTTCCCAGGCAACTGAAGGCCTTCCCCTTCTTCTTCTTTGTTGTGGTATGTAATCTAAAGTTTTCTTTGGCCATCTATCTTCATTGATTCGTTTCACGTGACCATACCACACTAGTTGTGTCGTTTCAATTCTATCTACACTGGAATATACAGTATTTGTCCTCCTTCTAATATCTTCATTCCTGATGTGATCTTTTTTGAATATACTACACGCTCTCCTTAGATAATCCATTTCTACTACTTCTATTCTTTTTCGATCTTTCTTCGTGATCTGCCAAACTTCTGCCCCATAAGTCATAATAGGCTCTACCAATGTACGATAGATTGTCAATTTCGTTTGTTGTCTTATATCTTTAGACCGTAGTAGAGAGTTTAGAATGTTTACCGCTTTTTTGTCCTGCTGCGTTCTGTTTTCGATGTCTCTTTTGGTAGTGCCTTCCTTTAGATATTATAGATTCGAGATATTTTTATTCTTTACATGTTTCTGTGGTTCTAATTTCTAAATCAGGATCTTATTCATCATGCCATATTTTAAGGTACTCTGTCTTTGACATATTCTTCCTCATCATTCGCTACGACTAGCTGATCATCTGCGAAAAACAAAGTTGCTAGACATTTACCACCGCCTATGTCTATTCCCATTCCGGATACTTGTTTCCTCCACTGCTCTAGCGATGATTGAATATAAATAAAGTCGGAGACAGACAACATCCTTGTTATTGGAAATGATTCAGATAAAAAGTTTCCTTCTTTAACGACACTTCTTGCATTTTGTATATATTTGCGATAGTATCCACATACTCTCTACCAAGACCTACTTGTTTATATTTATACACACACCCAAACTTATATGCAATCATCTGATATTTCTTACTATTCCGTGCGAATTTAAAAAAACGTACAGACGAAGTCAAACAATATTTATTTTAAAGCAATTTTATAACAAATACATAGCAGTTAAATAAAACAATAAAGTATTTAACAAACAAATTGAAAGTAGTTGTTTTAAAGTCAATAGCATACAAAATTTCAATGTAAAACGAATAATGTTTAACTTGTTTTTATTTATTTTTTTTGTATCTTGTGGTAGTCAGTATTATCAGCTCTAGTCCTTATGCAAGCTTCAGTTTGCGTGGGCACGCTCCTAATCAAAGTATCAACATTTGGTTGTGGTAGGTTGCTCCATCCTTTAAAAGCAGCTTGTACTAGCCGTGCGGTGTTTTGTGGATTATCCCGGCAAGCTCTAATTTTTCTTTTAAGCATATCCCACAAATATTCTATAGCTATAGGATTAAGCTCGGGTGAGCAAGCAGGCCACTCCAAACAAGGGATACCTTCTGCTTCAATGATGTCTGTAGTCACTCTAATGGTCTGTAGAGGTCCATTAATCATGCAATTAAATTAAATTTTCTTCTATTGCACCTCTCCAGAGTCTGAATACAGGTTATCAACATGCCTGTATGCAGTTAAAGTTGATTGGATGAAAATTGAAGTAGTTTTTTTACGGATCACAATTCCTTTCCAGAACATTACACTTCCCCTTGTATATTTGTGAACACATCTGACAGTTTTCGTTCTTGCTTGTCTTCCTCGACCTCTAAGTACACTGATCCATTTTCCATCTGATTACATTAAATCCTGACTGTTTTTGAAAATAGCACATTTTGTCAATTCCCAATGTTCCAGTTTTGGTGGTGAAGACACCAATTTAGGCGATCAATCTTGTGCTGCCTGGATAACTCGGGGACCCATAACTGTCTCCTGCTGTATACATCTTGGTACGAACTCTTCTTATCATTTCAACTGAAACAGTTACACCTGTGGCTTCCAAAAGTTGCCTTTGGAGCTGCAGGTGAGAAATGGTTGGGTGTCTTCCACCTGATTGGACAATTAAACGATCGTGGAGAGCCGTTATTACTTTTGGCGACTTTCCCTTGCTTTATTTTTGAGCTTTCCTAGTTCCTGTTACCTAGCATGTTTTGGAGAGAACGCCCTGTATTACGCCTAGCTCTGCAGCTATGTCCATCTGAGAACATTACTTTCTCCACAAGACCAATAATATTTCCTTGTTGTAAGTTGTATAACCCCACATGAGGCATATTTTCGTTTTTGGACGCAAACTTTAGTTTATTTATTTTCGTTCAACTTGCAACTCAAGCAAATAATCTATACCGTACCGGGCTATACTATCCGATTGTCTTATATATTTGTTTATTTTCAATAAAAACCTTTAATCTTCGCAACAATAACAAGTTTTTTCAAAAGAAATAAATATTAATTTGAAATACATGGTGATTCCATATAAGTTTGGGTGTGTGTATACCTACTATTATAAATGAATAAATAAATAAATACAAATCGATAGAAAATAAAGAAAAATATGTGAATAACAAAAATATTCGCTATACTTACTGTTATAATATAATTTGTAGCCGAAGAGATTAGTGTTGCATTTATTGACGCAATTTTTTGCAAGGCTTTAACAAAAAATGTTAAAGAAGCAGTATTTGTAGATAACATCAGAGCGAAAAATATAATCCTTATTAAAATGTAGCCCTGTAACAATATATAGATTTTAAATTCAATTAATCAGTAAAGTCTTCAAATGTGGAATATTCTTATTTAAACTCACATAAATATGATAAAAGTATTAACATGTCACATATAGCTAGAGACGATTTTGCCATAAATGCGTAGGAAACTAAGTTAGAACACATTCGGAAGAAAAGAGATGCATAATGTGCTATCTCTGCTCGCCTTGTTGGTACATTCTGTGCAGCTTGTTTAAGAGTTTACAGGACACAACCTCCAGTAACTTAGCGTCAGCGGATAGTGGCTCAGATCAAAAACTTTGGGCTTAGAACAGGATAGTGCTTGAGACCGTTCTACAAGGACAGTAATGTCAAAGGGTAAAGAAAGGTAAGTAAATGTGACACCTTACTTTATCTTTATACTCATAGACAATGCATTTTTTATGAAATGTTCGCAAATTTGGATTTCTTACTGTATTCTTCGTATTACCATTGGTATCGGAAACATCTTTAGCCATTTCACTTCATTCGGGGTAGAATATTCACTTGAACAAAATACTGAGAATAGATCTAACGAACATTTCCTAAAAGTAAAGTTCCATCTCCTATCGGAGGTTGGATATCATAATGGCTATGGTCACTTTGTTGGCTGCTGCTCCGAATAGTTGTAATGGACTACAGTTAAACCATTCTCTAAGGTTACTCAGCCAATATATGCGTCTTCTTTCTATGCTTCTTCTACCTTGGATAATAATTGTCAGCAACTCATATTTTTCTCCCCTGGTTATGTGACAAAAATATTCCAGTTTTCTTGTTTTTATACTGTTCATAATTTCTAACTCCTTATTTAAACGTCGTAGCACTTCAACATTGGTAATACTTTGAACCCATTGAATTTTCAATATTCTTCTGTAACACCACATTTCGAACACTTCTATTTTTCTTATGTGTTGCCTCTTCAATGTCCAAGCTTCCATTCCGTATAGTAATATAGAAAATATGTATCATCCTAGAGCCCTCAATCTGAGAGGCAACTGAAGGTCTTTGTTTGTAAGCATTGTCTTCATTTTTATAAATTTTCAGTTTCACTTTCGATTCAGACTTTATTTTCTTTGCTTTGGTCATTTTTGTCATTAATCCAAGTTCCCAGATATTTGTATGTTTCAACTTTTTCTATTTGGGTTTGCTCTATCATTAACCTTTCATTTCCATGTGTTTTTGAGACAATCATAAATTTAGCTTTTGTCTTGTTTATTTTTAGTTCATAATCTTATACAATAATCGTTAATTTTATTTACCAATTCTTGTAGCGATTCCAGAGTGACTGCCATTATAACGGTGCCATCAGCAAATCTAATTTTATTTACTATTCTTCCATTTATAGAGATTCCATCACTTAGTTCCACTACCGCTTCCTGAAATATGGTTTCACTGTATACGTAAACAGTACTGGCGACAGAACACAGCCCTGTCTCACTGCTTGCTTTATATCAATATTCTCGGACTCTTGTTCTTCTATCTTTATATTGACCTTTTGATTCCAATACACATTGATAATTCGTAAATCTCATCTGTCTATATCTCTGTTCTTTAATAATTAGGTATATTAGTTTTTAATATCGGACCCTGTCGAATGCTTTTTCTAAGTCAATGAAACAGGAATAAATATCTAGGTTCACATCTAAGCATATTTGAGAGAGGAC
Source organism: Diabrotica virgifera virgifera (assembly GCF_917563875.1). Taxonomy (NCBI): domain Eukaryota; kingdom Metazoa; phylum Arthropoda; class Insecta; order Coleoptera; family Chrysomelidae; genus Diabrotica; species Diabrotica virgifera. The sequence continues at coordinate 62,694,327 of NC_065450.1, read as the reverse complement.
ATTAAACGCAAACAATGATGCCGCTCTTGTTCCAAGACTTTTGCGGAACCCAAATTGGGTATCATTCATATCATCTTCTATTATATAGCACAGACATAAATATAGACTATTGGGAAATCCGTCTATGCCTCAGCAGGGACTCAGAGACAAAAATATTTAATTTCATTCGGAACAGAGTTCACCAATTTTAACATAGTGTATAATGACTTCGTGTTTGTGCTTCCATATAACCAGTTGAACTTATTTTTTACTCCAGATGCTTTTGTAAGCAGCTTTGTTGGAAAAAGTCTCAATTGGGATAGCTATCCGTAAAACCAAATTTTGTGTTTCATTCTGCTCCAGACTCCTCTACCTTTATTTTGATTTCATTAGTGTACATCAATAAACAGATTTTAAAAATATTAGATCTTCTGATTTTCCAGTACCTAATTAACCTACATTCTTATTTAAAGATAAACATAAATCAAATTGCGTTATTTGCGTTTAAAAACTATTATAAAATAACACTGAGCAGCACTACACAAAAAAATAAACTACAAAACTCACCTCGAAGTCAGGCAACCCCGACAGCTTTCCAAATGCACTGCCAGTTGCCGCTAGTCCGCCGGAGATAAAAGCAAAATGGACGTCTTTATACATTTCCGTATTTGTTGGAAAATTTATATCCTTTACATTTGTTATTGTGTTTGGAATATTTACATTCGTTTTAAAAATTCTTGTGATGTTTTCTTTATAGATATACGGAAATGTCAGCCATCTAGTAAATGCACAACACAATGTAGCCCCCTTACATATTTCACTTCTTTGCTTGACATAAAATGAACATGACGGTTCACTCGGGCGATGACGCAATATCCAGCTGTTACAATCTAGAGGTGGAAGATAATTTTATTGCGAAACGGTTATATTTAAAAAATATTATCTTAACTAAAACTTTGTTTTTTTCACCCAATTTTGAACAAATGTGAAAACTTTGAATTATGTACGTCCTTCTGCCCGTCTGTCTGTTTGTCTGTTCTGTCTGTGATCACAACTCCTCCGTCATTATACCAGCTAGAATGACAAACGAGGTGTCAAATGAAAGCTTATAATCCAAGGATGGTACTAAAGGTGATACATTTGACCTAGGCTGTCTGTCCGTCTGTTCGTCCGACCGCGAATATAACTCCTATTTCATTATACAAGGTAGAATTACAAATGATGTGTCAAATGAAAGCTTATCTTATAATCCAAGGATAGTAATAAAGGTGAGAAATTTGACCTAGGCTGTCTGTTAGTCTGTCCGTCTGACCGCAAATATAAGTCCTCCGTCACTATACAAGGTAGAACGACAATCGAGGTGTCGGATGAAAGTTTATAATCCAAGGATGGTACTAAATGTGAGAAATTTAACATAGAACTTACGGTTTTAGAATTGCGACCAGAAGTACTGTTTGAAAGCCACCGGAATAGTACAAGTGATATATTATTCGACGCGCCTTCGTAAGACGAGAACAAATATATACTTCCGGTTTCATGACTGCCTGTCCGTCTGTCTTTCCGCTCGCGAATACAACTCCTCCGTTATTAATAAAGACAGAATGACAAATGAGGTGTCGAATGAAAGCTTATACCCCAAGGGAGATTTTTGATATCGGACTTCCGGTTTTAGAGTTGCAACCGTAAGTACCGTTTTAAAGTCACCGAAATAGTATAAGCGATATACCATTTGACGTGCCTTAGCAAGATCAGAATAAATATAAAATTTTGGTTTTTATATAATTTCCGGTTAAAAAGTTCTAACCAGAAGTGTCATTATAGTCGAAGAAATAGTTCATGTAACACATCAATCGAAGCGTATTGCAAAGTTGAGTTTGAATCTTTAGTTCCGGTTTTGAAGTTATTTCTGCTTAAACAATGTTTAAACAAAATTATAAGTTGATTTTTTAACCAAGAGGAGTAAACTAGAAAGACAGATTCACACAAGAAATTTACTAAAAAAGTCACCAAATTCATCTTCTTTTTTCGTTGATCCTATCAGCTTTCGATGATAATCCATACATATTATATTATACTAACATATCGCTAAAGAGTTCTAAAAACAAATGTTTTTATATAAAAGTAGACTAAAAATCTAAAACTTAAAGGAATAATGCAGAAAACACAAAAAATCGCGGATATACTTAATTAACCTATAAAATGACAGAAGTGACAAAATTTGATAAATGTCATTAGTGTCAAAATTTATTAACAATGGAGTAAACTTGCCTGCGGTTGGACCAATTAGAAACAAGCATTACGGCGCGGTAAATTTGAATCACTCCTCTTGGTTAAAAAACAAACAATAGTAAAATCGTACACTAATCGAAGCAAAGTTACACGAGGAGGTCAAATATCGACTTCTAGTTCTACTTTCGATTACTTTGGGTGAAAGCATAGGACTTATCAAGCCCAATTACTTGTTTATTTGCGTATGGTTCTTTTCATGAGGATTTTTCAGTGCGTCACAAATGATAGAAAAAAAGGTAAGTCCGTGATAATACACATTTACCTATAACATTTATTCTAACGTGACATTTTAGTTAAATCTGACAGTTGTCAAATTTTATTTGCCATTGGGCATATTAATCAGTTGTCTTTATTGCATTTATAAAATGGTATTTTCTTTGATTTGTATAGTCTTATAAATTGTACAGATTATATTCGTAGATATGTATAATTATTCAATAAATTTTTTTCTGTTATAGCGCCATCTACCGACAACTAGAATAATCACCGAACTAGAATAATTACCAAAGTATACACCGACGTGCCTTTTTTTCTGTCATATAAAATTTAATGCGTTAGAAAGAAATCGAAAAACTGTGACGCACTGATAAATGCTCATGAGAAAATGCATATTTAAATTCATGTATGGTTCTTTTCATGAGCATTTTTCAGTGCCTCACAGTTTTTCGATTTCTCTCTAACGCATTAAATTGTATGTGACAGAAAAAAACTCACGTCGCTGATTACATTTCGTCGGTGACATTTATAACATTTAATCTAGCTCTCAATAGATGGCGCTAATAATATAATATTAAATAATATTATATTATTCTATATAAAAAAAATTTAATCGTTAAGACTATACAAATCAAAGAAAATACCATTTTATAAATGCAATAAACACAATTGATTTGTTTTTATATTAAATTGCAAATAAAATGTGACAACTATCAGATTTAACTAAAATGTCATGTTAGAATAAATGTCATAAATGTGTATTTATCACGGACTAACCTTTTTTTCTATCATTTGTGATGCACTGAAAAATGCTCATGAAAAGAACCATACGTTTTGTAATAAATTAAGTCAGTTAAAAAGTATTAATTTTATAAAGTTTTCGTTGAACATGTTATGATCCATTTCGAAACTACAGAGAAATTTTTGAATTATATTGTCTAATTGTTTGATTGTGATTAATTTAAGCACGGCCAGCCAGATTTACACAAAAGAAATATATTTACTTAAACTACAAACAACGAATATAATATAGACGCATAGGTGTCTATATTGGTTGCTACAAACGTAGACATATAATACATAATATAGACTACAATCTATAACTGTTCCCTTAGTGCGACAGAGAAAAGTATTTGTAAACAGGGTATGCATCCCTTTCTAATCGACGAGTTTATCAAATCGGCGGAAGTGGGAAAGTCACGTGATTCACGTGATTGATAAACGCTGCTGATTAGAAAGGGATCCATAACCTGTTTACTTATCTGTCGCACTGGGGAATAATAGTAGTCTAAGAGCTGGGATCGGATTTTGTGCGTGATAAGTAATATGGAAAAACTATAATTAGTTGTGTACATGACTTTCACCAACGGCCGGAAACCAGAGTGGTGGCCGAGGGTAGTTATAAGGGGTCAAAGTCGCGGTTTTTATTATTATTTTTATGACGCTCATGATCGAGATAGTGCACCAAAATTTGGGAATAAGTAGGTCATGACGTACCTAAGTAAAATCTTTAGGGGCGCAACGCTGCGTGGCCGACAAAGGGGTGGGGGTAGGGGTGAATATAAAAAATATAAGGGGCTTTCTGCGACGTTCCTGATTGAGATAGTGCACCAAAATTTGGGTATAAGTAGACCATGACATAAGTAAGTAAAATCCCCAGAGCCGGAAACCAGTGTGGCGGACGAGGTTAGTTATAAGGGGTAAAATTCGCGGTTTTTATTTTTTTTTGTGGCGCTCATGATGGAGATAGTGCACCAAAATTTGGGAGTAAGTAGGTCATGACGTATCTAAGTAAAATCTCTAGGGGCGGAACGCTGCTTGGGGTACAAAGGGGTGGTAGGCAGGGGTGAGTATAAAAATATATGGGGTTTTTTCGCCGTTTGTGATCGAGATAGTGATCACGAACGTCGCAAAAACCTCTTATATTTTTTATATTCACCCCTGCCCTACCCCTTTGTCGGCCACGCAGCGTTCCACCCTTGGAGATTTTACTTAGTTACGTCATGACCTGCTTATTACCAAATTTTGGTGCACTATCTCGATCATAAGCGTCACAAAAAAAATAACAAAAACCGCGACTTTAACCCCTTATAATTACCCTCGTCCCCCACTCTGGTTTCCGTCTCTGGGGATTTTACTTAGTTATGTCATGGTCTACTTATTCCCAAATTTTGGTGCACTATTTCAATTACGGAGGTCGCAAAAAAGCCATTATATTTTTTATATTCACCCCTACCCCCCTCTTTTAAGTTTTTACCGATCTCGATCATGAGCGTCACAAAAAAAATAATAAAAACGGCGACTTTGACCCCTTATAACTACCCTCGTCCCCCACCTCAGGTTTCCGGCTCTGAGGACTTTACTTAGTTATGTCATGGTCTACTTGTTCCCAAATTTTGGTGCACTCTCTCAATCCCGAACGTCGCAAAAAAACCCTTATATTTTTTGTATTCATCCCTGCCGCACCCCTTTGTCGGCCACGCAGCGTGCCACCCCTAGAGATTTTACTTAGTTACGTACCCCTACTTATTCCCAAATTTTGGTGCACTATCTCGATCATGAGCGTCATAAAAAAATAATAAAAACCGCGACTTTGACCCCTTATAACTACCCTCGTCCCCTACTCTGATTTCCGGCTCTGGGGATTTTACTTAGTAATCTTATGGTCTACTTATTCCCAAATTTTGGTTCACTATCTCAATCACGAACGTCGCAAAAAACCCTTTATATTTTTTATATTCACCCCCTACCCCCACCCCTTTGTCGGCCACGCAGCGTTCCGCCCCTAGAGATTTTATTTAGTTACGTCATGACCTACTTATTCCCAAATTTTGGTGCACTATCCCCGTATAGTTTTTCCACATTACTTATCACGCACAAAATCCGCTTCTATCTCTCCAACTATAGTTTTAGATTGCAGTGCGCAGTCTAGTTGTCTATGATTTTGTTTAAGTTAAGTTTTTAAGTTTTTACCGATTACTATATCCGCTTCATTATATCCCAACTCTACGATTTCAATCCAAAATTCGAAGTTAATAAAATTAGCCGCATGCCACGATAGAAGACGTCTTTAGCGTCAAAAATTGTTTTGAACAACAAAATAATGTTCCCATATGTTTTATAGATTATTTAAAGGCTTTCCCTTATTCCAAATAACTAATATCTACAACAGGTATTGAGGAGCTAGAATTTGATTACCGTTTAACTGTTTGATTACAGTTAATTTGAACAGTTAAAAATCTTGCAAATAAATATTTTATGACGATGAATAATTCCATTTACCAATATTTTTACCAATAGAAATAATCATTATATTATGTGTTAATAATACCTATTTTAACTATTTAGAATGGGAAATAAGCCACAATATTATTAAAAAATGATTTTTATTGGAATCCATTATTGGCTAATATATTTATATGGAGGATTTCGAAACTAATATCATTTCTAAACAAAATTTAAAACCCACTGTATGGTGGAGATATGTAGATGATGTGTTTTCAATATGGCCTCATAGATCAGAATTGTTGGATACATTCCTGAATATTATAAACGATCAAGAAGAGACAATAAAATTTACAATGGAAAAGGAATATAATAACACCCTGCCTTTCCTCGATGTTTTAGTCTCAAAGAAGGATACTGGATATGAGACTCAAGTGTATAGAACAGGGCCGGCGATAACTGGCCTGAAAGGGATGCACTGCAGGCGGGCGCCCCTGTTTGGGGGTCGCCAAAATGACCTTTTTTCTGTCGGTGCTATACAAAATACTAATTTAAAAAACACCGAAGGGCGCCTATGCTTCTTTTGCAGGCGGGCGCCTTATACCAGGCCCGGACTGGCCCGCCGGCCCACCGGCCCTCGGGCCGGTGCGCCTTTTGCCTTCGTTAGTACCTATCTATCCATAAAAAAAATTAAACTGGAAAAAATTTTTTTTGAACTTTTACACAAAGATGATGCAGCTACCATTCCCCTAAAAAATGTTTTTACATGCCTCAGTAATCAGAATCCTACATAATGAAGCCAGTCGGTACAACAAAAAACAACTTGTATCAGGCATCAGATAATCAAATAGCTTAGCTACGACGGACGGCGCCCTCGAAGACCATTTTTACGATTCGGGCGCCTTTCATATGTATCAATATTCGCTGTTTCTTTTATAATAGTTTGGATGCAACTAGCGGCGCCCTCGAAGACAATTTTTACGATTCCGGCGCCTTTCGTGGGTAATTTCCGCTGTGTGTATTATAATAAATAGCTTAGACGCGGCGCCCTCGAAGACGATTTTTACGATTCGAGCACCTTTCATAGGTATCAATATCCGCTGTTTTTTTATAATAAATAGTTTTGATGCAACGAGCGGCGCCATCGAAGACAATTTTTACGATTCGGGCGCCTTTCGTAGATATCAATTTCCGCTGTGTCGAAGACAATTTTTTCGATTCAGGCGCCTTTGGTAGGTATCAATCTCCGCTGATTCTATTTTAATAAATAGCTTAGATGCAACTAGCGGCGCCCTCGAAGAAAATTTTTATCGGCGCCCTCGAAGACATATAGGTATCAATTTTCGCTGTTTCTACTATAATAGAAATAGCGGATATTTTTACATACGAAAAGCGCCCAAATTGTAAAAATGGTCTTCAAGGGCACTGCGTCTCGCATCTAAGCTATTTGATTATCTGATATCTAATATAAAGAGTGTTACATGTTACATCCCACAATTGGCCTAAATATACAGGTGTATTTTTCTGCGCTCCATAACTACAGTATACATACTGGATTGTTGCGCCCCAGAATCCTAAATAATGAAGCCAGACAATGAACAAAATACAACTTGTCAACATGTATCAGGTATCAGATAATCAAATAGCTTAGGTGCGATGCGCGCCGCCCTCGAAGATCATTTTTGCGATTCAGGCGCCTTTCGTAGGTATCAACCCCCGCTGATTATATTTTAATAAATAGCTTAGATGCAACGAGCGGCGCCCTCGAACACAATTTTTACTTCTATATTATACATATAATATTGTTGCGCCCTAGAGTGCTACATAATAAGTCCAGTGGGTACAACAAAATTCAACTCGTTCAACTCATATCAGGCATTCTTTATCTAATCTGATACCTTTAAAGCTAATCTGATACCTAATACCTTGTTGAATTTTGTTGTATCCTTCTTACTCTAATACAATTTGTCCTCAGATATTCATGCCGCTCATTCCACCATTATGGTTGTTTCCTTTCGTACCTCCCGTTTGACTTTACATAAGCCAACTGTGATGTCGCACTTAGACCCTCGATCAACTTACTTACATCCTCGCATCTCGAACCAATCAAGCCAACAGCATCCATAAAAACCTCCTCATTTAAAAGTCTCTTTAGATCGATATCTCTATCTTCCTGTTTCTTTCTTTTACTCATTATTTCAAAACTCACATATTTATGTAAGCTGAGCGACTCTTCTTCCAAAACAGTCTAGCTTATGACCCTGTTTAGAAGTGACGTTGAAACCAGTGAGATGTTCAGAAAGGATTCACTATTATCTCTCACAAACGTAGGTGCCTTATCGTCATTTAGCAAAGTAATCCCTGTGGCGTCTATCCATTCTGATAGGTGTTTCCCTGTCCCATCAGATCTCCTATGTTTAATAATTCTTTGTCGAGAGACCAACTTTACATTGGACTCCTGAAAGAGGACCACGTCACAACTTTCTCTTCGTGCAAGTGTTTCTGCAACATCGTGAGTGGTCCTCGCCCTTCCCATATTTATTTGAAGGAACTTCGTATTAGATGGTTTTTGTCTGATTCCTGGTCCTAGGTGCTTTCATCGACCCTTTCTTCGTCTCTTGTGGCAGGGTCTCTCTTGAGGCCCCGCTTTTCCAGGATCAGTTTTTTATACTCCGAGAACTGTAAGCTGTCGGCTCTGTGACCGGACTTTACACGTAAGACAGAAAGTCGCCTCATTACTTTAATCTCGTGCCTAGTGCCCCCTTGCCTGATCGGTAGCAGGAGTCCGATTTGTTTTTTCCCTTGCAGTCGGTTTTACTATGCCCGAATTGCAGGCATCTGAGGCACCGCTGAGGCACATGCACACTCTCTCGTATCTTGCACGACTTCCGGCCAATGGGTATATGTTCTCTTTCCAGCGCCTTCTTGGCTGCGATTCCGACTGTAACGGTTGTATTTCCTTCTCAATTTTCTCATAGAGACGAGTTTGACGTCGTTAGACTTCCTGCTGCCGGTATACCTTCAAACCATTTTCAGGATTTCTTCCTTTGTGACATCTCCGTCTATATCAAATATTTTCACCAGGTTCTGATAGCTCCGGACATCTTCTACTGTGTTTCCCTCCGTGCGGGTCACGATAGCCTTCTTCAGGTGCTCGGCTTGTTCTTTTTCTGCCACTTCGAGGTTGAGCTCCCCGCCCCTAATCTTCTTAGCGCTTTTGACGGTAATCCTTTCCTTCCTCGTGTCTGCGCTACCCTTAATTAGCAACTCGGCGTAGGATTTTCCACCTCCCTTCACAATCAACTTCTGCGTCCCCTCGATCATACTCCTCAGTGAGAGGTGGATGTCCATACCCAAGAAGATTACTTTCAGGATTTGCCTGATGTTCCTACTTCTATAGCCCCCAATTATTAAGAGTAATGGAGGGCTATGATAATATAATTACTCTGATCTCCAGTGTCTCCATGTCTTCCCTCAATTTCAAAAGAATTGCCAGTAGTCTCTTATCCCTGTCACCCATTTCTCTACAGGAACCATGAAAATAGTCTGACGATTTCCCCTGTTCTCTTCCTCCTGACCCTTTCTTGTAATTGTGGTCATAGTATTAAGTTAAAGGTACTTCATCTCTCTTGGGCTGTATGTAGATACTACCGGTTTTTCCCTTATCAGGTCGTGGTACCTTTTCCCCTCACCGGAAAGTCCTTGTTCCATGACCACTACTAAGTCGCCTGCAGATTTATTCCATTTTCCCGGTTTCGCGACCGCATATAGATATTTTCTTCCCATTCGACTTTATTATAATGTCGTTTATTTTTTCAAAGCCTCTTTCACCTGAGTTCGGGACTGTTGCGATCATTTCTATCTCTCTTTCACTAAGTTTTTCGGGGAAGAACTTTCGAAGTCCATTGATGTGGACACACTTGCCTTCTCCTTACTTCTTTCTTCCTCGTCGGTTTTCTCCACTTTCTATCTCGTTTCTTAATGCTGCCGAGGGTGACTTGTCTGAAAGTGCTCTCTATGTCTTCGGTGACACTCTTAAGGTTTATACATACATCATTCTTGATCTCGACCTTCGTGTTTGTATGGTCAGACATTAGTCTCACTAAATTATTTGTAACTCTCGTTTCTCCATTGCTCTTACCATAGTCTTATGTCGGAGTTCTCCTCCTTCTCTCTACATATTTTTCCCTAAGTGAGGAGCTCCTTTGCAAGGTTGCTTCCCCTGAAACATCCGTCTTGGTGAGGTCCCTACCCCTGACCGAATATCTTCTAACCGAAGACCCTCTTCTTCCGAAGATTATAGTTTCCTCCTTATTCTTTTCCTCTTTGCTAAGTACTTGCCTTTTGTTCCCTTCACTACTGATATTGATGTAGTTGATGATGTTCCATATCATCTCATTCATTCATAGTTTGTTCCAGCTGCACCACCACTGATGACTCACTCCAATGTCTCCGGACTAAAAGGGATACTGGGAAACTGAAGCTATATTTTTGTGGCATCTTAATATAATTTATTATTCCCAATAAAAATAGTAAATTACTTCATGGAGTTAAATTAAAATTAAACTTAAAAAAATTCACGAGTAATATTGATTAACTTTGCATAAAAAGTTTGATGTAAAATTTTAGGAAGGGGGTCTGGTGCCTTTGTTTAGATATTAGGTTGGCGCCTTTTTTAGAATTTGGGTTGGCGCCTTTTTTAGAATTTGGGTTGGCGCCTTTTTCATGAGCCAGTCCGGCCCTGCCTTATACCCTAGCGCCGGTACTGGTATAGAAAACCAACACATACCAACAGATATCTCAATTACAAATCAAATCACAACATCAACGTTAAAAAGGGAATCATAAAATCCTTGTATGATAGAGCCAAAATTACTTGTTCTAACGAAAATTCATTTTTAGAAGAAAAACAATTCTTAACATCTGTTTTATTAAAAAATGATTATCCTTTATCGTTTATAAATAAGGAATTGTCAAGATTGGATCGAATGGAACAGAACAACATAGAACGGGATCCTACAACATTCATAAGAAATAATACGAGGAAAATATCAATACCATACATAAAAGGACTATCCGAGAAACTTAAAACAATAGGAAATAAATTCAACATTTCAACAACATTCAAAACAACCAACACATTGAGATCTATTCTATCTAAAACTAAACCTGACAATGAACAAGAAAGGACAAAGAATTGTATTTATAAAATACCCTGTGAATGCGAACAGTTTTATATAGGTGAAACATCAAGACCATTAAATGTTAGAATAAGTGAACATCAATCTTATATTAAAAATAGAGAATTTGATAGATCTCAAATATGTCAACACGCATGGGATAATGAACATAGCGTTCAGTGGAGAGATTCAAGTATATTCCTGAAAGAAACAGATAGTAAAAAGAGAAAAATCAAAGAAGCGGCTCTAATTATGCTAAACGAAACCAATTGTGTCGCAAATTCCTCGGTGGAATGCAGTAGGATGTGGATACCCATACTGAAAGAGGAAGTCAATAGAAAGAAAATACCACAATTAGTAAGTCAATAGTCGAGTTAGTACATATTTTATATTTTAGTATTACTTATATATCCATGTATTATTGATATTATTGATAATTTAAACAAAATTATAGTAAAGTCAGAATTTGATATTAATTTTGAGAGTAAATTAAATGTAAGACCAAATACTTACGGTGTCGGGATAGTATCACGAGGTTTTTCCTGGTTTTCCCTCGTGATTTACTATGAGATCTCTAACGCGAGAATGTTAATGTCACCGTTGCATGTGGTTGTCTTTTTAAAGACAGATCACATGCTATGATTTTTTTTGTGACGGATATTCTTGAGTTGAGGTTGATTTCATGTAATCGAATGAACTATCTTTCAGTAAAGTCGTCCCAGGAACGCAACTCATAAATATTGGCAATATCATTTTAAAGTCTTCTACTTTAAAATGTATTATATGTATCTGAATTGCCGATATAAATGAGTCAAATTAAATAAATTATTAGAAGAATTTTTTTACTAAGCAACAACATTTTTGTTTATGTTAATAGTATTTTGTATTTTGACAACGGCACCCGATTGGGGCGTCGAAACGTTAATAAAAATCATTTTTTAATAATATTGTGGCTTATTTCCCATTCTAAATAGTTAAAATTGTAAAAATGCCACAAGAAAATAGCTTCAGAACAACATTAATAATACCTAATTCAGTAAATAGCCAACTACTTGTAGAAACACGAAATTGGCGAGTTTATGTGACTCAGTTGCACTTTATTATACTCTGTTACCAGTCTCATTTGTGGTTACAATGGTTATATACCCACGCTGGCGCTCGGGACCGGCTAGTGACTGAAAATTTTGAAGGAGCGACGGCGTAAGCCCGTAAGCGCGCTGTGTATATCAGTAGCCCTGTTACCAGATTTAAATTTGGTTACAGTACCTATAAAAACTGTGCGTGCAGTTAACCATGGATGAGTAATGATGGATCAACTACTTGAAAAGTAATTCTCCTTGTATAATTTTGAAGAAAAAAATGAGATTATTGGAAATGAAAGACCTATTTTAAAGAATTTAAAAAAGGAATCAAAAAAAGTAGTGCGATATTTTAAATTTAGTTGGGACAGTGAAAATCCTTGGTTATGTGGTTGCAAGAAAAATAGACTGTATGGTTAGACATGTCTTCTGGTTTCTACAGAAAAATGGGTGGACCAGGTTCACGATTTAAATAGTTTTAGAGTTTTAAAAAGGAGACATGAAATTTTTCCGTTACCTACATGTAAGATGTATACCCAATTTGATTCAGTTTGGCAAAACAAGAATCGAAAGTTCGCTTAACCAAGCTTTTAAAGCCAATGTTGCTAAACATAATGAGTTTGTTAAAAAAATAGATAGGTATATCCTTAGCACACTTATAATAGATACCGTATGTTTTTTGGCCAAACAAGAATTAGCGTTTCGTGGTCATTTTGGGGGCGACGACTCTGACAATCAAGGCAATTACAGGGATTTGTTAACATTAATTGCCAAAAAATATCTAAAATTTTGCCAACATTTAGAAACATCAACTGTTTTTTCGAGAGTTTCAAGTGATATACTAAATGATATTGAAGCTGTATATACATTTAGCCATATTTTCATTTTTTTAAATAAGATTTTTTGCATCTGGTTTTGGTAACACTTTAGAAAAAGTCACGCGTCGCCATAGGCCCGTACTAAAAAAGTTGTTTGGATTCTATTGTATATACGATATTGTAAATCCCTGCTGTTCTTAACCTTTAACTACCCGTGCATCAAGTTATAACATAACTACACGCGTGGCGTACTTTGTACGCCACAAGAAAATACACTTAAAAACAGCGGATTTGTTTAATTTTTTTTGAAAAAATACACTTAGTTGTTTGTTGTAAACCTTATTCGGCATCAGCGAATACTTGGAGTTCCTTCTCAGTAAGCCAATTGGGATTTATAACTGGAATCATGGAATAACTGGATTCCATGATAAATAAAATTACTAATAAAAATTTTTTTTAAATGTGATTTTTTACAGGAGAAAAAGTATTGTTTACAAAGAAAAATATATTTTTTGCCATAATGACTAAAAAACAATTAAAATATATACTTATATTACGACTTATAGTAATATAATCCTGGGGTATATTGTCCACCACCGGAAACAACAAATAATAAAATGTAAATTACGATCTTCCCAGAACGCCGATTATAACGAAACTAAAACCAAACTGTAAAGCACATTCCAGTGATAGGTTAGAAAAATAAGCAAGGTCAAAAATTAAATTTTTAAATATATTTCCAGTAGAATTCTTATATCTGGCGTACAAAGTACGCCAGCGCGTGTAGTTAAAGGTTAAATTTTTGACTGAAAATAATTTGAAAGAAGATTTTTCTGATATAGTTTGAGTTCTTCAAGTAATCGTTACAATGCCAATGACAACAGCAGAAGCAGAACGATGTTTCCCTACATTGAAACGTATCAAAACTTTCCGACACTTTTCCGAAAAAGTCCGACACTTATTAAAATGCCCAGTTGGTGATAAATACCAGTCTGATTTTTGCATGAGAGTTTAATGAAAGGGTAAAAGGTAACAAATCAATTGGAAGTTCTGTCCGACAAAATACTTGCATGGAACATTTTCTTAGTCTGACGTTCCAAATTTTTAACCTGTTCCACAATTAAAACTTCCCCTGTTCCAGTGTTCCCGTCCATCAAAGTTTGTTCGACGAGACACCCTTAAGCTATTAACAAAATTTCAGCTCGCTATTAATCAACTTTTTTTGGTACGCGGGATCCAGGACTATATTAGTTCTTATCAGTTTTGACATTTTATAGTCATATTCAAGCTTTGTGATTGCTACCTACCATACTCATGACCCAAAAAAGTTATAAAAATATTAGTCATCAATTAGCTCATCTCCCTGCTGAAAGTGTCAGTCATAATTATTGTATAATGCGTAAATTTCGAAAAGTTATTCGCGAAGAAAACGATTTATAAAGTTAAGTCTTTAAGGCCGTACTTTTAATTTAATAAAGTTAAATTTGTTATTCAAGACCTCCTTTCCGAGATGGCCTATTTGGTAATAAAACCGCGAGCTATATGCGATTGATTAAAAACAATTTTACTTCAAGATGGCAATCTCGGTTTAAGAGCCGTATTTTCCAATAAAATAAGATAAAATGTTTTGCTTTAAAAGGTATACATTATAAAAGTAAATTTAATGAAAGAATTTCTCTTAGTAAAAGATATAATTATTTAAAAACCCTTAAAAGGGTCGCAAATATCACAAAACGTTTCCGCTTTCTAAAAAGAGCATCATCAGTGTTACATAAAATGTAAAAAGTATAACCGTATTACGGCCAGGCCCGGCTCAAGACGAAATTTTCACCCGGGTAAAGATCCTTTGAGTCGCCCCCCGCTTCTAGTAAAAACCCCTATAAAAACAACACTTTTCAACACTTTTCAACACTTTTCGAGTAACTGCTTATTTTAAGACCTTTGACAGCCCCACTGTAAAAATGTTCGTGTTAAATCAACACAGCATGATATCACAGGATGTTAACACCTTTTGTGTGTTTCATATTGACACCGTCTGTGTGTAATTTGGACACCAACTGTGTGTTATATTGACACCGTATGTGCATATGACACACAGACGGTGTCAATCTGACACTCACAAAAAGTGTGTAATACCAAATAAATGTAATTGGATAGTAAATCAACGCCATTTTGTTTGACATAACCGTTGTATATTTTGCACAGTGTCAGTTAAAGAAACAGAAGACTTTGGACACAGTTTGGACGTAAAGTATATTTACATTGTATTTAAAAATATTATATAAAGAAAAATGAACAATATCCTGGTGTCAATGATGTAATTTAGTCTGATAGGCTTCTCTAAGTATTGCAAGTCTAGTTTACAAAGGCAACTTTACGAGTCTTTTTTTCAGCAAAGTCCTTAATGATGTTCCTTAAATCAAGTCGTTGTGTTCTTGGGACATAGTGGATCTTAAGTAGTTTTTAATTAACTTAAGTTTAGAAAAGCTTCTTTCTCCAGATGCAACACTTACTGGAAGAGAAAGAAGAATTCTTAGAGCTACACAAACGTTTGGAAAGTTCTCACTTAAAGAATGTGATAAAATAAATTTCAAAATGTCCTTTGGTTTATCTCCACAATCATCGGGTAGAACTGTTTCCAGCAGTAAGAGTTCCTGATACATATGGTGTCCTTCAACATCACGGTGCTCTCCATCAGTTAGAGATACCTGCAGGTCTGCACATTTAGTCATTAGAGTATTGATGTCTTCTCTTTTCAGTTTGTAAAGAAATCCAAACGTGTCATTGTGGGTGGATAACTGAGAAAATCTCTCTTCAAGTGATGCGATTGTTGTGTCCAAAATGTAGAGGTAAAATTTACTTCTGAAGTTTTTTTTTTGATCCACAACTGCTTCATCTCGTACCTCATAATCAAATTGGCGCTTGACTCTCCTTGGTCGAACTTGTTGTTCAGAATCAGAAAGGAAGGTTGTGGATCACCAACTTAGTGGATCGCCCGCTGTTGGTGGTCGACAAAGCTGAGGAGCTGCGAATGCAAGGGCGCCTCCGGCGCCCTTACATTCGCGGCGTCACGGGCAAGCGCCCGGTTTGCCCGGTCCTTAAGCCGGGCCTGATTACGGCCGGTTTCACCAACGACAAATAGTAGTTTATTCTTTGAATAAAGTTATTCGACCAATAAACTGACATTTCTCCATTTTACTAACGCCAAATGAGACTTATTTTATGTATTTATCAAATAGATATTTACTCTTCGAATAAATTGGTAAATTAATCTCGCTGTAAATATTAAGAAGAAAGTAAGTTTGCCAGTTTAACTTTAAATTATCAAAATTATATTGAAACAAAATATAAATGTAAACGTCTAATGAATTTTATTCGACGAATAGTTAGTCATTGATTTATTTGTTATTGGTGAAACCGGACCACACAAAATGTTAAAACATTTAACACACAACACAAAACATTTGAACACATTTAAACAAAAAACTTAAAGTTAAAATGTTGACCAAGGTAAAAAAACAAAATTTGGTTATACTTACAGGTTGAGCCACCCAAAAATACAGAGGTTAAAACCTTTTAAATGTTGACTAATGTCGAACATTGTTAAATTAAATATGAAATCAAAAGGATGGATATACTCCTTCAGGATAGGCCCTGGGGCACTATACAGTTATACTCTAGGCTAATTAGCAAAATACAAGGAAAAGTTATTTACCAGCAATTTTATTGCTGGAATCGAATCTTATTATTGTATGTATTAATAATATAGGTATGCAAAGTCCGCAGATAGTGTGCTACTTTTTTTATAAACAAAATGGCGCCCGAAAATCGTGTTTTTTTCAATTTTTGCTCTATAACTCCAAAGATTTTAACTTTACACCAAAAACACTCAAATAAACATTCACCGCAATTAAATTCTGCATAGAGATTTGTTTTTCTCGATTCACTTCGACGAAAACTTTCCCCGGAAAATGCGGGTTTTTCCAACAAAATCTTTAATTTTCAACTTAAATTTAAGATAAGAAATTGTTAATAAATAATTAAATATCTTGGTAATGTAAAAGCCCTTTTCATATAGATTATAATTCCAGAAGCCGATGGAAATTGAATGAACAGTTTAGCAACAATTGAATTGTTAATTAAAAATTTACGGTTGCTATAATAACGATAATAATTATGATGCATAAGAATAACTATGATTTTTTCATAAAAATACACTATACCCATCTAATGTACTTTACAGAATTGAAATTGGACTATTCAAGCGGACTCAGGAATATTTTAAAATTATAAGCAATTTTTTGGCTTATAAACAAATAGGAAATATCTCGGGAAATATTAAACTAAATTAAATTGTGAAAACGGTGTTCGCAAAACAGCGGCAAGATGCTTCTTTTAAAAGAAAAGACATTTAATTACGACGAGTGGTTCCTGAGATGCAATCGGTCAAAGTTGACCGGAATTAACGGCAAAGATATAAACAATACGATCATAATTTTCAAACCATCACCTTTTTATTTTTGTCCTCTTTCTCCACACCAATTTTCATATCTTTAAAATACTCATAACATATATTATTATAATAAAAACTATCGATAATACGTGGGAACATTGCCAAAAATAGCAAAATTCCAATCAAAAATTAGGTTGGAGAAAATGTAACCCTCAAAGTTCAAAACCGGTATACGTTAAAAAAATGCATTTTCTCGGCTTCCCATGGAGCAATTTCCTTCATTCTTTTTTTGTTCCCTAATTACTCCAGTGGAGCCATCGAACTAACGTATTATTAAATGTCAAACTTGCTTTTATTTTGTTATAATAGATTAATTTATTTATAAGAACAGAAAACTACATATTTTTTCCAGTTGTAGGCTTTTTTTAGATAAACTTACTACAAGTGTACCTTATAAAGTTAAAAACATAAATATTCTCATTTGAAAGCTGTATAATTATTTAAACAATTTTTATTTAAACAAATTAAAATTTTGTGTTATAATAAATAAATTAATTGATTATAACAAAACAAAAGCAAGTTTGACATTTAATAATGCGTTAGTTCGATACCTCTACTCGAGTTACTTGGGAACAAAAAAGAATGAAGGAAATTGCTCCATGGGAAGCCGAGAAAATGCATTTTTTTAACGTATACCGATTTTGAACTTTGTGGGTTACATTTTCTCTAACCTAATTTTTGATTGGAATTTTGCTATTTTTGGCAATTTTCACACGTATTATCGATAGTTTTTATTATAATAATATATGTTATGAGTATTTTAAGGATATGCAAATTGGTGTGGAAAAAGAGGACAAAAATAAAAAGCTGATGGTTTGAAAATTATGATCCTGTTGTTTATATCTTTGCCGTAAATTCCGGTCAACTTTGACCGGTTGTATCTCAGGAACTACTCATCATAATTAAACGTTTTTCCTTTTAGAAGAAGCATCCTGCCGCTGTTTTTCGAATACCGGTTTTAAAATTTAATTTAGTTTAATATTTCCCGAGATATTCAATTTGTTTATAAGCCAAAAAATTCTTTATAATTTTAAAATATTCCTGAGGCCGCCTAAATAGTCCAATTTCAATTCTGTAAAGTACATTATATAGGTATAGTGTCTTTTTATGAAAAAATCATAGTTATTCTTATGCATCGCAATTATTGTCGTTATTATAGCGACCGTAAATTTTTAGTTAACAATTTAATTGTTGCTAAACTGTTCTTTCAATTTCTATCGGCTTCTGGAAATATAATCTATACGAAAAGGGCTTTTGCTTTACCAAGTTATTTAATTATTGATTAACAATTACTTATCTAAAAGTTTAGTTGAAAATTAAAAATTTTGTTGGAAAAACCCGCTTTTTCCGGGGAAAGTTTTCGTCGAAGTAAATCGGAAGAAACACGTCTCTATACAGAATTTAATTGCGCTGAATTTTTATTTGAGTGTTTTTGGTGTAAAGTTAAAATCTTTGGAGTTATAGAGCAAAAATTGAAAAAAACACGATTTTCGGACGCCATTTTGTTTATAAAAAAGTAGCACACTATCTGCGGACTTTGCATACCTATATTATTAATATATAAAATCATAAGATTCGATTCCAGCAATAAAATTGCTGGTAAATAACTTTTCCCAAAAATGGCCTATTCTCCGATAATCAGCCCAGACTATTAGGCATTATACAGTGTGGCAAAGCGAAATAGAATAAATTAATTATTTTAAGGAAAAATCCCGAAAAAACGTCGAATTTTATTTTTTCTATTACAATTTTTTGACATATACAGAGAGAGTCTGAAATTTGGAATAAATTCAATATCTCAAATACTAATTATTTTTTTGAAAAATGGTCAGACCTGTCGATTTGTATTTCAAATTGTCCTCTTTGACATACAATAATAATGTATACAGGGTGTCCCAATTTAGAGATATCACGTCATCGTTGATTTTCTTAAATGACAACACTGTCATTTTGATAGCTATTTTGATAGGGTGTGTAAAGTTATACATAACTGTCAAATATAAAATTTTTGTTTCCTACCATTTACAAGATAATAGAAAATAACCAAGTTATGTCTGTAATTTGGAATAAATTCAATAATTCAAATATTTATTTATTTATTTATTATTCATTTACGGACCGAAGTTCATTAGTACATGATACAATTAAAATTTTTTACAATTAAAATGTCACACAAATTAGAAAAATAAGATCTAGTAGATACAAAATTGGTAAATACATAACAAACAATAATAAAGAATAAACTTACTTGCTCTCATTCAACAATTGAGAGCTAGAACATTTTGAAATTGACAAATACAACTTATCCTAGAACAAAGACAATAACAGTAGTTGACAAATCAGTCTTGAAATTAGAACATTAAGTTAAGTATAAATATAATTGTGTGGAAAACGCAGTAAAGTCGTTCACAAAGAAATCAATTTGCGGAGATAATGTGTTTGCTAATTTAAGAGTTTTAGAGAGATAGGAACTTGAACTATAATATTAATTGTTTTTTTGAAAAATGTTTGGACCCGTCGATTAGTATTTCAAATTGTCATTTTTGACATACAATAATAATGGATACAGGGTGTCCCAATTTAGAGATATGACGTCATTATTGATTTTCTTAAATGGCAACACTCTCATTTTGATATAGTACAGTTATACATAACTGCAAAATTTCAAATTTTTATTCCTTACCATTTACAAGATAATAAAAAATAACAAAGTTATGAAAACAAGTAATCAAATAATAATTGAATTATTTAATTATTTCAACTAAGCAAATGCTCATAATGTTGCCCTTAATTATTGTCAAATAGTCAATGGGCAACATTATGAGCATTTGCTTAATTGAAATAATTAAATTAAATTATTATTCGATTACTTGTTTTTCGTAACTTTGTTATTTTTTATTATCTTCTAAATGGTAGGGAATAAAAATTTGAAATTTTGCAGTTATGTATAACTTTACAACCCTATTAAAACAGCTATTAAAATGACAGTGTTACCATTTAAGAAAATCAACGATGACGTCATATCTCTAAATTTGGACTCCCTGTATATATTATTATGGTATGTCAAAAATGACAATTCAAAATACTAATCGACGTGTCTGAGCATTTTTCAAAAATACAATTATTATTTGAATTATTGAATTTAATCCAAATTACAGACATAACTTTGTTATTTTTTATTATCTTGTAAATGGTAGAGAATAACAATTTGATATTTGCCAGTTATGTATAACTTTACACACCCTATCAAAATAGCTATCAAAATGACACTATTGCCATTTAAGAAAATCAACGATGACGTCATATCTCTAAATTGGGACACCCTGTATACATTATTATTGCATGTCAAAAAGGACAATTTGAAATACTAATCGACGGCTCTGAGCATTTTTCAAAAAAAATATTAGTATTTGAGATATTGAATTTATTCCAAATTACAGACTCTCTCTGTATATCATACTAGTGACATCAACCATCTGGACGTGATGACGTAATCGATGATTTTTTTAAGGAGAATAAGGGTCGTGTGCTAGCTTATTTGAAAGGTTATTCAATTTTCTCACTCGATTTAAAAAGTGGATTTTGGCAAGTAGACATGGAACCATCCGATCGGAAGAAAACCACATTTGCGATAGGATCAGGGCTTCGGTAGTTTACGGTTATGCCTTTTGGTTCTTGTAATGATTCAGCCACATTTTAAAGGTTAATGGAGGCATTTTTAAGAAATCGAACATGGAAATAATGCTGGGTTTATTTGGAAGATGTAATTGTGGTTCGAAGATCCTTCGATGAACATGCCAAGAATCTAATAGAAATCTTTCAATGACTGCGGGCAGCGAATTTGAAGTTAGGCCCGAAGAAGTGTCACATGTTTCGACGAGAAGTTAAGTACTTCGGAGTCCAGATGTAACCGTTCACTGTCGGGTCTTCACAGTTGGTTCTGGCAATAATTACCTATTATTGAATACCTATAAAAACTCATTTTATGCAATTTCTTAAATATAGATAATAATCACGTTGAAAGTGTTTCATCAGTAAAGTAAATATGGCTTCATATAGATGAATGTCTCAATAGTAGAAAACATTGTGATACACCTTGTAACTTTTTTTGTTTCCAAATATATATTCCGGTTGGTGTATGGCGGAATTTAATTAAAACGACAAAGAAATAATGTCTACAACGAACGGTAATATGTTTATTTATTTTGTGTGAACAAGCGGTGTGTTGTTGACCTATATCGACAATCGAAGGGTGTGTGTTGTGCAGACACTGGTAGTAGACTGACTGGGTCGAACGAAACCCCACTGTTATTTCAACTGATTTGCGGTTTCTTAGATAAACCAGAGAAAGCCATAAATTGAGAAACTTTATGGATTTCAAGAATTTTGACATAACGAGGCTGGGGACATCGTAATCAATTAAGAAGTGTTTCTTTGAAAGAAACATTAATCTTACACAATCTGTTTAACGTTTCGTTTAACATCTGCTCTGTATTTACATGTGAATTTATATGACACATATTAGGTATTTCGTTTTGCGAAAAGTTATTAAAAATAAAAATTAAAATTAGCAGAAAATAGTAATTACAGCGTAATGCTATATACTATATACTCCCCTTCGAGTGATAAAGACGATAAATAATATATAATATACATATTATAATGACAATTGAAAATAGAAAAAAAAAACGCAGTTTATACGAGGAGAACGAAAAATCACTTAATATACTGTGAACTGACACTTTCTTGGTAGCTTCCGGTAAGTCTTGCTCTTCTCCCCGGTCTGTTATTTGTTTTGCTGGATACTGCCATTTTTTTTGTTTCGTGATGGGTAGAGTCGTGAAGCTCGTAAGCTGGTTTCAATCTGTCTATGGAAATTGTTGATTCTTTTCCATTTACCCGGACGACAAAAGTCTTGTCACCTCGCTTAACAACTGGAAAAGGACCGTGATATGGGTTTTCTAAGCTGCTTTTGATTGTATCACGGCGGATGAAAACGTGAGAGGTGGTTTTCATGTCTTTGAAAATGAAGGTACTTTTGGATCCATGATGCGACGGTTGCGTAGGACGGAGGTTTTCGAAATGGTTACGAAGCGTTTTTAAATAAATGTGAGCATTGTCGTCGGTGTTTCTTTGTGACGAAAACAATAGTTCACCTGGCAAACACAATGGTTCTCCGTACACGAGTTCGGCGGCTGAAGTACCTAAATCTTCTCTCCACGCTGCTCGTATGTCCAGTAACACTGAAGGTAGGCTTTCGGTCCATCAGATGTTTTCATGACATCGAATTGCTGCTTTTAACTGTCGATGAAACCTTTTTTCTACCATACCATTTGCTTGCGGATGATAGACGGTTGTCCTTAAATGGGTAGTTCCAGTTAATTTGCATATTGATTTGAAGAGATGCGATTCGAATTGTCGGCCTTGATCTGTTGTGATGCGCTTGAGAGTGCCGAAACGAGCTATCCAACCAGAAAAAAATGTTCTGGCTACTGTGTCTGCTTCTTGATTAGGCATCGGGAAAGCTTCTGGCCAACGTGTGAAACGGTCAACGCATGTTAGACAGTATCTGTTTCCTTCTGAGACCGGCATCACTATAATGTCTATGTGGACGTGTTCGAATTGGCTGGAAGGTGGTAGAAAACTTCCAGTAGGTGAAACAATGTGGCGCGATTTTTTCGATTTTTGGCACTGTAGACACGCTTGAGTCCATTTCCTCACATCTGATTTAATGGATGGCCAAACATATCGCTGTGTGATCATCTTCACAGAACTGTTAATTGCGGGATGTGCTAGGTTATGCATGGTGCGAAAAATTGCCGTTCGAAGTGGTTTCAGTACAAATGGTCTGGCTGTAGATGTTGATATGTCACAGTACAAACTCACGTTTTGTTCGGAAAAGCGTATTTTCTTCATTTGAAGTGATGTTTTCTCACTTAAAAAAGTTTGAGTTCTGGATCATTTTCTTGTGCGAGAGCTAAGTCAGTGATGTCGATATCTTTCTTGATGTTATCGACTCGAGATAGTGCGTCTGCCACAATATTTGTTAATCCAGAAATGTGCTGAATGTTAGTGCAAAACTGTCCTATATAGTCTAAATATCTAAACTGTCTAGGACTACATTTATCTAGCTTCTGAGTAAAGGCGAAGGTGATTGGTTTCTGGTCTGTGTATATCGTTATGTCCTTGGCTTCGATCATATGTCTGAAGTGTTTTATGGCTAGATATATAGCTAATAGTTCTCTGTCGTATGCACTATATTTCTTTTCGCTAGGTGAGAATTTCTTAGAAAAGAAAGCTAAAGGTTTCATACCTGTATCCGTTTTTGTTGTAATACAGCTCCCGCACAAAAATCGGAAGCGTCACAAGTAATGGAGATATCAACATCGTTTACAGGGTGGCTCAGTAAAGCAGCGTTAGCTAAACTGTTTTTGCAGTCGTCAAAGGCATGGATTCGCTGTGGTGTCCATTCGATTGTGCTTTTCCTTTGACATTACCTTTTAGGGCATCATGTATAGGGCAATTACAGCGGAATGCTATAATATAAAATAAGTTTTAACGGATAAACAATTATTAGTGCATTATTATGCTTAATCCGAATGCCGTCTAAATAGTCCAGGGCATTTAGCACAAAATAAATCGAATTTGAAACACAGCACCTAGGAACTTGCAATTTTTGAATAATGTTCAGGATGATGCCAAGAAAAAATTCTACTAGAGAAAAAGGGCTGGAAATGCATAGTTACCTTTTAAATTGCATAAAATGCATCCAAAAGTGCATAAATATGCCAAAGAGGTGTATTAAGGGCAGGACTTTGTTACTCAGGGGCTTTTGGGCTTGATGAAGACGAATAAGCTATTAGAACCAACCACCGGAGCATCTGATGCCCAGGTTCTTTGCTAAGACACGCCATCTGGAGTTTCGAGGGTTTTCCGTACTAAATTGCTGCAAACCGATTACTCGGATGTTTTTGGGGTAGCTAAACAAGAATACGCAATCAGAACCGACCCCTTGTGCACCGGGAGCCCAAAAAATCTCCAAACTCCAGAAGATAACATGCCTTAGCAATGACCTTGGGCACCATAGGTTGTCTGGGAGTCAGTTCTGATGCCGAATTTGTATTCTGCAACCCCCAAAACCCCCCGAGAAATCTGTTTGCATTAATTTAGTGCCAAAACCCCTCGAAACTCTACAAGATGAGGTGACCCTATAAACCAAGTGCTCCGGGTGTCGTTCTGACGGCATATTCATATTCAGCAACTCCAAAAACCCCCGAGAAGTCTGTTAGCATCAATTTAGTGCCGATATCCCTCGAACCTACAGATGACGTGCCTTAACAGTGACCATAGGCACCAGGTGCTCTGAGGGTCGGTTCTGAGAGTCCAGTCCTATCTAGCAACCTCAAAAACGGCCGAGTAATAAACTCTGGTACTTGGTATGCTTATTTTAACAAGTTAATGCAATTTTTGATGCATTTTATGCAATTTAAAATGCAATTATGTATTTCCACTGGTTTTTCTATAGTAATCTTTTTCCTGACATTATCGTGAACACAATGCCAAAAGTTGCAAGTCTCTAGGTGCTTTTTTTAAAAATCGATTTATTCCGGTGTTTTTAGTGCTAAATGCCCTGATATAAAGATACGCGATTTGTTTTTTAATCCAAGTAATGAAGCTTAAAATGGGACAAAACCTACAAAATAAGTAGTAGATAGTCCAAGGATCAAAATCTCTATAAGGCCGAAAGGCACTTTTACCATGGGGGTGGTTGCCACCCTATCTCGGGGGTGGCCATTTTTTATTTTATTTCGACCGCAAAAGTTGATAAAAACATTAATTCTAAGCTAAAAATGTTCTATACATTTTTTTGATAAAATTAATAGTTTTCGATTTATTCGCTATCGGAAGTGTTAGTTTTATATCGAAAAAATCAATGTTTTGAATCAGTTTTCTGCTAATAGCAAAAAGTTTTCGTTTTATCAAAACAACTTTGCTTAACAAAAATGTACCTTTTAAAAAAATAAACAAAACAGTTTTTTTTATTTTCTTTAAGAACAATAGTAATCGAGCTATACTTTATTATATTAGCTCTTCTTCGTCAAATGCTAAATATTGCAGTTTCAAACTCAAAAGACGAAAAAACTGTGCATTTTTCGAGGATGACTTGTTCAAACTAATTGAAAGCATTTAAAAATATCTATCTACAGAAATAAAAAAGTCTCTAGCTCAAAAATTAAGTGACTTACAATGAAAAGAATGTCAGTCCCTATTTTTTTCAGCGAAAAAGTGATCGGAAACTTCCTCCTACTTACCACCCTCATTAAAATTAGTCATTGGCCTTATTTGTTTTTCTATATTTATGTATCATTAATAGGTTCTAGAGGTTTGACCGGCTTATAATGATTAGTTTAAAAAAAATAGATAGGAGTTAAAAGCGAATAACGAATTTTTGTAGTTAGGTAAAAAATTTCCTTTTCTTCAGAATAGAAAGGTTAGCATCAGAGTTACCAAAAAATATTTAGATATAAAATTGTAGCTTATTTAATAATTCCCAAGAAAGTAAGAAAGTGGGTAGTAAAAATTTTTTCTATGGCAAAAACTGAGTGAGCTATTGACAATTAAAACTTGTATT
This sequence comes from Diabrotica virgifera virgifera, assembly GCF_917563875.1. Lineage (NCBI taxonomy): Eukaryota > Metazoa > Arthropoda > Insecta > Coleoptera > Chrysomelidae > Diabrotica > Diabrotica virgifera. The sequence continues at coordinate 62,668,396 of NC_065450.1, read as the reverse complement.
GACATGCAAAAACCACCTTTACCAACCCTTTTATAGTCACCTCTTTTTGTGACTGAGGATTTTAAAAGGATTTAATATTAATAGCCTTATAGATCTTGTAAAAGCCTACAAATTGTTTTTTTTTTACCAAACATTCTAGGATAAAAAATTAAAAATTATGGGTAAAAAATCAATACATTTTCTTAAAAAAAAAAAGAAATTCAATAGAGAATAAGAAGCATAATAATGTAAGTTAGCGGTGCTTTTATTCATTGGCCTTATTTATAGTTCTTTATTTATGTATTAGTAATAGATTCCAGAAGTTTGACTGGCGTAGAATGATTAGTTTAAAAAAACTGGAGTTAAAAGCGAATAACGAATTTTTGTAGTTTGGTAAAAAATGCCATTTTATTCAGAATAGAAAGATTAGCATCAGAGATACGAAAAAATGTTTAAATATGAAATTGTAGGTTATTTAATTTCCAAGAACTTGGTTTAAAAAAAATTTCTACGGCAAAAGTTGAGTGAATCGTAAATGAGTATGATATCGAAAAACATTGATTTTTTCAGTATAAAACACTTTCGATAGCGAATAAATTGAAAAATATTAATTTTATCAAAAAAATGTATGGAACATTCCTTGCTTAAAATGAATGTTTTTATCAACTGTTTCCGTCAAAATATACTTAAAAATTTCCACCCCCAAGATGGGGTGGCAACCACCTCCATGGGAAAAGCCCCTTTCGGTATCATATAGATTTTGATCTTTGGACTATCCACTACTTATGTTTTCAAATTTTCAAGCAAATCGATCCATTCTGTAAAAATTGCGAGGTGAAAAGCTTCGGTTCCTGGACTATTTGGGGAACGAGTTGCCATATTCATAATACTAGTTGTAGACAATGTTTTCAAAAATTCTAAATACAGTCGAACCCGCGTATTGGAATAGCCTTCGTGCCAAGCAAAAGTATTCCTATTACCGGGATATTCTAATAACCGATCATTGGTCACTAGTAAAAACGTTTCAAGACCTCAAATTTCTATTCCTTAAACCGGGATATTCTTATAACCGGTATTCTAATAAGCGGGTTCGACTGTACTGCCTGACCATTCTTTATATTCTGGAGACTAGTTTGATGTAACTATTCAAACCAATTCGTAAATTAGTCATCGTTTAATGAAATTCAAGTAACATTCAATACATATTCCCTCTATAAGTGATTAAAACCATAAATTAACCAAAGAAACCTTTACGGGATAATCCTGTCCTGTCTAACATTGCAAATTTCGAAGACATCAGGCCGTCGGAGGTCGAATTTTACTTGCAAAACAGATCAGTTGTCAGCCAAAGACTACTCCTACCCCTCGCAGCCTCCTCAACCCGGACCAACCCATTTTGCACGCCATCAGCCAGACTGAGTTACAGTTAAATTGAGTTTGGTACACAAACTTTCCGGCAAAATTTTGTTAAAGTTATCTCCAAAGTTGCTCTAGCAAGGAGTTGCCGATTCCCCCCTGGTCGAACGAAATAAATAAATACTTCAAAAGAAAAGCACTCTTTATTTTACCTTTGCAGAATTCTAGGTATTTTGAGTAATTGTAAACTTCTTTCTGCAAAATCGAAGGATCTTATACTTTGTATACGGTATGTGTAGGTAATATGGCCAACTTAAGATCTGTTGTCTTTTCTTGGGCCCAAATTCAAGTTTTTTTAAGAGTTACTACAGTAATTAAGCCAGGGCCGTAACTACGATGTTAGGGGCCCCGGGCCAAAGGTGATCTGGGGGCCCCATGCCGGGGGTCTGGGGTTTACCCCCCAGCGGAAGGCGGGGCCCGGAAAAATGTTTGATATTTAACCCCTTGAAAATGCATTTTAATGGATTCTATGACTGAAGTTTCTTGAACCTACATATTGCTATTTTAGTTGACCAACACAAAAAGTTTTGAAATCATCTTATTTTTTATTCGCTTCAAAAAATTTAAAAGAAAAACAACAAAATGAACAGATAGTAAAACAAAATGAGATAATATAATGAAACAATAAAAAGAAAATTTTTTGAAACTTCTAAACCGAATGGAAAAATATGAAGATATGAAGGTTTATTTAGAGAAAATGCAGGAAGAGGTAAATCAGATTGCTGAGGAGATACAGAAAATTGAAAAGGTGGAAGAAAAATTGACGGAGATAGGAAAATGTCAAAAAGGAGGAGACCGTCGGGAAGTAATTGTATACAGCTCTAATGAAAGCAGAATCCTATTTGACGAGGATATTAGAAAACGATATCCGGTACCTTTAAGCAGTGACAGGAAGGCGAATACCGTCACTGCTGTTAGATTTATTATGCTGTGGTACTGGTAGGGCTGATTCCAATGTGCTCATTCCATCTTACCCTTACCTTTCTTTTCAATATGTGGTGCCATGTGGTTCCGTTCTCTTACCAAGATGTGGTCTGGTAAATTGGTTAAGACAAAGTAGCTGGGACCGGCGGACGCTATTCCGGTTGCATTGTAGTTTTTATTTCACCAAAATAACTAATTTCCTCAGTAACAATTTATATCATTACGAAAGGTCTCGGCGGCCCCAGCTTAGCCGAAATTTTTTTTATGCCGAAATAACTAATTTCTAAGTATTAACTTAAATTTTGTTAAGGTCTTGGGAGCCACAGCTCAGCTCAGGTCTCAGGGGCCTTTTCTAAGGGTTCTGTTCCAATTGCAATTTAGTCGAAAATACTAATTTCTCCAGTCAAAAATTAAAATTTTATGTTCAGTTCTAGGGTGCCCCTGTAAGGTCTTTTTAAAATTGTGTCATTTGAAAATATTTCGTTGGGATCGGCTTTTAAAATACATATTTTTATTTTCCTCGTTAAACTCTATGCATGGTAAAAAAGGGGCACCAGCCGGGCCCCCTTGGCCGGGGGCCCCGGGGCACCGCCCCGGTTGCCCCAATGGTAGTTACGGCCCTGAATTAAGCTATTCACAACCCTATTAGAACACACTTTTAAGATGGCAGATCTAAACGAATATGGTATCAAAATAAATGGAGAGAAGCTCAGTCATTTGAGATTCGCAGATGACATCTTCTTTATAGCCGGTCATATTATGGATGATGCAATAATAATGTTGAACCAATTATATCACGCTTCCTTAGAGGTCGGACTAAAGATTAATATCAACAAGACGCAAATAATGACTAATCTGGTGCTAAATCGTAATATTGTTGTTGATGGAATGGATATTGAGCAGACTGCATCTTATAAGTACTTGGGACATGAAATTCGGTTGGGAAGAAATAACCAGACGTGCGAGCTCCCACGTCGCATAAGATTAGCCTGGGAAGCGTTTGGTATACTGAACTAAGTATTTAAATCGGACTTGCCCACATGCCTCAAAAGGCAAATCTTTGACCAGTGTGTGTTGCCTGTACTCACTTATGGAGCCGAAACATTAACACTACCTAACAAAAAAGGTAGTGAACAAGATTAGCGTAACTCAGAGGTAAGACCCCATTTTAACAGTCCCCGTTTCAGCGGTTCTCGATTCCACCGACCCTTTTCAGCAGTCTCCGGTTCAGCGGTACCCATTTCAGCAGTCCCCGTTTCGGCGGTTCTCGATTCCACCGACCCGTTTCAGCGGCGTTTGGTTCTGCAGCATGCCGTTTGAGAGGCATCGTTCAGGAAAATGAGTAAAAACAGGACCCTCTTGGGGACAGTAGTTTTAACAATAAAAAATGAACATATAGAAAATGAATATTGAGCCTACATACAAGCACGGAACATAAAAAATATCTAAGTTGTTCTAATTGTTTATAAGCTAAAATGTCAGGTCTTTTTCAAACAGTTTTTTTATTAACAATTTCAATACAATGTTAAAAATTTTTTAATACGTCTTAAAATTAAGTCTCAAATAATCGACTGCGATCTGCTAAATATCTCACAGAGTTACTGTAGGGCGTAGGGCAGGAACAGTTGTATAAACAATTGCTCTCTGGGATAAACAAATTGAATAACTTATAAACTATTTGGTCGATCTGGTTGAAATTTAGCACACTTAAATAACTCATTAATTGACATAATTTAAAGTCATTAAATTTTACGTCATTGTGCAAAAAATAAAGTTATTAATATTTATAATTTACTGCAGAAATGAGGGTTTTTTGCAATTATCTCGGTCAATTGGTTATATATTACAATATGCTTACCACCAAATTAAAAAACTTTTTAAGATCTACATTTATTTGAAACATTTTTCTCTAAAATGTACAAGAAACGTTTTATAGTCAAAAAACTGCTTTTTTAATTCTTTGCAATTGTTTAAAAAAAAGTAAAAACAGCTGTACGTCTTCACGGAATTATCATCAGTTATCCCTCATCTAACGTTTAAAACTTTGAAAACCCTGTAGAACATTTTTACCTAAAATCGATGATTTTTTTCCCTATTAACTGGGGTATATACCAGATACTTAGATATTACCTGTATATTTTCAAACAAGAATAGGTTAAAATAATATCCTACAATAAAACTAATTACTTATCATTGTCATATTATTATTTTCTCATTGAGACCGCTCTATTGGGGACCGCGTTTATGGGGACCGCTGAATCGGGCACCGCTGAATCGGGGTACAGCTAAAACGCGGACACGCTGAAACGGGGACCGCTGTATTGAGACCGCTCAATCGGGGACCGCGATTATGGGGACCGCTGAATAGAGGTGAAACCAACTCAGAGGGCTATGGATCGCCAGATGTTGGGTGTCTCCCTGAGAGACCGAATCCCAAACGAAGAAATACGCCGTAAAACAAAAACAACAGACGCTGTGGAAAAAATCGAGTCGCTATAGTGGAATTGGGCAGGACACGTCGCCAGATTGTCAGACAACCGATGGACAAAACGTGTCGAGTGCTGGCCATGAAAAGAAGCAGGAGTTGTTGATTCCCCCCTGGACGAACGAAATAAATAAATACTTCAAAAGAAAAGCACTCTTCATTTTACCTTTGAAGTATTCTAGGTATTTTGAGTAATTGTAAACTTCTTTTAGATGCCTGGGTATCAAAAGAGATGTTGCAAATCGAATGACTTTTACAACACTTTGTATAAGGTTTTTTTTTTATTTAATTTAAAAGTATTTTGCAATCTGTTGAGTATCAACAATAAACAAAAGTAATGACATTGACTAAGGACAAGAAAGATTTTACCCACTGGTAAAATCAAAGTACAATTTTTATAAAGTTGTGTAGAAAATAATTACATTTTATAACTACTACTAACTAATTAGTTTAAAAGTTTACTCTAAATGGTAAGTCCAGTGGTTTGAACCTCTTTAACCTACGCTGTTCTTGGGAAGTGTCTAAGAGGTTAAGTGCAAACCTTTTTTTCATTACCCTCCAACTTGGCAATGTATGCAGCGCTACATTTTGTGATGACTTCTTGTACCATATCCATTTTAAGGTCTCGATGAATAATTCTGTTGTTGATGTACCAAGGTGCATTAGTGATGATTCTGAGGGTTTTTGATTGGAAGCGTTGGATGATTTCGATGTTGGAGTGACTGGCTGTGCCCCATAGTTCCAACCCATATGTCCAGATTGGCATAAGTATTGCCTTATAGAGCAGCAATTTATTATCCAGAGATAGTCTTGATGAACGGCCCATTAACCAATACATATTTCTGAATTGGAGACCTAGTTGCTTTCTCTTGGTCCAGATATGTTTCCTCCATGTGAGATTTCTGTCCAAATGAATACCAAGATATTTTACCTCGTTGGCTGATGGTAATTGGAGATTGTTTAAAGTTACAGGAGGACAAGCTCCTTAGAATAGATTTTCCTTCATTGACCTTAATTTTCCATTCCAAAAACCAATCTTTAAACCTAAAGAAATTGATGGTATCAGTATTGAACAAGTAATGGAAGTAAAATACCTTGGAATTACATTGTCAAGTTACGGAGACCTAGACAAAGAAGTGAGAAATCAAGTAAAAAAGCAAATAGATTGGCAGGATGCCTTAATAACACTATATGGCGAAACCGACATATTAACACTGAGATGAAGTCAAGAATTTATAAAGCCAGTGTAAGACCAATAATGACATATGCATCAGAAACAAGACCCGATACAGCCACAACACGAAGACTACTGGAAACGGCAGAGATGAGAGTACTGAGAAGAATTACAGGAAATACACTGAGAGATCGAAAGAGGAACGAAGATATTAGAAGACAATGTAACGTACAGTGTATAAACGAATGGACACTAAATAGAAAAAAAGAATGGAACAACCATATAACCAGAATGGGGGAGACACGTGTGGTCAAAATAGCACGAGATAAATCACCAATCGGCAGAAGAAGTATCGGCCGACCGCGCAAAAGATGGAGCGACAACCTTCCATAGAGGTATCAATCCGCCAATGAACAAGCAGAATTGCTTATAAAGAGGAAGAAGAAGAAGAAGAAGAAGAAGAAAAACCAATCTTGTATTCTGTCTAGATACGCTTGAAGGAGATGCGAGGCATAAATAGGGTCAGTGTGTGAGGCTAGGATTGCAGTATCGTTGGCAAATGTTCCTAGCATCATTTCTTCTGTAGGTGGTCTCTCCTCTAGTGGTTCCTGAAGAGTTGGAGGTATATCTGCGGTAAACAAAAGATACAAAGTAGGTCCCAGCGCGCTCCCCTGCGGTACACCAGCTTTGATAGAATAGCGTCTCGAAATTGCATCTTGGTATTTAATGAAATAACACCTACCTGACAAATATGACTCAAGAAGAATGTAAAAGCTGTGCGGTAATGTCCTTTTTAGCTTGTATAGGGGGCCTTTAGCCATACCTTGTCAAATGCCTGCCTAACGTCAAGAAATGCCGCTGAACAGTACCTTTTGGCCTCAAAATCAGCATTTATATGTTTTACCACTCTGTGAACTTGTTGGATTGTTGAGTGATGAGGCCGAAATCCAAACTGGTGGACTGGAATTAGATTTTTGATCCAGGGTTCGAGTTTTTTTACTAATAGTTTTTCGAAAACTTTAGACGTGATTGGCAAGAGGCTGATTGGCCTGTACGATGTAGTTTCTTCTTGAGATTTCCCTGGTTTTAAAATGGTTATTATCTGAGACACTTTCCATTGATCAGGAAAGTAACCTAAGTTTAATATGGCATTGAATATAAACGTTATAAGTTTTATGCACAAGAGAGGTAATTCTTTCAACACTTTTCCACTGATCAAGTCGTACCCTGGAGATTTTCTATCGTTTAAATTATTAATAGCTAAGATGACTTCCGACGATTTAAATTTCGGAATAGGCAAACTCATTTGTTATGGACTTTGAAGAAATGAGAATACGTCTACTTCCACAGGTGAATTCATTTGATTGGGAGTAAATACTTCGGAGAAATACTCTGCAGAACAACTTGCTTTCTCTTGTGCATTACGAGCCCATTCTCTGTCCGATTTTCTGATTGGAGGTGACGGTTTCTGGGGTTGTTTCAGTTTTCTCGTGGCTTTCCATAGCGAATAATCGCTATTTTTAGTGGAATCTAAATTTTCCAAGTAGTACTGAAGTGATTGGTTTTTGAGGTCTTTGAACAGCTTTTTTAACTCCCTTGATCCACTGTTGAATCTACGTTTATCAGCAGGATCTCTGGTCTGTTGCCATCTTTTCCTTAATCTTCTCTTTAGCAAAATTTTTCTTTGCTAAATGCGTTTATCTTGTTTTGTTGGTGTTGCTTGCCAGGCCGCTGATTGGATATTTGTAGTTAGTTTTTCCACAGCAAGAAAAAGGTCCTGTTTGGTTTTTAGTGGAATGTCTAGAGACACCTTGTTCTCCAGGAGAGATCTGAATTTTGGCCAGTGTGTGCGTCTTTTATGAAGTGAGGGGAATATTTCTTTAATTAATAAGTACCTGGGTTCCAACTGTGAATAGTATAGGCGAGTGATCAGAAGATAATTCGTAACATGATGTAGCTTTTATATTAGACCTAGGGATGTTCTTAACTACAGAAAATCGAAAAAATCGGGGATTTTATTTCTGTCCGAGGGCCAGTATATTGGTTCGCCGGTTGATGCATAATCCATATTATTTGACTCTACGATATTTAGGAGAACTCTACCTCAAACTCCTTTTAAATACCTGGGTATCAAAAGAGATGTTACAAATTAAATAACTTTTACACTTTGTATATGGTATGTTTAGGTAATATGGCCAACTTAAGATCTTTTTCTATATTTGGGGTTAAATGCAAGTGTTTTAAAAAGTAAAAGTTATAAAAATACGATATTTAACATAGTTAAAAAAATACTTGTCCAAAAAGGCATGTACATATGAAATTATTCATATAATTTCAGTTTTGTCGACTATATTTATTAGGTTGCTGGTTTAAGTGTAAATTTAGAGAGGGATTATAACATACAAACAATGTTATAAGTTCGTAGAAAATCTTACCCAACTGTATAAAATGAGGTGTGTTCATTGGAGAATTATTAAGTAACGAAACTGCTGAAGGAAATGCACAAATTTATTGAGATGTTAACAGTTAGAGATACAAAACGATACTGAATTTTAAATTAATGAATACAAAATTTCTTAAAACCTCTCACAGTCCTGGCACATATCATTGACACCTCGAAATAATCAGCGTGGGTGTTTCTCATCTCTGCTGTAGTCTAGATATGGGAATAAAAACGCACACAGTGGCGTGCTCGCCATAACACCTCCCTTCTGAAGACCGAAGCTGGGGTGTCCAAGAAGGGCTTCTTTTGCAGCTTCGAAGTTTTGGCTTGTAGTGTAGAGCCTCTCTGGACATGCTCCGCACAGGGCAGGTAGGGCCACATGAAACAAAGAAACCAACCGGCAATAACTCATTCTACTTTTGTTGTTATGATGAAGCCGTAGATGAAGTGTACCACAAAGTAATCAAATTATATATTGCAGTTATTACTGATTAAATTCCTTTATCTCTATCTATCTATCTATCAGCGAGGTTCCTACAGCCTCTGCCGCTTCTCGCATTTCGACCGCCATCGTTTTCTGTCCATCCATTCGTCTTCTTTGATGGCTCTATCTTTCATGATGTGCCGTACATTTTCTTCCCAGGCAACTGAAGGTCTTCCCCTTCTTCTTCTTTGGTGTGGTATGTAATTTAAAGCTTTCTTTGGCCATCTATCTTCATTCATTCGTTTCACGTGACCATACCACACTAGTTGTCTAGTTTCAATTTTATCTACACTGGAATATACAGTATGTGTCCTCCTTCTAATATCTTCGTTACTGATGTGATCTTTTTTAGATATACCACACGCTCTCCTTAGATAATCCATTTCTACTACTTCTATTCTTTTCCTATCTTTTTTTGTCATCTGCCAAACTTCTGCCCCATAAGTCATAATAGGCTCTACCAAGGTACGATAGATTGTCAATTTCGTTTCTTGCCTTATATCTTTAGACCACAGTAGAGAGCTCAGAATGTTTACCGCTTTTTTGCCCTGCTGCGTTCTCTTTTCGATGTCTCTTTTGGTAGTGCCTTCTTTAGATATTATAGATCCGAGATATTTATATTCATTACATCTTTTCGTGGTTCTAATTTCTAACTCTGGATCTTCTTCATCATCCCCTATTTTAAGATACTCTGTCTTTGACATATTCATATTGAGGCCCCATTTTTCATATTCTTTCTTTAGTTTTCTAAACATGTAGTCCATGTCTTCCTCATCATTCGCTACGACTACCTGATCATCTGCAAAAAACAAAGTTGTTAGACATTTACCACTGCCTATGTCTATTCCCATTCCGGATACTTGTTTCCTCCACTGCTCTAGCGATGATTGAATATATATTTTAAATAAAGTCGGAGACAGACAACATCCTTGTTTAAGCCCCTTTGATATAGGGAATGATTCAGATATAAAGTTTCCTTCTTTAACGACACTTCTTGCATTTTTGTATATATTTGCGATAGCATCCACATACTCTCTACTGAGACCTACCTTCGTCAATGTTTGAAACAGTTTTTTCAAAGGTACCGTATCGTATGCCTTCTCCAAATCTACAAACAATAGGTGGGTAGATAGATTCCTTGCCTTCCGTTTTTCTATTACCTGCTGCAGAACGAATATATTATCAGTGCACGATCTTCCTGCACGAAATCCACTTTGTTCTTCCATGTCTTCGTATTCTGATTCTATTCTTTTCTTTATTATTCGACCGTACAACCTCCCTACTGAGCTGGTAACAGTTCCTTTATAATTAGAGCATATGCGTTTATCCCCTTTCTTGAATACTGAGCTGATGTATCCAACATTCCAATCATCAGGGATATTTTGTCCTTTTAAGCATTTATTAAATAGTTGAACCAACAACTCATGCAATATGTTTGGTCCGTACTTTACCAACTCAATTGGGATGTCTCCAGGTCCTGCTGCTTTACCTTTTATAATATGGATAATTCCTTTATAATATGGATAATGATAGTTCATATCTACTACTTGCCGTGTTACAATTTAACTTCGTTTAGTTAATCGCATCATAAAATAGTTTTACATTAAAATGAAATTTGCGAATAACCTCGTTATCCAACTTAAATGTTAGACTTTTATTGGTTTCATTGACTTCAAGAATGAATAACATACGGTCCTGTATTTAATATCGATTTGGTGTATTTAGAATTTTACCAGTTAAAATAAAGCTTGCGCAAATTTCGTTGGATTAACTATAACAGTGAGCATTTTTTTTGTTTATCAAAAAAGAAAAGGTGTACAGGTATTAAAATTTTCCAGGGAGTGGTGTTGTTTAATTTTAATTATTTTTCAAAATCTGAGTCACCAATACCAGAAGAACTATCATTTAAAATTTCAAAACAATTTCTTGTTATTCTCATTATAAAGATACAAAATATTTCTATTATGAATGTCTTGTTGTAATTATTAATGTATTAATGTAATTAAAGACTTGCTCGTTCAAATATAAAAAAATTATTTAAAACCAAGTTAGCTTCAACCTTCAGAAATTCGGCAAATTCCTTTCCTTTTCGAGAGATATGCCATTATGGTTTATGGAAGGACTTGACAGAGCGTCTGCCTGTTTGTTTGTTTTAACTGAAGGGGAAATATGCTGAATATCCTTTTTTTTGTTTGTAATATTTTATCCAGATGGTCTAATTACGTATCATCCACAGTAGAAGCAGAGATAAATGCGAAGAAGACCATGATGAAACACAATTTGGCTTCAGAAATAGACTGGGAACCCGGGACGCACTCTTTGCACTAAATGTATTATGGCAGAAATGCCGAGATCAAAGGAAAGACGTATTTGCTGTATTTATTGACTATAAGAAGGCCTTTGATTTGACTGGCGTCAAACAGCGACAGCTTGCATAAATGGAAAAGCAACAGAAATATGCAAAATACAAAGAGGTGTCAGACAGGGTTGTATACTGTCCCCACTGTTATTCAATTTATATTCAGATAAAATATTTAAGGCAGCGCTGCATAATTTGGAATGGGGTATGAAATTTAATGGAATTCTAATAAATACAATCAGATATGCAGACGATACAGTTATTTTACGTGATGATATGAATGGATAACAACGCCTTTTAAATGCTATTGACACAGTGGGAAGAGAGTTTGGCCTAAACATAAACTGTTCAAAAACAAAATACATTGTATTTAGCCGTTTGGCCCATCAAGATTCACGGTTATATGTTGATGGTCATATAATTCAAAGAGTACCCAGTTTTAAATATCTTGGTTGCCATATTACTGAACAACTAGATCCAGATAAAGAGATAAAATGTAGAATCGAGTTAGCCCGCACGACATTTTTAAAAATGAGGTCATTCTTCTGTAATGATAACTTGCAACTTCAACTTCGAAAGCGCATGATGTAATGTTACATTTGGCCAGTCCTCTTGTATGGTGTCGAAGCATGGACATTAAAAATATCCACCATTAATCGTTTGGAGGCCTTTGAAATGTGGCTGCACAGACGTACACTGAAAATACCATGGACGGCTATGCTGACAAATGTGGCAGTCCTTAAGACATAACAAGACTTAACATCAAATATAGAAAGATGGCCTATTTTGGAAACGTAGTAAGGGGAGACCGGTATAATATTCTTCAACTTATTATGATGGGTAAAATCGAAGGACGCAGAGGAATTGGTTGAAGAATATCCGGGAGTGGACAGGAATAAAGAAAGCAGAACAACTATTTAGAATAGCTCGAGACAGAGACAGTTTCGTCTTGTTAATCGCCAACGTCAATGGGACTTGATAGGGCACGTTAAGAAGAAAGTCTAATTTTAGTTTACGAGATTCAATTTTTTCAGTGAACTTGATAATATTACTTGGGACTTGATTGTATATAATATCATTTGGACTAAATATTTTATGTTCTCGATCAGATAAAAATTGTTCGCGCACGTGTTTTAATTGTTTGCAGTCGTGATTTCTCTATATCGAATTATCATCGTATACTATTTGCGCAGAGAACTAGCGTTTGTTTGGTGATAACAGCAACCCAGAGAAAAGTCCTACTAACATAGATATACTTCCACGAAAGCTGTCACACAAGGAAGCAATCTTTACCCTAATGCTTCATAGATTTCTTATCCGCTATGAGGTAGTGTTGGGTTATTACTGTACTGATTTATTTATTTGTGAACTATTACGCGAACTGACTTTTAATTATTATTAAATAAAAAAAAGACACTTGAAATTGTTTAATTTATAACACTTACAATTTAACACTAAATTTTACAACAATATATCTAATTTATTTTACACTTACATACTAACTTATTTAATTCATTTGCAAATATTTATTTATCTACTTTAAAAATACATTTCAAACCCGTTCACAAAAACGTAACAATATAATACCGCGTCGAAATTAATAACTGACTGGCCTGCGGACGAATTTCGGTTCTTTATATATACTTCGGCAGCGCTCGCCTCGAACGCCCTGGTAAGGTCTGGCCTTTTCTCGTAACGCCGAGAAGCTTCGGAAAGAAATAGGCCGGGTTGTGAGCAGCATCATAAATAATATCACAGTAGCTTATCAACTTTCCATAAACGTCTGTAGATATGAATAATTCTTCGCCGTTGAAAAGTGTTTCGAGCACTGATGTCCACACACAGTTCTTGATCATTACCACAAGAATTGCGTTTGGACAATCATGGCCAAAAACTACATGTTGAAGACTGCCATTAAAAACTCTCGTCTGAGCTCCATCCGTAATCTGTAACATAAATTTTATTTTATTAGTTAATAATGATTAATAAAATCATTTCAAAGAAAAAAAAAAGTTTTTCAATCTAATAAAAATATTTGTAAATTAAATATTTTTAAAAGATTTTTAATTGAAAAACTTTATTGGCCCATTTCCTGGTGACAACCTCCAAGGCTTCTACAATATGCAAGCCAAATGGATGCTGCAGTGAAGACTAAAGGGAAGGAATTCTACACTATGCAATTCACAACCCCCGTCTGCAGCGTGGTAAAGTTCCAACGGAAAATGGACCTAGTTACCCTATAGGAGTAATACTAATATAAAAATAAAAATGAATACCATTTTTATTCATTCAGTTGCGGTGCGAAACCAAAACTGTCTTAATTTTTACTCAGATCAGAGAGTGCAGCCAGCACTCTTATCGACGATTTCACCTCTTGTTAGAGGTTCATCAGAGACTGCATAGGCTGCTTTTCTCTGGCCCAGGTAAAAATTTTTGACATATCCATCTCCCACCGCAACTGACGAGATGGTAGTAGGTGCCTAGCGGCATCTGCTAAATAAAAGACTAAGTTTTTCATCCTAATAAAAATATTTGTAAATTAAATATTTTTAAAAGATTTTTAATTGAAAAACTTTATTGGCCCATTTCCTGGTGACAACCTCCAAGGCTTCTACAATATGCAAGCCAAATGGATGCTGCAGTGAAGACTAAAGGGAAGGAATCCTACACTATGCAATTCACAACCCCCGTCTGCAGCGTGGTAAAGTTCCAACGAAAAATGGACCTAGTTACTCTATAGGAGTAATACTAATATAAAAATTAAAATGTATACCATTTTTATTCATTCAGTTGCGGTGCGAAACCAAAACTGTCTTAATTTTTACTCAGATCAGAGAGTGCAGCCAGCACTCTTATCGACGATTTCACCTCTTGTTAGAGGTTCATCAGAGACTGCATAGGCTGCTTTTCTCTGGCCCAGGTAAAAATTTTTGACATATCCATCTCCCACCGCAACTGACGAGATGGTAGTAGGTGCCTAGCGGCATCTGCTAAATAAAAGACTAAGTTTTTCATCCTAATAAAAATATTTGTAAATTAAATATTTTTAAAAGATTTTTAATTGAAAAACTTTATTGGCCCATTTCCTGGTGACAACCTCCAAGGCTTCTACAATATGCAAGCCAAATGGATGCTGCAGTGAAGACTAAAGGGAAGGAATCCTACACTATGCAATTCACAACCCCCGTCTACAGCGTGGTAAAGTTCCAACGGAAAATGGACCTAGTTACTCTATAGGAGTAATACTAATATAAAAATAAAAATGTATACCATTTTTATTCATTCAGTTGCGGTGCGAAACCAAAACTGTCTTAATTTTTACTCAGATCAGAGAGTGCAGCCAGCACTCTTATCGACGATTTCACCTCTTGTTAGAGGTTCATCAGTGACTGCATAGGCTGCTTTTCTCTGGCCCAGGTAAAAATTTTTGACATATCCATCTCCCACCTCAACTGACGAGATGGTAGTAGGTGCCTAGCGGCATCTGCTAAATAAAAGACTAAGTTTTTCAACCTAATAAAAATATTTGTAAATTAAATATTTTTAAAAGATTTTTAATTGAAAAACTTTATTGGCCCATTTCCTGGTGACAACCTCCAAGGCTTCTACAATATGCAAGCCAAATGGATGCTGCAGTGAAGACTAAAGGGAAGGAATTCTACACTATGCAATTCAAAACCCCCATCTGCAGCGTGGTAAAGTTCCAACGGAAAATGGACCTAGTTACTCTATAGGAGTAATACTAATATAAAAATAAAAATGTATACCATTTTTATTCATTCAGTTGCGGTGCGAAACCCAAACTGTCTTAATTTTTACTCAGATCAGAGAGTGCAGCCAGCACTCTTATCGACGATTTCACCTCTTGTTAGATGGATATGTCAAAAATTTTTACCTGGGCCAGAGAAAAGCAGCCTATGCAGTCTCTGATGAACCTCTAACAAGAGGTGAAATCGTCGATAAGAGTGCTGGCTGCACTCTCTGATCTGAGTAAAAATTAAGGCGGTTTTGGTTTCGCACCGCAACTGAATGAATAAAAATGGTATACATTTTTATTTTTATATTAGTATTACTCCTATAGAGTAACTAGGTCCATTTTCCGTTGGAACTTTACCACGCTGCAGACGGGGGTTGTGAATTGCATAGTGTAGAATTCCTTCACTTTAGTCTTCACTGCAGTATCCATTTGGCTTGCATATTGTAGAAGCCTTGGAGGTTGTCACCAGGAAATGGGCCAATAAAGTTTTTCAATTAAAAATCTTTTAAAAATATTTAGTTTACAAATATTTTTATTAGGTTGAAAAACTTAGTCTTTTATTTAGCAGATGCCGCTAGGCACCTACTACCATCTCGTCAGTTGCGGTGGGAGATGGATATGTCAAAAATTGTTACCTGGGCCAGAGAAAAGCAGCCTATGCAGTCTCTGATGAACCTCTAACAAGAGGTGAAATCGTCGATAAGAGTGCTGGATGCACTCTCTGATCTGAGTAAAAATTAAGACAGTTTTGGTTTCGCACCGCAACTGAATGAATAAAAATGGTATACATTTTTATTTTTAAAATCATTTCAAATTAAATATTTAGTAGTACACAATAATACACATTGATCAAGTATAAGCCGATGCTTTCAAAAGTGATTTGAGGGATGGCTGTTTAGTTACCTCTAAAAAATCGTATTTTTGCTTGCTTTATTGCTCTTTTGTGCAGCGTACATACTGAAGAATTGTACAGTGTAGTACCCCCGAACTAAAATGTTGCCATGAGTACAGACTCTCTAGTTCTCATTTTATGCCTTCAGGAATTATTTACGGAGCATCTTATTGTCCAAAATATCAACCAGTTAGACAGATTTCCTTAGTTTTTTTAGAAATATATCATTGCATCATAAACTCGTAAGTATTTTTATATGACGTAATTTATTAATGCTACTATATCTTTTGTAATGTTGTATGAAATCATCCCTGTACGAGTGGCCATAATTGCTGAACACGTAAATGTAAATAATAAAAAGATATATATAAAATAAATAATAAAATACTTTTGTACGAAAAGTTTAAAAACTTGGGCAAAGGATTTCGTCATAAAATAGCTTTCCAACAAACTTTCCACGAACAAATCTTGAACAGTTTAAGCCATTGACAGAACCATTAAGGATAGTCATGTACATAAGATAAATTAGAGGCCGGTTAAATATGGACAAGACAAGACTAAGATGAATGGTGTTCGGTGGTCCCCTAATCCGAAAAGGAAAATCCTTTTTTGTTCTATCCCTTTCGGGAAGACGATTTATAAATTATACTATCTGCGGATCATTCATTTGATGTTTGATGTTGCCTGAGATTCGTACTGAAAACGAGTGAATTTGAATAAGTGCCTCGGTCCGGATATTGATTGAAATCGTTCGGAAACTCTTATCCGATCGTTATTGTCGTTTATTTTGTTAATTGCCCAGAAAATTGGGTAATTATCCGTAAAAGGGATATTTGAAGACAATCAAATATTATTTATCTTTGTACGCATTTTATTAATTACGAAATTATATTTTCTTGCGTGGGAAAATTACAGAAATATGCAATTATAAAAATATTCATTTTTAAATCAGTTTATTTGAGCTTACTTCAATTTACATTAATTCAGAAATGATTAATTTGGAAAAATTAATGCTAAAGCTGTAATAAATCTAATACTTAAAAAATTAGTTTTTTTAAAAAAAGGCCTTTAACTTTAGGCGGCTGAAATAATAATTATAGATAATATTGTACCGGAGATAACGTTCTCAGACGGCCTACATCAGCCTTAAGTGTAGAATAAATAAATACCCAGCAATAATTATGGGTATATAATAATAACGTGCACAATACTTAGAGTAATTTTTTCTATTTTTGCTTTACCGAGTTTATTTAGTTAGTTTAATGTCAACCATGTCTACTGACCTACTGAGCCCCCAGACAGTACACTGCAATACTGCCGTTTCGGACGGGGGACCGTTCATTAAGGCCCCGTTATCATGAAAGACGACAAACGCGCGTTTTGATAACGCGCGTTGTCAAAACGCGCGTTAAGCGCATGTCATGAGAACGGGACCTTATACGGTCGATGACGACGTGCTTCGCTAGATTGGCACTTACGTGGGAGTTGGTGCGAAGATTTTTTACGGTGGGATTTGGATTGGTAGGTGGAGTGGACGATATTTTCTTTAGGAGGGATGTTTCATTTTAAAAGCAACCGGGTGCCATCATATCTTTTGTTTAGACAATTTGGACGTTTTTCGATCTCTATGGCTTTTCGGATACTTCTTAGTTTGTAGAAGTAGATGGGGGCTATGATCCTGGAGCGTTCAAAGTTAACTTTGGGACCTGTATGATGACGGTGTTGGTCTTGAGCTGAAATTAAATCATAATTGTGAACAGATATGGAATGTTCATAAATCCTATTTTGGATTTTATGATTGGTTTGACCTATGTAAGATCGGAGACAGTCTGAACAAGGAATTGTCGATTTTGTCAGTAACACCTTTGTTCTATTCCTTCGACGTTGGTGCGAAGATTTTTTACGGTGGGATTTGGATTGGTAGGTGGAGTGGACGATGTTTTCTTTATTAGGGATGTTTCATTTTGAAAGCAATCGGGTGCCGTCATATCTTTTGTTTAGCCGACAATTTGGACATTTGTCGATCTCTATGGCTTCTCGGATATTTCTTAATTTGTAGAAGCAGATGGAGACTATGGTTCCGGAGCATTCAAAGTTAATTTTGGGACCTGTATTAAGACGGTGTTGGCCTTGAGCTGAAATTAAATCAAAATTGCGAACAGATATGAAATGTTCATAAATCAGTTTTGGATTCCATGATTGGTTTGGCCTATGTAAGATCGGGGACAGTCTACACAAGGAATTGTCGATTTTGTCTGTAACACCTTTGTTCTGATTCTTCGGAAAGACGATTTATAAATTATACTATCTCTGGATCATTCATTTGATGTTTGATGTTGCCTGAGATTCGTACTGAAAACGAGTGAATTTGAATAAGTGCCTCGGTCCGAATATTGATTGAAATCGTTCGGAAACTCTTATTCGATCGTTTTTGTCGTTTATTTTGTTAATTGCCCAGAAAATTGGGTAATTATCCGGAATGGGGATATTTTGAAGACAATCGAATATTATTTGGCTTTGTACGCATTTTATTAATTGAAAAATAATGTTATCTTGCGCGGGCAAAATACAGAAACATGCTATTTTGATAATATTCATTCTTTATTATATTTAACCTTATTTTAATCCAAATTAAGTTAGAAATAATGAAAAATTAATAAAATAAAATTTAGAAGTAAAAAGTCTAATGTACACCTAAAAAATTATTTTTGGTAAATTAAATATATATACAGGATGACCAACATTTTCCACGAAGCCCATTATATCTGTTAATATTGGATGGGAGGTAGCTGGATGAGTCTTGGCCTGCCTGACAAAATATTAAAATGCATTTCAAGATAAAAACCTGCTAACAAAGGTAATTAGATTAGAATTAGAATTAATTCCATAATATTGAAGAAAAAAAAAAAAACAACAAAACACCACAAAAATTAACAATTTAGATGGGAAATAAGCCACAATTAAATTGAAAAAAATAATTTTATTAACGTTTCGACGCCCAAATCGGGTGTCGTCAAAATACAAAATACAATTAAATTAAACAAAAATGTTGTTGCTTAGTAAAAAATTCTTCTAATAATTTTTTTAGTCTGACTCATTTATATCGGCAATTCCATATATTATACATTTTAAAGTAGATGACTTTAAAATGATATTGCCAATATTTATGAGTTGCATTCCTGGGAGGACTTTATTGAAAGATAGTTCATTCGATTACATGGAATCAACCCCAACTCAAGAATATCCGCCACAAAAAAATCATAGCATGTGATCTGCCTTTAAAAATACAAGCAAATGCAACGGTGATAGTAAAATTCTCGCGTTAGAGATTCCATAGTAAATATCGAGGGAAAACAAGAAAAAACCTCGTGATACTATCCCGACAACGTAAGCATTTGGTCTTACATTTAGTTTCCTCTCAAAACGAATGCCAAATTCTGAATTTAATATATAATATACAGTCGGAAAAATGAAAGAATACCCATGAATAAACATATAAAACACGCTGTATTTTCCCGTCACCGTGTCACAAAGAAAATTGTCCAGTGTAAGTACATGTAACAATAATTATTACATGTACTTGCGCTGGACAATTTTTTGTGTGGCACGGTGACAGGAAAATACAGCGTGTTGTATATGTTCGTTCATGGGTATTCTTTCATTTTTCCTACTGTATATGTTATTTAAATTGTAAATAATATTAATAATATATATGTATGTAAGTAACACTAAAATTGAATTTTCAGTAAAATTCAGATTGTTCGTATGTTTTTTCGTTATATCTGTATATCATTTTAAATTAAAACGTTTTTATGTCTTTGTCACTATATCCGCAAATTTTGTAATCCATTATAAAAATAGTTCTAGGCTACCTAGGCACCTGAAATATTCAAAATAGCTCAGAACTAGCTAACAGTACAATATTTAACTGCTATTAAAGTTAGCAATAAAAGTTAATAACAAAAATTGTAGCCAACTTTGAGCTTCACATTACAAAATTAGTTAGAATGTTACAGGGTGTTCGATAACATAGTGGCAAACCAAACTTATGTTTTTTTAAATGAAACACCCTGTATTTTATTATATATTCGAAATCTTCGTAACTTCTCCATTACAAAAATAAAAACGTTTGGTATGTTATACAGGGTATTTACAAAGTTATAACCAATTTTATATAAAAATCGTAACAAGTTCAACTCCCTGTATAAATAAAAATAAGCACAACGGCAATAGTTTATTGATGCCATATTTTTTTGTTTATTGTCAAAATTTTCGTAAATGATTGATATTGATAATTTTCTTTATATTGAATACAGAGTGAGTCAAAACGCCAGTACATTATTTTCTCAGTAATTTTAAATAGAACACAATGTATTTTATATCACTATCGAAAAGTAGGTACCATTACCATACTTTAATTTTTAGATAACATTCCCTATGTCTAAATATATTAGTTTTCGAGGTATTTTCATTTTTCAGAGAAAAATTATTAATTGCGGGTCTAAATCTTTCCAAATTTTAAGTAACCCATGACTGAATTGTCTAAAACTGACAATCATGATTACTGATTTTCAATCTGTAACCAAAGTTGGCTACAATTTTTGTTATTAACTTATATTGCTATCTATTACTATAACGGATCTACGGAGCTTTACCTCACTAACCAATCACCCTGTATGGATAAATCGATTTTTTTTTAATTCCAAACTATTTTAAAAATGTGACTAATGCAATGATATTTTAAAGTACGTTAATAAATCGATATCTACAAATTGATGGTGGCTCAGTGGCATTTGACTGAAGATCGAGAGGTCCCGAGTTAAAACCCGGCTGTTGCGTACCTACAGTCGGAAAAATGAAAGAATACCCATGAACGAACATATAAAACACGCTGTATTTTCCTGTCACCGTGTCACAAAGAAAATTGCCCAGCGCAAGTTCATGTAATAATAATTATTACATGTACTTGCGCTGGCCAATTTTTTGTGTGACACGGTGACAGGAAAATACAGCGTGTTTTATATGTTCGTTCATGCGTATTCTTTCATTTTTCCTACTGTA
Organism: Diabrotica virgifera virgifera; assembly: GCF_917563875.1. Lineage (NCBI taxonomy): Eukaryota > Metazoa > Arthropoda > Insecta > Coleoptera > Chrysomelidae > Diabrotica > Diabrotica virgifera. The sequence goes on along the minus strand of NC_065450.1, from coordinate 62,647,422 downwards.
TCTTTTTTTAATTGTTCTAATAAATAATTAAAAGTTGATATACTTAAAATTCGTATTTTATAAGTTAGTTATTATATATAAATATTATATATACTATTTTAAACAACCGTGGTATTATAAAATGTATGGCATTTTATAGTAGTTTAGTGTAATTTTTGGAATCATAATTATAACAGTTAATACACCTACTAAAAATTCATATTTGTAAGTGAATTAATTATTCTTTCGAAACATGTTGTGTTCCTATATATAAAAAAACCGTGGTATGATGAAAAGTACTTTTATATTATAGATAGTGTAATTTTTGGAATTTTAAGAATTTTTTCTACAACCGTGTTAAAAATGCAATTTTTATCACTCCAAACTAGTGCTTTAAAATTTTTATCGCACTGCAATTAGTATTGACCGTATAGACAATTTTGATGTAATGTAAAAAAATTTAAAAATGGAATGTCAGTCAAGTTCAAGTAAAAGATTTTGTAGATATTGTCCTGTAATTACGTTTGTACAAAAATATTGTAGGATATGCGTGTTAAAAAGTACATTTTTAAGGCACTCATGTGAATTGCAGAACTCGCTATCGCTCATTCTGCAAACTTTCACATGCGTGCCTTAAACGTGTACTTTTAACACATATCATAAGTAACTATTATATCGTCAAATTATTTTATATTCTCTCCTATAAATAATAAAAAACTTTTATTACAAAAAAGTTCTTTTTTATAAAAGTTTAATTATTTATCAACAAATTTTAGTGCTAAAAGTAAAATTGGACTTTGGAATCGAGTTAGTAATGTTCCCATGCTATCTGCTTTTCTTAAAATAAAGTAAATCAAGCATATTCCAAATGGTAATCATAAATAATTCATAGCCATTGTATTGCATTTAATCCGATACCCCCGTTTTAGTTTATTGCCGCAAATCCAAGATTAAAATCATCAGATCAATCATCTAGATCAATCGAAATGTAAAGTGCACTGTAGATATATGGTTGCCAATCCGGTGATAAAGTCTTGCTTGTTTTAACAGGCTCACCGCACAATGAGCTTGGATAAAGACTTACGGAATTGTTTGCTTGTATATTATTGTGTTAACTCGCTCATCCATCAGTTGCATAATAGTAATTTACGTAACAAGTTCCGAAAGTGATACTTTACGGGATGAGTAGGAAGTTTCCTGCGAATCCTGCTAATCCCTTAAAATCACTTTTGGATCCTGTTTCATTAAATCACTATGTTCCATCTCTCCACACATCTTTTTGTTTTGAAGTTATACTTCTTTAGGCGCAATTGGGAGTGAATTTTTATTATCCTGCGAGCATGCGCACTCAGACGGTATGGGTTGCTAAATATTTCAAGGTATGTATATATCAATGCAAAAAAACGCGTGAAAAAAATATATTAGTGTTTTTAGTAAACATATTTATTATAATTTTTGTGTCTTTGGATTTGTCTTCCTCGGGAGTAAGATAAGTAGTATTATTAAAACATTTTTATATATACTTCACTTCGTCTGTTTGTTACCGTGAACTGTCACTATGTCCGAAAAACTATATAAACAGAGAGCTCGTAGCGTTATTGGCAGAGCATTCGGCTAGAAACAGATAGGTCTTGGGTTCAAATACGGACCATTCCTATTCTTTTTTTTTTATTTTTGGAAAGTGGTAAGCATTACAATTATTTTAATATTTAAATAAAATAAAAATAAGCTGTTAAAGTATATTTATTTCGTTGAAATCATATACACTCACCGGCACAAAATTCCGCCATCAAAATTTTTGATTGCTTGACAATTTATAGCTTTATTATTTGTGCTCCGATTTTCAAGATTGTTGCACCAGTTTGTAGGTACACGTATTGGTATCGTTTGGTATTATTCTGGTAACAAAAAAAATGTTTCTTTCATGGTATTATACAGGGGTGAATGGAAGAGTTGTATTTTGTCCTAACTTCAAAAAAGAATGTGTGTGTACTTTGTACGCACGTAAGAAGATATTCTTCTATTATATAATAGGTAATTTAACCGAAGTAAATATACTTAAAAGGTTATTTGTACTTATTTTATTTAAAAATCAAATTAACTTTCTTATCTACCACTTTCAAAAAAGAAGAATATCTTCAAAAATTATATAATAATATACTTAAAATCATAAAATCTATAAAAAAAAATAAAAAAATAATAACTTGCTTGGGGCTTGAACCCACTTCACGTCTACCGCGCCGTACGAAAGTTGACGCCATTTCAAACTGCACCAAACTCTCGTATACGTCATGTGGGAATATACACAAACTAAACATTTACACCATAAATTTATATGAATTTAATAAAATTATTAGTTTGATTTTTGTCGAAATAAAATACAACAAAATATAGAGTAAGAAAACGATATATGAGATGAAGATTTGTAGAAAGTTTGTTCGTAATCAGATTATGTAAATTAAAGCATTGCCTACTAATAGGTAACTACATTATTTTGTTTAGATTTTCCAAATAGATAGGTATTGAAACTATTAGGTATTTATAAGGGAAAATGAAAATGTAGTATGTCAAAGTGTGTAAATAATTTTATTTCCTTAGCTGAGCGCTTTCGACATAAACGTCATCATCGGAGCTAATGGTCAAATACTAAAAAAGTACCGCTACATAGAGGTGTAAAAAAGTGCATCTTAGGAATGTACATTTGATTTATAAATTTGTGAATGCTAACTTAGTCCTCCGTACAACAGCAAACAGCAAAAAAAACAGAAAGAAACGGCCACATACACGTTGCACAAAACATTGCACACGTTGCACGTTTCTTTCTGTTTTTTTTTGCTGTTTGCTGTTGTACGGAGGACTAAGTTAGCATTCACAAATTTATAAATCAAATGTACATTCCTAAGATGCACTTTTTTACACCTCTATGTAGCGGTACTTTTTTAGTATTTGACCATTAGCTCCGATGATGACGTTTATGTCGAAAGCGCTCAGCTAAGGAAATAAAATTATTTACACACTTTGACATACTACATTTTCATTTTCCCTTATTCATTCAAGTGTGTACAAACTTATCAGTCTTTCAACTATTATTAGGTATTTCCAACTGAAACATTTAGAATTACGTACCTGCGGCTTTTCAAAACTATTTAAAAAGTCACTATAATTATAAATTTGATTTTATTTCTGTCCACACATCAATAAAAACTAATATTATACAATATTTTTGTTTACCGATAACCTCCATATTGAACAATTATTGACAGATCATTTCAAAATTTCAACACCCAATCAGAGCCCGTATAACAACTAATACCATACTGTCGGTGTGCGCATGCGCGTGGAATATCAAATTTTACCCTCAATCGATTCGCCGCTAAAGAAGAATATCTTCAAAAATTCTGTGGAAAAATGGAATCGCTGATTTTGTTTCATAGTACTGTCATATTACACCGGAGGCATTACGAAAATTTTGTTTTTTAAATTATCCGAATATCTTTTTTCTTGTAAGAGCTGTACCATTTTTTGTAAATAAAAACACTGCTTGACTCATAAAATAGAGGTTGGATTGATAAGATTAGCATGGCCCGCATGCAGCTCAGATCTCAATCCTATTGAGCATTTATGGGATAAATAAAATAAAACTATTCGACGTCATCCTAGGCCTCCAGAAAAATTGGTACAATTAGGGCCCTGGTAGAGGAATATCGGGCTATTCCCTAAGCAAGGATAAAACATCATTATTCGATTCTTAACAGATTGCGAGCAGTCGTTGCTGCAAGAGGTCGACATACCCGCTATTGAATTGTTTTGTTTTGTTGTTATTTTTGTCTTGTTTTGTTAGTTTTAGTGCGTTTGATATTTTTAATTAAATAAACCTTCAAAGCAGTGCTTTTATTTACAGCTCCTACAAGAAAATATATATTTCGATAGTTAAAAAAAAACCTTAGTGATACCTCCAGGGTAATACAAAAGGAGTATGAAACAAAATCAGCCCTCCAATTTTTCCAAGGAATTTTTTAAAGTTAGGAGAAAAAACAACGCTTCCATTCACCCCCGTATAATGCCATTTAAGCAAAAATTTTTTTGTTACCGGAATAACAACAAACGATATCAATACATGTACCTACAAACTGATGCAAGAATCTTGAAAATCGGAGTACAAATAATAAAGTTATAGACTGTAAACCTTTAATCAAAAATTTTGGGTGACGGTGGAGGTTTTCGACACTTTTTATATTTTTTGGGCAATTTATAATATTATTACTGATAGTGATAAGCCCTTGAAGAAACGTCAACCTGGCCACCCAAAATCATCATCAATTTCCCAAAAAATATAAAAAGTATTGAGAACCACTTTTCACCCTCCGTAACTCTGGAACGGTTGATTTTATAAAAATTACGTTTAGAAATATTGACGAAAAACGTAAAAAACTACTAATTTACCGAATTCTCCCCCATCTCCCTGTGTAACTTTTTACTGAACAATATATGTGTATCATATAGAACAATTTGGTGTTGGAGGAAACCTTTTACTTTGGATGTCTGGGTTAGGCCTTTTTTTGGACCAATTATACTATACTACCTCCGTAACTTTGGAACCGTTCATTTTAGAAGGATTATGCATAGGGTCTTTTTTATTTCAAATTTAATATAGAACATTTTTGTACAGAAGATTGTTCATGCTAAACCACATAGTTTTAAAAATATTGACGAAAAACGTAAATATCTACGAATTTACCGATTTCTTCCCCTCTCCCCCCAAGCCCGACGCTCAACATTGTGTGACTTTTTTCTGAACATTATGTGGACCTTATAGAACAATTTGGTGTTGAAGGATAACTTTCACTTTGGATGTCTGGGTTATGCCATTTTTTGGATCAATTGTATCATACGTGGCTCAGACTCGATTTACAGGACAAGAAAAAAAAACCTTTTTCATCAGTATAATGATGCGTGTTTAACGATGGCTGAAATCCATAAATTAAAGTTCTAATTGTTGGAGCATCTACCGTACTCATCAGATTTTGCCCTTAGTGACTTCCAACTGTTTCAATACTTAAAAAAATTCATGCGTGGAAAGCGTTTTTTATCAAATTCTCATTTCAGGGATGGAATTTATAAATTGAAATCTAGTTGTAACAAGTGTATTGATATTCAGGGGACTATACTGAATAATAAAGTGTATTTCAAACCAAAAATTTTGGTTTTCTTATCGAATAACAAAACTTATTGAACAGCCTAGTACACTCCTGGCCAAAAAAAAACCGGGACACCTTAAAAATGGGTCATTTTTGATGTCTCGAATCTCCTAAACCAGTTGTCCGATTTTAGTGATTTTTTTAATATGTTATAGCCTTATTCTCTAAGAATATGGATGTAGTAATAGTGTTGCTGAACAGGTAAATGTCATTGTATACCGGGTGTAAAAATAATACTGTGTTTTTTCCTGAAAGTTCGTAACACCCTGTGGAATATTCTACTAACATTTAAAAAATATTGAAATTAAAACTCAGTTGTAGCCCTAGCCTCTCTGAACATTCTGCTTTTTGAATCATTCACTTATGTTGGATAATGAAAAAGTTAGGTACTTTAACAAGTAGCCATGTTCTTCATTAATATAGGGTGTTTCTAAATAAGTGCGATAAACTTTTAGGGGTAATTCCGCATGAAAAATAATGACCGTTTAATTTATACATATATGTCTGCAAATGCTTCGTTTCCGAGATACCGGGTGTTCAATTTTTCCTTACACATAGACGATTTATTTATTGCTCTAAAACCGGTTGAGATATGCAAATGAAATTTGGTGGGTTTTAAGAGGCAGTCATTGCGCATTTTTTGACGTACAATTATGTATTTTATTATTCACCATTGGCGTGCATGCGGGTCATATTACCCGGTCATATTACCTGTATGCACGCCAATGGCGAATATAAAATTTTTAGTTGTATTTCAAAAAATGTGAAATCACTAGCTCTTAAAATCTACCAAATTTCATTTGCATATCACAAACTGTTTTAGAGCAATAAATAAATCGTCAGTTTGTAACAAAAATTTCAACACCCCCTATCTCAGAAACGAAGTATTTGCGGGCATAAGTTTATAAAGCAAACTGTCATTATTTTATCGTGCAGAATTACCCCTTAAAGTTTGCCGTACTTATTGAAAAACACCCTGTATTGATGAAGAACATGGCTAGTTGTCAAAGTACCTAACTTTTTTATTATCCAACATAAATGACTGTGTCAAAAAGCAGAATGTTAAGAAAGGCTAAGGCTACAATTGACTTTTAATTTCAATACTTTTAAATGCTAGAATATTCCACAGGGTGTTACGAACTTTCAGAAAAAAAAACACAGTATTATTGTTACACCCGGTATACAATGACATTTACATGTTCAGCAACACTATTAATACATCCATATTCTTAGAGAATAAGGCTATAACATATATAAAATCACTAAAATCGGACAACAGGTTTAGGAGATTCGAGACATCAAAAGTGACCCATTTTTTTGGCCAGGAGTATATTCTACATTCTGTATATTCTATACAGAATATCTCATTTTCAAGTCAATTTTTCTTCTCGATTCTGTCCTACATACGATCACAGCAAAAAATTTAAAAAATCGTCGTAGATATTTCGAAGGCATCCGTGTCTTTTTGTATTATTACTCGCAATCAATATTCACGATAAAACGTTGATGGATATCGCTATCGCTATCGCTACCGATTCGAAAGTAAAGTTTATTGCAAAAAGGAAAAAGCTGCCAGCCAGCATGGATTCCATTTAATATAATCTTAGTCAATGCGGGTTAGCTCGGGATCGATAGATAGTTCTTGTGGACGTATTAGTCCATTTACTCACGGTTTCTGCTCCTAATTTTAAAGGACCGATGGGATTGACATGAAATTTGGCATACGCATAGTTAACATGTCAAAATTGTCAAAGAAAATAAGTGATAGTGTGCCAATGTGTTCTTTTGCCCTGAGGGTGAGCACCACCCGTTCTCGAGGGTGAAAAACATAGGGGAGAGTCAAATATTGATACGCACCTAAGGCAACTTCAGGATGTTGCAAAAACTTGAAACATTTCAGTTTCCAACTTTTTTGGAGATATACTTCAAGGGCCTGGGTATAATGGTAGAGACCGAATTCAATGAATGGTGCAGCGAGACGCGAAACTTCCAATTAGTGTAACGCGCACAATTATCCTAACTATTCTGCTAATGGTGAGGATATGTCGGATAAATGTGCTCAATAATAGAACTTAAAAATGACTTTCGAAAATGTAGTTTATTGAACATAATTATAAATGGGACAAGAGAATATACGGAAAAATATAAGAAACCAAGTTACGTATATATTAAAAAAAATCTAAGCATTGCAAAAGTCACAAATATTTCCTTCTGGACTATCCTCTCCTATACACAATATGACATGAGCCCATTGACGATATATCCAACACGATCCATGCCTCGTCTTTTTACTATAATCACCACATAATACCCAAAAGTCATTTTGATCTCACAAGAGATCGTGCAACTCATCAACATCGCACAGTTCACTTTCTGAAATATCTTCGGAGCTGCTTCTTCAATCTTCCATTTTTCAATTTCGTGGTTTTCACTTTGCTCCTTTATCCATTTTGAACCTTGTTTAAACGATATTAGCTTCCTTTATAAGCGGACTTATATTTTCCAACATGCTGCTGCTGGATGTATTTGTAGTCCAGGGCGGATCTGTTTTGAGATGGACGTTGAGAGGTGACTCAAAATTTTTTGCAGAAATTGCTTGAAAATAACTCAAATAATAATATTTGAGTTATCCTCCCTCTCAAAAAGGTCCGGAACATTGTTTAAATAATCAAAATGTCAAAAAATGAAGGAAAAATTCGATTTTTGTCTTCGTTTTTTGATTATAACTTTAAAAGTATTCATTTTCGAGAAAAGTTGTACTAGCATAAAAGTTGCGTAATTAAATGTCCTACAATAAAGAATTGGTTAAAAATTTAAAAAATAGTCACCCTTGTTGCAAAATAGCAATAATTGCGAAAAAACCATACAAGAACAAGTATTCGCATTTTACGTTTTTCAACCATTTTTGCTACACTTACGACCTTCATATTTTACCAAGGCAAACTTTATGATATACTAAAACAATACCGTAAATTTCATTAAGATCGGTTTAATAGATTTTGCAAAATAAATTTTGCAATCCAGCTTTCGAAAAAAAAATTCGTTTTTTAAAATGTTACATGACTGAAAATATAGCAGATAGCAAATTGAATTTTTTTTGCTTATAGAAGTGTACTGTACCTTTCATTTGAATGTTGCAAAATTAAAATCGAATAATTACCACCGGCGTCAAGAAATTTTTTAAATAAACATTAATTTTTGGTGCTACGCGCAGGACAGCGGTGTTCAATTCACACAAGTTGATTTCCACCAAAATTTCTTCCAATCTTTATCTAATATATTATTTTCCTACTTTATATTTGGTTGTATTTTAATATTTTAATTCCACAAAAATCAAACTAATTTTATTATTGTTTGTGAAATATGTATCATATTTGTATCATATTTATGCATTATCAAAGGTCATTGGAATGCCCAATCAGAGCAAACTATCCGCTGTCCTGCGCGTAGCACCAATAATTAATGTTTATTTAAAAAAATTCCTGACGCCGTGGTAGATAATCGATGTTAATTTTGTAAATTGCAAATGAAAGTTACAGTACACTTCTATACGCAAAAAAAATTTCAACTTGCTATCTGCTTTATTTTCAGTCCTGTAATATTTTGAAAAAATGAATTTTTTTGCGAAAGCAGGATTGCAAAATTTATTTTGTAAAATATATTGAACCGATCTTAATGAAATTTATATTTCCGATTTATATAACCGATCTTATTTATTTTAGTAAAATATGAAGGTCCTAAGTGTAGCATAAATGGTTGAAAAACGTAAAATGCCAATACTTGTTTTTGTATGGTTTTTTTCGCAATTATTGCTATTTTGCAACAAGGGTGACTATTTTTTAAATTTTTAGCCAATTCTATATTGTAGGAAATTTAGTTATACAACTTTTATGTCAGTACAACTTTTCTCGGAATTGAATACTTTTATAGTTATAATCAAATAACAAAGAAAAAAAAAAACGAGTTTTTCCGTCATTTTTTGACATTTTAATTATTTAAAGAATGTTCCGGAACTCTTTGAGAGGGAGGATAACTCAAATATTATTATTTGAGTTATTTTCAAACAATTTCTGCAAAAAAATTTGAGTCACCTCTCAACGTCCAAATGTATTAATATTTTTACAGATGTGCCCTGGTCTATTGTAACTGCAGCATATTGTTTTCTTGTATTATTATACCTTGTCAGCTAATGGCGCGCAATGCGCAGCGTTATACAACCTAGCACTTCACCACATAACACAAAATTGGATAAAAACAAAAAATAATTGGGCAAATCTAATTATACAAATATCCAAAATGGTATATAAAGAACGTGTATATATGTATCCTTTAAACAATATTTCCATCAAGAAAAAAACTTATCGCTTATATTCTCAGAGACACAAACAATAACAAACCACACGAAAACCTGTAAACGATAACTGTCAACCGGTAAAGTATCTCCTAACTTTCATTTGTGTGGAATAGATCTGACAGTTGCTAATAGATGACGCGACAATATAGTTTTTACAATTTTATTAAATAGAAGATTAGAAACAATGATGCGCACAATTACCCAACGGGCATCATTAATCGACTCTCCCCTACTTTCGAAATAAGTCCGGAAGTGCCTAAACTGGCTATTTACAAGCAACTTTTGTTTTATAGAGTTTTCCCACTAAGCCAATATTCTTCATGTTATTTGGAAGTGACTATGTTCATTTTTCAACAAAAAAAACATGTTTTAGACGGTTTTTCGCAAGAAACTCAAAAAGTAAGTATTTTACCGAAAAAAATATTCTTAGCAACAATATAGCTTATAAAAAAGAGAAAAAAATTATGTATGTATGAGATCAGTAGAAACAGAGTTGTAGCTAATGAAAAATAGGTTGTCATTCGGCAAATTCCAAATCGAATAATTCAACGTGAAATAAATAAAAATTAAAGCACTTTTCGGGGAACATCACACATTTTTTAAAGTGTTTAAAAAAAGTTTCAATTTTTGTTTTGTTTCTTAAGTTTCTAGCATCAAAAGTAAGCAAGCTACGCTCAAAATAAAGTGGGTCCCTTTTGTTTGGAAATCACCTCCTAATTAGCATCCCAAATGAAATTAATCGTTACCGATTCACAAATTAGTTGAATGTATTGTTTATATAATAATATGATCTGTAATTTTCATCAGTTCAATTGAAAAAATGCTTTTTTAAATAACTTAAACATTATTAGTGATACCAAAAAATCTTAAAAACTAAAAAATGTAGATTTTGCTTTTCCTAATATTTTGGATTTCTTGTTTCTCTGTACGTCAAAAATTGATTAAGATATGGCTGTTCAAAATTTGTATACTCGTGATTAGTGACTCGTTCAAGCCTTTCAATTACAGACCTTTCAAAAATAAGCACGTTTAACCGTTGAAACTTAGAGATGACGAATATGAACCTATTTTTCATTAGCTAGAAGTCTGTTTCTACTGGGTCTACAGACTTAATACATACATATACCATTTTTCTCTTTTTATAAGCTAGATTTCTGCTAAGAATTTTTTTTTCAAAAAAATACTTACTGTTGAATTATTTCCGAAAAATGGTCTAAAAACGTGTTTTTTTGTTGTTGAAAAATGAGCACATTCACTCGTAAAGAACTCGGAAACTATTGACATATTGAAAAAAACGCTATAGAACAAAAATTGCTTAGAATTAGTAAATTCATCCATTTCCTTACTTATTTTGAACATATATTTCTTCACCTCCAAAAAGGGGTGAAACTCACCCCCAGGGCAAAAGCACACATCTCCACAAAATCACTTTTTTTCATTGACATGTTAGCTATGTGTATGCCAAATTTCCTCTCAATTCAATCTGTTCTTTTGCAATTTGTAGGTTTTGCAATATTTGACCGTGAGTGAATGGACTAATACTTTATTTTACTTGAGAATATGAAAGTATTGCATTGTTTCTCCGCGAATCAAATATTTATGTTGTGTTTAGTTATTAAAGACGATCGTATGTCGAGAAAGTGGTAAAATATTGATTTATTTTTATACAGAAACGTACAAGAATACAAAAAAAAAAAAAAACGAATGTGTGTGTACTTTGTACGCACGTAAGAAGTTATACTTCTATTATAATATAATTTCAACGAAATAAATATACCTACTTAACCTTTAACTACCCGCGCATCAAGTTATAACATAACTACACGCGTGGCGTACTTTATACGCCACAAGAAAGTACACTTAAAACAGCGGATTTGTTAATTTTTTTTTGAAAAAATACACTTAGTTGTTTGCTATAAACCCTATTCGACATCAGTGAACACCTGGAGTTCCTTCTCAGTAAGCCAATTGGGATTTATAACTGGAATCATGGAATAACTGGATTCCATGATAAATAAAATTACTAATAAAAAATTTTTTGAAATGTGATTTTTTACAGGAGAAAAAGTATTGTTTATAAAGAAAAATATATTTTGTGCCCTAATGACTAAAAAACAATTGAAATATGTACTTATATTACGATTTATATTAATATAATCGTGGCGTATATTGTCCACCACCGGAAACAATAGATAATAAACTGTAAATTACGATCTTCCAGGAACGCTGATTATAACGAGACTAAAGCCAAATTGTAAAGCACATTCCAGTGATAGGTTAGAGAGATAAACAAGGTCAAAAATTAAAATTTTAAATATATTTGCAGTAGAATTCTTATATCTGGCGTACCAAATACGCCAGCGCGTGTAGTTAAAGGTTAACAGTTACAATACAAAAATTAACAATAATTACCAAAAATGAACCAAAACTTAACAATGCCAAATATTAAAAAAAAAAAAGAAAAAAATATGAATCGTCCGGGATTTGAACAAGCAATCTCGCGATTTTTTGATCTCTGGTCCAATGCTGTACCAACAAGGCCGTCAAGCCGCATGCTACTTAACTTTCAGATATACATAATTATACATCACGGTGACAAGTGAAATATAAAAATAGATGTTTTATTATTTTACGCCCAAGGAAGACAAATCCAAAGACACAAAATTATAATAAAAAACCTTTTAAACCACCTTTTTCAAATTGCGCAAAAAATGCATTTTTAACACGTTTGTAGAAAAATATATTTAAACAAACTAATATATTCTTTCCACACCTTTTCTGGACTGATACATACATAAATTAAAACATTTTGAAGTATAACTTCAAAAATATAATATGAAAACTATTTAAAAAGGCAGTATAACTATTAACTAACCTTTGTTGTTTCTCTTCCCACAAATTTTAAAATGCAACAACCATACATAACCAAATCGTCAACCGTCCAAACCACAGCTGCGCTACAGCTGCCATATTGGATAATTTTTGACATGTCATTTGAACATCCAATCAGAACAAAGTTATAATGCGCATGCGCCGGGATCGTAGGTTTTAACATATAAAAATTCACCCTCATATCGCGCGTAAAGAAGTATAACTTCAAAAAATTATTGAAACAGAACTGATTAAGATTTCCTATTCCTATATTCTTTTTCTTTTTCTTCTTCAGCTTTTCACTCTTCAAATGTCGCTGTTGCGTACTCTTTTTCGCCACTTTTCGTGCCTTCTTCATTTAAACCTTTCCCTCTCGAGTCCGCTATCATACAGTCCTTCCATTTTCTCTTCACTTTTCCTCTATTTCTCTTTCCCTCAACTTATCTCGGTTCTAGATGAAATTAAACCCAATCAACGTCTTTATAGTTTACTCTAGAACTATACAGTTTTTGGTCATGTCACAAAATAGGGCGGTTGTTAGCCCCAGAACAGCCTCAGAGTCAGCAGCAATGCGGTAGATCTTCACAGCGAAGGCAGACATTACAAAAAACCTTCTCATCAAACAGAACAATTTACAGAGACCACTAAAGAAAGAAAGATTGCCGCATTATACATAAACTTTGTGAGAGGATAAGTAGTGATGAGCAGTTTGGTTTCCGAAACGGTATGGATACTCAGAATGCTCTTTTTTGCATGCGAATACTCTTACAAAAGAGAATTACGTTTAGGAAAAATATTTACGTATGTTTTATAGATTTCGAAAAAGCGTTTGATAGAGTACAACATCACTTACTATTTCAAGGCTTAGACTTAATTGATCTGGACACATATGACATTATATTGATCAAAAATCTTTACTGCAATCAGATCGCTTGTATTAAGGTCGATCAAGAGGCCTACACTAAAACAGTTTTTGAGAATACGTCAAATAATCATCGCGAAGGATGACACCACCATTATGGCAGTGAATTTAGCAGACATTTTTTAAACCCTGTTGAACGCTGTAAACAACGAATGAATAGAAAAGGGCTTAACAATCAACGCAAAGAAAACAAAATGGATGGTGGTCGGAAAAAATAATATCGAAGACTCACCCACATAACAATTTCATGTTCTTAGTGGATTCATAGAACATACTTTTCAGAAAAAGTATATACTTAGAATATGCGTAATTACTATTGCGAATGTGCAGAGCATAAATATACTGAGTATATACTACATTACAGTACTTAAACGTTCTATGTATATACTTAGAATGTACTACCGCACTTCTTTTCAGTATATACCAAGAACATACTTTTTAGAAGATTCTAAGGAGGTGCTATAAACCTTCTATTTATATAATTAGAATGTACTATCGCACATATTTTAGTATATGGGAAGAATATTCCAAGGAAGTGCTATATACCTTCTAGTTATATACTTAGAATGTACTATCGCACATATTTTTAGTATATGGGAAGAATATTCCAAGAAAGTGCTATATACCTTCTATGTATATACTTAGAATGTACTATCGCACATATTTTTAGTATATGGGAAGAATATTCCAAGGATGTGCTGTATTTCTCAGAAGAATGTTTTCAACATCACCCAATCTCATCCTATAGGTTCTACCAAAGAATAGTAACACACCCACAGGGTGTGTTAGTATTCTTTGGTTCTACTAATATATTATGTTTACATATTCTAATTGCATATGAGAATGTAGTTATTACATTCTACAATATTACGTGAAAAGTAAGTATAAAATATATAAACTTTAGTTAGTTATATAGGTTCCTATGTATAATAAATATTAATGGGTAAGTAACCTATATATAAAATATAAGTAATATATTTAGTTATTATGTGCACATCAAAATAAAAATGCTGCTTATATAATTATATAATAGCCAAATATATTATAATATGTATGTAAATTACTAAAATTTATAGGTATCTATATACATTATACATACTTTTACTTACTAGGTATTTAGGAAATATTGAAGTACCAATATGAATTTATTATTTTCAAACTGCTTTTTATGTTCTTAAAAATGTTTTAGTCCTTGTAGCTAGAAATACTTAGTCCTTCCTAACAGCGTAGACATAAATGCACTGCTGGAAACTATTTTCATATTTTGCTCTTTTGTTACCTACCCCCTTCCCTTGTGCAGGTATAAAATGCAATGCAAGGGTCAGAATGACAATGAATGGCCGTTTCCGGATTCCCGAAAATTATTTTACTTATGGTATAAACTCAAATCAAAATGGTATATTCATTTCAACTGAAAACGAAACGAGAATTTCTCATTTTTCTTCACAATAGAATTAAGTTTTAAACTTTTTACCATACAATTAAAACGGTTTAAAAAAATGAATTAGATAGTTCAGTAGTACCTACTAAAATACATAAATTTTATTAATTATTCTTAACGCGAAGTTGATAATCTATAGGCTCACATATTATTCTTCTTCCTATAGGTACGTACATACAGTATATTATTTTTAGATATTTTAAAAGTATATACAAGTAGGTATGTGTTAAGTATATACTTTTGCATATACTTACGCATATACTAAGAATATTCGATTAAGGTATATTCTAAGAATAAACTTTTACGAACATTCCGAGATACTACGTACCCGAATGTGCTCAGTATATTCGGTGCAGGAATATTCTTTGAGGCACATGCAAAGAACATGAAATTTAGAATGTTTTTTATGGTACATGCTATGCTTGTACTACGCATATACTAAAAAGGATATACTTCGACGAATGTTGGTAGGATATGCTTAGAACATGATGCGAACATCATTGTTATGTGGGCAGTAACAAAAATCTCAGTAGCTGGATTGACTTCAGGGTTGAAAGCGACTAGGAAACTTCGACCAGAATTGACCTTGCATGAAAAAACTTTATTAACTGGCGTTATGTATTGTGCAGTAGAAGTTTATTATTGACCACACCTTCAAGAGTATT
The DNA here is from genome assembly GCF_917563875.1 of Diabrotica virgifera virgifera. Taxonomy (NCBI): domain Eukaryota; kingdom Metazoa; phylum Arthropoda; class Insecta; order Coleoptera; family Chrysomelidae; genus Diabrotica; species Diabrotica virgifera. The sequence continues at coordinate 62,631,992 of NC_065450.1, read as the reverse complement.
AAGTGTTACCTCTGGTCCTCTTTAGTGGTACCGTATTTTAACGACTTCTTTTGCCAGTATATCTTTTGGTTTTCCTCATTAGCTTTTATTATAATGTTATTCAGGGTGTTAACATCTATGTCTGTGTTTTTGTTGCTTTAGAAAAAGCTGTTGATATGTTCTTCACATGCATTTATATTACTAGGCTCTTTCCAGGTAGGTGTAGACTTCTTTTTGATTATGTGGTATCTTCCTTTCCCAAAGTCTATTTATATCAATGCCATTCTCTGGTCGTTACATGTTGAATATTAATATGTTCAATATCTTTTTAAGTTTATCATTATTTTACTATTTTCATTAATATTTGCTCCAATATTGGACCAATAAACCTTAATTCCCTTAAAATCGAACAAACCTATCTATGTAGTGATGGTGGCATTTCATTTATATTCCATTTGAGATAAATTAAGTTTATATTAGTTCATAAACACATTAACATCAACCATTAACTTTCATAAAAGATAAATTTTATATTTTAACGTTGGTAATATACAGCGTATTGTGTTCATTACGATTTTCAGATAAAATTGGTCATATCTTTAAATGCCTTTACAGTAAAACGTGATACTGATGTAATTTAGATCAAAATTAATGTGGTAGGTAACATTTTAGAATATAATATTTAGTTGTGAAGAATAAGTTTATATTTTAATGTAGCCAACATTTGATTAGGCTCAATTTTGAGCCCTATTATCTTCTTTACAGCATGTATATGCTTTTTCTCATGAGGATCTTCCAGTGCGTCACAGTTTTTCGATTTCTTTCTAACGCATTAAATTGTATGTACAGAAAAAAACGCACGTCGTTGATTACATTTCGTCGGTGACATTTATAACATTTATTCTAGTTGTCAATATATGGCGTCATAATCGAAAATAAAATAATTTGCGAATTATTATAATGTATCTACGAATATAATCTGAACACTTTATAAGACTATACGAATCAAAGAAAATACCATTTTATAAATGCAATAAACACTACTGATTTGTTTTTTTTTTTTCAAATTGCAAATAAAATGTGACAACTGTCAGATTTAACTAAAATGTCATGTCATTAAAATGTATATTATCACGGACTTATCTTTTTTTCTATCATTTGTGACTCACTGAAAAATACTCATGAAAAGAAGCATACAACCGATTTAGTCGATACAAAATTAATCATATATCTTTCCCAAAATTGTTCATTCTACGGATAATTCCTGTAGGTTTGTACTTAACTACTGGACTTAATATTAATAAGTTTAATGTCCGACTGGTGTATTATTTGACAAATAATGACATGATTTCGAAGTGAGTTAAGTATGATATAACGCCCAAGAGCTTTAAATTTAAAAAATAAGTAGTTAAATACTGTCAAGTTGACAAATAATAACCTAAGTAAAACTATGGTTACCACAGTTACGTTACGACTATTGCTAGTAAATGTACTTATTTGAAAACTAATTAATTCAAAATTCATTCAAAGTTTTTGCATATAAAGAATAATTTAGTCGGACATTAAACGTTGAAGGCACCACAGGTGTAATAAATAATAACGCTTTCGGTCAACGTATATACCTCAAGCGTTATTATCCTTATAATACCCTTGGTACCTTAATAACTATTATTATCTCTATAATACGAGGGAAGTTACTGAATAGAACAGGGAATAGGTCTGGATCCCGCGTATGAAAAAAAAGTTGATTAATAGCAAGCTGAAAATTTGTTAATAGCTTAAATTTGTCTAGTCGGACAAACTTTGATATATGGGAACACTGGAACAGGGGAAGTTTTAATTGTGGAACAGGTTAAAAATTTGTCAGACCATGAAAACGGCACATGTATTTTGTCCGACAGAACAGACTTAAACTCTCTGAATAGAGATTAAACTCTCATGCAAAAATCAGACTGCTATTTATCACCAAATGGGCGTTTTAATGAGTGGAACCTGTAGAATATGTCAAATGACAGGAAGTATGACAGGTGATAAATACCAGTCTGATTTTTGCATGAGAGTTTAATCTCTGTTCGAAGAGTTTAAGTCTGTTCTGTCGGAAAAAATAAATGTGCTGTTTTCGTGGCCTGACCGTTCCAAATTGTTAACCTGTTCCACAATTAAAACTGCCTCTGTTCCAGTGTTCCCATATATCAAAGTTTGTCCGACTAGACACCCTTAAGCTATTAACAAATTTTCAGCTTGCTATTAATCAACTTTTTTTTCATACGCGGGATCCAGACCTAGAAAGAAAATAATCTTAATTCAGTAAAGCGGGACCGGTTTATAAAAAAGAAAACAAGGATTAGGATAAAATAGAACGTTTAGAAGGAAAAAGAAAGCAAAATATTAAAAAGTTCTAAACGAGATTGTTATCCACCATAACAGAAAAAACTTACGGAAATTCTACCAACAGATCAACAGCTCTGTAGAAAATAATTCAAACCCCAACTAATTTTTCTCGTAACTAACATTATTTGCTTAGTTTCCCTTTAGAAACATGCTTTATTATCACTGAAAATTATACCATTTTATGGACAAAGCATAGAGTAAAAAAATAACAATAACAAATACAATTTTCTGAAATTTTCTACATCAAACGCTTTGAAGTAGTAACTAAAACACATAAAGCTATGGAAAAAATAAGAACTTTTAGAAAGGTTTATAGATCATTTAACCGCATCTTTAAAGTATAATAGTTTTAATTTGTCCCACACAAAAACTACGATATTTCCAGAAGAACTGCTAGCAATCGATTTTTCTGCTCAAGGGTGCTTGAGCACCCTTTAAGGGGCCTCAATTCAGCCAAAATATTTATTACTTCAGACATTCAAAGTAAATTCAATTCACTAAATAATATTTCCCGTTTTTTACACAAAAGCGTCGATTATATTTTAATCTATTTTTTTAAGACTAAGTTTTCAATCTAATAGCACATAAAATAACATTAAAAATATTATTCTACATCCCACCAGACTGAAAACAATGGGAACCTTCTCTGGTTACACCTCCGAGGCTTCTAAAATTTGCGAGCCATAACGGATGCTGAGACTAAAGAAGATGAGGGAATTTTACAATTTATAATTCACATCCCATTTGATCAGCGCGGTAAAGTTCCAACGAGAATGGTTCCCTTCGTACTCCAATTAGAGTAAACATGTAAATAAAAAATGAATAACCATTTTCAATTTTGTTGCAACACAAAATTACAGCAGCATATTTTTTTAATTATAATTATTGTTTTGCATTTCCTGAACAATATACTCACAGAAAAATATGAGATATTTTATCTTCAATCATTATTTTTCGTTTATTTTTATACATCTTTGAAGTGTTATGTATTTTTGTTTATCCTGAATGTGTTATGCTGGAATGTTTTACATATATTACAATTATTAGAGATAAAAGATAAATGATAAGAGATACATGCTTAGACATAGCCTTTATAGCCGAGACAGCAATAATGTCACAAACTAACAATCTTCTTGCTAATATGCCACATTTAAGATAGTTAATGTACCTATGTTTGTTACTTTAGCTAATGAGAGTTACAGACAAGAATATATTTCGTGGGAACTGCGTATCTATCAGTAGACTGTTTCTCATATTATAGTAAAGCGATAGAATGAGGCCAAAGAATACAAAAAGTGACCTGATCAAGGATAAAAGACATGCACAACGTCAAGAGGTGGCCAATGTTTGAGTCTTCAATCTTTGCAAAATCGCACATTTACAGCTCCCAATCTTAAAAATGAATTTAGGTTAATGAAGGTTAATGTAAGTGTCAACGCAATGATAAGAAGGCTTAAAAAGGTTGGTTTAAATCCAAAACGGCCTGCCACAGTTCAACTGCTTTGTCACGGCAGAAAAACTCAACGGTTACAATTTGCAAGAGACCATGTTAACTGGATCGAATATCAATGGGGAAGAGTTCTCTCCACAGACGAAACAATGATACCATTATGGAAGATAAATGGACGTGGTCGAGTAAACAGAAGTTATGCAGAGCGTCTTGGATGATGTAATACTCAGCTTTGGTGGCGGTGCCATTATGCTATGGGGTGATATTTGTCGTAGGTGAAAGAGTCGCACGGAGCTTATTGAGGTGAATAGTCGAATAAATGCTGACTGGTATATAAGCAACAACCTCGAAGAAAATTTTTTCCTATGCCGGCTTCATTGAGTATGATAACCTTGTACTAATGCATGATAATATTATCGGTGCAGATACCGCAGGAACAGTCATAAAATATCTAGACTTGCCACCAATGAGTCATGATATAAATTCCATAGAACATGTATGAGACATTCTAAAACGACATATACGAACAAAAAACATATTCCAAACTTCTTCTTCTTCTTCTTCTACTTCTTCTTCTTCTTCTTCTTCTTCTTCTTCTTCTTCTTCTTCTTCTTCTTCTTTTTGTATAGGCATGACTGTCTGTTTTTTCAATGTGCCTTGTAAGGAACATTGTGCCCAATGAAAGTTGTCGTTTCGTGGTCTTCACACTGATCGTCTTCCTATTGGGGAACCGTCTCTCGCTGTCCTGACTACCCTATTTGTTGTCATTCGGCTTATGTGGTCAGTCCATTCTATTCTTCTGTTTCTTACCCAGTTATTAATGCTATCCACCTTGCATGTCCTTCGTATATCTGTACTTCTAGCTCTGTCTCATAGAGTCTTACCATCGATTTTTCGAAGGGTTTTCATCTCCGCTGTTTCGAGCAATCGTTTTGTCCTCTCTGTGTTAGGTCGTGTTTCTGCCGCGTACCTATGTCATTATTGGTCTGATGACTATTTTGTAAATTCTGCCCTTCATTTCTGTTCCGATATTTTTATTTCTCAATATTGTGCCATTCAGGCAGCTGCGGCTCTGTTTGCTCTATTCACTTGATCTTTCACTTTTGTTTCGAGCCTTCCGTAGCTAGTTAGTGTGACGCCTAGGTATTTAAACTCCATTACTTGTTCTATTATTTGACCTTCCAGCTCCAATTGATATCTTATTTGATCTGCTGTATAACCATGCATTTTGTCTTTTGTGAGGAAATTAACATGTTAAATTTTCTGGCAGTTATGTTAAATTGGTTCAGCATACGTTGTAAATCATCTTCACTTTGAGAGATTAGTATTATATCGTCCGCATAGCAGATTCTTTTAAGTTGTTTTTCTCCCATTTTTTATCCTTTTTAGTTCTTACTTTTTTTTATTATTTCATCCATGATCAGGTTGAACAATAAAGGACTCAAGGAATCCCCCCGTCTTATCCCATTGCCGGCTTCAATTGGGTCAATTAGTTCATCTTCCACTTTTACCTTTATTGTGTTTTTCTGGTAGATGTTTTCGATCGTTTTAATTATTCCTAGAGGTACCTCTCTCGAGTATAACAAATGGATAACGTCCTTTAATGTGACCCTGTCAAATGCTTTCTTAAGGTCCACGAAACATAAATATGCCGGTTTGTTGTATTCCAACGATTTCTCTTGAACTTACCTCATTATAAATATAGCGTCAGTGTCTGACCTTCCCGACCTAAAACCTTGTTGTTCTTCTGCTAATGGTATAATTTCATTAAATTTTTTTGTTATCACTTTGGTTGTTAAAAAAAACTTAAACTTCCGCAAACTCAATTGCGGAATTAAGAATTGTTGAAGAGGCGGCATTGAATCCTCCGCAAGAACACATCCAAGACCTTCTGCGAAGTATACCTAGAAGGGCGCAGGACTTATTTAGCAATAAAAAGTACAAAACAAAACCTTTCAGAAGAAACAAATATACTTCAAAAACAGACTCAAAATAAAATAATATGCAATACACTGCGAGGTATATAAGTTCGGGATATGAGAAAATTATGCTAATTTTCATAGTTGATTTTTTCGTGAACATATTAACGGCTTCCGCCAGTGTTTTTTATTATTTTAGATTTTTCTTTAGTGTTTACACAGTTGTACAAAGGTTTACTCAAATTTTTTTTGTACTTATGCCGAGTGGAAGAAAATAGGTGTTTTACTTATATTAAGTTTGAAATACCCTGTAGGGAGGACAAAGTACACATGTGAGAATACATCGAAATCGTATTATAGTCTTATGTTTTATGTCGTATTATAGTCTAATATCCCTGATATCTTTCGAAACAAAGAAAATATACGATTTTTTAACATGTGTTTTAACAGAAACAAAAATATGAGTCATTCTGTAGGGAGCAAAAGGTACAAAGGTGGGTATACATCGATATTATGTTGTAGTTTCATATTTTGTAAACATCTTATTTTTTAAAATTCTTTTAATTTCTCTGATATCTTTAACAACAAAGAAACAAGACGGTTTTACTCTTTTATGTGTTTTAACTGACGAAATGCGATACGTGAGGAGACCATGTCTTATCATACCACTAAGATGAAATTATTTCCTATATATAGTGTGAAAGGAACAGAGCGTTCAAAGAACAAAATTCTGTGTAATGTACCTTTCGTATTTATAGAGCCCCCACGTAGACACCAAACCCCCCTCCCCCTACGTAACGCATTCTTATGGGAGTTACCTCAAAACATCACAGAGCCTCCATTAAACAATCTCGTCTCTCGTATGTTGCGCTGTGCATACCACTTACCAGGTCGACAAATAACTATTATAAGAACTGTTTACGTTATGTGCCTTTCTGTTTTTAAAGTTTTCTTAACTGTTATTTTTTATTGTTAATTTAGTTTAGTTTCAATTAAAACACATGTTAATGAGTAAAACGTCTATTATAACTAACTATACGTCTATTATAACTAACTAACTAAACGTCTATTATAAACTATAACGTAATGAGTAATGAGTAAAATGTCTATGTTTCAAAAAGAAAAATGTTCACAAAACGTAAGACTAGAATACGGTTCCGATGTATACACACATTTGTACCTAGTGCTCCCTACAGGGTGTCTCAAACTTAACATAAGAAAAACACTTCTTTTCTTCCGCCCGGTATAAGTACAAAAAACAGTTTGAGTAAACATTTGCACAACTGTATAAACACTAAAGAAAAATCTAAAATAATAAAAAAACTTAGCGGAATCCGTTGATCTGTTCATAGCCCGATCAAGAACACAAAAATTTACGAAAACCTCCAAAAAAACAAAGGAATGATGAAAATTTGGGAATGGGTAGTTGAAATTGTCTATTATTGTATAAGAGAAAGTTTACAATTCTACACTGACTACTACTTTACATTTTTGTAAAATGGAGGGGATTACCTCTTCTCGGGAGTGAAAAAATATACATTCAAAATAAGTTCGGAATTAGATAAAATGACTAATTCTGAGCAACTTTTGTTCTATACAGTTTTTTCACTAAGTCAATACTTTTCGAGTTATTTGCGAGTGAATATGTTCATTTTTAACAAAAAAAAAAAACATGTTTTTGGACAGTTTTTCGCAAATAACTCAAAAAGTAAGGATATTATCGAAAAAAATATTCCCAGCAAAAATATAGCCTATAAAAATTTGAAAAAAATAGTTTATGCGTAAAGTCTGCATACCCACCAGCACCGGAGTTATAGCTAATGAAATGTAGGTTCTTATTCGTCCAATTCCAAAATCGAATATTTCGAAGTGAAATGATAAAAAAACGGAGCACTTTCCTGGGAAAACTCATTATACTTTTTTTAAAGTGCTTAAAAAAAGGTTTATTTCTGTTTTTTAAAAAAACTTTTACCATTAAAAGTAAGTGAGTTATGCTCAAAATATTGTTGGTCGCTTTTATATTTTGGTAAAAAAATCGCGAAAATCACCCCCTAATTAGCATCCAAAATAAAATTAATTGCTATTATCTCACAAGTTACTTTGATTATGAATTCTTTATATGATCTGTAAGTTTCATCGGTTCAAAATGCGTGTGTTTGAAAAGGCTGTAGTTAAAATGGCTTGAACGAGTCACTAATCAAGAGTGTATGCAAATTTTTAACAGTCATAGCATAACCAATTTTTGTCTACCGGGAAAACAAAAAATCCAAAATATTCAGAAAAGCAAAACGTACATTTTATTACCCTTTGAAATTCTTGGTATTACTAATAATTTTTAAGTTATTTTGAAAACAAAAATGAAATTTTTTTCAAAATTAGAAAAAAACAATTTTTTAAAACTATTTTGTTTTCAAAAATAAATACTTTTAACCAACGAAACTTATAGATCATATATAAATAATACATAAGCAAAGTAACTTGTGAGGTGGTAACGATTAATTTTATTTTGGATGCTAATTAGGGGGTCATTTTCGCGATTTTTTTACCAAAAAATAAAAGCGCACAACAATATTTTAAGGGTAACTCACTTACTTTTAATGATAAAAGTTTTTTTAAAAAACAATAATAAACTTTTTTTAAACTCTTTAAAAAAGTTAAAATAAGTTTTCCCAGGAAAGTGCTCCGTTTTTTTGTCATTTCACTTCGCAATATTCGATTTTGGAACTGGACAAATAAGAACCTACATACTTTCATTAGCTATAACTCCGCTGCTGGTGGGTATGCATACTTCATGAATAAACCATTTTTTTCGCTTTTTTATAAGCAATATTTTTGCTGAGTATTTTTTTCAAAAAATCCTCACTTTTTGAGTTATTTGCGAAAAACTCTCCAAAAACATGTTTTTTTTTATTAAAAATAAATATGTTCACTCGCAAATAACTGGAAAACTATTGACTTAGTGAAAAAACTCTATAGAACAAAAGTTGCTCAGAATTAGTCATTTTATATAATTCAGAACTTATTTTAAATGTTTATTTCTTCACCCCCGAGAAGGGGCAATCCCCTCCATTTTTGTAAAATGGAGGGGGTTTAGAATTGTAAACTTTTTCTTACATATTAATAGACAATTTCAACTGCCTATTCCCAAATTTTCATCCTTCCTTTATTTTTTTAGGGCAGATTGTTCTTTGATCGGGCTATCAAGAAAAATTTAGTATGAAAAATGAGCATAATTTTCTGTATCCCTAACTTATGGCTCGCAATATATTTTTGTCTATGAGTGTATACAGTAAATAATGTTGTATTGTTTATGTATGATTTAAATATTAAAATTCCAATTCAGCAATATCAATGTTTCAAAACCTTCCAAACAAATAAAATTACAGAATCTGTTAGATCCAAGTTTGTCGAAACTAAAACAATATGAATTTCATGGCACGATTCATTATGACATGAAAGTTGTACTGGTATTTTCGCGTATCAACCCTGTTGACAATTCCAATATTGTTTAACGCCAATTTGTGTTAGCGCACGTTACAATGAATCAACAGAATTACGTGATATCATTGTTTTTGTTAAATTTAATTATATGCACCAAAACGGATTCCTTTGGTCAATATTTTATTACTGGTAATTGAAAACTTTACATCCGTAACAAAATACATGCAACTATTGTGGAATAACGGGGAAATGAAAATTTTGGGGTAAGTGGGAACTACGTATATTTAGAGATAATTAACGTTTGGAAAATTATTTTATCTACTCTATCTCATATTATGTATAAGTTTTTAGTTTGTGAAAACTGTTAATATAGATAGCAGTGCGTGAAGGATTTATAGTGTGCGTGAAGTAACAATGTATTTTAAATGGGATTTACTTTTTCGCACTGTTTTTGGCACGCTTTCATATAATCAAATATTCTTAACTTCCGCGTTGTCATGATGATGACATCTGGGCAATAAATTACAACAAAAGTTTTGACAGTTTCGTGGTTTGAAAGTAGTTAGAATTTTTAAATGTCAATGTTTTAAAAATTGTAGAATATAAATGAATTCCAGTGGCGAAGAGTTACAGTTTTTTTTATTTGTTTATCGTAGATAAAATATTGTATGAAACTGTGCGTGAAGTACTTTTTGCGAACTTACGCGATGTATAGCAATCGCTCCGTTGACGCTCGTGCTCTAAATATCGCGTGCGTTCGAAAAAAGCATAAATACTTCACAAACTGTTTCATAAATAACTATTAGGTATCTACTCTATGTCATATTATGTATAAGTTTTTAGTTTGTGAAAACTGTCATTATAGCTAGCAGTACGTGAAGTGTTTAAAGTGTGAGTGAAGTAACAATGTATTTTAAATGGGACTTACTTTTTCGCACTGTTTTTGACACACTTTCATATAATGAAATATCCTTAACTTTCGCGTTGTTATGGTGATGATATAATGAGCGATAAATTACGACAAAAGTTTTGACAGTTTTGTGGTTTAAAAGAAGTTAGAATTTTTAAATGTCAAAGTCCTAAAAATGGTAGTATAGAAATAAATTCCAGTGACGTCGTCACTGGAATAAAAAAAAACAATTTTTTTTTTGTTCATCATAGGTAAAATATTGTATGAAACTGTGCATGAAGTACTTTCTGCCAACTTACGCGGTGTATAGCACTCGCTCCGTTGTCGCTCGTGCTCTAAACATCGCGTGTGTTCGCAAAAAGCATACTTCACGAACTGCTTCATAAATAACTATTTTCTACGAGCGTGCCAAAAAGTCTACTTTTCCGCACACGTTTTAGTTTAAAAAAATTTACTTTTCCCCATTACTTTTCCGCACTGAATTTACATACATATTGTGCTTTTAATGCCCAATTGCTTCGCATATCTTAGTTCGAAGATCACTCATCCACAATATCATCTATCGTTATTTTCATGAGTTCTTCTCTACGGCCGGCGTGCGCCAGTTAATCCAAATATTATTGCAGCTACTTTATTCATTAAATATATGTCATCAGGAGCTTCAGATAAAAATTTTAAAATTTCTTCTTTGGTGAAAATCTTTGCTTTTTTTGGCGTGAATCCTAAGTTTTTTCTTCTTCAAATATGCTGTTAAATTAAAATAATCGCCTATATTGACATTTTTTTCAATTTTTAATACTACCTTGAGCATGAAATAGCATGACCACAAAGTATTTGGTTTGCAATTTTGGATAGACTAATAAAATAAGCTAAAAACACTTCTTCTTTTAAGCCATTTACACTTTTTTCTTTACACCAACTCATAAAAATATTGTATTCTTTCTTGTATCTCTTTGCTGATTTTTCCGGTAACAGATCAAGATTATTGACAACGTCGAGAATAGATGGGGGTAGTTCTTCGTCACTTTATGGCATCTAAATCACGGAATTATTTTAAAATTCGTAAGTAAAGATGCGTGGAAATTTTAAAGTGTGTGACGTGCTTTTTGACAATAATTGCTTTGTTTGACTTCGTTGCTCTGACTGTAAAATATTAAAACCTGAATTGATATAGGTACACCATTGATGACTGCATAACAGGTATTTAGGCACCGCATTGATTTTAATTCGGAATTATTATAACTTATTAGCGTTATTTTTTAATACATTTAATTGATTAAGATTTGGTCAATTTTTAAAGGGTCGGAGAAAAAATGTTGTTCCTAAATCTTGCGGAAAGTCTCTTATTCGCTCTCGACTGCTTGCCGAACTCCGCTTCGCGTCGTTCGGCAAACTGCAATCGCGTGCGGAAAAGTATGACTTTCCGCACTAGTTAGGAAAATAACTGTAGTGTTTACTTAAATATTCTATATATTTTGTTTTGTTATTCCTAAATGTTTAAAGCATGGCTCGTTTTTCATTTTGATCAATATATTTCAAGTATTTTTCTAATAAATGATAACCCAATAAACACACTTCTTACATTAAACTTGAACGCAAACTTTTCTTTTAATTTTATCCAAAGTTCGGCCGAATTTCATTTTCACCCAAACATTTGTTTTCTTATAATTCTGTAATAGCGACTGTTGGTTCACCCCATTGTTTCGTAAGGTAATTTGTGGCGGTATATTTTCTGGCACAGTTAAATTCCTGTTTTCCTTCGCAATTTTGCGCTTCCTGAACTGCTGTGCTCGTTTAGTTTACTTTTCTTCTAGGTCAGCCAACAACTTGTTCTTTCCCTGACAGTTTAGAACTAGAAAAGGAGGGGTTGTTTTAACGATAAATTTTAGTTTAGGTCTCTTATTATATTTATGTAAAAGAATATTACCTACGAAATAATTAACGGCTAATAATTTTAATCCTTTTAAAAAACGAATTAATTCCAATCGGATTTCTGGTACATTTACCTTTCACGTATTTCAGAAAAAAATCGCCGATGTCCGACATTTGCTGGTCGAAGAGCCGCATATTTTCGATAAATATCCAAATAGATTTTTTCAAGAATAGTGAAACTTCGTGAAACACTGGTTTTAGTATCTGGTATTTTAATCAGTAATGAAGTACTCATATCTTTCACATCGTCAATAGTCAACTGACAAGCTTCTCCCTGCGACAGGCACCAAATATTCCCACAATTACAGCTACTTTCATCAGAAAATACTAATCATCTAATGCACACTTCAAAAACTGGTAAATTTGGTCTCTACTCAAGATTTTTGATTTTTTTGGCCGGTAACCTTCTGCTTGACGCTTCAAGTATGCGACAAGATTAAAATATTTGCTGATATCTACGTCGCTATTTATACGTAGCACAGATTTGATCAATCGAATAGTTCGACCACAAAGATAATGCCTTCCACACCTTTGCTTTCTCCTCAAAATACGCCAGAAATACATCTTCACTATATTTCCCAGAAACGCCTTTCGCTTCACACCATTTCTCAAACTTATTATAAGCGATATCATATTGCATTCTGGATTTCCTCGGCAACAAATCCAGGATAGCTCGACTGGCCGCTACCTCTATATCTTAAAATTGATCTTTTTCTACGATATTTTCTTGCATTTTAACGAAAAATCCACAACCGCGTTTTAAAAAACTAACAGACGTCTGACAGATGCTTCGAAACTTCTGTATACAATGAAGTCAACAATGGTTGCTAAGGTCCGTAATATACGATGCAATTTAAAACTATCTCCTTTTAATGTATTAAAGGTTTTTTTAAATTTAATTCAAACTATTTTATTGCATTTTTAGTACGTTTGTAGAAAAATATTTTATGATATACGTGTTAAAAGTACTTTTTTCTATTAACTCATTCTGCAAACCTTCACATGCGTGCCTTAAAATTGTACTTTATAAATTGTAATTTATAAATGTATAATTGTATAATTGTACTGTAAAATTGTAAAACTTATATCATAAATAACTATTAAAATTCTACTATTTTTCTACTTTATATTATTATCATTTAGCCAATCGCGTCCACTGCTGGAGATAGGAATCTCTCTACTCTTTTCTTGTCATTGGTCCATCCAGTCGGTGGTTCATGATTTGTCTTGTCCACTGTCCAACTTAGGTTCTAACCAAGTGCCCTAACCTAAGTTTAGTATGTGGTTTCGAAAGCGCACGCCCACTATGGCTCGTTGTGTAACTCTAAGTTTATTTGCAGCTTTTTGCGTCAGTATCAGTCTCTACTTTACAGAATTTCTTAGAATATGTGTATTCGTGTTTGTATTTCGTGTGTTTGATTATCTCTGCTTATTTTGATCTTCTGTCCCAGATATTTGTAAGTGTCTATTTTATTATAAGGTGTAATTGTCAATAGTAATATTTTCTCTTATTATGAGATTTTTCATAAGTTTAGTTTTCTCAAAGTCTATTTTTAATGCTTAGAGTTTCAAGCGATTGTATCATAGAAATTTTGTCCTGTAAGTTGGCAATTAGTACAACATCATCCGCAAACACTATATGATTTAATCATCCTCCATCAATATTGATGCCCTTATCTTGCCATTAAGCATGCTTAAATATTGACTTTAGGATAGAGAATTATCTAAAGTAAATGAAACATTAATATACGAGTTGGAACCCCATCTTTGGCCCAAAAAAACTTTGTTGGCAAATATATCAAAAAATAATTACCGGTACAACAGTTTTTGAGTGACACAAAATTGTGAAAATGACAAGGCGATAAATCAGGTCTATAAGGTGGATGCTCTAATATCGTGCTCCATTTCTTTCCAGGAGAATGACACCACGTGAGAGCGTCCCTGGACTATTTCGTCGTATTGCTTGATGGAGCTTGTACAAAGTTTCATTACACAGGTTTTGGTCGATGTATACTCTAGGCCTAGGTACTCTAAACTGTATGAGCAATGGTCCTCCATAGTCAAAACAGTCAAACAAGTCACCAAGGCGTTAGAAACATGTAGAATAATTACCGGTTGTATGAAATGTACTCCTCTAACCCTACGGTGATGACATCGTATTGATAACCGATAAAAAAGAAGAATTGTTTAAAATCTTAAAAGAACTGCACATATAAGCCGGAAAGAGAGGCCTTAATATGAATCACAGCAACACCAAAATCATAACAAATACAGATGAGGACATCACATTGAGGATCGGACCAGATGAAATAGAACGAGTTCACGATTATAAAACAAATTATAAAACAACAAGGAAAACCAAACAGCAGAGATCAAAAGACGAGTTAGACTGGCATGGCGGCATTTGGCAAACTAAGCTACATCCTTGAAAACAAAAGATATCCACAACATCTTAAGACCAAGGTATACAATCAATGCGTACTCCCTGTTCTCACTTACGGTTCCCAAACGTGGACGTTTACAAAAGCAAACATGGCAAGATCATAAAAACGCAAAGAGCAATGAAAACGCAAATGTTGCACAAAAGACTAATGGATAAAAAGAGAAACAAGTAGAGAAGAGAGAAAACCAAAGTTAGTGATGTTAGACAAGAAGTTGAAAAATTGAAATGGAGATTTGCCGAACACACTATAAGACAAAAAGAAGACCGATGGAACAAAATTCTCATAAATTGGACCATGGGAATATAAACGAAGCAGAGGAAGGCCACAAATGAGATGGGCAGATGATGTCAAGAAGCACGTGGGCTCTAGGTGGATAACTGTAGCGACAGACAGAGAAGAATGGAAAAGGATTGGGGAGGCCTATTCCAAAGATGGACCGAAGAAGGCTAATTAGATAGATAGATAGATAGATGGATCCTTACGGTACCTGGCAGCTGGAATCGCATCACCAGACGACCGTATAGATGCGCCTACCAATATGTGGAGAAGTTCAGCCACACTTTCGATGAAAGGCATTAATTATATGGGTTTGACGAACCGCCATCGCCAGGAACCAGCCGACTTAAATTAAGGAGAAGGTCTATGAGAAATGTCAGCGTCGAACCACCCGAACTGTTTCTCCTACATCCAGAATGACCTAATGAAATGAACCTGGACTGGACAACCTGGCGGACACTCAACTGCATACGCCCCTGTAAAAGAAAACCTCATTAAATGTGACATCGAGACAGATAACGACGCACTTTGTGAATGTGGGTAAATGGAGAACGTGGAGCTCCTGAGAATATGCAAACTTTGCCCATCACAGTGCACCCTCGATGATTTATGGCTCGCAAATACAAAGGGTGTAGACGTAGCCCGATACTGGGCAGAAAAACTGTAGTCGGAACCAGACTCGAAAGGAGAGTTGAGTGATCACAATGGTTTTCATGGTTTACTGGATCAACAATCTGTTTCAATTGATCAAGTGTAGATTAATTACAGATATCTGAGTTTAGACGCCGTCATTTAACTATTTCGATCTCAGGTTATAGTCCTGTCGCCAGGGGGGGGGGGGTACAACGGCCTCGTTAATTCAGATGGACTTACCCAAGTTTTTTTTATGTATTTTGACCCGTAGAACACGAATTTTTTGGGTAACAGTTGATCCGGATGTCGATAAGATTGTTATAGACCAAAAACTTGAGGAATCAAATAACAGCGATTTTTGGCAAAACAAAACAATATTTTGTATTTTTGGGTCATTTTAAGCAAAAAATATTTCTACAAGTTTTTTAGTAGGATGCACAGTTTTCAAGATAAACGCGGTTGAACTTTCAAAGAATCGAAAAACTGCAATTTTTAAACCCGAATAACTTTTGATTAAAAAATAAAATAGCAATTCTGCTTAGCGCCTTTGAAAGTTCAAGTCAAATTATGTCGGTTTTGATTATTTGCATTGCTAAAAATTTATTGTGTTATTGTTAAACAAAGCTACAAACAACTAGTGCGTGAGTGATGTTTCTATGATTTCTCATTTAAAATCGAACGAGTAGGTAGAATGGGTACTAGTGCAATCAAGACTATTTCTACGTTACATGCGTTAAAACGCATGTAAAAGCACGGGAAACCCTACGTGTTTATAGCTTTGTTAAACAATAAAAAAATAAATTTTTACCAATGCAAATAATCAAAACCGATATAATTTGACTTAAACTTTCAAATGCGGTAAGCAGACTTGCTATTTTATTTTTTAATCAAAAGTTATTCGGGTTCAAAAATTGCAATTTTTCGATTTTTTTAAAGTTCAACCGCGTTTATCTCGAAAACTGTGCATCCTACGAAAAAACTTGTAGAAATATTTTTTACTTAAAATGGCCCAAAAAATACAAAATATTGTTTTGTTTTGCCAAAAATCGCTGTTATTTGATTCCTCAAGTTCTTGGTCTATAACAATCTTATCGACATCCGGATCAACTGTTACCCAAAAAATTCGTGTTCTACGGGTCAAAATACATAAAAAAAACTTGAGTAAGTCCATCTGAATTAACGAGGCCGTTGTACCCCCCCTGGCGACAGGACTATTAGATAAAGTTGGAAATCTAGCAACGTATTAAATTTGGGGGTAAGATTAAACATCTCAAAAAGTTATTTCCTCCCAAGTTCAGTGTAGTTCACCAAGTTAATCGTATCACATTCGTTGATTTATTTAACCAAAGTATAAACCGGATAAGCTCGTTATCATGTCCCCAAATTATTTGTCAGGTAAACTTATAAACAAACCAAATTCGTTTTAGAAATCCACCCTTTAATTTGAAAATTCCCTGAAATGTGACACTTAAGGGACAGCAAATTTGTAGCTAAAACAAAGAGAATGATAAACGAAACACCCTGCTCTAATGTGTCTGGAAATCAAAATGGGATAGATAGATAAACATCAGCGAGGGTTCTATCTGGAAGTGTGCTAATAATGCTGGAAGGTTTCCCTTTGCTCCGGATGAGAAAATTATATAAGTACGGGAAAATAAAAATTAACACCAAATATATTTATAAACTACATACTTTTACGAAATTTTTACAATCCTAACACTATTAAAAAATCAGCATAATTAATGCACATGCTCCTACAGAAGAGAAAGACATGGAAACAAAAAATGAGTTATATGAACAACTCGGTGAGCTAATTGGGAACACACCAAAATATGATATAAAAATAATTGTGCGAGATATGAATGCGAAAGTAGGAAGAGAAGAAATTTATACGAATAAAACAGGGGGTAAAAGCCTACACAAAGAAAGTAATGACAATGGCAAAAATCTAATAGAACTTTCAATGGAACATAACCTTAAGATAGTAAGTACACAATTTGATCATAAAGATATACACAAAATAACCTGGATCTCTCTTGATGGGAAAACGAGAAACCAAATAGACCATGTTCTCGTTGAAAGAAAACACAACAGATCTGTGACTGATTGCCGAAGCTACAGAGGAGCAGACGCTGATAGTGATCATATATTGACAATAGTCAAACTTAAGCAAGAAATTCCCAAATTACCAAGAAAAGGAACACAATGGAAAAATACCAATTAGAGCGACTCCAAGATAAAGAGGTAGCAAAAAGAACAGAGGAAGAGATAAACAAGAGATTGGAAAGAATCACGACCGGGAACATAGAAGAGGAATGGGAACAAATACAAGCAGCTGTGATAGAAGCAGTAGACCTTAGCATTGGGAAAGCAGAAAAAGAATAGGGAGAACAATGGTTTGATAAGGACTGCAAAAGAATTCTAGAGCAGAGAAACAACGCAAAAATGAAAAATATTAGAAGCAACACAAAAAAAGTAAAGAGTATTATAAAGACAAAAGAAGAGAAGCTAAGCGATTATGTAGGCAAAAGAAGAGAAAATCACTGGAAAAGCAACTAGAAATAATAGAAGAAAACTATCTCCAAAAAGAAGTTAAAAATTTATATCAAGGAATAAAAAAACACGAGGGACTCAAAATAAATGCACAATGTTATGCAGAAACAAAGATAGTATGTTGCTGGAAGACAAGAGAGAAAATTTGAATAGATGGGCAGAATACTTCGGAGAATTATTAAACGATAAAGCCCAAACAGAAACAGAAATGCAACAGCGAGGGCAAGAAATCGAATAACAACAAATACAAGAAGCGGAACCACAACAAACATAAGCACCGACAGAAAGGGAGATAATAACAATAATAAAAGACCTAAAAAATAATAAAAGTGCCGTAGAAATCGGAGTGCCAGCAGAGATATTAAAGGTAGGACGAAATATACTGCAGCAAACAATAACTGGACTTATAAAGAAAAAATGGGATAACGAAAACATGCCGGAGCAATGGAACACAGCACTCATCTGCCCAATTCACAAAAAAGGTAATAAGACCATATGTGAAAATTACAGAGGAATCGCACTGTTAGAAGTGGTGTATAAGGTATTAGCAAAAATTATAAGAACTAGATTGAAAGCTTATGAATCAGCGATAATAGGAGAATACCAGGCTGGTTTCAGACAGGGAAGAGGAACAACCGATCAAATTTGTTTGCTAAAGTTGTTACAAAACAATAGTTATGAACAAAATCTAAGCTTGCATATGCTCTTTATCGATTTTAAACAGGCTTACGACTCCATCTCACGAGACAGGCTATACGAAGCAACGAGAGCACTAGGAATATCAGAGAAACTGTCACTATTAGTAAAAATGATGTTAATCAACACAGTAAAGAAAGTCATGATAGAAGGCAGTTTTTCAAATCAGTTTAACGTCAACAGAGGATTAAAACAAGGGGACCCCTGTCAACAGACTTATTCAATCTAGTGCTGGAAAAGATAATTAGAGGAGCCAATATCCAGACAAGCGTCACGATTCTTAACAGAAGACAACAGTGTCTAGGTTTTGCAGATGACTTGGTGTTTCTGACACGTTCAAGAACAGAACTTCAAAAAATGATCAAGCAATTTGAAGAAGAAGCAAAAAAATAAGACCTGACTATAAAACAAGGAAAACCAAGTATATGGAAATGGGAGGAGAAAACGCTGAACAAAATAAGTGGATTATTCTAAGGACAAACGACAACGATTATAAATTTGAAAAGGTAACTGAATTTGAGTACCTTGGAGTAACAGTTACAAATAGAGGAGACGAAGAGAGAGAGATAGATAAACAGTTGTTAAAAGGTAGCAAATCAGTAGGTTCATTAAACGCACAATTAAAGGCAAAAAACGTGTCCAGGGCAGCCAAGATCCGAGCGTATGAAACAATAGTGAGACCAACGGTGTTGTATGCATGCGAAACTTATACAATGAACCATAAAGTAGAAAAAAAGCTAGAGATTTGGGAGAGAAAAATATTGAGAAACATTTTTGGTGGTATAAATTAGGCTAACGCGGAATGGCGCAGAAGAACAAACCAGGAGCTAATGGAGATGTATAAGAAACCTAAAATAACTCATACAATCAAGGCACAGAGAGTTAGATGGTTGAGTCATGCTTTACGAATGCTACAAGAAAGAAACATCCTAAGAGTTTTATCAGGAGGAGAACAAGGGAAGAAAAGAAGAGGGAGACCACGAAGGAAGTGGTTCGATGCCGTCCGGACTGACCTAGAACAAATGGGTACAAGAGACTGGAGAGGACAAGTATAGGACCGCAAAAAGTGATAGAAATTAGTCGAGACTATTGAAGCCAAGGGCCTCTAAGGCCTGTTATATATAACATTATTAAATAAATGGGATAGGTATTGATATTGCTAGAGCTTTTTTATATAACCCGCTTGTCTTCTTCCAGAGGTATTCTTTGAAGTGCGGTGATTATCGAATATTAAGCTTGATTCCTCAAGTCCTGAAAACTTTTCTCAGAATCATCCATACACGTATTTACAAGAAGTATGAATTCCAAATGAGTGATAGTCTGTTCGGATTTCGAAACGGATTGAGAACACGAGAAGCTCTTTTGCTTTAAATGTGTTAACGCAACAATGCAAAAACATGAATATATATGTGTATGCATGTTTTATTGATTATCGAAAAGCATTTGACTGCGTTAAACATCAAAAGATGATCGAAATTCTAAGAACAACTGGAATTGACGAGCAAGACCTGTGAATTATCTCAGAACTATATTGGCACCAAGCAGCAACAATAGATATCCTACTCGGACGAGGAGTGCGACAGAGTTGCACCTTATCACCGCCAATATTTAATCTTTGTTCGCAGTCTATACTCAGAGAATCTTTAGACAAGGTCCAAGGTGGAATCAAGATTATTGGAACCAGCATAGACAACATCAGGGACGCCGATGATACCGTCATAATAGCAAGTAACGCACAAGAACTACAAAATATAATAAATGCGGTAAGTTCGTCGTAGCGAAATATTTGGTTTACACTAAACGTTTCCAAAACTAAAATTTTAGTACTCTCAAAGACACCAATAAATGTACATTTGTATGCCAAGGGACAAATAATTAAGCAAGTAAGGTCCATAAAATATTTGGGAGCAAATGCCAATAGCCAATGTAACCCAAAAAAGAAATCCTATGAAAAATCAAACAAGCTAGGAAAACACTCATGAACATAAAAAGATTTTTGTCTACTCTTTCTCATATTATGTATAAGTTTTTAGTTTGTGAAATCTGTCATTATAGATAGCAGTGCATGAAGGATTTAAAGTGTCCGTGAAGTAACAATGTATTTTAAATGGTATTTATTTTTCGCACTGTTTTTTGGCACGCTTTCATATAATCTAATATCCTTAACTTTCGCGTTGTCATGGTGATGACATGTGAGCAATAAATTACAACAAAAGTTTTGACAGTTTTTTGGGTTGAAAGAAGTTAGAATTTTTAAATGTCAAAGTTCTAAAAATTGTAGAATAGAAATGAATTCCAGTGACGAAGAGTTAGTTTTTTTTTTGTGCGTGAAGTACTTTTTGCGAACTTACGCGATGTATAACACTCGCACCGCTGTCGCTCGTGCTCTAAACATTGAGTGCATTCGCAAAAAGCATACTTCACGAAATGTTTCATAAATGACTATTTACAAGATAAGACCTTAGTCTGGAGCTCAGAATCCGAATGGATGTTATGTGTTTTCTGTCTTACTATATGGCTGTGAAAGTTGGACAATAGACTCTGAAACAGAAAGGAGAATACCTAATATATGCTATTGAGATGTATAATATATATACACATTGATGTTAAGAATTCCATGCGGATTCTTAGTTTAACTTTTTCATCGCAATCCCATTTTTCATTAACCGACTGTCTTATACCACTGTCTTACAACATAAGTTACTAATTGTGTACAATAAGGGATCAAATTTGTTGCAATCTTTAAAGCGATTCTACTAAATAAATTGCGACGGTTATACCATAGAAAATACGTGTTGTTTTTCTGTGATTTTCCGTTTCAAGCAAATTCAGATCTACCGTTTTATTTCTTTCATTAGACATGTAAATATACCTACACACTTCACAAAATTTAATCAAACGTAAATTAGTAAAAACAACGAACGTGTAATTTCAACCGCCGCACCGCGCCGTCCGAGCATAGACAATATCCTCTGCTATCTACCTATTTATCTATAGCCTCCAATTAGCAATAACCAATTCAATACGCTTCATTTGTCAAACTGTACCGTCATAATTAGCATATCAAAGGCTTAAATTCAGATCTAGATTGAATTATACATGGAATAATTGGTCGGCCGACCGCTAATGAATGACTTGACCTGTTCTGAGAGGTAATTAAACGCCATTCTAAACCTTTCCGGTGACAATTTTAGGAAGTACGCTGCCTTCATATGTGGGAAGGTTGGCAACGCGGCTTGCTTTTTGGCCGTGATAGATTGGATACGCTTCGAACTCACGCCTTGACTAGTTTACACATGGAAAACATCATTGCACGTATAGTTGGTACAGTATAAATCCCGATGCAGGTCATTACTACGTCAGAGATCTAAGTTGACAGTATTGCCAAGTTACAAAAAATCCTAAATTCATTTTAAATCAAATATATCACATAATTGAATCGGTCATTTCAAAAACAACACGAGTCAATTTTTGACAACATTGAAATTTCTTCATAAATTAATGTCAACGCACCTTTCCAAGCAAAAACAATGGCTGCATTCAGCAGAAAACTGTGATGACTAATCGATTACTTACGCTGTGTAATCGCTAACAATTCTTCTGAATGGTATACTTTCATGTAAATACGAAATAGGTTATGACAACTGCCACATTTTTCCATTTTTGTTTTGTTGCTGATTTATTTTATTAGCAAGATTTATATGCCTTCCTTGCCTTCAGCTCTTGTTTTGTTAAGATAACTTAAAATCAGTCTTAAAATACATGTCTTAGTGACACGTCATACGTCAATCTTGTTTATATTCACTAAGTAATCATATTTCAAAACCGATGTTTAAAATGGCGACCGATAAGTCATCGAATGATAACTAATCAACAATTTATATGACATTCAGCAGAAAATCACTGAGCGATTAGTCAGGGATTGCGTCTTCTGAATGAATCCAATATCAGTCTCGACTTTCTGTAATAAACTGCAGCTTACATAAATATCGATTCCATTTTAAAACCACATGGGTCATCATAACTTCCACATATTCCTTTGCAGGAGACTTTTCATTTACTTCTACTAACCTGCAATGTCTTTGGAATTTACAATATGTATAACAATGAAGAATGTTTTACACTTGCCACGAGGGTCAAGTCCGAAAAAGGTATCACTGAATTTTTATTGATAAGAGGTCTGTGTAGGGAGTCAACTACGTAACATTTCCCCCTCCTTAAGAGATGGGTTCTCTTGGAACGTGCTCGGGACTCAAACTGGATTCTGGTATCGGCAACTGGATCCTCTTTTACAACTTTCATTTTTATAAAGATGGCAAGGGACGGTTTTCGCTCCACATAGAAACCATGCGGATTGCAACAGACTAGTACCTGGACTTCGGTGTCTTTAGGGATTTCTGCAACCATATTTCGGACAATCCTCCAATCTAATTGGCGTCACTCTATATAAATGGAGAATTTCTTAACCACATGAGATTTGCAGACGACATCGTCCTTATTGCAGACTGGGTAGATCATGCCTGTCAACTTCTTTAAGACCTTCAGAACTCTTGTATACGAGTTGGATTTAAAATTAACTTTTCGAAAACATAACACTTGACCAACCTTGTACTGGCCAAGTAAAAACACCTCAGCCAATCAGCCAGTCATACAAATTTAACAAGTATCTATGTTTTATAGACCTGACAACGGCTT
Organism: Diabrotica virgifera virgifera; assembly: GCF_917563875.1. Classification (NCBI taxonomy): domain Eukaryota; kingdom Metazoa; phylum Arthropoda; class Insecta; order Coleoptera; family Chrysomelidae; genus Diabrotica; species Diabrotica virgifera. The sequence continues at coordinate 62,608,673 of NC_065450.1, read as the reverse complement.
TCGATCGCATATAAGTCGGAGACATCTTAAACTTACTGTATAGAAGAAACATACAAATCAATATTATACAAACCATCGAAAACATCTACTTCCATAATCGAATACAGGCAAAGATAAATGGAACACTAACACAGTTTATACCAGTACAAAGCGGAGTCAGAAAAAGTGACTCGTTAAGCCCACTGCTCTTTAATATAATAATGGACGAAATCATAGAAGCAGTACGTAAAGGTCATGGTTATAGAATGGGGAACAAAGATATCCAAATATTATGTTATGCAGATGACACCGCATTAATCGCCGAGACAGAAGACGATCTCCAAAGATTAACACACATCTTCAATACAACTTCCAAGAAATACAATATGATAATATCAGCAGAAAAAACCAAATGTATGAAAACATCTAAATACCCACTACGATATAAAATCGAAATTTATGGGAAAATAATAAAGCAGGAAGCAAGGTTTAGATATCTGGGAATAGATATAACCAGTTACGGAGATGTTGAAGAGGAAGTACAACAACGCTTAAAAGCTAGTAAAGCATCGGGATCTCTTAATGACACAATCTGGAAGAACAAACACCTAAGACAAGATACAAGAGCAAGAATCTATACAGGAGCAATTAGACCTATATTGACATACACGGCGGAGACAAAACATGACACATCTAAAACGAGTAAACGAGACGACTACTAGAAACAATAGACATGAAAATACTTCCACGAATATCAGGGAGAAGTCTGTTGGATAGGGAGAGAAGCAAAAACAAAAGAAGATCATGCAATGCAGAAGACATTAATGGATGGGTGACCAACTGGAAACAGGAGTGGAACGAACACATTAGTAGAATGGCAGAGGATAGGATAGTGGGAATAGCACAAGATAAGTCACCTGATGGACGGAGAAGTATTGGCAGACCAAGAAAAATATGATACGATAATTTAAACAATTTAGGAGGCTAATATTGAAGAAGAAACAGGCTTTAAGCCCTACATACAAGAAAGAAGAAGAAGAACAAATTTAAGTGTGTAGCTATAGCTATATGATGTAGCTATAAATATCTGTGCCACGAGATTAAATTAGAAAGAGAAAATCAAACAACAAAGTTAAACAGGAGAATAGGACTGGTATGGGCGGATTACGGAAAACTGAGGTAAGTATTTAAATTAGATATTTACATGTGCTTGAAAAGGAAGGTCTTTCATCAATGTGTACTTCCAGTTCTAACGTATGGAGTAGAAACTTTAACTCTGACCAGAAAAGTAATCAATAAAATAAAAGTGGCACAGAGAGCAATGGATACATCAATGTTGAATGTATCCCTCAGAGACACACTTTCAAATAAAATAGTTAGGAGAAAAACTGGTGTTACGAACGCAGTTAAAATAATTACAACGCTGAAATGGAACTGGAACTTGGATATGTTGTTAAGTTAAAAAAATGAAAGAAGACAATTCTAGAAAGGAGACCTAGACATTATGCTTATCGTAATCGAGGACCTCCTCCAGAAAGGTATTGGGATGACATCAAGTGGATTCAGGGTGATCAAGATCAGATGCAATGGAATTATTTATGGGAGGCCTATGTCCAGTAGTGGACTCAAAACAGTTGATGATAAGTACATGGAATAATTGGTCGACCGACCGCTAATGAATGACTTGATCTGTTCTGAGAGGTAATTAAATGCTATTCTAAACCTACCTTTAACTTTATATTAAGAGCGTAAGCGCAAAATTTCGGACCAATGCTTTTTAAAGGGATTAATTTTTTTCGAATTGTGAGAATAATAATAAAAATTTTTGAAAAATTTGAACGCAGAATGAAAGATTACATTATTACCGAAAGTCACTTAAAATAAAAAAAAATTTCTATTGAATGAAATATTAATTTAAAAGGAAAAATCACACTAAATTTTCTCTTTTCTTACCCCTGTCACTTATTGAAATACACATTGTAGAAGTTTTCAGGGACTTTCGGCACTCGCTAATAATGAAATCTTTTATTCTGCGTTTAAATTTTTCAAAAATACTTATTAGTTTTTTTAGGAATCGAAAAAAATGAATGCATTTAAATAGCATTGGACCGAGATTTTGAGCCTATACCCTTAAATATGTATACATTTTAGCTAGGCAAAGTTTGGGTGTGTTTATCGCACTCACACAAACCCACATGCTTACTGAATAATGAGCATCGTGAAGACTAAATTACTGTTAAACCTACGAAACCAACATACCGATCTACTAAATCAACGTATGGTGATCGCCTGGAAAATTGTAAACAAAGTTTAGAGTGAAATATGTCGAATCTTATAACTTATTTACTAATTTTTGTTTTATAGTATATCTTCAATTATTTGTATGTAGGAATACAGTTATCTATTCATTAGGGTGGTGCGAAAAAAGTCAAGTTGATAATTCCGTATCGCTATAGTGTGGAAAAGTTGCGATTGGTAATTACAAGAAAAACAAAAGAAAATTATTCAAATCGGACTTTATCTTCCGATCCCGCAAAGGACCTAAAGATTATGAAAAAAGTGAAATTTCAAATTTCTTTCAAAAATTTTTATTTATCCTTCGAGTACGTTTTGTTTATCGCTATAGTAAAATTTATTTAGACTTTGCATGGTTGAGTACTAAAAAAAATTGTTTTACGCCTTTAGCGGATATTTTCCGATCCTGCAAGGTCAATCAAAATCTATAAAAAATTGAAATTTTTTATGATTTTGAAAAATTAAAAAACATTTAGTTATCTCATTTTTTTGTTACATTGTGAAGCTCTTCGCTTGTTTAGATATTGTATGACAATATTTAAACAACCCAAATCTCAAAACGAGTCGGTGGTTGCACTTCTAGCTCCACACGCACCCTTGTCTCCAACCAACCAATGAGTGTGTGTTTTTTACATTATTTACATATGTATATTTCTTTTTCATCTGTTTTTGTGTCCAGCTCTCAAACACCAAATTTGCATCGTGATTTCTTGATAAAATCTGGCAGCATGGACCTTGATTTAAGTGTTATCCTGATGCATTCATCTCTTGATTGAGGCCCACATACATTAGCATTAGACGATGCTTCCGTGGCCAACTTTAGGCACCGCTCATCAGCTGGCTTCTGGCAGGGATAATTTTGTACATACATTCCAGTCTTACATGTCGCCCGATGTAATACAGGGAGTTATATCTTCATTTGAAACTCTTCGAGGAAGTGGTGGAGAAGATAGTTTTGCATCATTCCAGTCTATTATTTTAGTTTAGTCCTGTGCTTCAAAATTTCAAGTAGGGAGAAAGGAAACACAATATAGGGAGCTTGGGCCAAGAAGAGTGTTAAAAGCCGGACAGACTAAAGCCAAGGGCAAAAGTATTAGAAATTTCATCCCCCCTACTTTAAATTTTTAAGCACAGGACTACACTGAAATAATATACTGGAATGTTACAAAACTGTCTCTTCCACCAGTTCTTCGAAGAGCTTCAAATGAAGATATAACTTCTTGCATTACATCGGTAGACATGCCAGACTGGAATGTACAAAACTATCCCTGCCACATTCAAGCTGACGAGCGCTATCTAAAGTTGCCCACGGAAGCATCGTCTAATGCTAATGTATGTGGGCCCCAATCAACAGATGGATTCATCAGGAAAACATTTAAATCAAGGTCCATGCTGCCAGATTTTATCAAGAAATCACAATACAAAGTTGATGTTTAAGAACTGGACACAAATAGATAAAAAAGAAATGTCCTAATGTAAATAATGTAAAAAACACACACTCATTGGTTGGTTGGATACAGGGTACGTGTGGAGCTAGAACTGCAACCACCCCTCGTTTTGAGTCCTAGGTTGTTTAAATATTGTCATACAATATCTAAACAAGCGAAGAGCTTCACAATGTAACATAAAAATGAGATAACTAAATGTTTTTAATTTATCAAAATCATCAAAAATTTCAAATTTTTATAGATTTTGATTGACCTTGCAGGATCGGAAAATATTCATTAAATGCGTAAATCAATTTTTTCTACTACTCTACCATGCAAACTGTAAATAAATTTTACTATAGCGATAAATAAAACGTACACAAAGAATAAATAAAAATTTTTGGAAAAAGGTAAAATTTCATTTTTTTTTCATAATCTTTAGGCCTGTTGCGGGATCGGAAGATAAAGTCCGATTTGAATAATTCTTTTTTGTTTTTTCTTGTAATTACCAATCGCAACTTTTCCGCACTATAGCGACACGGAATTATCAACTTGACTTTTTTCACACCACCCTACTCTTCATATACATATCCACATCAATATCAGGACTAACCGTTTTATATCTGAACTAGTGATGGCGGTTTTTGACAAAACACCGGTTTTCGGTTATACCGTTTTTTTTGCTTACGGTTTAACCTGGCGGTTATAACCGGCCAAAAAACCGGTTTTTGGAAAAACCGGTTTTCGGTTTTTTGGTTTATCGTTTGTTTAAATTTGTTTATCGTTTAAACCTTCTACGAATTATTTACAAAAATCCTATTGATGTTCACAAAACGAAATAACATGCACTTTCTAATATTTTCGAACCATTGTCTGCAAATCCTTTCAAAAAACCCATTAACGGAAACTACATTAACGATTTCACCTTCCCCGAAAAAGCACTGTTTATTAACTAAATTAGACTCTATACCATTTTTGGTCATATACAGGGTAAAGAAAATCTATGATCTAGTGGTCTCTGATATAAATTTATTTTCTGAATTTTTCCAAAAAAAAATTCTACAACAATACATTGTAAATTATGATTTTGGAGTGCTCCTAGTAGCATTTAACGTATCTTGGTTTGTTTATTGCTACTGCATCTTGATTGTAAATTTAGTATACATCAGGTCTTTTCAATAATAAGCTTTAATTGTTGTCGTCCCGCTTCCTGATGTCGATTTTTCATACTTCTTGAAAATGCCACAATAAATTTACGGACTTATACATAAACGGGCAATATCTGAATCACTTACGATATGCTGTTGATATTGTATTAGGTAATAGCAGAAAGAAGTGAAGAATTACAAAGAATGATGAAAGAACTAGATAGAGAATCGACAAAGATAGGACTGAAGATGAATTACAGTAAAACAAAAATCATGACCAATCAACAAGAAGAACTAGTAATTACAGTGGCACAAACAAGAATAGAACAAGTAAAAGAGTATATATATCTAGGACAAATCATAGATTAAATAAAGAAAATCAGACCAAAGAAATAAAGAGAAGGATAAGATTGGCCTCGGCATCATTCGGAAAACTGTCTTATATTCTAAAGAACAGAAAATACCCGCAATACCTAAAAACAAAAGTCTTCAATCAATGTTTACTCCCTGTTTTAATATATGGCTCTCAGACATGGACGTTTACAAAAGAGAATATGGAAAAAATAGCAAAGACAGAAAGAGCTATGGAAAGACAAATGCTGAACATTAAACTATCAGACAGGAAAAGAAACGAATGGATCCGTAACAAAACAAAAGTGAAAGATGTCTCTACCCAAGTAGCAAAGCTTAAATAGTAGTTCGCCAGACACACCCTACGGCAGAAAGATGAAAGATGGACTAAGATGATTGTACATTGGAGACCGTGGAACCACAAACGAAAAAGGGAAAGGCCACAGATGCGATGGTCAGATGACCTGAAGAAACACACTGGGTCAAAATGGATGCAAATTGCCCAAGATAGAGAGGCATGGAAGAAGGAAGAGGAGGCCTATATCCAAGGATGGATGTTTAGGGCTGATTAGAGATAGAAGTTTACGGACAACAATTAAAGAGCGCCACCTGTCTTATATTTTTTAGAATACAGCCATTTCTCAATAGTAACTTATTTTTAACTTTTCTGTATAAACTGCAACATACATACATTTTATTCTATTCCACTAAACTTATAAAATAAACCTGCTGGTTCATCTACGATTCTCGGTATATAAAAACTGTCGTCCTGGCGCAAGCATTCCAACACTACATACGGACTTTTCGCCTGATTCCATTTCGTTTTCGAAAACGTCCATTTCCTTTCCAGGCATACTTTTTGAAGTTGTACTTCTTTAGGCACGAGGGTAAATTTTTATTTTACTGGGCGCATGCGCACACCGACAGTATGATATATACGTTATACGGGATCTGATTGGGTGTTAAAATCATCTGTCAATAATTGTTCAATATGGAGATTTTTGATAAACAAATTAATGTTGTGTATATTAGTTTTTATTGTTGTGATGGCAGAGAAAAAAGCAAGTTTATAATATTGTAGTGACTTTTTAAATAGTTTTTAAAAGCGACAGGTACGTAATAATTGTAAATGTTTCAGCAGCCTAATAAAAAATTTCATAGGTACCTACCTATTTGGAAAATTTAAAAAGAACCTACCAAAATAGTATGTAATGATTTGATTTACATAATTTGATTACCATCAAAATTTCTATCAATATTCACCTATTATATTGTTTTCTTACTCTATGTTATGTTGTATTCTGATATTTCTTTCAATTCTAAATATTTTCAATTCAAAATCAAAATAATTTGGTTAAATTCAGAACCGTCAAAAGTTTAATCCGTTTAGTTAGTTGATCTTCGCACATGATGACACATGGTCTCCGTGGGTAAAAGTTTAAGGTGAATGAATTTCAATACTAACTGCGCTGATAGGCGGGTTCGAACCCCAATGGAAACTTTTATTTTTTTATTTTTTTTATACATTTTATGATTGTAAGTTTATTTATTATATATATATTTTTTCAGAAAATACGTATTTAGTTAAAACTTTTTCCTACTTTGTTCAGAAATCATTTATGGCATTTTTCAATATGTTTGTTTGTGTGTGTTTTATTCTTTTATTATTTTAATTTTTGGCACCCTTTTAATAAAAATTTTTGAGAAGTAGTAAGTATTAAAATTAATTTAATATTTAAATAAAATATAAATTAACTGTGTAAAGTATATTAATTTCGTTGAAATCATATAATAGGAGTATAACTTCTTACGTGCGTTCAAAGTACACACACATTATTTTTTTATTTTAGTCCGCAATTCCAAAATATCAGACGGTGAATCGGTCCAAAAAACAGCCTCCGTCAGCATTCCACATTTGTACGCATCAGGTGGCGTCATGTCAGGACTGGTGAGTGCGATGCGTATTGCACTCACCAGACGTAATTACTGCCACAAGAAATAAGGTGATTCTCAGAATGATTGCGCAGCATTCGAATAATCTTCCAGTTCATGTGACATGTTGCCCCGTCCTGTTGAAACCATTGTTGGTTATAATTGGTAGGTTGCTGGTACGATAAAATTGCGGAAGATCGTGTAAAAATGACGTGATAATCTGTTCTCTGTTTCGCTCCTGATTAACAATTAACAACGTCCTATCGTTTGCCTCAATGGAGTACGGGCCCAATATGCAATGTTGTAATGTTGCAATGTATACATCACACCAAATGGTAACAAGATCACTGTAAAATAGGTGATCAACGATTACGTCAGGGCGTTAGAATCCAAGAAACCATGTTGTCTGGTTGTTAGTGAATCCATTTAACTGAATATGGCCCTAATGGCCCGATCAAAGAACAATCTAACCAAAAAAAAAAATAAAGGAAGGATGAAAATTTGGGAATAGGTAGTTTAAATTGCCTATTATTAGATATATAAGAAAAAGTTTACAATTCTACACCCACTCCATTTTTGAAAAATAGAGGGGATGTAGAAGGTGAAAAATATACATTTAAAATAAGTCCGGAATTGGATTAAATGACTAATTCTAAGCAATTTTTGTTTTATAGAGTTTTTCCTACTCTTCGAGTTATTTGCAAGCGAATATGTTTATTTTTAATAGAAAAAAAAAACATGTTTTTGGACGGTTTTTCATAGATAACTCAAAAAGTAAGTATTTCAGCGAAAAAAATATTCTTAGCAAAACTATAGCTTATGAAAAACTGAAAAAAATGGTGTATGCTTGAGGTCTGTAGATCCAGTAGAATAGAGTTGTAGCTAATGAAATGTAGGTTCTTCTTCATCAAATTTCCAATCGAATATTTGAATGTGAAATAACCCAAAAACGGAGCACTTTTCGAGGAAAATTCATTTGAACTTTTTTAAAGTGTTTAAAAAAAGGTTTATTTTTGGTTTTTAAAAAAACTTGGAACATTAAAAGTAAGTGAGTTACGCTCAAAATATTGTTGTTCCCTTTTATTTTTTGGTAAAAATCGCGAAAATCGCCCCCTAATTAGCACCACAAATAAATTTTATCATTACCACTTCACAAGTTATTTTGCTTATGTATTATTTATATGATCTGTAAGTTTCATCGGTTCAAAGTGCTTATTTTTGAAAAAACTGTAGTTAAAATGGCATGAACGAGTAACTAATCACGAATTTAGGCAAATTTTTAACAGCCATACCATAACTAATTTTTGTATAACAAGAAAACAAAAAAGCAAAAATATTCAGAAAAGTAAAACGTACATTTTATTACTATTTAAGATTATTGGTATTACTAATAATTTTTAAGTTAATTCCATAAAAAATTCCATTTTTTTTAAATTAAAAAAATGTTTTATTTTAAACCCAATTTTTTTCAAAACTGAGCACTTTGAACCAATGAAACTTATAGATGACAGATAATATAAACAATACATAAGTAAAGTAACTTTTGAAGCGGTAGCGATTAAGTTTAATTGGGAAGCTAATTAGGGGGTGATTTTCGCAATTTTTGTACCAAAAAATAAAAGGGACCAGCAATATTTTGAGCGTAACTCACTTATTTTTATTGTTTACTTTGTATTGTTTGTTAACAAACATAAACCTTTTTTTAAACATTTTAAAAAAGTTGTAATCAATTTTCCCCGAAAAGTGCTCTGTTTTTTGGTTATTTCACATTGAAATATTCGATTTGTAATTTGACGAGAAGAAGAAGAACCTACTTTTCATTAGCTACAACTCTGCTTATACTGGGTCTGCAGACCTCACGCGTACACCATTCTTTTTCAATATTTTATAAGCTATAATTTTACTAAGAATATTTTTTTTGCTAGAATATTTACTGTTTGAGTTATCTGCGAAAAACCGTCCATAAACATTTTTTTTTTGTTAAAAATGAACATATTCACTCGCAAATAACTCGAAAAGTATTGACTTAGTGAAAAAACTCAGAACAAAAGTTGCTTAGAATTAGTGATTTTATCCTATTTTGAACGTAAGTATATTTTTTTACTCCCGAGAAAATATTTTTCACCCCGTATTTCTCAATTTTTGTAAAATGGAGGAGATGTAGAATTTTAAACATTTTCTCATATAATAATAGACAATTTCAACTACCTATTCCCAAATTTTCATCCTTCCTTTATTTTTTTGGAGTTTTTCGTAAAATTTTGTGTTCCCTGATCGGAATATAATTGGAAAACCAAATACTCGATAAGAACGACACGGCCTTTAAGTTTACGAAAAACAATTAAACAATGCCATTGTCTCATGTATTTTTTTCAGCAAAGAGACATTTTTCAATAGTATCTTTTTCTACACAAACTGCAACATACGTTTTATTCTATTCCACTAAACTTATAAAATAAACCTGCTGGTTCATCTACGATTCTCGGTATATAAAAACCGTCGCCCCGGCGCAAGCATTCCAACACTACATACGGACTTTTCGCCTGATTTCATTTCGTTTTCCAAAACGTCCATTTCCTTTCCAGGCATACTTTTTTATTTTGTTCGAGTTCCTTCCAACGTATCTCGTTTGTCCATTGAGTCTTCTGGAATTTAAGTTTTACGCCCTATAAACCCCTGAAGGGTATTTTTAAAACTGAGAATTTATTTGAGAGATAAGGTGCGAAACGGGGTTGATAAAGTAAGCGAAAAATTTAGTAGGCACTAAAAAGAGCCTTTTGGTACTTAAATTTATTTTTGATCTCGACACGTCACGTATCAATCTTATTTTTAAATGTATTAAATCTAAGAAAGGAGTCTCATAAAGTCTCGAAATACTTTTTAACATAAAGAAAGAATAAGCTAGTTCAGTACTTACTATTCCATTTTCTATTTCATAATTGTTAGGGTCAATTTCTAAAATGTACCGATGTGAAAAATTTTACTATTACTCTGGGCTAATTAGCAAAATACATGGAAAAGTTATTTACCAGCAATTTTATTGCTGGAATCGAATCTTACGATTGTATATATTAATAATATAGGTATGCAAAGTCCACAGATAGTGTGCTACTTTTTTTATAAACAAAATGGCGCCCGAAAATCCTGTTTTTTTCAATTTTTGCTCTATAACTCCAAAGATTTTAACTTTACACCAAAAATACCCAAATAAAAATTTACCGAAATTAAATTCTGCATAGAGACGTGTTTTTCCCGATTCACTTCGACGAAAACTTTCCCCGGAAAAAGCGAGGTTTTCCAACAAAATCTTTAATTTTCAACTAAAATTTTAGATAATTAATTGTTAATCAATAATTACATAACTTGGTAATGTAAAAGCCCTTTTCGCAAAGATTATAATTCCAGAAGCCGATGAAAATTGAATAACAGTTTAGCAACAATTGAATTGTTAATTAAAAATTTACGGTCACCATAATAACGACAATAATTATGATGCATTAGAATAACTATGATTTTTTCGTAAAAAGACACTATACTTATCTAATGTACTTTACAGAATTGAAATTGGACTATCTAAGCGGCCTCAGGAATATTTTAAAGTTATAAACAATTTTTTGGCTTATAAACAAATAAAATATCTCGGGAAATATTAAACTAAATTAAATTATGAAAACGGTATTCGAAAAACAGCAGCAGGACGCTTCTTTTAAAAGAAAAAACGTTTAATTATGACGAGTGGTTCCTGAGATACAACCGGTCAAAGTTGACCGGAATTTACGGCAAAGATATGAACAATAGGATCATAATTTTTAAACCATTAGCTTTCTATTTTTGTCCTCTTTCTCCACACCAATTTTCATATCTTTGAAATACTCATAACATATATTAATATAATAAAAACTATCGATAATACGTGTGAAAATTGCCAAAAATAGCAAAATTCCAATCAAAAATTAGGTTGGAGAAAATGTAACCCTCAAAGTTCAAAATCGGTATACGTTAAAAAAATGCATTTTCTCGGCTTCCCATGGAGCAATTTCCTTCATTCTTTTTTTGTTCCTCAATAACTCGAGTAGAGCCATCAAACTAACGTATTATTAAATGTAACACTTGCTTTTGTTTCGTTATAATAGATTAATTTATTTATAAGAACAGAAAACTACATATTTTTTCCAGTTGTAGGCTTTTTTTAGATAAACTTACTACAAGTGTACCTTTTAAAGTTAAAAACATAAATATTCTCATTTGAGAGCTGTATAATTATTTAAACAATTTTTAGTTAAACAAATTAAAATTTTGTTATAATCAATATATTAATTTATTATAACAAAACAAAAGCGAGTTTGACATTTAATAATGCGTTAGTCCGATGGCTCTACTCGAGTTACTTGGGAACAAAAAAAGAATGAAGGAAATTGCTCCATGGGAAGACGAGAAAATGCATTTTTTTAACGTATACCGATTTTGAACTTTGAGGGTTACATTTTCTCCAACCTAATTTTTGATTGGAATTTTGCTATTTTTGGCAATTTTCACACGTATTATCGATAGTTTTTATTATAATAATATATGTTATGAGCATTTAAAAGATATGAAAATTGGTGTGGAGAAAGAGAACAAAAATAAAAAGGTGATGGTTTAAAAATTATGATCCGGTCAACTTTGACCGGTCGTATCTCAGGAACCACTCATCATACTTAAACGTTTTCTCTTTAAAAGAAGCATACTGCTGCTAGTTTTCGAATACCGTTTTCATAATTTAATTTACTTTAATATTTACCGAGATATTTTATTTGTTTATAAGCCAAAATATTGTTTATAATTTTAAAATATTCCTGAGGCCGCTTAAATAGTCCAATTTCAATTCTGTAAAGTACATTAGATAGGTATAGTGTCTTTTTATGAAAAAATTATAGTTATTCTTATGCATCATAATTATTGTCGTTATTATAGCGACCGTAAATTTTTAATTAACAATTCAATTGTTGCTAAACTGTTTATTCAATTTCCATCAGCTTCTGGAATTATAATATCTACGAAAAGGGCTTTTCAATTACCAAGTTATTTAATTATTGATTAACAATTACTTATCTAAAATTTTAGTTAAAAATTATAGATGTTGTTGGAAAAACCCGCTTTTTCCGGGGAAAGTTTCCGTCGAAGTGAATCGGGAAAAATACGTCTCTATGCAGAATTTAATTGCGGTTAATTTTTATTTGAGTGTTTTTGGTGTAAAGTTAAAATCTTTGGAGTTATAGAGCAAAAATTGAAAAAAACACGATTTTCGGGCGCCACTTTGTTTATAAAAAAAGTAGCACACTATCTGCGGACTTTGCATACCTATATTATTAATATATACAAAGGTAAGATTCGATTCCAGCAATAAAATTGCTGGTAAATAACTTTTCCCAAAAATGGCCTATTCTCCGATAATAAGCCCAGACTATATTTAATAGATTTTAAATTATTTACTGTTTTTCTATGATTTATCCCTCTCATTTAAAATATGTATATCCTTTTATCTATCTAAAAGGTCTAAATTGTCCAGAGCTGAACGTAGGCCGTTCTAAGTTCTGCGACTCTTCTCTATCTTATGTCTTTTTTATCATATTTCCAGTAAATCTCTTTATCTCGTCAGTCCATTTGCTAGGGGACCTAGCTTGGTTTGATCATTGGAGGTAACATGCCTTCTTACATCACTATTACTTCGAGTGAAAAACTATGTTGTTTTGTTAAAATCTACCGATGATCTTTAGGGGCCAATTTCTCATATCGAGTTCAACTCCAGTTTAACCTGAACTTTTAGGGAACGTCAGTTTAAAGTCAAAATCGTCTTTCTCAATTCACGTTCAACCGATAGCAGTTTAAATTACGATCAACCTGAACGCTGGAATTCGGCCGTTCAAAGATTTCAGAACCCAGTTCAGATGATTTCATGGATTACGCATGCGTTGTATTAACACGAAACACTGTCATAATATAAATATAACCTATTTTATTATATTAAGCCTAACGATAAACGATAACCTTATTTTTGTTTTTATTACATTTGAATTTTATTACAGTCCATTTTTAAAACGGACTTTTAAACGGTAAATACACATTTTTGTAAAGAAATGACTTCAGTCAGTGCATTCGTAACCTATCTACAGCGGTGTGATTTGGCGATGTATTTTTGAGAAACACCATAAGTCCATGACTAAAGGCATTTCTCCTATGCAGCGCGCATGTCGTTGATGTGGATAATGCAAGAAAAAAGTAGACCGTATATACACCATGGAAGAATATGGACAGCTGATAAAAATTTCATGTAAAAATAACCGCTTTAATGTGGTATTGGTCAATTCTGAAGACGTAATTGATTACAAAAGTTGGTGGCCAGAGTACTACAAAAAAAATGTTATCCACGGAATCCAGTGGCAAAAAGATTCCAAGGAATCAGAAGGTTCAACTAAAAGCCAATTCATGCATTTTCACTACTCCTATATTGCCTGAAACGTTGGCATATCACAGTGGAAAAATTCCAATTAATTATAAGATGCTTGTTTACATACAAAAACTACAAAGTTATATAAGTACCAGATGTAGAAAATATTCAGGGTTATTACCTATAATGCATTTTTCAACTGGCCCACAACGACCAATATTATACGCGAAGTAGATGCATGATCACACTCTTCGTTTTTTTAATTGTAAGTATTTTTTTGTAATTTTTAATATAAATTACAGTACTATGTGTATTTTGTTTCATTTTAATTTTTTATAAAGTTTAGTTTCAGGTGACGCTGAACAATTTATTTGAGAAACCCCATAAGTCAGTCAAGTTTGAGCTTATACAGAGCTTATTCTCAATCTTTTTTTCAAAAAATATTAAAGGTAATATGTCAAGAAATAGTGTATAGGTAAATGGAATTAGTTCAGTTTTTAACATGTAGGAATCTTCGTGTTTCCCTCACACAGTTTTTTCTTGTTTTCCGAAAGTTTAAGTTTTGTGACTTATGGGGTTTCTCAAATAAGTGATTCATTTATTATAATTATTATTATTAAAATGACTATTTGAATATAAATACTTAAATTTAAGTTTATTCAAAAACAGCATAAAAAAAGGTCGTACAAAATGGCGATAGTTTTTTACCTTTTGCCATCTATTGGCATTTCTCGAAAGCTGTAGAACGTGCACCAATAATGAGAAATGCATTCCAAACAAAACCGAAGTTCACCGGTGAACCTTGGTCAACTGAATCATAGATTAACGCAGGTATGAGGAATCGACCCTTACACTGCTTCCTTTCAAAATTTTGGGAAAATATTCTTGAAAGGAGGGTTCCTTCTTTAGAAACCGAGCAAGCTGAAAAAGATTTTCTTCTGTCACACAAACGTCTTAAAACTGGAGTCTTTCAGGTAGACTTATCACTAAAAAAATTGTATGTTATTTTCTATGTAAAACAAGAGATTACTTCGTAAGTCCTATGGTTAGTACATATTTGGTGTCTTCTTATCAAGACGGGTAGAATGATGTATCATATAAATATTTCGTTTAAACGATAAATATATGTCACTTTCTGTTGTAACAGAACCAGTCTCAACTAAAATTATTTACCCTTACTCTCTTGCCCTATTCAAGTTCTGTTATTTGACACCTTAGTTGTTTCTTTATCTTCTATAATAACGGAGAAGATGCGATTATGGACGGACGGACAGAAGGACGTGGATAATTCAACATTTTCACCATTTATTTAATGATGTAGAATGGGTGAAAACAAAAATTGGAAAACTTCTGCATGATTTAGTTTTGAGTTTGAAATTTATTAAAGAATTTCAATTAAAAAAAAATAGATTGAACAATTGTTATGCCAAATCAATTAAATTATTTTAATGAAATTTCATGAACTGTACTATACTGTACATGTTTTATAATACTAATTATGAAGTTCCTCATTGCAATATAAGGAAGTGGTTAAAATATATATTGATTAAGAAAAGGCTTGTTTCCTCCCCCTTTTTTGTATTCACTGCTATTTTGCATCAAGGGTTAAATATAATCATTTTTAGCAAGTTGTATCTTATAAAAAATTTAATTATAGATATCCTATTTCGTTAAGACTTTGCTTCAAAATTAATCGTTTTAAAGTTATGAGCAAGGAAAGTAGAAAAGAAACATTTGAATAATTTTTAAATATTTTAATATGGTTATTAATTAAGAGTGGGAGGAAAAGTCATTTATTATTAACGTTATCATAAAACTTTTTCTGCAAAAATCAGAATCCCACCTCTCACATCCACTTCAAAATACAGTCGCACTGGTCTCCATGTTTGATCAAATTGGATAAATATTTTTTTTACACAAGCAAACCTGGCCTTCCATCATTTTGTGTTACTGTGCACGATTTTTCAGTAATCCGATTAAGAAACTGGTTCGTCTTCTTAAATAAATAAAAATACTAGAAAATCAGCAGTAGCAGTGTTATACGTGACTTTAAAAATATCGAACAGCAGGAAATGAAACGTGTGCAAATTTCAAATAAGAAATCGTTTCAGGATACAATTTTCGACGTTTTATTTTTTAATATCCTTTTTAGATTTGCTATATTTCATTCTTGCCTCTTTTTTATATCTTTTTTTTTATTTACCAAAAACCGCTGTAACATGATAAGTTTATTATTAGTCCAGGCAGGATCTGTCGAAAAGCAGACCATAATGGAAATTTTCCAGAGGAGTTCATTTTTTTGCTGGAATCACTTCAAAATGTGCTTTGTATTAATAATCATGATATGCGCCATTAGTCCAGAAAGCCACTGCGCATCCGCTAGGAAAAATATTCCGATTCGGATTTTTTGCACAATCTTACTCAAAATGGACTCCTTTTAACAAATTTGCATGTTGCCAGGACCAAAAGTGGTTCAAACATTTTTTAAACGTTTTTTTTTGTTTTTTCCTAAAATTATTTTTTTTGCATGTAACAAAGTTTTTTAGGTTTTTTGGATCATTCCAAACAGAAAATGTGTTTAGTGAATTTTTTCTAAGGTTAATAGTTTTTGACATATAAGCGATTAAAAATTGAAAAATTTCGAAATCGGCCATTTTTAACCCTCAAAAACTATGTGAAAAACTGAAAATTTGAATGTTGCCAAGGTAGGTAGATATTCTTTAAACATCGATTGATAAAATCCCGAAGAGTTTTTTGCAATACAATATTCAAAACTCCTTTGTTTTTTAATTGCTAATTAAGCGTGCGCGACACTATTTTCCACCGTTGTATGTGTATACAGTATGGTGCAAATGAAAGGAATAAATTCGTTATTTCGTAAACCGGCGACTTTAGGGAAAATTCCCGAAACAGGTCGATTTTTATTTTTAAGTTATGATATTGTGGCATATATGGTATACTAGTGACGTCATCAATCTGGGCGTGATGACGTGATCGATGATTTTTTTAAATGAGAATAGGGGTCGTGTGCTAGCTCATTTGAAAGGTTCTTTAATTCCTAATAAAGTGTCCTGTTTTGTTAAATAATTTAATTTAATAAAAATTTTTTGGACGCCCTGTATAAATAATTATGTAAATGTTTATATTACTGAATAGAGAATTAAGGAACCTTTCAAATGAGCTAGCTCACGACCCCTATTCTCATTTGAAAAATCATCGATTACGTCATCACGCCCAGATGGATGACGTCACTAGTGTACCATATATGTCACAATATCATAACATAAAAATAAAAATCGACCTGTTTCGGGATTTTTCCTTAAAGTTGCCGGTTTACGAAATAACGAATTTATTCCTTTCATTTTCACCATACTGTATACACATGCAATGGTGGAAAATAGTATAGCGCATGCTTGATTAGCAATTAAAAAACAAAGGAGTTTTGAATATTGTATTGCAAAAATCTTCTTCGGAATTTTATCAATCGATGTTTAAAGAATATCTACCTACCTTGGTAATCAAATTTTTAGCTTTTCACATAGTTCTTGAGGGTTTAAAAATGGCCGATTTCGCAATTTTTCAATTTTTAGTCGCTTATATGTCAAAAACTATCAACTTTAGAGAAAAGTCACTAAAGATCTTTTCTGTTTGGAATTATCCAAAAAACATAAAAAACTTTGTTACATGCAGAAAAAATAATCTTAGGATAAAAAAAAACGTTTTAAAAAATGTTTGACACACTTTTGGTCTTTATTGCCTACCCGGCAGATTGCAGAATCCATTAGGGGTTACATAAAAAAAAACTTTTGGTCCTGGCAACATGCACATTTGTTAAAAGGGGTCCTTTTTGAGTAAGATTGTGCAAAAAATCCGAATCGGAATATTTTTCCTAGCGGATGCGCAGTGGCTTTCTGGACTACAATCGTAAACCTTGTGATAATTTTTTATTTAACAAAATCTGAAAAAATCAAAAACATTTGCTTTTGCTCCCATTATTTTCTCTGTAACTCAAAATATTGCTCCT
Source organism: Diabrotica virgifera virgifera (assembly GCF_917563875.1). Taxonomy (NCBI): domain Eukaryota; kingdom Metazoa; phylum Arthropoda; class Insecta; order Coleoptera; family Chrysomelidae; genus Diabrotica; species Diabrotica virgifera. The sequence goes on along the minus strand of NC_065450.1, from coordinate 62,591,090 downwards.
ACAAAAAAATATTCAAGGAAAAAGTTTTATTTTTCAATATTTTTATAACAATTTGACTAGCAGAGCAAAACATGGAGAAGTGCGTTAAATTGTTTCGACCTCTTAAAAATTACATACAGGCTTCATATTTCGCCTATTGGGACCGTGCAAGTTCGTCAAAGCGACACCTATTTCTGCGCTCTGCAACTTTATTCGCACTTTTAATTATATTGGCCAATTATATTAGTCCTGGTTATTTGATAATTGTCAAGGCCATAGTCCAAAAAAATAATAAGAAGAAAAAATAAGATTCAAGTTGTTATTAAAACGTAAACAATTGTATGTAGTAAATAAAATTAGTTATTAAAATTCAGTCTTCTTCTTAACGTGCCCTATCAAGTCCCCTTGACGTTGGCGATTAATATGGCGAAACTGTCTCTGTCTCGAGCTATTCTAAATAGGTGTTCTGCTTTCTTTATTCCTGTCCACTCCCGGATATTTTTCAACCAAGAGGCCTGCTTTCTACCAATTCCTCTGCGTCCTTCGATTTTACCCATCATAATAAGTTGAAGAATATTATACCGGTCTCCCCTTACTACGTGTCCAAAATAGGCCATCTTTCTATATTTGATGTTATCAAGCAGCTCGCGGGTAGCATTTGCTCTCTTAAGGACTGCCACATTTGTCAGCATAGCCGTCCATGGTATTTTTAGAATACGTCTGTGCAGCCACATTTCAAAGGCCTCCAAACGGTTAATGGTGGATATTTTTAATGTCCATGCTTCGACACCATACAAGAGGACTGACCGAATGTAGCATTTAATCATGCGCTTTCGAAGTTGAAGTTGCAAGGTATAATTACAGAAGAATGACCTCATTTTTAAAAATGTCGTGCGGGCTATCTCGATTCTACATTTTATCTCTTTATCTGGATCTAGTTGTTCAGTAATATGGCAACCAAGATATTTAAAACTGGGTACTCTTTGAATTATATGACCATCAACATATAAACGTGAATCTTGATGGGCCAAACGGCTAAATACCATGTTTTTTGTTTTTGAACAGTTTATATTTAGGCCAAACTCTTTTCCCACTCTGTCAATGGCATTTAAAAGGTGTTGTAATCCATTCATATAATCACTTATAACTGTATCGTCTGCATATCTGATTGTATTTATCAGAATTCCATTAACCTTCACACCCCATTCCAAATTATGCAGCGCTTCCTTAAATATTCTATCTGAATACAAATTGAACAACAGTGGGGACAGTATACAACCCTGTCTGACGCCTCTTTGTATTTTGCATATTTCTGTTGATTTTCCATTTATGCAAGCTGTCGCTGTTTGACGCCAGTATAATTTTTCTATGATTCGTACATCTTGACTATCAACTCCTTTATCCTTTAGTATTTTAATTAATTTGTGATGTTGAACTCGATCAAAGGCCTTCTCATAGTCAATAAATACAGCAAAGACGTCTTTCCTTTGATCTCGGCATTTCTGCAATAACACATTTAGTGCAAGGAGTGCGTCCCGGGTTCCCAGTCCATTTCTGAAGCCAAATTGTGTTTCATCCTGGTCTTCTTCACATTTATCTCTGATTCTACTGTGGATGATACGTAGAAAGATTTTCAAGGTGTGGCTCATAAGGCTTATCATTCTATAGTCGCTACAGTTTTTCGGACGTTGTTTTTTTGGTAGGGTTATGAATTCGGACTTTAACCAATCTTCAGGGATATCACCGGTCGAATAAACATCATTGAAAAGTTTGACTAGTATTCCAATGTTTTCCTCATTTATGAGCTTTAACATTTCTGTAGGTATGTTGTCGGGACCAACGGCTTTCTTGTTTTTTGCCAATTTTATAGCATGTTGTATTTCTGATTTTAGTATTTCTGGTCCTTCACCTTCATCTAAAGTGTCCAGTTCTTCGGGTCTATCATCATTATACAGTTCATTTATATAATTATACCAGGTAGTTCGGATTTCGTGTTCGTCTATTATCATTTTTCCCGACGAAAAAAATTCAGTACTGCAAGCAAAATACAATTAATTAAATTTACCTTTATATAATAATTGCATATCATATCAATATTGTGGATCAACATATAATTTTTCTTCTTCAATGACAGTAGATATAAAATGTACGTCAATTTGACAATTTCAATTGACAATATGAATTATTTAAGAAAGTTGCAATATTTCTCCGCTATTCGCTCACGATCGTTTCTCAATTCCCTTCCAAGTACTTGCACACCGCAAATAAAAACTTTATAATACAATTAAATCGTGTGTAAATTTCGTTGGGATCGGTTTAATAATTTTGAATAATAACTTTGCAATCCAGTGTCCGCAAAAATTTTGCAAATTTGCAAAATTTAGCTGAGCCCAAAATAAGCAATTTAAATAGCCGAAAATATATATTTTTCATAAAGAAAGGTTCAAGCTCTCGAACGTACTTTGAAAAATTGAAATCCGTCAACAAGGAGAACCTACAGATTTTTTTAAAATTATAGTGGAATGGATGATATTTTTATGGAAGGTGGTGGTAGTCTCTCTGCGCGCCACGTAAAAATATCTATTGGAATTTTCGGATTTGCAATTAAAATAGAAGTCTAAAAATATCATATTTAAAATCCTTGTCGTACGCGACATCGATTAAAAAAAAGATTAAAACCGGATTACAGAAAGCCCAGAAAATGCCATTTTTGTAATGAATTGTAATTTTCAACTCACCGATTCACTTTTTACCACCACAACTTTAAAAAAATTCCTAAGGCTCCCTTGGCTGACCGATTTTAATTTTTCCTTTGTGAGATTGAAAGCTAAGCCTTTGTTTATACGCAAAAAAAATTATTTCGATCATTTTTGAAGAGCTTATTTTGGTCCCAGCATAATTTTGCAAATTTGTTTTCTTTGAAGATACTGGATTGCAAAATTAATATGCAAAAACTGTTTAAAAACTCAATTTTTTGCATTTTTACAAACATTGCTGTTTTTTAAGCAATAAACATTAAATTTTCAATTTCCATAACTATAGTCAAATACTATAATACAATAGTGCAGTTAACTTCTGGTGCCAACTTGTGCTTTTACCCTAGGGGTGGACGCCACCCCTTCTCGGGAGTGAAAATTATTTTATTAAGACTAACCCCATAATTCGATAGACGGACAAATTCTAAGCAAAATTTGTTATATAAAGTTATTAAAATAAATCAAAACGTTTTGAGTTATTACAGATCAAAGATTTTAATTTTTCGTTAGAAAAATGCATGTTTTTTACTGATTTTTGACAAATAACTCAAAAACTATAAGTTTTTACAAAAAAGTTATAATTACCACAATTGAAGCTAATAAAAAATGAAATAAACTCCTTTCTAGAAAAACCTTTTATTAATAACCAAAAGTGAGTTATAGGTATTTGAATATATATTTTTTCCGCGAGTGACCAAGTCTAAATATTCAAGCTTAAATAACGGGAAAATGATGCATTTTATGACATAAACTTATTAAACATTTGTCAAAGTACTTAGAAATATCTATTAAATGAGCTCCCGAACGAGTCGATAGCATTAAAATGTACGCTTCAAGAATTGTTCAAAAATTTATCTTTTATTAAAAATTTTTCCAAAAATGTTATTGTGTTTTTTAAAATAACTCCGTTAATTTTAACGATATCAGATCCAACTGAACACCATTTGAAAGTTAATTTCAAGGGCTATTAAACTGCGGTTAATATTTTAGACCCCTTACTTTTTTAAAAATAAAAGGTAAAATGGGCCTGGTTACATGGTTATCGCAGCAAAATTTGAGCTTTTAACGTTTCTATCTCAGTTAATTTTTACCCTACAGAAATAATAAGGGAGAAAAAGTATTTGCTACATAAAAAACTAAAATTTGGTTATATACCATTTTTTACGTATATTGAGTATTTTTGGAGTTATTATCAAAAGAAAATGAAAATTACAAGTTTCAGCCGTTTACCAGCACTGGAAGCGTACGGTTGTATGTTTTGTTTTGTTTCTTGTGTTTACACATTTTGTTATTTGTTTTGATTTGATGTGTTGTGAATACTAGCTGTAAGTGTTTTATTTTTTTATTAATATCATCACATCACCAAGTTTAAACGACCTAGTTAAATATTTGTATAATATTTAACCTTGACACCATGACGTCCAAAAATTGTGAAATTTGCTTAGCTGAATTTTCTGAAAATGAAAAATATCAGATACGTTGCCATGGAGATTGTAAACGGTATTTTTGCATCAAATGTTCTGGTCTCAATAAAACAACGGCAAAAACTCTACTGGACCCAAAAAATTCTCATTTAAGATTTTTCTGTACTTTATGTGATTCGCCTAGTCTCAGATATCTAAATGAAAAAATTAACAATCTTTCAAAAAATCAAATACCACAAGAAAATTTTGACGCCTTAATTCAAGTTACAAAAAAAACTCACTGATAATTTGCCAATTTTCATCGAGACATATGATTTATTAACCAAAAATGACGGCAAATTAGACTATATTACGAAAAAAATTGACGAGATACATAAATTAAATAACCTGCTAAATCCTGAATATCTTTTAAAATCGATAAGGCAGATGGAACAAGATATCTTCAATATATCGTCAGTTTTTTTCGGCTGTTCCAATGACACGATTAAGGTGCAAGTCCAAGGTTGAAATTCATCTGAGATAAAATTGGGACTAAATAGGCTCTCTTCAAACGTAAGTGAAATATCTAATCAAATGAGTAATCTTTCAAATAAACTACCTGCTATACCAACGAAGAAAGATGTATCGAAGAGAGACATTGTGTATGCCACTTCAAGTACTCAAACCGAAGACACTCAACAGTTCGAAGCTAGTCCAGTCACAAAATCAAAAAGTGCAGAAGATAAACGCCACTTTACCTACCTGCTATACCAACGAAGAAAGATGTATCGAAGAGAGACATTGTGTATGCCACTTCAAGTACTCAAACCGAAGACACTCAACAGTTCGAAGCTAGTCCAGTCACAAAATCAAAAAGTGCAGAAGATAAATGCCACTTTGTCGTTATTAGCAACTTAACCCCAATTTACACTCCTATTCAAGTAGTTCACTACATTAAAGAGAAGCTAGGTATCAAGGAATATATAAGATGTTATGCCCTTCTTAAAGATGCCAACACAACAACAGGGTCCTCATTCAAAATAGGTATTAAGTCTAAAACATCTATTGACTTATTATTTAATAAGGAAATTTGGCCACCTGGTGTAAACATTAAATGGTCTACAGAATCCTCATGCTCCGAACCAACAACTTCATCTGAGGCAAACATGAAACCGAAGCACATCAGAAGCCCAGTTAGCTTGGAAAATCCAATTACCATTCCAAGTAAAAACAAAAATGAAGTTCAAAACACAAATATACTTACTGACAAGCAGGCCATCGAAATTTGCAAATCTAAAGATCCGTTCCGTTCCCAAATTAATTTCATTAAGAAAGATACTTTGGAACCATCCATAAATTTGGATCCTTTAACACCACCAAGAGTTAGATTAACCAATAACTCAAACAGTCGATATCTTCTAGCAAGATTAAGGGAACCGGATACATTAAAAGCAATTAAGCTACATCTTGATTTCCTACACGACCAGCCTGCCTCAGTATTTTGTGATGGATATACCAACACCAGTGTGAAACTATTTTTGGCTTCCGAAGGACTACCTACCAAGACTGAGGAACTAAGAAAAATTCTTCTAGAATTTAATGATGCCTATGGAATTGGTCCAGCTGAGGTGGAAGCTGATCTTGTTGCTTATAGGTCCTTTCTAAGTTCAGAAAGAATCATACATCTACAAAAATCAAGGGAATGTCACCGAAATTATTATTCTACTAGCCCTCCACGACGAAATTTTTAAATAACACGACGTGTTCTGAGGAACTAGAAACCTCGAATAATTTTAGTGATGACAACTTTAGTATGGTTCTGATTAATATTCGTTCTATAAGAAATAAAACTGACGAATTATTTTTGTTTCTGGAAGAATTAGGATTTCCCCGATAGTTGCGGTTACAGAGCACTGGCTTGAAGTCAACGAGCCTTTTTTTGTAGAAAAATATACCACAATTGCTAGGTATGATCGTCCAAGTTCAGCTCATGGAGGCACCCTAATTCTTTCTAGAAATAATGATTTTTCTCTGATTACAAAATATGACTTTCTGTTAAATGAAGCCTTCTTTGAGCTTTCCCTAGTTTATAATAAAAATCTTAATCTTTACATTATTTGCATCTATAAATCACCTGACTCCCCTGTGGAACTATTTTTTGAGAACCTGCTAAATTTGTTGGATGACTTGACTCATAGAAGCAGAAAAATTCTATGCGGGGACTTCAACATTAATTATGATGCTGCTTGTGCTACCCAAATGTCCTTGGTCAACATATTTGAATCATATGGTCTCTCAATGCACGTTAATTCTCCTACAAGGATTACAAAAACTTCATCTACCATAATTGATTATATTGTCTCAGATTTCTCACCCCTTGATGTCTGCTCTACAATTATTAATGCGGGATTATCAGATCATGAAGCAGTATTTACGAAGTTTAACATCTTCAGCAAACCCTCCTCGAAAACCCGACGTTCAGGTAGGATTTTTTCCGCTCGGAATTTTCATAAATTTCAAAATTTATGCTTAACTTCTGAGTGGCATTTTCCTTCTGCGGACGTGGACTATAATTTCAACGATTTTATAGAAAAGCTTGTCTCTATCTTCAATAAGGCATTTCCTTTAATTTCAATTAAGCCAAAACATCACAAACCCTGGGCTACCAAAGGTATCCGCATATCAGCCAAAAATATGCGCTCACTATTGTATATCAAGAAATTTGCTACCAACGTCTCTGTCACTCAATATATCACCAAGTACAGGGTAACCTATCTAAAACTCATCAAATCAGCTAAAAAAGCCTACTATCAAAATCGTATGGAAAGCTCTAAAAGTGTTGCAAAAGAAACTTGGTCCATAATAAACGATCTTCGAAATAGAACTCACGCAGTTCGAACATTTGCCCTTCCAGACCCGGAAAATCTAAACGAATATTTCGTTAATGTGAGTAAAAATATAACTTCTACTATTTTGCCACAAAAAGATCCCATTTCCTATCTCCCCAATTCAGGAGTGTTCTCGAATTCATTCTTTTTAAGACCAATCGATATATCTGAACTGATCCAAACTATCAATAGTATCAAAAGCAAATCATCCTGTAGTACTGATGGACTATCCATAAAAATCTTCTCAAATCTCACAGAAAATGTGTTGGAAATCCTCCTCTCACTAATTAATGATTCCTTTGAAAGAGGCAAATTCTCAGAGTGCCTAAAGATAGCCCTTATTATTCCCCTTCATAAGGGCGGTGAAAAATCTAATGCTTGCAACTATAGACCTATTGCCTTACTACCGGTACTTTCAAAAATTATTGAGAGACTCATAAAAACCCGTCTTATGTCCTTTCTCATTGATAACAACATCTTATCACAAAATCAGTTCGGCTTTTTAACTAATAAATGTACCACTGATGCCTTGTTTTCTGTGCTTCATGAGGTTTACCAGGCACTAAACAATAATCTTTATACTGCCACTGTTTTCTGTAACTATGCCAAAGCTTTTGATTGTGTAAATCACGACATTTTGATTAAAAAACTAAATTTCTATGGGATTCGAGGTATTCCTTTGAATTGGTTCAAATCTTACTTGAATAATAGGAAACAACTAGTTAGAGCAAATGATACTGACTCTAGTCTCAAAAACATTGTATGTGGAGTACCACAAGGTTCAGTATTGGGTCTTCTACTGTTCCTTATCTTTATAAATGACATCACTAACTTAAAAATCGATGGAAAAATTTTTCTTTTTGCTGATGATACCAGTATCACTTGGAGCAACTCAACTATTGCATCTCTTCATGCAATGATAACTTCTGATTTGCTTACGATAAAAGCCTGGTCTGACTCTAATTTACTCTCTTTTAACGTGGATAAGACAGTAGCATTATCCTATAAAAGTGCTCTTCAACCCCTGCTTGTTAATAACAGCCAGATCTCTACCGTTGATTCTGTAAAATTTCTTGGTATTTTTTTAGACAGCAACCTCAAATGGTCCCTTCATATCGATTTGTTAAGTAAGAAACTCGCCTCAGCCTGCTACGCTATAAGATCTGTTTCGAAAGAACTCAATTTAGCATCTTCTAAACTAACATATTTTTCTGTGTTCGAGTCTCATCTTCGATATGGTCTTCCTTTTTGGGGTTCTAGTACAGCTGCCCAATTAGATGTTATTTTTAAATTACAAAAAAGAGCAATCATGTATCTGTTTGGCCTCAGAAGAACAACACATTGCAGAAGTTACTTCAAAGATCACGGCATTTTAACCCTTACATCTTTATATATTTTAGAAACTGTTTGCTTAATTCGTAAACACATGCATGTCTTTCCAGCAAGACCTCGTCATGACTGCTCCACCAGAAATTCAAATTTTGATGTCTATTTACCGATCCCGTCCTCTGAGTTAGTAAAGAAATCTATATTATATTCCGCAAAAAAACTATACAACCATCTTCCTTTACAACTCAAATCTGCAACATCTTTCTCCAAGTTCCGTAAAATGACAAAAGCTCATCTATCTAAAAGACCATATTATTCAGTAGAAGAGTTTCTTAATGACTAACTAAGAAATTACAGTAATGTACAAGTAACCAAACTTATCTATATTTGGGTGTCACATGCAGCAGCTTAAACTTGTTAGTTCCTATGTCTATAACTAGTTTACTTTGTTGTATATTCACTTTGCAATTTCTATAAATTGTTGCAATATATCGATTTTGTTTTTTTTTTCTTTACTTTATTAACTTATATTTTGTATTTATGTATATTTTTTTTATATTGACGATTTATCAAATTTCAGAAAATTGTATTTGTTATTGTTATTGTTAGATGTTATTTATTTATTTTTTTCTGACTTTAATTAAGCTTTGTCCATAAAATTTGTATTTTCAGTGACAATAAAGCATATTTCTATTCTAATAATTTTAAAAATTCTGATTTTTTTAGTCATAACTTTTTTCAAAAATATGCATTCTAAACTGGGAAAAATTGTTGAAATGATTACTTATGCTAATATATAGAAATTTTTGTAAGGATTACAATAAATTATAATTTTTGTGGAAATGGCATATGCTTTATTTTTCATTTTTTCCTAAAAAACTCGAAAGGGTTCTCTTATTTTCATCATAACTTGCTTAATTTTGAAGCTATTAACTTCTTCTGGTGCTCATTTGATAGGTATTCTGTAGTTGTAGTGCTTTGACAAGTGTTTATCAGGCATATTTTATAAAATGCATCCTTTTTCCGTTATTTAAGCTTCAATACTTAGATTTGAGTACTCGTCGAAAAACTATACATTCAATTACCCATAACTCACTTTGAGTTAACCTCCGACAACAAAATCGGAGGTGAAAACCTTCAGTGACTGCACTACAATTATCAAACGAAATTTTTGAATTTGTTTTCTTGGGGCATGTTTAATTTAAGTATTAGATTTATATAAGAGTTAGCCACAATTATTGGTGCAGTGAAAATTACATTTTTTATTTATCTAATGTTTTGACGTTTCGATTCCCAGTCCGAAAATCGTTGTTTTTCTTTTTGAAAACAGAATACAGAAAAGACAGAAAAGATAATAAACCCTATTACTACTTTTGAAAGATAGATATTACGGAGGATTTAGGGACCCAATTGCGACAATGATATATGGAGAATAAGGTTCAATGAGTTATGACAATATTACAAAGCAGCAAATTATGCAATAATATAAAGATTGTGCTGGGCAGGTCACATCAGAAGAAGAGACAATGAGAGGACACCTAGTAGAACGCTCACAGGAACTATGGTGGGACGTCTGCCAGTTCGAAGACCAAAGAAGAGGTGGATAAACGAAGTGAGAACCGATGCTAAAGAGATATTGAGGCGGATCCTGGGATAGGCTAGGGCCCGACTAGGTAAGTCTTAGGTTTTCGTATAACTTTGCGTCGATTAGTATACGACTTCACTAATTTTAAACCATTTTTGCACAACTTCCGGTCATAATTTTTTAACCGTAAATTATATAAAAACTGGAAGTCAAAATTTGTTCTCGTTTTACTAAGACGCGTCGAATAATATATCGCTTCCTCATTCGTCACGTTTATTACCATATTTGGGTCATACTCGTAATCTTTCATCCATTTAGAGGAACAATACCTTTGCAGATTAAACAAATTAACAGGTTTAAGTGTCGAAACAGCAAGATAAAAGAAGTGAGTAAACTATACTTACCCAAATGAGAGTTATGTTCTAATTAGTTTACCCTTTTTTGAAAAGAGAACTGGTCCTAATTAATCTGCAAAGAAATAAAAAATTAATTACAATATAGTATAAGTTAGCAAAAATAATTATAATTCCGTCTTTTTTCCTTTGACTCTTCTAATTAATTACTTCATTCCATGGCGGATTTAGACATTGTCTTGGGAAGAAAATTTGCATTAGAGGGGAATCTTCCATTGAAACGCCAACCAAAAGACATAAAAAAGATAAACGCAAACTACATAAAAGACATAAAAATAATAACTTGTGTATAAGATGCATTAAGTTCCCTTATTTCCTATCTAGCGTGTTTATTGGGTTGAATTTGTCTGTCTATAGTGTCATGCTTCATGTTAGCTAATATATTTTTATGATTCAACAATTTTTTTTTATTTTGGGACCTTGTTAGGCGAGGGATTTCCCTAATTTCTCTCGTCGTAGGTCCGCCACTGCTTCGCTCAGAAGAATCGATTGGATGAGAATGCACTTTTCTCAAGTGAATTGGTTTAAAATTAGCACCTCTTTATTTTCAAGAAGATTTACTGTAATGATTTGCCCTTAACTCACATCTTAAAATAATTATTTTTTAACTTAAAGCTAATTTTGATGAAGTTTGAATAAGGTCCTTATTTATTCTTGTAGAAAAGTGAATATATCCTTTCCTTTGTTTAAAGCAGGATAGTCAACATTTTTGGAAAAAGTGTTATTATCTATACAAAATATTGCTTGTCATTACAAATGTATTAATATTAAGAAATATAAAATTAATAAAAAGTAGATCTTATTGATAATAATAATTTTTATGACTGGTGTTACGAATTGGTGAAAGGAAACAAAAAATGGAAAATCATAGAGTACTGAAAGGTCAAAAAAAAATGTTGACCCACAAGAAGTAAATGGGTACCATAAATAAATAAATTTTCAAAACTCTTAGACGGGACATTAATAAATATAAGAAAGAGAAAATTATAAAATTATAGAGGAAAACAAAAGCATGAAAGCATTGAGGATAAAAATAGGAAATGGCAAGAAAATCTTCCAACTACTAGAAGACAAAAATGGAAATGCAGTCTCACACATAGTCCACGCATATTGCATGTACTGAAAAGTTTCTATAAAACATGATACAGTTGAGTCCGCGAGTCTTTACCCGTGCTTCATTAATACCTGGCGAGATAAAACACATACTTTTTATCTGGCATCATTCTCTTCCAGGCATGAAACTAATGACAAACCAGCTGCCGCCTGTTATTAAGTAAAAACACATGTTTTTTTATGAACGATCTAGACTCAGTGCATTGAAAAGAGGTAGGTACAAAGAAAGACGATTGGTGATGTTTTCACATATTTTAAGTACAATTTCTGACATTTTGGTTTGTTTACTTTTGTGGCTGTCAGTTTGTTGAATTTTTGCTGTTATTTTGTCGAATTTTCGCATTTTGAAGTTTTTCATAGTTAGCCCAATAAATGACCGTTTTGGAGTGTAATTTCCAGGGGCAACTCCGAATTGCATAAAAATTTGGATTTAGGTTCTACTTACCCTCCACTTCAAAGTTGAATTTGTGCCGTTGGTTGCTTTTACTTGGCGGGTGACATTTACCCCTTCTAGCGGGGTGAAAAAAGCGTGTTTAAAATAAGGCCGGAAATGGGTAAATTGACTTATTGTAAGCACCTTTTGTTCTATAAAGTTTTTTGTTATTCGCGATTTAAAATGTTGATTTTTCGACAAAAAAACTACGTTTTCAGACCGTTTTTCCCAAATAACTCCAAAAGTAAATATTTTATCGAAAAAAATACTTTTAGCTAAAGTGTAGCCTATAAAAAATGAAAAAAATGGTGTACCAGTAAAGTCTACAAATTGAGTAGAAGCAAAGTTGTAACTCATGAAAAATACGTTCTTATTCGTCTAATTCCAAATCTAATAATTCAACGCGAAATCAAAAAGTTGGCCCCTTTTTTTTGGTAAAAAAAAATCGTGAAAACCTCCCTCTATTTAGCACCCTAAATGAAATTAATCGTTTGGCTTTACCATTTATTTTAACTGTATGTGTATTGTTTATATGATCTGTAAGTTTGATTGGTTTGAAGTGCTTATTTTTGAAAACATTTGGTTTTATAGTAAAAAAAAATTTTCTAAAAATTTTTTAAAAATTTCATTTTTTCAAAATAATTTAAAAAATATTAGTGATAAGAAAAATCTTAAAGAGTAAAAAAATGTAGGTTTTGCTATTATAAATATGCTAGTTTATTTTGTTTGTCCTTAAGGCAAAAATTGGTTAAGATATGGCTGTTCAAAATTTGCATACACAAAATATATCGTGATTAGTGACCCATTCAAGCTTTCTCAATTATAACCCTTTCAAAAATAAACACTTTAAACCGGTGAGACTGACAGATCATATAAAAAATAGATAGGTAAGTAAATTGTTTGTAAAGCGGTAGCGATTAATTTCATTTGTGGAGCAAAACACGGCGAGATTTTCATGATTTAAAAAAAAAGAGGGCCAACTATATTTTGAGCGTAACTCGCGTATTTTTAATGCTAAAACTTTTGTTAACAATTAAATCCAAGCCTTTTATAAACACTTTAAAAAAGTTTAAATGGGTTTTTTCCGAAAAGTGCTTAATTTTTCGGTGATTTCACCTTGAAATATTCGATTTGGAATTAGACGAATAAGAACGTATTTTTCATGAGCTACAACTTTGTTTTTATTTGATTGATAAACTTTACTGATACACCATTTTACATTTACATTTTACATTTACAATTTTGCTAAGAATATTTTTTTCGATAAAATATTTACTTTGTGAGTTATTTGCGAAAAACCGTCCGAAACCGTAGTTTTTTTTCAAAAAATCAACATTTTCAATGCCAAATAACTCTAAAAGTATTGACTTACGTAAAAAACTCTATACAACAAAAGTTGCTTAAAATCAGTCAATTTATCCATTTCCGGTCTTACCCTGAACGTATGTTTTTTCACCCCCGAGAACGGGTGACTGTCACCCCCCAAGTAAAAGCAACCAACCTTACAATTTCAACTTTGAAGTGGAGGGTAAGTAGAACCTAAATCCAAATTTTCATGCAATTTGGAGTTGCCCCTGAAAATTACACGGTATCGCCGAATTTCCCATTCATTTACTGGGCTAAGTATACAGACAGTTGTTTTCACAACTAATTTTATATTGGTGTTAGAAATTTTATAGGTATGGTTCATTCCACCAACATACGACTGTTTTGGATTATCGCGACAACGAATATTTCAGTGTGCAACATAAGAAGTACGAAAGTAAAGGGCTCTAATAATTATTCCAATAAACAGCAATGTAATTTGCAATTTATTTTCGTTCTTCATATTTTGCACAATAAAATATTCGTTGTCGAAATAATCCAACACAGTCGTATATTCGTGGAATAAGTTATAATAAGTTTATGCTATTTTACGATAAATTTTGACAACGTACAAATAACCTCATTGTTGACACATTGAATAAAATAACAAAAGGAATATTTTTTATAAATTGTTTATTTATTTATTAATCAATGGTAATAAAAGAATTTATTAAGCTACTTCAAATATAGCTGTAATTATGCAACAAAATTTTACAGCAAAACTTAAATTTGACATTCGATTTATTTGATAACGTCAAATTTTATACTATAACCCGTAATCGGAATAATACCCACTTTTTGTCACTTGCTGTTGCGTTTCGTAAATTTTCGACTTATTTCGTATGCTTTAAATATTAAATGATGACGCACGGGTAAAGACTCGTGGACTCAACTGATTTAAGTTACTCCAGAGCTCATGGAACAGCCATTACAAAAGGTACAGAATGTAGGATCGAAGGATATTATTATTAGATATATCACGGAAGAAATTCCAGCATGCTCTCAAACATATGAAAAATAAAAGAGCTCCTGGGTAAGATGGTATAGTTATTGAGACAATTAAACTAGAGGTTTCACTTTTGATATCAGGAATCCAAAAACTTAATATATGGCTGCATAATAAAACATCTCAAATAAATGGAAGAATTTGGTTAAAATCCTTTTTCATAAAAAAGAGGATAAATTAGATTAATAAGATTTTTGCTCGAATACTGCAAATAGATTGGACGTAAAATTCGATTTCTATGAGTCAGAAGAACAAGCAGGATTTCAATCAGACAACTAACCAAATAACCATCTGCAGTGCCTTAAAACTCTAGTCGAAAACTCTATCAAATACAATAGACTACTTATTCTTATCTCTTTTACTTTCACAAAACATTTGATAGAGTATTCTGCTATTATAAATATTTACCGAAAACTAAGATCTTGTTTTTTCCGATTTTTTTCGGGCTTGATACTTCTAGCTCCCTTTTCCAATGGATACATAATCAAAAGTTATATTAGATTAATTTACGATGGAAATTAATGAACGTGACAGTAATCATAATCATGAACAGAAACAAAAAACTCACTGCGACCTGAATACTAAATTTAATTAGTTCAAAATTTAATACAAAACTTTAAAATTGAATTAACATTCTTTAAAAATATCACGAGGACGTCAAAATTAATGTCACAGTGAAAGAAGAGTTTGGTTTGAACTATATGTGTTTGATATCACTTGTTTATTTCAAAGCAATATACACATATTCTACCAACTCATGCATATTGATGACATGGTACATTGATTTGATGATTTTCGGTGTTATTTGTCAAACAAATAATGAAATAATTTACACAAGTTCTTTTTTAACCGCAACTCGTTCAGTTTAATTACATATTTGCATTTTGTCAATTTTGCATAATTTCAAAAAATAATTTGTCTGCTGCAAACAGCAGGATACGTCAATTATCCTGGAACGGATGACAAAATGTTTGTCATCTCCATTTCGTCCAAAGCCAGCTACGATATTTTCGAATCAATTTATCAGGATACAACTCGCACTGTCAATACAACTCATTATTAATAGGAAGGTACAGGAAAGCGCGGTACATAAAAGTGGAAAATATTCGGGTCCTAAATATCCAGAAACTACAAAAAATTCAAAAATTAATGACCATAACACATATATTATGACAAAATAAAAAAAAAATAGAAATAATTCGGACCTCTATTTCCATTTTTACCGAAACATTTTTTCCCTTTTGAATTTTTATTTACAGATAACTTCTACATGAGAGTTTTAGATAAATGCAAATGAATTTGTAAGCATTGAAGAAGGAGCATCCAATGATACTTTGCCTTATAGGTTTATAATTTCATTCTTGTAGCAATGTTCATTCTCATAGCCATCTCGTGGCCATGTTCGCTGGAGTCGCTGGTTGCTGGTTCATTCTGGTATAAATGTTCAGTCAATTGGTTGTCGTGGTTTCTTGTTCGGCTTTCATGGTTGGTCGCCGTCACCTGTATTCCATCTCTTACAAAGAGAATATTCAGGTCATTGTGAACTGTGAGATTACTAACATACCATTGTTGAAACGGTGCGAAAGAACGCAATCATTTTGCCTTACCCAGAAATCAAAAATCGTAAATGTCATTGTTACATATTTTTGTCTCACCTTGTAGACATAGGAATAAATTCAAGTAATTTATTTCTGTGCCGAAAAAACGTGAGAATAATTCAATTGTAGTTTATCCGTCTTGTTAAAAAAGACGGTATTATATTTTACAGTCATAGGTATCTATATTCGATTTCCTTTGTTTAATTTATCGCCCGTTCAGTTTGTGATGTAAAAAAGAGTTACATTGTACTATAATGGTCTTTGGCGCCACGAATTTAGGCAGTTATGTACACAATACGTGCTAATATCAATATTAGAGAGCGCAGGTGTTAATAGTGGAATCAGCAATATTTTCCTTGAAATTGTTAGAACTGATAGAGGTTTGCTGACTTTGCAAACTGATTTTTGATGGTTCCCTACTAAGTAGGTTGGGCTTAGAATATATTTTGTTTTTCCCTATTGATCGATAATAAGTGTAGGAAGCTTAGTTATTTTTTTATTGGTCAACGATGAAAGAAGGAAGGATTAGACTTTTTTGTTATTAGTTGATTGGATGGGTAGGGTACAATGAGGAAATGGTAGAGGGTTTTGGAAGGAAGCGTTTTGGTTTGGGGAGATATATTCAAGTGGTGAGATTAAGGAATTCAAGTTTAGACATTCAAGTAAAGAAGCCGCTTTGGCGATTTTCTGAAAAAGGTAAGTTCGAATATTAATTTCTGACGTAGTTCTTAATCAAGTTTTTCTTTTAAGTTCCCGAAAATGTAGAGTATTAGAGGCAGTACCCATGTAGTGTTAGAAACTGTTCTCCTTTCGTGACTTGCTGTCACAAGACTAATGCCGCAGTTAGGCAAAGAGACAGTTTATTTTAGTGTATACTACACTACCTAAGTTTATTTTTGTAAGCAGTTATGGATTAAGTGCTAAAGATAATCCTATATACCTCAAAAGTTATTTAAAAGTCAATATGAGCAGAATAATTTGGAAGTTTATTTAGTTTTGCTGAAACTTTTCATGGCAACAAACTTTTTTGTACTTTTTATGTAAATTCAGTGAAAAGTAGTGCTTTGGACATTCACAACGTGAAGAATAAGAACAGGAATATATAACCAGGTATTGTTTGTAAACTTGTTTATCGTTTTTTTTTGACACGTTGAATGTTACGAGGAGCACACGCAAATCATTATTTGCAATGTACCTATATACATCGTAATTCTATAAACATGATTTACAAAGTTTATACATTGTAAATCATGATCGCGATTGCTCCTCGTAACATTCAACATGTCTTGGTTTGTTTATTTCTAGTGCATCTTTATTATGATTTAGTATAGATTATGGTTGACTTATTTATAATATAAATTTACCATTAGTAAAATAAATCCATTTAAAAACAATACAAAACTTTTTGATAGCGCTTCCTCTTTAAATAAAACTAAAATTAACTCTAAAACATCAAGTAATTTTTATATTTTGTACTTTTAAGAATATTTTAAGAAAGAAAAATATTCAATACGTCTGCAATAACATAAAATCCATCGTATTTCACAGTTCCTAAAATTTACTGTTGGTTAATTCCCATGTCAATAATCGCTGTTCCTCAAATCGCGATCACCGACAATATACATAGTAATATTTATTATAAGTATTTACTACATCATCGTTCTTTACAATTCACGGTTCATAATAATGGCCAGATGTTACGTTTTGCGAGACAGTGAATATCATAATACTTATTCTATAAATAAATACGTTTTGCGAGACAGTGAATGCGAAGTTGATATCTGATATCTGGTCACCAGTCACCGTTATTGAAGTCACGAAGGAACGGTCGTTACCAGTGATTTTTAATTCACCGTTAATAAATCACCATTAGTGAAATCACGTACCATCACTAGTTTCAATTGAACAACCCTTGTAGTAATGACTTTTGAGCAGCCTCTAATTATTGTATTTAAAAATAACTATTTAAGTGTCAGTTATGGTTTAAATTCAGAAGCAATACGACTCTGTAGTATCCGATATCTGATTATAACAAAAAAAAGTTCGAATCAATTATTATCCATCATGTAACTGGGCTCGTTTTGAGTCGAGCGCTCATAAATCATTGGTGCTTGTTACATTATCGGTACGATCTGTGCAATTGCAGATGCATTAACTCACCGAGCTCGACCAACTATCATTTCCAAACCCCTATCGGATCTGAGTTATCGACACCGACAAACATAATTTTGAATATATGCCGTTTCACTGCTACCACTGCTACCAGCCGTGCTACCATTTCGTAGATAAAGTAATGATAATTGAACACTTTTGAACTTTTAGTGCGATCAAAAATGAAAGGGGATGCTATTGATGTAAAAACGAAATATAACTTAATTATACGTAAAACGTGCCGTAACTTTTTATGCCCACATAAAATATAATGAAATATTAATTTTGTTAATTAATATATTCACTGGTACATTAACGACACTTTAAAAGGGATTTTTTTTTTTACAAAAATAACAATAGTCGAGCAGCCAATCTCCAAAAAGATAAATATAAATTAGAACTCGCTGGTTAGAGAGCAAATATCATATACCCATCTGTACAGAATCTCTTCTGTCAGCTCTCGTTAGCAACACATCAATCTCAATGCATTAATCTTTCTTTAGGTTCAATTATCTCTAAAGAAACGCTTTTTCCTTGCGGAATAGTACCTATAACACGCTAATCCGAAATAGACAAACCGCTAATTCGCCTAAAACAATTAAACCTCGCACGATAAGCAACCACGTGTGAAACCGGCATATGTGTGTGATCTCCCGGACTCCCCTTGTTGAGAAAAATTGGCTCTTCTATTTATTTCAGGTGTCGTGACGATTTTTCATCTTACTGTAGAGAAAACTTAATACGTCACTAAAAAAGCTTTGCTTCAATAATCTACCCAGATTGTTTAAAATTAATTTCTAACCATTTTTGCTGGCCAATGGGTAGCTGGTCGCGTTAAATGGCTGATGCGTGTATCATACGAGAGTCTGAGTAGTTTTAGTGTTATTCGGTTGGGTCCAACTGTGTGTTCTTTAGCTGGTGTGTACCTATCTTCTTTTACTTCTAATTTTATTATATCGTCACTATCATGACGGTCCTACAGCTTTTAAAGGAGTTCGACCTTCTCAAGCTTTCTTCGCTATTCTGTTCTGTACCTTGCTAGGATTTTCCAGTTGACAAGACTGATCTTCTCAGCATTCTGCGTTACTACGTCTCTTCACCTCAGCTTTGGTCTACCCGGTATGCTTTGATCGTACTTCCACCTGTGCACTGTTAAAATATTTTTTGTCATATTTGACTCCGGGGCCCAGGCTACATGTCTGGATCTGAGTTATTGACACTGACAAACATAATTTTGAATATATGCGCGTTACACTGCTACCACTGCTACCAGACGTGCTACCGTAAATAAAGTAATGATAATTGAACACATTTGAACTTTTAGTGCGATAAAATGAAAGAGGATGCTATTGATATAAAAACGAAATATAACTTATACTTAAAAAATCATCACCTACCAGATGGAAGACTACATTAAAAGAATAGTGACAAACTGGATTGCAGATGCGCAAGACAGAGAAGGGTGGAGCCATTTTGAGGAGGCCTATGTCAGACAGTGGACAAATTTGGCTGTGTGATGATGATGCTGATACGTAGAAGGTGTCGTAAATTTTTTATACCCACATAAAATATAATGACATAATAATTTTGTTAATTAATATATTCATGGGTACATTAATGAAACTTTTAATGGGATTTTTTTACAAAAATAACAATAATCTAGCGGCCAATCCCCAAAAATATGAATGTAAATTATTAGAAGTCACTGGTTACCGAGCAAATATCATATTGACATCTCTAAAGACTCTCTTCTGTCAGCTCTCTTTAGCAACACATCAATCTCAATGCACCAAGCTTTCTCTAAGTTCAATTATCTCTGAACAAATGTTTTTTCTCTCTGCGCGATACTCTAAGATGCTAATCCGAAATAGGCAAACCGTTAATCTACTGAACACAATTAAACCTTGTACGAGAACAACAGCGTGTGAAACCGGCATATGTGTTTGATCTCCCGGCTCCCCTTGTCGAGAAAATTGGTTCTTCTATTTATTTCAGGTGTCGTGACGATTTTAAATTTTACTATAGAGAAAACTTAATACGTCAGCATAATAGATTCGCTTCAATAATCTTTCCAGGTAGTTTAACAATAGTTTCTAACCATTCTTGCTGGCCAGTCTGTCGCTGCTAGCCTTAACTGGCCGATGCATGTATCGTCTAAGAGTCTGAGTTATATTGGCATTCGGTTGGGTCCAATTGTGTGTTCTTGAGCTGCTGTGTATCTTCTTTTACCTCTAATTTTATTATATCGTCACTATCATCACGGTCGTACAGCTCTTAAAGGGCTTACAACTTTTTTTTTACCTTATGACCACGTTTTCAGCATTTGGAACCACTGTGAGTCGGTGCGCGTTTTGATTAACTTCAGTCTTCTTACGAGCCTATCTGACGACAGGTAGACCTAGAAACACGTATCGGAGGATGGTAAGAGTTTCGAATTTAATCGAAACGCAGCCGTCTATGTTTATTTTGGTCTTATTATCTCCAACCTAACAATGTATTGGAGATGCTAGGTGATATGTATCTGATAGATAATCTAGAAATAGGATAAAAAAAAAATAGATAAAACTGGGATAATAATAATAATAATGATGCGGCAATCTTTTCTAAATAAAAAAATATGATTTCGTTCTGTAATCTCCAATAAAATATTGTAAGAATAAAATAAATTAAGATTCTCTAAAAATATCCATAATGGGAATGGTTTGACATTTAACTTTTTTCTTTATCACGGACAGTAAAATATTAATTTTGCAGCTCCATCTGGCGGATTGCGACCAAGCCTGGCAAGCCATAAGTAATTCAAGCGTTATATTAAAAAACACCAATTCATTTTAGGAATAGCCTGAAAATGATAATATTAACAACTTTCCATTCTCATCAGCAGCTATTCATCTTCATAAAAACATTATTTGATGTTCTTGAGGACTCCGTTTTGGCATATTATTCCGCAAAATGTGTGTGGAGAGTCGTGAAAATGTAGTCATGAAACGAGATTTTGCACGTTTCTGGAAGATTGCTGATTCTGGAGCTCCGGAGCTCGGCACTACGGACGACAAATAAAAGTGGATTAAGGTCCCGATGCCCATAAACACGTCCTTAAATTGCTACATCGTTTTTAAATGTTTTACCTCAATTTCGTGTCAAATAGTCATTGGAGCCGAACAAACGTGCTCTTGTGAATTTAAACAGGCATTTTTATGATGAACAGAAGATGGGAGGTTTATTTCCAATAAAATGAAGCAAATGTCAGATGTTCGGATGTGTAAATTGTTGTTTCAAAATAAAAAATGTATACAAAGACAAATAGTTAGACTGCTTTTGGACTACGATATATTGTAAGCGCAAATATAAATTGTACCTATTCGATGGGTTTTTGACAAAACATCGTAACCGACAAAGCGCACATTTTACAGGAGACGACTTTTTATTCTACCGACTTTTGTTTAATATAATTAAAATTTTGTAACTATAATAAATTAGTACATAAAAAATATTAATTTAAGAAAAAAAACTGTAATATAACATTCTTTTATTAAATTATGTAACATACGATACTTTGTTAGACCTTGTCTGTGTAAATTTTAGTTGAAGCTTGTCGCTTAAGATAAACATACGATAGTTTCAAGGTATCAATCGATAAATGAATATTCATAAATAATGCAAGCATCTTAACAGAAAAAATATTTTTGCTTGTTCTCGGGGTTGAAATCTAACTTTTTTTCTAGTCTTGTCGTAATTATTCGGATAAACATTTTATAGATGTGGTTCAATAAGCTGATTGGTGTATAGTTTTCTAGGTGCGCCTTGTCTCCTTTCTTGTGTAGTAAAATTGTTATTGCATTGTTCCATGTTTCCGGAATGCAACAATCTGTTAGACAAAGGTTAAACAAAATTTTTATTTGGTTGAGAAGGGCACGTCCACCCAACTTTATAGCTTCTATTACGACTCCATCTTCTCCTGGTGCTTTGTTATTTTTCATCTTTTTCATTGCGTCCTGGATTTCGCTTAGTGTGATCTCTGGCATGAGCTCTGAACCCTGGTTGATGATTTTGCGTGATGCAGCGGCTTCCAAGTTCTTTTGGTCTTCTCTTTGGCTTGTGTATAGTTCTTGATAGAAGTCTTCAACTATGTGTAGTAGCTCTTCTCTATTTGGTGTGGGAACTCCTTCTTTGTTCTTTAGTTTTTGTATTTCGCATTTTCCATTGTTTAGCCGTCATCTCAGGACTTTTAGACTTTTCTCTCTTCTATAGTTCGCTAGACTTTTTCATTCTTAAATTTCCTTAAATCTTTCCTTATAACTTTGACACTTCTTTGTTTATTTTTCGCAGTTCTTCTTCGTCAATGCTTTCGTTTCCTTTGATTTTTTTTTTCTAGTTTCCATTATTTGCTTTGTTTCAATGGTTATTTTTTCGTCTTGGCTTCTTTTAGGGCAGCATTTCTCTGGGCTCTTCCACGTCCATCTTCTGTGATCTTTTTTAGAGAAGAAACTATTCATCTGGTATAGATTTTGTTGTAATAGAAATTCTAGTAGTGTTTGGCCACGCTCGTTTCTGCCTTTGGATCCAAATTTACCTAGTGCTGTTTCCTGTTCATCCTGCTTTAAACCGATCTTTGCGTTAAAGTCGCCGCATATAATCGTGTAATATGTTGGTGTTTATTTCAGTGCCGTTAAGATGTAATCGTAGAAGTCTTAAATCTCTTCATCCGGATGGTCCGTTGTTGGTGCGTATACCTGAATAATCTTTATTTTATACCTTCGGTTTAGCTTTACGATTAAATAGACTACTCTTGCGGATATACTTCTTGTAATCACTATGTCATCTGCAAGTCTTTTGTGTATAAAGAATCCGACTCCCCCGATTGATTCGGTTTCACTACCTATACTATAAAATATATGCCCTGATTTTAGTGTTGTCAGGCTTTCTCCATGTCGTCTTACTTCACTGACTCCAAGGATACCCCATTTTACTTTTGACATCTAGATTTCCATTTCAGTGACTTTTTCTTCGGATAATAATGTTCTGGCATTGTAGGTACAGATAAAGAGTGTTAGAGGTTTTTTCGTCTTTCGCGTCGTCAGTTTTTTGTCCCCCCATAATCCTTGGGACAGACTGATAAATCACTGTGAGAGTTATGATTTCTCGCTATACTCACCTGGGGTACATCCGCTTTTGTTTTAAAATCTGACATTTTGTTGGGAAGTATTTGCCTTGAAACACCACGCTGGCAGGCGGGTTGGTGAGTTTTTAATTCAGCCGCTCATTGTGAGTACCGACGCTGTTTGAAGCCGCCCACTCCGGGTCAGACGCTTCTAGATTTGTGATCTTATACTACCCCTAAAATCGAGGGTCGCCAGCTTCGCCATCTTCGCCGTACCGGAAGTATTCTTCGTCACCTTGGATGCCGTTCTGGACTTTATTCGTAACCCTGGACAAGGGACTCTCAGCAGGAGCTTCCCGGGCCAAGAAGCTTCTGGAATCTGCGGGGGGCAGGGATTGATTCACTTTCCCTGATAGGACTATCCAAATAGAGTCTAAAGGAGTCAAAAGGAGTTCCTACCCGCTACCCATTGGTAAAAATTTAGGTAAATGGAATTATTCATCGCCATAAAATATTTATTTGCAAGATTTTTAACTGTTACCAATGGTAACAGTGGTTACATGTACCACTTCGCCAGTGTAGCCTTTCTACAGCACCTTTTAACATAGCACTGTATGGAGCGATTTAAGGAACTGGAATCACCTAGATGCCCATACAAAGCTCTAAGCAAACTATAGAAGTAATAATCACAAGAGATACAAAAAAGATTAGAAAAAGTGAAAGTAAGAGGACTAAAAATAAATGAAGAAGAGATGAAGTACATGCTAATTTCAAGGAAAGATTGTAACGTAGAGAATATAAAGATTAAACAATATAATAATAATAATAGAATTATTATTATATATATTGCGAATAATAAATTACGGAAAATATAGACTTGACGAACGTCTGAACTTTAACGTTCGAAACACATTGTTTATTTTTACGCACAAACCAGGGGCGTAACAGAGGCCCAAGCAGCGTGAATCTTGCGGGATGACCCCAATCGATCAGGGGCCCCATCTTGTCGTCTGATAATATGTAAAAATCTGTTATAGGTATATGATTTTACTTTGTGTGTTTGAATTTAAAAACGTAACTTTCTAAATAGGCGTATTAGGCAAGTGAATCATCTCATATCTAGAAACTTACTCCTTTCCGGTCTCACGAACTTTTATGGTGACGACAATAAACTATAATGCTTTGTAAGTGACTATTGAAAGATTTGAGAATTGCAATTTGCCGAATTTTAGAACAGTATTTCTAAATCTAGAAATGGGTTTTCTCTTTAATCTTTACCTACGTTTAGTATTTCGATACAATTATCCAGAGGCGTAACAGAGGCCCCCACGCCCTAAGCTTACCAAGCTTATGGGCGCTCCAATATGTCAAGGGCCTCATCTTGCCGTCTAATATATGTAAAAATGTGTTGTTATATTATTTGCATACATACGGTTTTTAAGCAGTGCATTATTGAAAATGAAGTTTCAGTAAATGACAGTTTTGGAGTGATTACCAACGTCACGACGGACCTATTTGCTTGACAATTTGGATTTAGGTTCTAGTACACTCCACTTCAAAGTCGGACCCCCAGAAGTGGGTGACACCCCTCCTTGGGGTGAAAAACATAGGTACGTATAGTCCAAAAATGCATAAATTGATTAGTAAAGCAACTTTTGTTCTATAGAGTTTCTTTCTATTTTAATACTTTTCAAGTCATTTGCGAATGAAAATGTTTATTTTTAACAAAAAAACAACGTTTTCAGGCGGGTTTTTCGCAAATAACTCAAAAATAAGTGACCAGTATTTATCGAATTAAATATTAGATATCGAAAAAATATTTTTAGCAAAAATGTAGTTATAAGATACAAAAAAATGGTGTACTTATTCATGAAGCCTGTCGACGCAGTAAAAGCACAGTTGAAGCTCATGAAAAATTATTCTTATTCGTCCAATTCCAAATCGAATATTTCAATCTGGAATAACCAAACAACGAAGCACTTTTCGGGAAAAACTAATTAAAACTTTTTTAAATGTTTCAAAAAAAGCTATATTTTTATTTTTTTTTATGTTTCTAGCACCAAAACTATACGAGTTACGGTCAAATAAATTTGTCCCCTTTTTTTGGAAAAAAAAAATCGTGAAAATATGTCCCTATTTCGCACCCCAAAAAAAATTATCGTTAGCGCTTTACCATTTACTTTAAATATTTATTGTTTATGTGATCTGTAAGTTTGACCAGTTCGAAGTTCGTATTTCTGAAAAAATTTGGTTTCATAGTCATAAAATTTGGAAAAATGCCCTATTTTCAAAATAACTTAAAAAGTATTAATGATACAAAAAATCTCAAAGAGTAAAAAAATGTAGGTCTTGCTTTTATAAATATTTTGGCTTTATTTTGTTTTTCTGTAAGACAAAAATTGGTTAAGATATGGCTGTTTAAAATTTGGATATACTCCTGATTAGTGACTCATTCAAGCCCTTTCAACTAGACCCCTTTTAAAAATAAGAACTTTGAACCGGTGAAACTTACAGGTCATATAAAAAAGTTAGGTACCTAATTTGTAAGGCGATAATGATTAGTTTCTTTTGGGGTGCTAAATAGGAGGAGATTTTCACAATTTTTTTTACGAAAAATGGGACTTACTGTATTTTAAGCGTAACTGGCGTAGTTTTGATGCTAGAAACTTTTGTAAAAGATAAAGCTTCTTTTAAACACTTTTAAAAAGTTCTAATGAGTTTCCCCGAAAAGTATTTAATTTTTTGCTTATTTCACGTTGAAATATTCGATTTGGAATTTGACAACTAAGAAAAACTTTTCATGAGCTACAACTTTTCTTTGCTGGTCGATAGACTTCATTTTTGTTTCATTATTTATAAGCTAGATACATTTTTGCTAACAATATTCTGTTCGATCAAATACTTACTCTTTGAACTATTTGCGAAAAATCGCCTAACAACGTGGTTTCTTGTTGAACAATAAACATTTTTACTCATAAATAACTCGAAAAGTCTTGAGTTGACCACTTCGGTGGTGACACTGAAAATTACACAGTATCGCCATATTTTACGTTCACGTACTGGACTGTGACACATATAGGTATTTGTTACACATGTTACATTTAGTAATTTTTTAAAGGGGGCCCCATTTCCAATTCTGCGGGGGGGGGGGGGGGCGACGGAGTTTGTTACGCCACTGGCACAAACATATTGTTTTTTATAATATAATCGAAAGAATATGATGCTAAAATATTATAGTAAAAAGTTTACCCCAAAGTTTGCCCCGAGAACCAGCTTATTTTAAAACAATTATTTAACAAATAAAAACTACCTTTTAGTTGAAATCAATTAACTCTTTCGATGTACACTTATTCGAGATGGTACGCAATTTCTATTTACTTCCTCAAGATATTTAAGTTGTAAAAAAAAGAGCTTAGTAATTTTTTGATTTTTTTAGGGTATAAGGCGATACTTTTACCAGCTCATTATCACTGTTAAGTAGAAGACTTCCTGCGCATACATTTTTTTACGTATTTTAAATTATAGTCTCCTCTTTTAGAATAATCACTTTCTAAAAATGCAGTTAAGGACATTTTATATACGGATCCCTCCGTACTGCAAAATAAATCTGCGTAGCTGATGTTTTTACACCATCATCGGAATGGAAATTTCTGTAAAATCGCCTCTCCTGACTCCACTTCACCTACATTTTCCGGAATAATATGCCAAAACGGAGTTCTCAAGAACATCAAATAATGTTTTTATGAAGATGAATGGCGTGCTGATGAGAATGTAAAGTTATTAATATAATCATTTTAGTAACAGATTGTGGAATGGATTTTGGAAGGATCGACGTTGCCGATAACGCAAGACGTTGATATTTTTGTGTCAATTTTATATACAAAATAAATATTGTTTTAAAAAACAATTGTTTTATCATGAATTCAACGATGTCTCAAATACATGCGATGTCGTAAATGATAACAGGAAGCCAAAGGATTCGCATCAAAGTTCTAAAATAAATTTATTCATCTTAAAAAGTATTCCAGTACAAGCAAGCATTGTTGCCAAACATAACATAAAGAGATTTGCAAAACGTTTGTATTTTACATCAATTCTCTTTGATTATTATTCTGTCGAATATAAAATTCTTAAAAAATCATACAGAAGTAAAAAACTTCATTTGTACAATGGTATAAAAAGTTTATTAAAAACTATTAAAAGTCATCCAAAAGGATCTGCAAAACGTTTTCGATCTAGATCAGATCATCTTCAGTGCCTAGAACGAAGTATTTCCACGTTAGAATGAATGCAAAAGGTTAAAGTTGTGACTAGTTAAAGAAAAAATGTGGTAATACTCACGTTCTGCCTAGTACATGTAACTAGCAAACTTATGAAAATGGTGACATTTTGATAAAATTCTTCTTCTTCCTCTACTTTAGGTGCCATATCCGTATTCAGACGTTGGCTGTCATCTTGTTTATGATTTCCTGAAATCATAAACAACTTCCTCTATCGGTCGCATTGTCTATATTATGCATCTATAAAATTTTCTTTCGGCCAACTCACCTCTCCTCTCCCCTTTTTCTTATTTTATAACACTCAAAAAAATTTAGTTCGTAATATTCATTAACAGTGATTATTGAATAGTATTTCGTTGTAACAACAATTTATTTTTTGTTTCAACGAACTTTTAGACATTGATGAATGTATTTGGTTATTGTCACAATGATTTAATAATGATTGTGAAAATTACTAGAGTAAATTAATCAATAACATTCAATTTATTCAGCCAATATAGATGTAAACTGATTGTTGTGACAACGAATGCATTAATCAATCTACTGCTGCGTTTAATAACCACTATCAATGCGTTCATGGTAACAATAACCGCAGTTGTTGAAACAATAAATGATTTGCTTGACCAATTGAAATGTAACGGCTTTTCCTTATCGTAATACCCCGAGCTTCTCTGTGTTACCATTGTTTAAAAAATAATTCTTTAATTAACAATGCTGTTACCTCTGCCGAAGTGCCGAATAAATTCATTTCGTTTCCAAGTGTAGTCCGTACTGGAAGGAAGTTTTCATGTGTCTATTATCGTATTCATTTTCTTCGAATCCTGAGAAAACTAATTAGTATTTTTGAAAAATTTAAACGCAGAATAAAATATTACAGTGTCATCGAGGGTCTGACGTCCCTGAGAACTTCTATAATGATCATTTGAATAAGTCACAGGGGTGAAGAAGAGAAAATTTAGTATGATTTTTAATTTCAAATATACTATTCACAAGAAACTTTTTGTTTCTTCTAAAGAATTTTCGGCCCTCGGTAATAATGTACCTAATCTTTTATTTTGCGTCTAAATTTTTTAAAAATACTTATCAGTTTTTTCAGGATTCCAAAAAAATTAATGCGTTTAAAAAGAATTCGATCGAAATTTTGCACCTGCGCTCTCTAAAAGGATTAAAGTGTTATACATTTTTGGAATCACTATTTCAAACGCTTTTAAACGAGCTGTCACCTGATGTACTTTGCCATTTAAAAGAAACAAAGTTGTGTCTGTCACCTGAGGAGGGATCGCTTAAAGTTCGAAACCTTGATGTTAAAATATAGTTTGATTATTTTAAAAATCGACCTGTCCGAGAGTTTTGCTTATTATGTACTAAAAATAAATAAGTTAATAAGGGGGGTAACACTTTTTCCAGAAATCACACAGTGTAAAGTCCATTAGGTTTAGGACAAAAAAGGGGAATTTGTAAAATTTCAGTAATTATTAATGTAAAATACGTTCATAGTAGGAATGAACGAAACTGATTGTAAGAATGAATAGAATTGCTTGTAAGAATAACCTTATTTATTGTGGGAATGAACGGAATTAATTTTAAGAATAAACGGAAATAATTGTAGAAATAAACGAAATTTATTGGATGCATGAAGCAGTATACGTTAGGAGAAATAACACTGTTATTGACACAATGAATAGTCTTCGTCGGTCAATTAACGACGTTGTTTCAATGAATACATAATGAAAGTATTATATATTAATAAATGGATGTTCATCCATTCAATAAACGTAATACATTGGATCAACTAACGAAAATAATGAATTGATGAACATCGCTTTGTTGTTCCAATAAAACCAAGAATTTGACAACATTTTAAGTATTGCTTTTGTTGTCTGAATTAACATTTTTATTAATATTACGTACCTTTTTCGTTGAGTAAAGGAAAAGGAGATGGTATTTAGGTGCTCCAACTATATGGCCGAAGTATTCTGTTTTTCCCCTCTTTATGATGTTTACGAGCAGACGTTCAGAATAATTTTAAGAAAATCTTCATTGGAAGTGTACGAAGCCAACAATATTTTTAGTATCCGTCGACACCACTACAATTCAAATACTTCTAATTTGTTACTGTCCACGTTTCACAACCATATTATAGAATATACTACACATAGCATGTCAGATCTTTCTTGCGAATATACATCGACAGGCTTCTGATACATCAAGTTGGTTTCCACGTCATAAACGCCTTATAGTACGTTCTTTAAAGGTAAAATATTGCAAAACCTCTACATTTTAAAGAACCGCTTGGATTGACACGAAATTTGGCATACACATAGCTAACAAGTCAAAGAAAAAAAGTGATATTGTGCTGATGTGTGCTTTTGCCCTAGGGGTGAGTTTCACCCCCTTTTGGGTGTGAAAAATATATGTTCGAAGTAAGTCCGGAAATGGATAAAGTGACTAATTCCAAGCAACTTTTGTTCTATAAAGTTTTTTCACCAAGTTAATACTTTTCGAGTTATTTGCGAGTGAATATGTTAATTTTTCTACAAAATAACCACGTTTTCAGAGGGTTTTTCGCAAATAACTCAAAAAGTAAGTATTTGATCGAAAAATAAATTCTTATCAAACATATAGCACTTAAAAAAGTGAAAAACATGGTGTATACATAATGTTACTGTGCCTAGTACAAGCAGAGTTATAGCTAATGAAAAATAGGTTCATATTCGTCAAATTCCAAAACGAATATTTTAACGCAACTTTTTGGGAAAAACTCTTTTTAAATTTTTTAAAATATTTAAAAAATGCTTATTTTTGTTTTTTTTTTTAATTTTTTAGCCTCAAAAGTAAACAAGTTACGATCAAAATAAAGTCGGTCCCTTTTTTTGGTAAGAAATCGGGAAAATCACCCCCTAATTAGCATTTCAAACGAACTTAATTGTTACCACTTCACAAGCTTTTTACTCACGTATGTATTGATCATATGATCTGTAAGTTTCATCGGTTTAAAGTCCTTATTTTTGAAAGAGCTGTACTTAAAAGGGCTTGAACGAGTCACTTATCACGAGTGTATGCAAATTTAGAAACACCGAATCTTAACCAATTTTTGTCTTACAGAAAAACAAAAAAAATACAAACTATTCAGAAAAGTAAAGCCTACTTTTTTTGTTGTTTAAGATTTTTGGTATCTCTAACAATTTTTAAGTAATTTTTTAAAAATCTTATTTTAAAACCAAATTTTTTCAAAAATAAGCACTTTGAATTGATGAAACTTACAGATCATATTACAAACACAATATAAGTAAAGTAACTTGTGAAGCGGTAACGATTAATTTCATTTAAGTTGCTAACTGGGGGGTGATCTTCCTGATTTTTTTTTTGGCAAAACAAAAGGGACCAACTTAATTTTGAGCGTGACTTGCTTACATTTGATGCTAGAATTTTTTTTATAAAAACAGAAATAAAGCTTTTTTAAACACTTTAAAAAAGTTGTAATGTGTTTTCTCCCAGAATGCTTCGTTATTTGGATATTTCACATTGAATTATTCTATTTGGAATTTTTCGAATATGAACTTTATTTGTCAGTTATAACTCTACTTTTGCTAGGTATAGAGACCTAATATATACACCGTTTTTTTCACTTTTTTATAGGCTATAATTTTGCTAAGAATATTTTTTTCGACAAAATGCTTACGTTTTGAGTTTTTTGCAAAAAACCGTCTAAAAACGTGGTAATTTTGTTGAAAAATGAACATATTCACTTGCAAATAACTCGAAAAGTTGATTTGGTGCAAATACTCTATAGAACAAAAGTTGCTTAAAATTAGTCTATCAGTTACAATAGTTCATTTTACAAAAATGGAGGGGAAAACCCCCCTCTCGAAGGTGAAAAATATACATTCAAAATAAGTCCCAAATTGGATAAAATGACTAATTCTAAGCAACTTTTGTTCCATAGAGTTTTTTCCTTAAGTCAATACTTTTCGAGTTATTTGCAAGTGAATATGTTCATTTTTAACAGAAAAAAACATGCTTTTGGACGGTTTTTTGGAGATAACTCAAAAATTAAGTGTTTTAGCGAAAAAATATTCTTAATAAAAATATAGCTTATAAAAAACTGAAAAAAAATGGTGTATGCCTAAGGTATGTAGACCTAGTAGAAGCAGAGTTGTAGCTAATGAAAGTAGGTTCTTCTTCATCAAATTGCAAATCGAATATTTCACTGTAAAATAACCCAAAAACAAAGCACTTTTCGGGGAAAGTTCATTTTAACTTTTTTAAAGTGTCGAAAAAAAGGTTTATTTTTGTTTTTTAAAAAAACTTATAACATTGAAAGTAAGTGAGTTGCGCTCAAAATATTTTTGGTTTCTTTTATTTCTTGGTAAAAAAATCGCGAAAATCACTTTCTAATTAACATCACAAATAAATTTTATCATTACCACTTCACAAGTTACTTTACTTATGTATTATTTATTATGATAAGTAAGTTTCATCGGCTCAAAGTGCTTATTTTTGAAAAAGCTGTAATTAAAATGGCTTGAACGAGTAACTGATCACGAGTTTAGGCAAATTTTGAACAGCCATAGCATAACCAATTTTTGTCTAATAAGGAAACAAAACATCAAAAATATTCAAAAAAGCAAAACGTACATTTTATTACTCCTTAAGATTTTTGGTATAACTAATAATTTTTAAGTTAATTCCATAAAAAATTCCATTTTTTTTTCAAATTAAAAAAATTTTTTTATTTTAAACCCAATTTTTTTTTAAGTGAGCACTTTGAACCAATGAAAGTTATAGATAATATAAACAATAGATAAGTAAAGTAACTTGTGAAGCGGTAACGATTAATTTTATTTGGGAAGCTAATTAGGGGGTGATTTTCGCAGACCAACAATATTTTGAGCGTAACTCACTTATTCTTATTGTCTAAAGTTTTTTTAAAAACAAAAATAAACTTTTTTAAACACGTTAAAAAAGTTGTAATGAATTTTTCCCGAAAAATGCTCTGTTTTTTTGTTATTTCACATTGAAATATTCGATTTGGAATTTGACGAAGAACCTACTTTTCATTAGCTACAACTCTGCTTCTACTGGGTCTGCAGACCTCACGCGTACACCATTTTTTTTCAATTTTTTATAAGCTATATTTTTACTAAGAATATTTTTCGCTAGAATACTTACTTTTTGTTTTACTTTGTAAAATACGAGTATGTTTTTTTTGTTAAAAATGAACATATTCACTTGCAAATAACTCGAAAAGTATTGACTTAGTGAAAAAACTCTATAGAACAAAAGTTGCTTAGAATTAGTCATTTTATCCAATTCCGGGCCTATTTTAAACGTATATTTTTTCACTAATGAGAAAATATTTTTTACCCCGTATTTCCCAATTTTTGTAAAATGGGGGTGATGTAGAATTGAAAACTTTTTCTTATATAATAATAGACAATTTCAACTACCTATTCCCAAATTTTCATCCTTCCTTTATTTTTTGGAGGTTTTCGTAAAATTTTGTGTTCCCTGGTCGGGCTACTACTCTTAAAATAGGTTCAAGAACAAAGACTGTAATCGGTTGGTATGGTTTACGTCAGACTTAGAACATGGGGGCCCATATCAAAATTTTTAGGGGGAGTTAGAGGTGAATATGTTGCACAATACATTTTGTATACTTTTAATGACAATATATAGTTTCTCTCTCCTATGGCGCTACAGCCCAAGTCGGACCCTGGCCTCCCCCAGCATCCGCCTCCAAGTAAATCTGTTCCTGACTACTCTCCTCCAGTTATCCATCCTCAATATCTCTTTAGCATCGGTTCTCACTTCGTCTTTCCACCCCTTCCTTGGTCTTCCTACTGGCCGACGTCCCACCATAGTTCCGCTAAGCGTTCTGCTAGGTGTTCTGTCGGTATCCATTCTTATAAGGTGACCTGCCCAGCGCAATCTTTGTATTTTTGCATAATTTGCTATAGTTCTCTGTAATATTGGTATAGCTCGTGGTTGAACCTTATTCTCCATATACCATTGTCACAAATTACTTACTTTCCGTGTCCGGAACAGCAACAACTTTAAATTCTGTATTTCCAATGGTTGGCCACATAGATGGCCCTGTCATTTGCTATAATTAAGTCTTCTTCTGTGGAGGTCCCTCTTATCTCTGTGCATGATAGTAGATGTCGGCTGGTCTGAACCTCGCCACAGTCGCAGGTATCGTCCTCCTGGTATCCCCATCTTTTCAGGTTATTAGCACAACGTGAAACGCCGGTTCTTAGTCGGTTTAGCGCTTTCCAAGTCGGATACGGTAAATTTTATCCAGCAGCCATTTTCTCTGAGGGAGGAAAATGTGTCGCGGTAGCTGACGCTTGCCATAGGTGTATTCGGCGCGTCTCTGGCGCTTCGGGGATGGGTCTTGATGTTTTCAGGAAGCTTTTCCGAGATCTTGGTCTGCTTGGCTGAGTTTGGTGGTCATATAAGGGGTGTCTTCGGTCCGTCTCCTGCTTCTTTCGTTCTACCTCTGACGTGACCTTCCTACTGATAGGTGGTGGAGCAACTCCAGCTATGGGGTATACCTCTTCGATAGGTGTCGGTTTCAGGTAACCCGATATGATACGAACCGTTTCATTTAGAGCCACGTCGACGTTCTTTGCGTGAGCAGAATTTGCCCATACTGGTGCTCCAAACTCTGCGGCTGAAAAACATAATGCTAAGGCAGAAGTGCGGAGAGTGTGTGGTTGTGCTCCCCATTTTGTATTAGTTAGCTTGCGGATGATATTATTTCTGGTACTTACTTTCTTCTTGACATCTTGACAGTGGTATCGGTAAGACAGAGTTCTGTCTAGACGGACGCGAAGGTATTTTGGCGTCTTGTTGTGTTTCAGCATCTGACCACGCCATTCCACATCCAGCGGCCTTCGGGCATGCTTGTTTCTCAGGTCGAAAGCACATACCTGGGTTTTTGTGGGATTGGGTTTCAGGTGGTTTTTTTCGTAGTATAGAGCTAAGTCTCCCAGGGCATCTGTCAGTTTCACTTCGACTTCATTGAAGGTTCTTCCCTGAGCTGCCACAGCTGTATCATCAGCGTAAATAAATTGCCTTGTTTGTTGGTGTATGGGTTGGTCGTTGGTGTATATGTTGTATAGAATCGGTATAGAATATTGTCACAAATGGATCTTCCTTAATATCTTTCTTTCAAAGGTATTAATAAGGTTTATTATCGTTTCTGTCATCATCCATGTTTCTACACCATATGTTGCTATTGGTCGTATGATGGTTTTATATATTTTAAACTTTACTTCCCTATGGATGTCTTTGGATCCGAACACCTGCGACAAAGCAATATATAGTTTAGGCACCCGAAAAGCAAGGGGAGGCCACGGTCTCCTGTGGTTATGGGCGCCCGTGCTTAGAAATGAGAAATATGTGGAACATGGAACAAAGGATAGAACTGATAGAAGTTGAGGAAAAGAGCGTTAGAGAAAACCCGAGGAGAAGATGAAAGGACTTTGTGACAAAGGATTTGAGAGAAGGAAAGGTTTAAGTAAAGAAGACAGGATGGACAGAAATGGGCGGCGAAGAAGAGTAAGGAACAGCGATCTAATAAGAGGGAAAACTGAGGAAGAAGATCATTAGCCTGGCGACCCCTTATAAGTATTGATTGATTTGTGTTTCCAGTTTATTTTTTAATAGTTTTTAAATAATATTCCACTTGTACCTGTTCAATAAAGTCCAGAGAAATAAGATTTTTCTCGTGACACATCCCCCTCCAGGCCTAAACCAAATTTTTTGAGTAGTATGGACATCTATTTTAACAACCTTTATATTTCCTGCAGCCGATTTTGATGATATACATAGTTATAAACATATGAAAATAAAAAAGAGACTAATTTTCGCCTTTTTCATCTATTACTAAAAAATGAAGCATTCTAAACAAATTTGAGAATAAGAAACTCATAAATCATATAAAAAACTTTAAAATATGGTGTTCGCTGAATATGTCTATCCTTATTGGTTGCTTAGAAAATTGCAAAATAAGTCATAAATTTTGAGATGTTATAAATGTTCATAACTTATGTAAAAATTAAGTTAGAACCTTCTTATTACACGGAATGCTGAGACTACTTATGCTTAAATTATATTTTAAATTTCAAAGTAATTTGTCAAATAGTTTAAAAGTTATTTAATTTGTTTATCCCAAATTCATTTTTTTTGCAACAATATAAGTCAGAAAATTAGTAATACTTCGGACAGTTTATGAAAGAAGAACATTTATAGTATTAACTTAATTAAAAAAATGACAAAAAATAATTTTAAACAGTGTAAAATTATTTTGCAAAAACATGTCGATTTTTTGCTTACTTGTAAACAATTAGAATAACTTTTTAACCGTTACCCGTAAAAAAATTATTTTTTCATATTTAGAAAGACTGGGTTTTTATACACATTTAGAAAGAAAAACAAATGGTCCTAGGACAATTAGGGACGAAGTTAGCCCCCCTTTTTTTAATTCACATGTTGCAAAATAATTTTGCAATATTTAGAATTATTTTTTGTCATTTTTTTTAATTAAATTAATAATATAAATCTTCTTCTTTTATAAGCTATCTAAAGTATTACTGTAACTTCATCATTTTCTGACTTATAGTGTTGCAAAAAAAATTAATTTGGGATAAACAAATTAAATAACTTTAAAACTATTTCACCAATTGCTTTGAAATTTAGGTTATGATTTAAGCACCAGAAGTCTCAGCATTTCATGTAATAAGAAGGTTTTAAGTTAATTTTTACATAAGTTATGAATATATTTATAAAAACTCAAAATTTATGATTTATTTTGCAATTTTCTAAGCAACAAATAAGGATAGACATATTCAGCGAACGCCATATTGAAGTTTTTGATACGATTTATGAGTTTCTTACTCTCAAATTAGTTTAAAATGCGTAACTTTTTGGCAATAGATGAAAAAACGAATATTTACCGTTATTTGATCTTCATTTGTTTATAACTATGTATATCATCAAAATCGGCGGCAGGACACATATAGGTTATTAATATAGATGTCCATACTACTCAAAAAATTTGGTTTCGGCCTGGAGGGGGTTGTGTCATCAACAAGTTATTTTTTTCCCTTATTTCTCTGAACTAATACTGCCCTGCAACTGTTTAATACAGCTTATTCAGCATCAACATAATATTTATATTAAACAAAAATTCGCTAACCTAATAGTAGCTCATGCATTGTAGCTAGCTATCGATTGTTGGCTCGAACAAAATATTTGCCGTGGTATATTTTATCGGACAGGCCTAGATTGATCTATGTTGACTATTTTACGCACCATTTAGTAAATAGCGAATTTGCTGAATTACTTTCTGTGAATAGCTGTGTACCAAATTAATAATGGTGACTAAGTGTAAAAAACACAGACATTTTTATTACATACTTTTTCATCGTTCGTGAAATATGTAGTCAAATGTGAAACTAAATCAGAGGTTTAAAAATAAAGTTTTATTATTTCAAAATTTTAAATTTTAAAGTTAAAAATTAAAACGAAAAATTCAAATTAAAACGAATATGCCATCAAAACGACACCTGGAGCACCTGGTGTCTAGGGTCACGTCGTCTTCGGGAGTGTCGAGTGATTTTGACACAAATGGATGCAAACATATTACAGGAGGATTTCTGGGGTTGTTAAACACGAATACGCCATCAGAACCGACTTCCAAAGTACCCAGTGCCCACAATCACTGCTCAATATGTCATCCTCAGGAGTTTCGAAGATTTTCGGTACTGAATGTATGCAAATGGATTACTAGGCGGTTTTGGGGCCATTGAATACGAACACGCCATCAGAAGTGACACCCGGACCGCCTGGTGCACAAGGTCATTGCTATGGCATGCTATCTTCTATAGATTGGGAGGTTTTGTACTTGTAAGGGATAATTTATACCGAAAACCCTTGAAACTCCAGTATCTTAGCAGTGAACCTGGGCACCAAATGCTCCGATGTTCAGTTCTGATGACGTATTCATCTTCAGTGGCCCCAAAATCCCTCGAGTAACAAAATGTTGTCCTTAATACTTATATCTTTTTTGACAGGTTTGAGCACTTTGGTTGCATTTTATGCACTTTAAAATGCAACTATGCATTTCCCCCATTTTTCTATAGTAGTCTTCTTTCCAAACATCCTCCTGATCATAATGCAAAATGTTGGAAGTTTCTAGTTGCTCGATTTATTTTGAGCTAAATGTCTATAAGTTCAACATGAGTCGTCCATACTCTCCTATTCTTTGCAATAATGAATAAACTTGAAACAGCAAAGTTCAGCAAATACCAGCATATTAACATGAAAAACTAATGCATTTCTTACGATTTGTTTGGCAAATTTTCTGTTATAGTTGCAAAGATATACATTGCCCAAAGTTGTTGGTACATACTTTATATGAGTACATTTATTTCAGTAACACAAAGCAATAAACACGTAATATATTCCTTAAATGTAATAATACAAGTTTACCTTT
The DNA here is from genome assembly GCF_917563875.1 of Diabrotica virgifera virgifera. Classification (NCBI taxonomy): domain Eukaryota; kingdom Metazoa; phylum Arthropoda; class Insecta; order Coleoptera; family Chrysomelidae; genus Diabrotica; species Diabrotica virgifera. Next base: position 62,553,186 of record NC_065450.1, on the reverse strand, counting down.
TCTCTTTCTGTTTTCATAGCTACTCGTACATGCATATGTGTTATTTACAAAATATTCATAAAGCTGCAACTAGTAATTGCATGTCGTTATGTTTTGTTTATTTTCTCTAAAGACACTAATTGTCAAAGCTACTTATTCAGCGACAAATATGAGAAGCCATACGAAATACTATGTTCGTTTCTGTTGAAATATTTTAACAAATTCATCATAAATTCTTACCATAATTATTCTAATATTGTTAGAGCGACTACATAATATATATGTAAATACAGAAAGCTCTGATATAAATGCTTTCTATGCATTACATGTTAGATACATACTAGGGATGGCGGTTTTTGACAAAACACCGGTTTTCGGTTATACCGTTTTTTTTTTGCTTACGGTTTAACCTGGCGGTTATAACCGGCCAAAAAACCGGTTTTTCCAAAAAACGGTTTTCGGTTTTTGTAATCCAATAGGTTACTATGTTACATTTACAATGCACTTTAGTTTGCGATACTCCACTCGACTCGATACTCGATATCAATATGATCAAAATTAGTATTATCGAAAGAACATCAATATCAATATAAATAAAACACATGTTTTAATAAAACCATTTTATTTTATTAATTATTATATTTATTTATTATTTATTATTATTATTATTATTATATATTTATTGATTATTATTAAATATAATATAGCGTAAGTTTAATATATACATATTGCAATAATATACAATTTAACCCAACCATTTCAACATACAAAAAAAATTTCACAGACTCTTTCAAATGGGATTTAAAAAAAATAGTATCAACATAAATATTTTACTTAAAAATAAATTTAATAATGCAATTTATCTTTTATTTTTACTACCATCAAAAAAAATTTATCATGTGTTTCTTTTAACACGTTTGTATATTTATAATAGGTACATTTTAACTCATTTAATATTTCCTGTATGGGTGTATCGTTTTGAATACGTAGGGAAATCCTTGGAGATTCATATTCGTAATCGGTAATTCGATATTCATAGTCAGAACATTATTTTTGGTATTCAGAAAAAGTCATTCACCCACTTTCAATGTTAATAGTCAAGTGTGAAAAATTGATGATGTTTGCGTCTACTTCAATCAGATCATCTCTTATGTAAAAATTATGATTGCAAATACCTTTTCAACGAAATATTATAATAAAACTTAATTGTTTCTGGCTGATGTGAGTTTGCACTTTCAGTTTGCTTCTGTATTTATAAAATAAAATTTTAATTATGGTTTTGTTTGGAATAATTACTTGAGAATAATAATTATGATTGTGATCCAAAATAATACCTAACCTAATCCTAATCACCGTAAAAACCTAATAACCGATTTTTACTTTAAAAAGAAAAAACCGGTTATAACCGGGACAAAAAACAACCGGTAAAACCGGTTATTGCGAAGTAAAAAAACCGGTTTTCGGTTAAAACCGGTAGGTTTTTCCCATCCCATTACAAAATTTCTCGGTAACTAAACAATGAACTACATATAAAAACACTGCTGCAAAAAACAATTAAGGAAATTATGAAATTAAAGAAAGGCAAAAATGGATACTACATAAATACACTCACCGGCAAAATTAACCGCCCATCTTGTATTTCTTTCAATTTGCAGAAATAATCCATCTTGGAACAAATTTAATGAAATTAACGGCGAAGTTACCTTTAATGAAAAGAAAACAATAAAAATTAAAAAAAAAATTGATTGTCAAGGGATGCTTATTCAAAATCCAATGTTTAAAAATCTTCGAAAAAAATTCAAACATAAATTTGAAAATCATAGTCTAATTAAAACATATATGAGTATGTATTAATAACGAGTATTGCCGCCTCCGTACCTTATTGCCGCCTCCGGCCCTTATTGCCGCCTCCGGCCCTTATTGCCGCCTCCGGCCCTTAGGACTTTTTGGAGCCGGTTCGCTAATCCATTCATGATATACCGGATATCAGATTGACTGATATTTTGCCACTACTCTAATGCAGCCGTCTTGAGCTCTCCCATGGATGTACAGGGTTATTCACTAAATTTTGACCCCCCTGTAAACTGCTTTATTTACAGAATTAGAAAAAAAATGTAAAATACAAAAGTTCTTCTTCTTCTTCTTCTTCAGTTTATTGGCCTCCACCTACTTGGGTATTTGGCCAGCTCATCGTCTCGGAACAAGGAAAAAATCCCTTATTCGCTTACAATTTGGAGTTAGTACATTGTACAATTTGCTTCTTCTTCTTCATCTTCTTCTTCTTCTTCTTCTTTAGTTAACTAGCAATTTTGCTTGGTGTGGGACAAACATGACAAGATAAAAAAATTTTACGCTAGGGGCAACCTATCTTTCCTTGTCTAAGGGGATAAATACAAAAGTTTTTTTGACATATGTAATATACTAGTGACGTCATCCATCCGGGCGTGATGACGTAATCGACTATTTTTTTAAATGAGAATAGGGGTCGTGTGCTAGCTCATTTGAAAGGTAATTCAATTCTCTATTCAGTAATATATATAAAGGGTGTCCAAAAATTTTTTTAAATTAAATTAATTGACACAAAAAGAAGAATTTATGTAATATATTTAATTTAAAATACATTTTAATGCTGTTAGAAAACAGAAATTAAAGTTTATTGCACAAATAAACATTAGTGTAGGAAACAGAGGTTGAACCTTGCAAAATGGACACAAGTCCGGTTTTATTTTTTTTCTGGTAGATCAAGGGGTGCTTATTATAAGACTAACTTTTTCTGAAAAAATTTCTCCCCGGAACCCCCTTTTTCACCCCTTTAAAGGGGGTAATTTGTGGTTTTTGCGGAACGTAGCCATTCCTGTACCTTTTACAAAGAATTTTTTTTATAGAAATATGAAGATGACTATATTTTCTATGATTTATTACCAACAGCATATGTCTATCATCCACCATTTAGCGGGGGTGGCGCCCCAAAGTTGACAAGTTTTTAAAAAAGATGTTTTTAAAAAAAATATATTTTTCCCTAACTGCAACGGAAATTAAGAAAAAGTCCTGCGACAATTTTTCACAAATAAGTGACTGATTTTTTGGTATAGGTTTCACTTAAGGGAAATTGCCCAATTTTTAATTACAGGGTGTTACATTTTAAAAAACCCCTTTTTATACCATCTGAACCGTTTATGCTAGAGTAAAAAGACTTTCAGCGATTACCCATGTACTGGTGTTATTTACAAATTTGTATAATGTACCCCCATTTTTTCCCCGGAACCACCCCAAAAAAAGAATAATTAATAAATAAAGTGATTTTCTTGAAATCCTTCACACACAATGCCCTTTATTAATATGCTTCATGTATCATTTTGTGCACGTTATTATTACCCATGCATGGACACCAAAAGCGATTTCCTATTGCAACCCCTGTAGCCAAAAAAAAAATAAATAAAATGGGGGTTGAATTTTTTTTTGTTTTTTTGCTTTTTGATCCATATGGGCATATGCTTCATCAATTATGCTTTTCAAAAATATATATGGTTATTGCAACATTCCTGCGGAAACCACCCCTATCCTTGAAAATATACTGCAGAAACTACCCCTATCCCTTGGCGAGCATGTTTTTACGATTTTCTCATTACCTATGCATTATTTTTAAACAAAACTTATACAAGGTTAAAGACCACTATTAACTCTAAAAATTAGGCCCTATTCATTTTTTTCGTATAAGCAACCGTTACGGCACAGTGGCGCCGTAAACTTCGTGATATGCTTTGGCGGGCTCCAGTTTTTGTTTTTTATTTCGTCACTTGTTTGTTTTATTGATAAAGTACTTATGTAAAATAAAACAACACAGTGTAAGCTACAAATTATGACCGATACACATTTTACATTCTTTGCCCCCCAAAGCCACAGTGGTGGCCCAAAATCAATTTTTGCATATTTTCGCCACCTACACGCATTTTATTTCATTAATGCTAACTTAATAGCACAATATTCACCCTTAAGTGGTCGCTAAGCAGTGGCGGATCCAGGGAGGGGTGATGGGGGCGATCACCCCCCCCTCTCACACCCAAAGTGATATTATATTTAAAGATTATAAAAATATTCATTTATTTTTATAGAAATTTAGCCAATTGGCACCCCCCTTAACGATGTTGGATCCGCCACTTTCGCTAAAACATAAAAAGTACGCCATCATTATAAAAATAATAATATAAGTATTTCTATAAAAATAAATGAATATTTTTATAATCTTTAAATATAATATCACTTTTGGTTTGAGGGGGGGGGGGTGATCGCCTCCATCACCCCTCCCTGGATACGCCACTGCTTAGCGACCACTTAAGGGTAAATATTGTGCTATTAAGGTAGCATTAATGAAATAAAATGCGTGTAGGTGGCGAAAATATGCAAAAATTGATTTTGGGCCACCACTGTGGCTTTGGGGGGCAAAGAATGTAAAATGTGTATAGGTCATAATTTGTAGCTTACACTGTGTTGTTTTATTTTACGTAACTACTTTATCAGTAAAACAAACAAGTGACGAAATAAAAAACAAAACCTGGAGCCCGCCAAAGCATATCACGAAGTTTACGGCGCCACTGTGCCGTAACGGTTGCTTATACGAAAAAAATGAATAGAACCTAATTTTTAGAGTAAATAGTGGTCTTTAACCTTGTATAAGTTTTGTTTAAAAAGAATGCATAAGTAATGAGGAAATCGTAAAAACATGCTCGCCAAGGGATAGGGGTAGTTTCTGCAGTATATTTTCAAGGATAGGGATGGTTTCCGCAGGAATGTTGCAATAACCATATATAGTTTTAAAAAGCACTATTGATGAAGCATATGCCCTTATGGATCAAAAAGCAAAAAACAAAAAAAAAGTTTCAACCCCCATTTTATTTATTTATTTTTGGCTACAGGGGTTGCACTAGGAAATCGCTTTTGGTGTCCATGCATGAATAATAATAACGTGCACAAAATGATATATGAAGCATATTAATAAAGGGCATTGTGTGTGAAGGTTTTCAAGAAAATCAATTTATTTATTAATTCTTCTTTTTTTGGGGTGGTTCCGAGGAAAAAATGGGGGTAAATTATACAAATTTGTAAATAGCACCAGTACGTGGGTAATCGATGAAAGTCTTTTTACTCTAGCATAAACGGTTCAGATGGTATAAAAAGGAGTTTTTTAAAATGTAACACCCTGTAATTAAAAATAGGCTAATTACCCTTAAGTGAAACCTATACCAAAAAATCAGTCACTTATTTGTGAATATTTGTCGCAGGATTTCTTCCTAATTTCCGTTACAGTTAGGGAAAAATATATATTTTTTAAAAACATCTTTTTTAAAAACTTGTCAACTTTGGGGCGCCACCCCCGCTAAACGGTGGATGATAGACATATGCTGTCGGGAAATAAATCATAGAAAATATAGTCCTCTTCATATTTCTATAAAACATTTTTTTTGTAAAAGGTACAGGAAGGGCTACGTTCCGCAAAAACCACAAATTACCCCCTTTAAAGGGGTGAAAAAGGGGGTTCCGGGGCGAAATTTTTTCAGAAAAAGTTAGTCTTATAATAAGCACCCCTTGATCTACCAGAAAAAAAATAAAACCGGACTTGTGTCCATTTTGCAAGGTTCAACCTCTGTTTCCTACACTACATTGATTTTTGCTTAAATTCAATGTTCAAACTGCCAAGTGGCAGATAGGTGGCAGCTTGAACATTGAATTTAAGTGAAAAGTAATGTTTATTTGTTCAATAAACATTTATTTCTGTTTTCTGACAGCAATAGAATGTATTTTGAATTCACTAAATTACATACATTCTTCTTTTTGTGTCAATTAATTTAATAAAAAAAAGTTTTTGGACACCCTGTATAATTAATCATGTTAATGTTTATATTATTGAATAGGGAATTGAATATCCTTTCAAATGAGCTAGCACTCGACCCCTACTCCCGTTTAAAAAATAGTCGATTACGTCATCACGCCCAAATGGATGACGTCATTAGTACGATATATATGTCAAAAAATCATAATTTAAAAATTGAATAACTTTTGTATTTCACATTTTTTTCTAATTCTGTAAATAAAGCCGTTTACAGGGGGGTCAAAATATAGTGAATAATCCTGTACGTACAGCCTGGTACTCTTACTCTTACCCATATCTTGAGGTTGTTCCGAATGTGCTCAATTGGATTGTGCTCAATTGGGCCCATGCTGGCCATGGTAAAACCTGAATACCGACCTCATTATTTTGCGGTATGACAAAGTGAATTGTCATACATTAATCTAAAATTTTCACCATTGAACAGTGCGAAAGGTATGACCTCGTGTTGGATAACTTCTTTCACGTATCTTTGAGCATCCGCACTACCTCTATCGAATACAACAAAATCAGTACGAGCTTTGTAAGGTTACAAACGTCACATCTTTTGCTATTTTATTTTTAAATAATTATTTTACTTTATTTTCTTTAATATTTCATTAATAATTATCTTCTGTATTCGTTTTAACTTGTTGTTCGGTTAAAAACCTGTTTGGCGCCCGTTCTATAGACAACTCTATTTTCATCTAAGTCATACTGAACATACTTCATAATCTTACATTCTAGTATCTGATCTAATCTTGTGTTCCATAGTCGTTATTTCAAATTTCATGTTCTGTGTTGTGTGTTTTGCTGATATGACAGTGACACTTCATCCCTACTCACTGAAACAAACTGAAAATGGAAGGGATGAATTATTCGTTAAAAAGGAATGAGATTTGAATATTAGATTTATTTATCCATCAACATTTATTCTCTTGGGGTGAGCTTTTATTATCATAGTAATTACAATCATTATATTCCTACTTGCATACCTAGCTTTGTATAATAGATTTTATAATATTTTTTTCTCTAACCTCCAAATGTCCAACCATGTGTTTGGTTTCTATATTTCTTTTCATCTATTAATATGCTTTTAGTAATCAAATTTTAACTAGTAGTATCAATCTTAATGCCATTTAATTTATTCTTGTCATCTGCTACTCGTTCGGACGATTATTTCTTAAAAGAATGGCAGACTTGGCACATTTTGGTTTCTACTTGATGTTTGATATGTGTTTTATTATCTTCTAGTTCTTGGGATAAATATCACCTTCCTCCCTCCGGGAGCTTCAAGAATCCTCAAATCTCCGGCGATACAACAACGAGGACAAAATCATCCAGACTGCAATGAATTTCATCTAGAGTGCAACTAACCAACACCTGTACGCCTGGTGGCCCAGAACATCCACGTCGCCAGAGCCAGTTGCAGAACCAACAGCAGTACCATTCGACATCAAGAAGTTACCATCGAACCAACACCACAAGCCATGCATAAGTATGATCCAATAATTGTTAGTTTTTGGCAAGAATTTGAATATTTTATATTTGTGAATGCATTTAATAAGTCACATTTTTTATTATAGCTTTATTACATAATAGATGTGATTGGTTAAAATCTTGTTTTGTTTGCTTCTATTCTGAATTTTCATAGTCCATATCTAAGATTAGGACAAGACGAATGCACACCTTGAGAGACTAAGCTAAGCTAGGGTGGTGACCGATAGCTATCTCAGTTGGTTGAAGTATTATTTTCGAATGTTATTTCAATTAGCTGGGGTAGTCTATCGCTTCTTTTTGTTTCAGCTTCGTAAGAGACACCTCCCCAAATCATTATTGACCCTCCTCGGTACACGAACCACTGTTTTGGTTATAGTGCATAGATCAAACCTTTCTTTCATTTTGACGCTTGTAGCCACGATGACGTCCATCTAGACCTCTTACGTCTATTCTGCTCTGATCCGAGAACCGTATGTTCTTCCAATCCGCCACAGTCCAGTCCGCATATTCTTGCGCAAAATTAAGTCTAGCTCTACGTGTAGTGGGAGAAGCTCTGGTGCGCGAGCTGGACGGAAAGCCCTCAAATATCTTTCAGTCAGTCTTCTTCTAATGGTAAATTCACTCACACTAACATTTCTAATCTTAAAAATATTAATAAAGTCCTTTTCAGGAGCATTTTTCAGTGCGTCACAAATGATAGAAAAAAAGGTAAGTCCGTGATAATACACATATATAACATTTATTCTAACATGACATTTTAGTTAAATCTGACAGTCGTCACATTTTATTTGCAATTTGGCATAAGAACAAATCAATGGTGTTTATTGCATTTATAAAATGGTATTTTCTTTGATTTGTATAGTCTTATAAATTGTACAGATTATATTCGTAGATATATTATATAATTCGTAAATAATTTTTTTCGCTTATAGCGCCATCTATCGACAACTAGAATAAATGTTATGAATGTTTCTAATCACAGACGTGCCTTTTTTCTGTCACATACAATTTAATGCGTTAGAAAGAAATCGAAGAACTGTGACGCACTGAAAGATGCTCATGAGAAAAAGAATACTCATATTTTTTTAATGATACTCTGTTTTTCAAAATTTTGTGTTTGAATTTTCTTCAAAGGTTTTTTAAATTTGATTTTTTGCTGAGCATCACTTAATAAACGACTTTTTTTTTCAAAAAATTATTATTTTGTTTTCCTCAAACGTAATTGGACCCGTATCTTTCATAAAACCTGGTCCAAGATTGATATTTTCTGCAAATTGGTAGAGATAAAAGGTGGGAGGTTAATTTTACCGGTAAGTGTATGTAATTGAGACCCATTTGCAAAAATATTTCATATTACAAGGCAAAAAATGGATATATTAGCTGAAAATAACGTTGATTTAAGGCCAAACCGTTCTGCCTAAACTACTAAGTACTGATTAGTCGCTTTCCCGTTCCTTGCCGGATCGAGTTTTGATCGATCTCTAGCCCAGAACAAGACTGCTTGTTCTTTCTCCTTGGCCTGTGTACCAGCCTCTTCCCATTTCAGTTGGCCCACCTTTGGAATTTACATTTTATGACGATTACCATAAACAAGTGATTTTCAACCTATTTTTATAAGTTCCCGTATTAAATATTATTGCATTTTTTACTAATATTTATTTAAAACATTACCCTTATGGTTTTTTTATTTATTTCAAATAATAATAAAAAAATCGCTAAATCGTGGCTTTTGATTCAATTTCATCAACATACATTAATTTTTTCATAATTATCTTAAAATTAGAGTTAGGCTATGGAAAATGATATCAAAACAATTGCCAACAATTGTTAAATATATTTTGTGATATTATAAAGCCCATTGCCGTTTGTCGGGATAAAGTCATCGGTAGGAATGAGTGAAGGTAAAGTTATGGATGAGAACATGTTTGTTCAATCATCAATAGATTTTCTAATTCTCGAAAATCAATTCGAAAATCGCGAATATGTTTCAATTGTCACAGTATAGTGTAAGAAGTGTAGTAAGAAGATACAAAACCTCAGGTTTTGTCATCACAAAACCTATAAATGCAGGGAAAAGTAAAATAAGCGAAGCAGATAGAAGGGGATTAAGACGCATTATAGTGAAAAACCGATGTGCAACTTATGCAGATTTAAGTAATTTTTGGAGTAAACTGGTTGGAACAAACATTTCTAGATCGACATGTCACTGAGAGGTCCACAAATTAAGATTTTCTACTTACAAAGTGATTGATAAAGTTAAAAAAATCAATACGAATTCTTTGTGAAAATTTTAATTTTATCTCAGACCAACGAAGATCCAGTCTTACCATTACAACACAAGAAAAATAAGTTAAAATGGTCAAAAGATCATTGAGGTTGGACAAATTCACTAAGAGATAGAATACAATGGAGTGATGAATCCAGATTTGAAGTTTGTGTTGGAGTCGAGTTATACGCAGGAAAAGTAAAGCTTTCCAGCTTAATGTTTTAATAGAAAAGTCAAATTTCCTACGTTTATCATGGTCTGAGGCAGCATATCATCGAATAGTTTGGAAAAATTGCATTTTATCGATGGAATCTTAAATACGGGCAAATATTATTTGAAGCTTTTAAATAATTTCTTACCGATTGTGGAACACAGTCGTTTCAATAAGTTTAAATTAGCGAAAGATTTTGTCTTTCAACGAGATGGCGTAGGTTGCCATACCTCAAAAAAGAGTTTAAACTGGATTCGTGACCACGGTATACTACTTCTGGAATACGTTTCTAACAGTCCCGACTTGTCCCCGAGAAAAACTTTTGCGCCTCTTTTTTACGCGAAATAAAAAAAAAATATTGAGGAAACATCCTGCTATATTCGTCAAAGAATTGAAGCAAAACTTGCAAAAAATATGGGATCCATTTACACCAGAGTGTTGTCACAACTTAATAAAAATTATTCCTCGAAGAATTTTGAATCTAATTAAAAATAAAAAGATGAAACTTAGTTGTAAACTTCCACATTTGTTTTGTTAAAATTAGATATTTTTTGCTTTTCTTGTTAATTTGTTATTATTCTGTTTAATTAATCGTTCTTATTAATTTAAAACATATTTTGTATACTTCTGGAAATCCAAAAATTATCAGTAGTAATTGCACAAGAGCTCTGAAATTATTGAATTTTTCCCGAGTGACACTTTGACAGTTTTAATTTCACGAGCCGAAGGCGAGTGAAATTATATCAAAGTGTCACGAAAGCAAAAATTCTATATTAATTTCAGAGGTCGAGTGCAATTTGTTGCGATTATTTTATGAATTAAACTGTTCAAAACCAAAATTTTATTGTAATTTATTTATGTAAGTACCATTAAACACACAGTTTTTATAAATATTTGACGATTGAAAGTCGTCACTTTTATAATTTTTAAAACATTAATTGTCATTAATGTCACTGAATGTATTTTTTCGTAGCAACGAAGGGCATCTGACGTAATATACTTAGCGACGGGAGATTATCAAAAATTATCGATTTAATTCAAAATGTAGGTTTCTATTGGTTAGAATCTCCTATGAATGAAATAATCGATGAATTAAAACTTTCAAAGTTTAGGTATGCTGGACTTTTGTGTATTTGTTTTATAAAATTGGATTTTCTTTTAAATCTACACTGGGCCAACTGATATGGGAAGGGGCTCGTATGTATACTGACTAACAGGTCATATTTTCATTTCAATTAACAATATTTATTGTTCGCAGGAATCAAGAGTGGATCGTAGCGTCGCAGAGTTGTTACAAATGCTGAAAACGTGGTCATGAGGCGAAAAAAGTCCCTATTTAGGGATTTTCATGTTTACAGTTGGTTTCTCATACTATAGTAGAGTCGTAATACGCATGTGTAAGGATCAGACTGGATGTATTCTTGTTCATAGCTCAGGAACAAGTGAGCCACGCCCGAGGTAATTTTGGCCGACAGAGAAAGTGAAAAAAAAAAACGTGTATATTGAAAACGCTGTAAAACGTTTTGTAGTTTATCAATTTTATCCCTGTAAAGCAGATTCTTCTTTTTTAAGTATGTTGTAATGTAAGATGTAAGTTAATTTAAGATTTAGTAAGAAATAAATTAGTTTAGAAATAATCAAAATTTTGTCAAGATACATTCAGAAAGTACAGAATCACTTTGGTTTAGCTGCCTATAATTGCCTATGCATTGCTGGCAGTTTTTTGAATACAAAAGTGGGAAATGACGCATATTACATGATTCTGGCTATTTTTGAGTATGTCTGAGCAGTTGTACATAAGTAATAGGTTCCGAATATTCAGAAAATGTATTGGTAATCAGCAGTTTCAAAGTTCCTTTATAATAGAAAATTTTAAACAAATATGCGTTGAAAATAAACTTTTTGAATTTCTTTCGTCCATATTGGATCCGCCATTTTGTTAAAAAAAAGTAATGTCTTTTCGCCATGTTGCCAGCAATGCCAAAAATCAGTAAGAATGAAAGTGATTCCGAAGTGTATAAACAATATACGCTTTTAAAGGTCCATGACCACGTTTTCGGCCTTTGGAACCACAGTGCGTCGTCGAAAGAATAATTCTTTTGGCGAAGCGAAGGTAGAATTATTCTACCTTCGCTTCGCCAGGATTGGATTTTACTTATTTATTAAGAATACATTATATATATGTCAAACTTGTTTTTTACTGAGCCTTGTGGCTACCAGAGCGACCCATTACAAATGTGAAAAATAATTAAGTATTTATGCATCAAGTTCTTTAAAAGCAACAGCTTATTATTTTAAAACCATTTATGCAAATTTCAAATTTCCCAGTTCTACAGAAATTACAATCCATTACTACTCAAGAGTTATTGCCTTCAAGAGATACACTAATATTAATTTTCTGATATATAGTGTGCTGCGGTTAAGGTATTATGGAATCGGCTGACAATTACAATTGTAGATCTATGTATTTCAAAGTTTGATCAATGGAAAGCAAATCATGTTGAGTATCTGAACCTAAATAATTTCTGATAGAATCTCATTATGCGCTGGAAGCCACTTGGGGTAATTGATTAATTAACATTTATTAATGCATCGAATTAATATGCACCACGATTGGACATTATTGATGTTACTGTTATGGTTTGTCTATTTATTTAGCTATCTACTGAAACGTATACATATAGGGTGAGGCAGATAAAGGGCCTATTAGAAATACCTCGAGAACTTAAGGCAACTGAATTATGAAAATTGGAATAAAGGGATTTTGAAGTCAGATCTATTTAATGAAAATATTTTCATCTATTTGGTATTTCCGGTTATACCGGAAGTGGCTTATAACTTCGTTTTTTTAAATGGGACACCCTATATATTTTTACATTTTTGAATTCTCCTCGATTTCTTCTTTCTCAAAATATAAGGTTTTGTAACATTATACAGGGTAGGTTAAAAGATAATTACGTTTCCTTATTAATTTCGTAACAATATTAACACCCTGCAGGATTGTAGTAGTTTGACATAATAAACTTTATTTATGTTCAAATGGTTTTTAATATAGTCTACTATTGTTAACAATTATTAATGTAGCTCAATTTTTAATTTTAGTATACAGGGTGGGTCGAAACTCGGAGTGAGTATTTTCTGAGTTTTCTTAAATAGAACACCCTATGTTTTAGTATTGTAATGAAATGATATTTCATGGTACTTTTTTACTTCTTAAGCATTCCCTATACCTAACTGCTTTAATTTGTGCTTAATTGTTAATCGCACCAACAATCTTAACTTCGATGACATTTTGATAGATCAACCATTATTGGCAATTTTAAGTATCAGCCTAGATTAATATGTATTTATTTCCAAAAAATTTTTGTGATTGAATATTTTCACGGCTAACCTAATACAATTTCAAGTATTTTGTGTTGCAATTAATGTTTTGGCTTGAATCACCACTAACTCACAAATTAAAGCAGTTAGGTATAGGGAATGCTTAAGAAATTAAAAAGTACCATAAAATAAGATTTCATTATAATACTAAAATACAGTGTGTTCCATTTAAGAACACTCATAAAATACTCACTCCGAGTTTCGACCAACCCTGTATACTAAAATGAAAAATTTAACTATACCAATTATTCTTAACAATAGTAGACAATACTAAAAATCATTTGAATATAAATAGAGTTTATTATTTCAAACTACTACAATTCTACAGGGTGTTAATGTTGCTACGAAATTAATAAGAAAACGTAATTATCTTTTAACCTACCCTGTATAATATTTCAAAACCTTATATTTTAAGAAATAAGAAATCAAGGAGAATCCAAAAATGTAAAATATACAGGGTGTCCTATTTAAAAAAACGAAGTTACAATCAACTTCCGGTATAACCGGAAGTAGCAAAGAGACCAAATTATTTTCATTAAATAGTTCACACCTCAAAACCCCTGTATTTCAATTTTAATTATTGTCTTACCTTTAGTTCTAGAGATATTTCTAATAGGCCCTTTATCTGCCTCACCCTGTATATACAGTAATGAGTGCCCTAAGAACGGGCAAAATAACGCAAAAGGTGGAAAATGTATTAAGTTTTGAAATAATGTGTAGGTACGAGATAAAATTAGTTATTATAGGTGGCTATTTTTTTTCATAGTTGACTTCAACCATAATTATACGTATGACGTCGAAAAACAACTTATTCGTAAAGTGCCTATCCGTCATAGCCCAGGAGATAGTGTCAAATTTGACCTCAGCATTTTAGCATGGCTGTTTTCTTTTTATTTAGTTAAGTTTTTCAAAGCTTATTAACAAATGATGTGTCAGCTGGCCCAAAACCGGGGATTTTAGGCAAGAAAAGGTAAAATGTGAAACTCGATGGAAAAACGCTACAACTTATATGTCAAATATTTATCTCCGTGACTTACGTGTATAATGGCCTACCTAGAATACCTACCTACTGGCTTTCACCTAGGCGACTCGGGTTCAATTCCTGGCCCTAAATATTTGTTTTGTTTTTAAAATTGACATTTTGAGTTGAAAAATAATTATTCTTTGATAATAAAGTCCTTTTCATGAGCATTCTTCAGTGCGTCACAAATGATAGAAAAAAGGTAAGTTCATGATATTACACATTTATTACATTTATTCTAACACGAAATTTTAGTTAAATCTGACAGTTGTCACATTTTATTTGCAATTTGGAATAAAAACGAATCAATTGTGTTTATTGCATTTATAAAATGGTATTTTCTTTGATTTGTATAGTCTTATAAATTGTACAGAATATATTCGTAGATATATTATTATATATGTAATTCGTAAATAATTTTTTTCGATTATAGCGCCATCTATCGACAACTAGAATAAATGTTATAAATGTTTTTAATCACAGACGTGCCTTTTTTGTGTCACATACAATTTAATGCGTTAAAAAGGAATCGAAAAACTGTGACGCACTGAAAGATGCTCATGAGAAAAAGAATACCACGCTTTTATTATTTATACGACACAATATAAAAAAGTCTGTACGTCTTTTATACAATCGTAAACTATGCATTTGATAATGTTATGATTGACCTCCTTAATAAGCAAAGTTGTTGTACATGAACCTCTGAAGCTTCCTGAAGCTCGGAAGACAAAGTCTCCGAAATAGGATTTTTCAAAGTTCGCCGGTTAAGCATATTTGGGCCATTTTCCCCATTATTTCGCAAACATTGTTCTGCAACTTTTTTTCTACGCATTTCTAGTTATATGCAATGGTACACTTAGTAGAAAGAGAAGTCAATTACCTTTAAAATGGTCTACTGTATAATGTTGTACGACTATTTTTAAGCAAGTTATGCTTTTTCAAGGTTTTATGTTTTTATGATTTTTGATATTTTTTATGAATATTTTTAGAACTTTTCACTATGACTTTTTTTCTTGTACATCCAGGTATATACATTGTGAAATAAATCAAAGCATATTTTCTCTGCTTTAAAATGGTGCAAAAAATTCTAGGACTATTTTTAAACAAGTTATCCGTAGGATATCCAAGGGTATCCGTAATTTGAGAAAAAACCCTAAACAAAATGATCGCCTTTCACTCTATTCTCACGCCTTTCTGTCTCATAAACGGCCATTTCCTTTTTGAAAAATCTTTGCGTAATCTTTTTGAGAACCATTTTTGTTTGTTAAAAAAGTTTTTTCTCTCTCGTTTCAGTTCAATCTCAAGTTCTTGTTCTAAAGTAAAATTCACGGACTCCGGATTAGCGGCCAATCTTCTACTTCCATTATGTCCTCTTGCTCTGGTTCCACAATCACTTGTCTATTTATACGATTCAACAAATTTTTTATCTCTTGTCGCAATGCATTCTTTTTCGGCATGGAGAAATAATCAGGACTGTTTAGTCCTTCAACAAACATTTTTCGATTTTGTAAGTACACTAATGTAGCTGTAATTTCAGAGAGGCGCCATTCCGCGATTCTGTTGCGTAGTGCTTCCGATAGCTCGACACTAAGGCTAGAGTCCTGGCTATTTAGTTTGTATGAGACACATTTCATGGTTGTGTCGGCCGTTATCAAAATGAGCTTTCTTCTACAAAGAGCTTCTACAGCCACTTTCACCGGTTGAAAAGTAGCGATCCACTCATTGATTATAACCACTCGTGAGCAGAGAATTTTATCGCAGAATCAATGTCTATCAACGCTTTATCGATGCAAGATTTTAGGCTGTAGAAACATTCCAGCATATTAAGAAAACTGTTGCCGACACACGACTTTAAATAATGAGGCTAATAAAGACATGAAATAGCTTATTTCGAAGTTTATACGTTTGCGGATCCGCGCTTGTGGATCCAGCATATAAAAAAGATGCTGGATCCAGCTGGATGCTGGATCCAGCAATTGCAATCTCTAACCTCTAATAAGCAAAGTTCTCCCTCCCTCAACACTACGACTTATTTTATGAATGTTCTTCAGGTTATCTGTTCTTCAGGTTTTTAAGTGTTTTTCGAACTTCCTGTGTATACTTTCTGTGTTTCGAACTTCCTCATTTGTGATAATTACTAGTGTTTCCGATTCTAGCCTAGTTTGTTCTTCCGCTGCATAAAATAAACCAATATTGATAGTATTAATTACTTATAATTTTTCTTGTTTTTTTCAAAACTTTCCGTCTAAAAATTAACTGATATATTCTCCTGACTACCTAGTTTATTTGAGTTAGCTAAATAAATGTTTCAAACTTGAACTAATGAATATTCGTGCATATAAACTTACTTAAGTTTAGAAATGTTAATGTCAATAAAAGCCGTTAAAAATATTGATTAGACATAAAAGAAGATATAAACTGAGATTTATTTCTTTACCGATATTCCCTATGTAGTTAACGATGTCCCAATTTATCACTATTAATTAAATTGATGTAGTTATGTGAAAGTTTTCCCGATTACATTGTAAAGAGGACACATTAATTTATATGAGGTGTTTAACTAGCTATATGTCGGGTAATAGGGGTAGTTAAAATGGAACATCCTTCCTTTTTGTTATTTTAATAATTTGTCCATTATGGAGCTAAACAAAAATTTTAAATTGACTGATTTAATTTATAAATTGAAGGTTATTTTCCAAAGGATTTTTAATCAAACCAAATAACCAAGCCCAGTCAAAAATTTTTTTTAAAAGGAAATGGAAAAATTGTATATTAAAGTATATAAAAGTATTTTATTTGCTTAGCTAAGCGCTTTCGACAAAATTGTCATCATCGGGGCTAATGGTTAATGTATATAAAAAGAAGTAGGTACCACTACTTAGTCGTGTGCGTGAGCATCATGTTGAATATTAGAAGTTTTAAGTGTTTTACAATATGTAAATTATATGCTTCAGTTGTCTCTTGTGCAACACCGGAACAGAAAAAACATGAAAAACAGCAACTCAAACGTTAAAAACACATAAAAACTTTGTTCGTGGCGTGGGTTTTTTCACCCAACCATTACGGCTGAGGAGGAATAGTCAGTCAACTATTCGATTCAGTTTACGATTCAGCCGGTTCCCGTTTAGTAGAATACCTTTTTCAGTTTCGTGCAAAGCTTCGATAAATATTCTTTCAGAGTAGAGATTTAAAATTTGAGGGAACAAAATACAGCTTTGCCTCACTCCACGCATGATCTTCACAATTCAGTGTGCTCACCTTCAACTCTGAGGTTTGAATTCTGATTTCAGTAAAGGTTTTTAATTATTTTTGTATCTTGGTTATTAACACCTGCTTCTTTTAGTATTTGCATCATTTCCCGTAATCAACCAGACATGCGTATACGTCGCAATGGACAGTACACCTAGTAGAACGCTTAGCAGAACTATGGTGGGACGTCCTTCAGTGGGAAGAGCAAGGAATAGGTGGATAGACGAGTGAGAACCGACGCTAAAGAGATATTGAGGGTGCGTGGACAACTGGAGGAGAGCAGCTAGGGACAGAGATAGTTGGAGGAGGATGCTGGAAGAGGCCACGGCCCGACCTGTAGTGCCATTGGAGAGAGAACATATTATATTGGAGAACGCAATAAAGGTGGCACCTTTGAGAAAGTCAAGGAATTCACATACCTTGGATCGCTAGTAAACTCAATAAACACGACAAACGACGAAATAAAAAGACGCATAGCAATAGCAAACAGAACTGTTCACGGTCTCCAGAAACATTTAAAAAATAAAAATATAAAACGTGCTGTAAAGCTCAATATATAAAAGACCTTAATAAGACCAGTTTTGATATATGGGGCTGAAACGTGGACCTTATCTCAAAATGATAAAAGACTTCTGGGTATTTTTAAGAGAAAAATTCTTAGAGGGATTTTTGGGGCCTAAATGAAAATAGGCTATGGCGTCGAAGATACAACTTTGAACTGTATCAGTTATACACTGATCCAGATATTGTGAAATTCGTTAAAGTGCAGAGACTTAGATGGGCTGGACATATTTATAGAATACCAGATCACGAATAAACTAAGAAATTAACTTTTTCAAAACCAGAGGGCACAAGAAGTAGAGAACGACCACGAAAAAGATGGATTGATGATGTGGAAGAAGACCTAAAGATTCTACGGGTCAGAACATAGAGGGAAGTTGCCAGGAATCCACAGGATTGGCTATTTCTTTGCGAGCAGGCCAAGATCCACAACGGATTGTCAAGCCACTTATGATGATGATTAAAGGTCGCAACATATATGATACCTTCTTGTTTTTAACCGACCGGATGCCGTTTTAGTAAGATAGATAAGTGTTTTATTTGGGAAGCAAGGTGTTAGTAGAGTGTAGATGGTTGTTTTGCATTCAGATTAGAACATTTTGTTCCACATGACCGTGCCTCGGAGAGCACGTTAAGCCGTCGGTCCCCTGGGCTATATTGTACCTCGACACTAGTTACTTGAGACAGGGTTAAAGATGTAAATGGAGCCGGAACAATCCGAAAGGATCACCCCGGCAAAAATGCCATACGATATTATTATTATTATGTTCCACATGATATTATGAAAATGGAATTGTCCTTGTAAGGTGGAATGAAAATAAGAAAAGGTCTACATTAATTTTAGCACATACAATATGTTCATCTTTAACGGTATATATCTAAAAAAATTAAATATTCCTAATTACATATTTAATTACCAGAACAACCAGCTGCCGCACTATATCTTAAAGCAGAACTATCCAAACCAACAAATCTGATCATTCTACTATACTTCTTACGTCAACTATATAACAATTTATCATCTTCCGGTATCATCCTGTACGAGAAAGTGTAATTTAAAATTAAGCAATTACTGGTGTAATCGACGTATCCGAGGGTCTTCATTATAAATAAATTCTCGCAAATCCGTTCAAAATTAAAGTAGTTATTTTTCAAATAACCATTAAGGTTAACACGGTGAAGTATACTTATACAAGAATACTTACATAACGTGTCTTTACTACTATGAGTATACAGGTCTAAACAATTTACTCTTTTGATAATCCTGATAATAACGGATAGGTACTTGGTGCAGCATCCGAAACTCATTAATAGCTTGGTGCATGTCCGTGTCCGTCAGTCGTTAAATCGTTAAAAAAGTATTAGAGGGAGCACTTTCAGGTTAAACATCGTCATCATCGTAGTCTCGAGAGAACGATTCTAATCCGGTATGTCATTAAGGGTAATGTCACACAAATAGTCCAGTGACACTAAGATCTATACTGGGTGGTAAATTGTAAAATGGGCCATAGGAAACTCAATGAAAAAATCTAAACTGTTGAATTCCTGCTTTCTTAATTATTTTACATCAAAAGACAAGAGAAGCTATTTGTAGAGGTTTGAAGTATGTACTGAAAATAACTCTTAAAATTATTGTTCTACGAATTAAACATACTCCAAAATTGTCTAAAAATGTCATTCACTTTTCAGAGTATGACGCCAAAGTTAGGCCACACACAGTGCAATTATGTGTGTAACGGTTGCGTTCGGTCACAATGAAGTTATTATAAAAACCATATTTAAACTGTCATTATATTTATTTTATCATTTAATGTTTAAAAAACAATAGAGTTAATAAGATACCCTCAGTTGAGGAGAAAGTATTAATTATAAATATGTTTTATTCAGTCAATAGTGTGCGCACTGTCAGTTAAATAGTAACGTGTGTCCTAACTTTTACACACATACCTACTGTGGCAAATGTATTATATTTTTCAAAATTCAAAATAGTAACGTGTGGCCTAACTTTTACACACATGCCTACTGTGGCAAATGAATCATATTTTTCAAAATTTTGGAATATGTTTAAATCGTAGAACAATTTTAACTTTTGTTTTTAATACAGATTTCAATCTTCTACAAATAGCTTCTGATGACTATTGATGTAAAATAATTAGGGAAGCAGGGATTTACCAGTATAGGATTTTACGTTGAGTTTCCTATGGTCCGTTTTATGATTCACCACCTTGTATATATGAGGCCCTCTGAGCAACAATGGCCTCACCCACAAATTAAACATTTTTAGATATACCAATAAAAGCACCAACATTAAATCTTCGGATTAACAAGGGTCTACACAACCTACCTTTCATTATCATCACCATCATCATCATCATCATCATCCTCCTCCTCCAGCCATTTGCGTCCACTGCTGGACATAGGCCTCCCTCATTTTTGTCCATTGTGCTCTATTTGGAGCACTTTGAACTCCTGTTCTTCGTCTTAAGTTTTCATTTATAACTCAGTCACAAAGCGATATACTCAGCATTGACCTTTCCCTTTTCCTCTGGGCTATTTGCAGCATTTTAGAAGTTGTAGCTGTCAATGTCAAAGTTTCGGCACCATAAGTCATCACAGGCAACACATATTGGTCAAATGTTTTACGTTTTAAAGAAATTGGTATATCGCTTTTAAAGATGTCTTTGAGTTTTCCATAGGCTGCCCATGCTAGGTTTATTCTTCTATGTAGTTCGCATGTTTGGTTGTCTCTTGTAATCTTTATTTTGTGTCCAAGGTATATGTATTTTTCCACTAGCTCTACTTCGTTGTCTCCAATATTGATATTTCCGTTAGGTACTAGGTTTGTCATGAATTTTGTTTTGAATATGTTTATTTTAAGACCTACACTGGCACACACTAACTGAAGTTCATGTAGCATTGTACATATCTCCTTAAGGTTGTCAAAGAATAAAACTATGTCGTCTGCGAATTTCACATTTGTTAATCTTCTACCGTCAATATTCAGGCCTCACTCTTCCCAGTTAAGTTTTTTACAAGTATATTCTAGTACTGCGGTAAACAGTTTAGGCGATAAGGTATCGCCCTGTCTGACTCCTCTACCGATTGGGATATGGTCCGTGTTTTTTTGTAGTTTCACCGACATAGTTGCGTTCTTGTATGTATTGTAAATTAACCTTGTGTATCGGTAGTCAATGCGGCATGCTTGTAGTGCTTCAAGAATTTTGTCAGATTCTACCGTGTCAAAGGCTTTATGGAAATCTACAAAAGCCAAAACGAGTGGTCGATTGTATTCGATAGTCTTTTCTATTACCATTTTAATGCTCTTTAGGTGATCATTTGTTTCAAATCCGGTACGAAATCCCGCTTGCTCCATTGGCTGGTAGAAATCAAGTTTTTTCTCAAGACGATTCGTTACTATTCTTGTAAGGAGTTGGTATTAGACTAGGAGCCGGTATAGGTGAAAGCTAATCATTTTAGGCACGATAAGACCCTATAATTTAAATAGTAGAACCTAAAAGAAAACCTATGAACACTGTGCCGTCACTTTTTAGTGGCACATGCTTCGACAGTGGCGCATCAAACTTTCCACTTATCGACGGGATAAATAAATTAAAAAGTACCCTCTCTTACTCCCAGAATTCAATTTTCTTCATTTGTTTAAGTTCTATGTGATAAAATAATAACAGATAGCGTAATTTTAACCCACAACCCCCCTCGCCCACGATCAAAAACTTCATTTTTCGATTTTATTTTTTTAGGTGGGATGAAATCAATTTCACTGGTAAACACACAGTTTGCTGCCGGAATTTTTTTTACTGTTACTAGGGAATTTGGGTCTGCTGAATCCAAAAATGCCACCAGATTTGCTCCATCAGATCGTTTTCAGAAAATACGACAACAGATCACATTTTTAATATATAGGGTAATTTAATGCAGTATTACCTACATATATATGTAGTGTTGCTACCCATGAAATAAACCAAATACGAATAAAAAGTAAGATATTCATTGTACAATAATGTACTTACAAGAATCATCACACATAATATCTGCCAAAAAAACTTGACTTTTCATATAACCTAACCGGCAGCGTCGCGACAAAAATGTGTTATTCGGCGTCACCTAAATACTTCCTTTTATGTGATTTACTTGCAAAGGCTTTAAAAGGACGGCCCCTTTGAAGACTCCAGCAGTAAGCCGCCATCATGTGATAGCCCCATCTCCCTGATACCCCTCTTCCATCGTTTTGATATCTTGGTGAAGATTTTCTGGGAAACGGTATAATTGGCTGTGGATGGAGGTAATGAATTTTAATACGCATATGACAACCGTGTTTGTTAAAATTGTTGAGCATTTCTTCCACTCTAATGCCCAATTATTATACTTCCATATTTGTTGCCATTATGTAGAAGGACACACTTTAAACTTCGTTTGGAACTGTCGATAAAAAGACTCCAATGATCTGGTGTATACTCCGATACACCCATTTTTTTAACAGTCCTTTAATATTGTTATAAAAAACCAGATCATCTTGCTGAGAAAAAAAGGCAAAAGATCTTTTATCTCTATTACGATAGTATGTAATTTGGTGTCTGGGCGAAGAACATTCTTTTCTTTTAGTCTGGAGGTAAGCAACTCTGAAGAATCCTTTGGAAGGTTCAAATTTCTGATAATATCGCTTAGCTCTTCCTGAGTAAAGCGCTCAGGATGTTTTGAATCCCCTTCAAAATCATTGTTGTCTTCCTCAAATCTATTAGTCTGCAGTTCGTCAGATAACGTTTCGGCATTATCCTCTGGTAACATAGGTAGACTGCTAAATATTGGAATGGGTATCTGCTCAAGCTGATGTGGAATTGGTCTTATTGCTGAATCCAGGTTAGGATATGTTCACGTATGTCGATTGTTACGATTAATGCCCTTTATACTCACAAGACAGAAATAGCAATCGTCAAAGTGATTTTTTGGTTCCCTCCATACCATTGGAAAACCAAATTTAAACATTTTCGTTGTCATTTCGTCCACTGTCGCAAGTTTTCAAGACAAGTTTTGCACACTACATGTGAAGCTCAGGATTTATCTTGATCTCCTAAATGAACACCAAAATAGGCCCTTTTGTTTATTTGCCCATTTTTCTTAGAATTTGTTAAGTTTGTTTATAAACATATTGCAATTATACTGGTGGAATATACAGAAATGTAAGAATATTTAAGTATTTGATAAGTATGTTATATCTCGAAAACTAGAGCTGATACAACGAAAATGTTTGTATTTTTGGAATCAACACAGATGAATTAACTAAAATCAGATGATTTTTTTTTGGCAGCAAGACAAAAATTTTTTTTGTTGGGCTGTGTTTTAGCTAGGTATACACCGTTATTAGGCGTCAACGCCCTTCGGTAGGGATCTATGAAGGAGTATCGCCAAGGCGATCAGACACCAGTTTATTCCAGGCCAAGTCGTAGATTCTATTGAATTTTATACTACCAACGTTGGCCTTTTATTAATTTAATGACCTGGCTGAGGCTCGAACCGTCGCGTCGATCGCCAATCCAATAAACTTGTCGATCGACTGCGCCTCTGCCAACTGAGCCGTCGTGACCGACATGAAATCAATTTTAAAATTTTTTTAAAAATTCATAGGCATAGTTAAGGATTTTACAAAACACGTCTATTTTTTATAGATCCGTAGGTTAAATATACATAACCTCAAAAAATTCAATTTTTTTTTTGGAAAAAGGCGTTTAACTTTTTTTTGGAGGTGCTATGCTTTTAATTTTTTTCAAAATTTTCCGTAAGGTTTGCCACCTTAATAGATCCAAAAAACTGTTTTTTTATGGGGTTTTGGACGTGTTTCTTCCATTTTTAAATGTTTCAAAGGACTCAGGTACTTTAATTTACATATTATAGCCTATACAAAAACCTTGATTTGATGTATTTTGAAGTCCATAAACTAGGGAAAATCCTCAGAAACCCCCCAAAAAAGCAGTTTTTTTTGATTACCGAATATCTAAAAAAATTTAAAAACATAGTGTTTGATAAAATACACAAAATAGAAAAAAATTAGACCTCCAGCCGTCTCCAAAAAAAAGTTATACACTTTAGTTAGAGTTATATACTCCAAAACAAAAATTAAATTTTTTTTGAGGTTATGTACACTCGACCTACGGATATATAAAAAATAGACTGATTTGTAAAAGCCTCAACTATGACTATGAATTTTTGAAATTTTAAAATTGATTGCATCTCACCTAAAAAAAATAAAAACGAAAAATGAAGTTTTTAATGGTGGAGGAAGTGGGAAAAGGGTGGCGGGTTAAAATTACGCTGAGTCTAATTATTTAATCACATAGAAATTAAAAAAGTAAAAAAAATTGAATTCTGGGAGTGAGGGAGGGTACCTTTTGATTTATTTATCCCTTTCATATAAGTGGAAAGTTTGATGCGCCACTGTCGACGCATGTGCCACTAAAAACTGACGGCACAGTGTACGTTTTCTTTTAGGTTCTACTATTTAAGTTATAGGGTCTTACATAGATTATTCTAATACAGATATGTATTTCGGAAAAAAATGTTTCTAGAAATCAATTGATGTCGTATTACTGGCCTATTCACAAAAATCACACTTTTAATGGTGATGGTTTAAAATGGCCACCGGATCTTGTTTTTATTGCTTCTGGCAATCAAACATGGTCTAAGAAGCTTTATAGAAGAGCTTTGGGTAATGTGGGAATTTAAGATGCTCTTAACCCCCGCTTGGAGTATAAATTGGTCGTTGTTGGACTTAATGATAATGATCTTTATTCGTTGGGTTTATGACAAAATAAAAATTTTCTCTTGTTTTTGAGATTTTAACAAAATGAAGTCAATGTCGGTTGTAAAAATAATGTACTGCGTATTTTCTTTCCTAAATGGAAGAGTTGATGGCTTTTAAGGGCATTACGATTTTATGGTTGAAACAACCAGATACAGAACAAAATTCACAGCAAAAAATATTTATAGACGGAGTTTAAGTTTAATGGGACAGGCGCAAAATTTCGTCTCCAATGCATTTTAAATGCATTAATTTTTTTTGAATCCTGAGAAAACTATTATTATAAGAATTTTTGAAAAATTTAAACGGAGAATGAAAGACTACATCATTACCGAGGGTATAAAGTCCCTGCAAACTTCTATAATGCTTATTTTGATGAGTGGCATAGGTGAAAAAGCAGAGAAAATTGATACTGGAAATATAATCTATACCAAAATAGCTTTATGTCACCAAGTTACTTAATTATTGATGAATAATTGCTTATCTACCTAAAATTTTAGTTGAAAATTAAACATATTTTTGGAAAAATTCGCATTTTCCGAGAAAAATTTTCGTCGAAGTAAATAGGGAAAACATTTCTCTATGCAGAATTTAATTGCGGTGAATTTTTATTTGTGGTGTAAATAGACCAGGCAACACTCCTTATGGAAAAGTGGTCCCGGTCAAATTTGATGAAAGTTTGGTCAATGATACTTCTTGATGTGTAGATTAAAAAAGTCCATGGCACCTGGGTCTGAATAACTACTATTCTCGAGTTATAGCCTTCTGAAGTTATTGGATTCGAGTGCTCGGTTTACGTTAAGTGCACTAATTTACGGTCAAGTGAAAGAAAATATTTATTATTAGAAGAAGAGAAACTCATACTCTTCATACATACTTGCGTGTTGTATATGAATTCGTGGTCAAAAATAGTTGGATCGTATTTTAGTCTGCAGAAAAACTCCGAAAAGTCTTCAGAAAACTAAAGAAGTGCGGTATAAAAGGTGATGCTAGATCGATATAAGCATTATTATGTTTTCATGAACGATTCTTAGTTATGGAATACCAGCAATACTACAGTTCCGCCTTATCTTTAGAAAACTACTGAACAGTGGCGGATCTAGGGGGATGAGGGTAATTCCACTTGTAACATGTTCCAGAATAATTAAAGAAAAAATTGTTGAAACATAAAAAATACATTAGTTTACATGAAACTTGTCCCGGATATTAGATATAAGACAGGTAGAGAATATGGACTTGATTTCAATACAAAAATGTACAACGTAAATGGTAGTTTGTAAATGTTAAATATTAATTACAATTGTCTATGGAAAAATCGGATTTAAATCATCTTCGAATATTCGTATTTTAACACTTTGCTGATTTCGGTTAGATGCATCATACGTCGTGTTAACTAACGACCTATCAGGATACTTAACATTGGGTTGATGTCTTGCAAAGCCTAAAAACCATAACACACTGGTGATATGAGCACAAGTACCTACAGTTCTCGCACCAGATTGACAGGTACAGTAGTACCCGTTAATCAGTTCTTCGACAGGCTCATCTTCATCATTATCTTCATCAATCGTATAGGAAATGAATACTTGGTGTTTTGTAGCTTTCCGAAACCTAGAAAATATTCGAACTCTTATGAATCCCGGTTTATCCATGTTCTCATCAATTTGAAACTCTTCGTCATTTTCTCTTATTATTTTATCTTGTATGAAGATAGTGCCAGTTTAATTTGATATATCCCAATCGTAAGGTCTTTTAGGTAGTCTAAGTCGAAAACAGGAAAGTTAGCAAAATCATGATTATGAAGCCTTCTCCATTGACCATTTCTTCTATATGATTATACCTAAGTATGAATATTATAGTTGTTATAAAAATAACCCTACAAAATTATTCTCCATAATATTTTGTATTAAAAAGCTCATCATCATTGGCTGTAGAACCCCTGGTGGACCTCGGTCTGTTCGAGAATCAGCTTCCATTCCATTCTATCCTCCGCCTTGGTTTTCCAATTTCGTACTCTTAACACCCGTAACTCATCTTCTCTGGTCCTTAAATCGTACTCTGGGCCATGGGCGCCCATACCCATTGGCGGGGGGGGGGGGGGCGTGACCCTCCTGGCTTTTCGGGTGCTTTGAATTATATATGGTTATTCAAAGTATGCAAAATATAATGTGCAACATCTTCACGTTTGCCACCCCCCTAAAATTTTTTATATGGGCGCCCGTGCTCTGGGCTTACGTCTTTTCGTCACACTATCCGCCCTTTGATTATAAATGTGTTTTGATGGCTCCGTCTCGTTTATTTTCGTTAAATAAAGTTATTTCATTAATTCTGGAACATGTTACCGGTGGAATTACCCCTATCCCCCCTAGATCCGCCACTGTTCAGTAGTTTTCTAAAGATAAAGCCGAACTGCAGTTTTGCTGGTATTGCATAACTGAGAAGCATTCATGAAAACATGATAATGCTTATATCGATCTAGCAGCATATTTCATACCGCACTTCTTTAGTTTTCTGAAGACTTTTCGGAGGTTTTCTGAAGACTAAAATACGATCCAACTATTTTTGACCACAAATTCATATACAACACGCAAGTATGTATGAAGAACATGAGTTTCTCTTCTTCTAATAATAAATATTTTCGTTCACTTGACCGTAAATTAGTGCACTTAACGTAAACCGAGTACCCGAATCCAATAACTTCAGAAGGCTGTAACTCGAGAATAGTAGTTATTCAGACCCAGGTGCCATGGACTTTTTTAATCTACACATCAAGAAGTATCATTGACCAAACTTTCATCAAATTTGACCGGGACCACTTTTCCATAAGGAGTGTTGCCTGGTCCTTTGCCATTTTTGGTGTAAAGTAAAAACCTTTGGAGTTATAGAGCAAACATTGAAAAAAACACGATTTTCGGGCGCCATTTTGTTTATAAAGAATGGAGCACACTCTCGGCGGACTTTGCATACCTATATTATTAATATATAGAATCATAAAATTCGACTCCAGCAATAACATTGCTAATACAGTAAAACCTGTGTTAACGGCCACCTGCCAACATCGGCCACCTGTCCTAACGGCCAGTTTAAAAATTTCCCAAACCAATTATATGTAGACTACAAAAACTGGCAATAGCGGCCACCTTTCTATATCGGCCAATAGTTCTTTCATTTTTAGTGGCCGTTACTGACAGGTTTTACTGTAAATAACTTTTCCTTGTATTTTGATAATTAGCCCAGAGTAAAAGTATGTGGTTTGTACAGCATTATTGGTTTTTAAAAAGTCAAAAATGCAATATTTAGGAATCGGTAATACGCAAAAAATGTCAAAAACTTGTTCCAGCTCGTGAAGAAACAAATAACTTGGACAACAAGTTTTTTAACGTTAAGCAATTTTTTTTCGCTATGTACTGTAAATAAATTAATCATAAATTTAAATTTAAATGTTGATTTAAATGGGTACATTTTAGATCACATCGATCAATAAGATTTGTGTAATAATTTTTTAAAATTTTACCAAAAATATTTTTATTCCATAAATAGTGCCAATACTTTCAAAATTATATTTTTACCTACATAAAATTATATATTTATCTTAAAAATCAGTATTTGGTCATGATAGAATCGGTTTTATTAATAAAACGAGATTATTGATAAATAATATATTACATAGTAATGTAGTTGAAAATTATTAATATCTACTAAGGAACTTGCAATAAAACAATTATAGGGTTCGCCACCCCAAGCTATACAGACTTTATGGGAAATATTAGGCCATTTGATTCGTTCCCCTAACCTCATAATATCAGTAACATCGCCATCTGACGGCTGTTTTAATCCACATCCTCGAGCATGTCTGTCAGCCCTTATGTTGATATTAGCCACATTTTCTCCCTCTCAGGTGTTTATGTTGTTACAATTTCACTAATGGAGATATTTACGATCAATTCGAGCGTAATAAGCGAAAACATGCGGCAGCTTTTGCCGACGCTTTAATCTAATCGAAATCAAAATTTTCCCAACATTAACTTGATTACATAAGCCTTAAAGAGAAATAAGTGTAGTTAGTTAAGTATGTTAGTTACTTCACCCTTAATTTCATTCACGTTGCCTTTTAGGCATATTTTATTTACGCTACGTCATCATTACAGGATTTAAGTAATTTTAATACAGTTAGTAAGATATACAAAACAACGGGACACGAATTTGAAAAGTAACTTGACTGAATATGATATTATATTTTTATAAAAAATCTTACCAAGTCACTCTTTCAGCATTCGCGATTCTATCACGTCACATATACCAGTTTCACACGAGTTTTAATTGTTTTTAACGGATTAACGGTTTGTTTATACCGGATTATCGTCTTACACTATTGAAGAGAGAGAAAAAGGTTTTGCTCAGCGATAGCGAAATCCAGAGAAAGGTTTCAGTGAATTCCAGAGAGATATATATTTGCACTGCTATTGCCTGTGCTGGTCAACAGAGAAGGGTTGTGTTGCCAACGAAAGCTAATACATGAGAGAGGTAAACTTTTGATTTCAAGTGGAGAAAGCAGTGAAAAGAACTGTCTCTAGCGGGGAGTGACAATAGAGGAAGAGAGTTCTAAAGCAATGTCTAAGCATAATCTCTGTACATAGTTAGGGAGACTGGGGTGGAGTCAGTAGTAACGGTTGGATTAAGGAATAGTTTAAAATTGAGGATGAACATTACTGAAGTGCAACAGCGAAAAATATATTTATTTTTTGCATTTAAAAATTGAACATATACTGGGGGCATTAGAGAAGAGTTAGGCTCCTCAGCCAGAGCCTCAAATAAATACCATCAAAATAAAACTAAAACGATAAAAATTAAAGACATTGTGGTAACAACAAGGTTACTAAGAAATACTTAAAATCTAGAGAAGCGAAAATCAAAACAAGTTGCACATTTGAAGGGATTGTAGGGGAGAGTAGGGTAAAGTGGAATAGCTAAACTTTGAAATTAAATAAATTGTACAATTTTCGAAATGAAATTTTGTAAAAAACATATCTAATTACAGTAAAGTTTAAGATCATTATGTCGAAATATAAATTAAATTAGGTCATTAAATTTTTTGTTATGCGTGGGTTGGTCAGACATTGTTTTTTCTCACTTTGTCCCGCATGGTTGGGTAAAGTGAAATAGTCTAGAGTACGGTTTGAAATCGGCTTAGCTTCTTACTTGGCACTTCTTTCTTATTTTTTCCGGACGTAATCCTCCGATTTAACGTAGCAACAGAAAGAACTTCTAAAGCTATTAGATGGAGCACAAATAAAAATAATAACCGAAATATATAATGACATATACAAGGCTGGAAAAATACCAGCAGAGTGGCTCAAATCTGAGTTTGTACCGTTGCCCAAAAAAACCAGGAGCAAAAGTTTGTGAAGACTATAGGACCATAAGCCTAATGAGCCATCTTCTCAAGCTGTTTTTAAAAGTAATCCATAATAGCATTTACCGAAAATGCGAAGAACAAATTGCACCCAATCAGTTTGGATTTGTGAACGCCGTTGGTACGAGGGAGACTTTATTTGGTGTGCAGGTGTTATTTCAGAAATGTAGAGATGTCAGCTGTGATGTTTTTGCATGCCTGATTGACTACAAAAAGGCTTTAGATAGAGTCCAACATGAACAAATGATGGAAGTGCTGAAGAGGACAGGGATTGACGGAAGATACCTGAAAATAATAGCTAACCTGTATTGGAATCAATCAGCAGTGCTCCGAATAGATGGAGAATATACAGATCAGGTCAAAATCTTAAGGGGAGTGAGACAGGGATGCTTAATTTCACCGCTGATATTCAATCTGTACTCAGAGCACATTTTTGAAGAGGCTCTAAAAGATGTTGATGAAGGCATCTCAATAAATGGAGTCAAGCTCAGTAACCTGCGATATGCTGATGATACAATAGTGTTTTCCAATACCATAGAAGGGCTGCAAAACTTAATGAATAAAATAACTGAAACCAGTAGAATATATGGACTAGATATAAACACCAGCAAAACCGAGCTAATGATCATCAGCAAGCAAAACATAACTGGAGTAAATCTGTATGTGAACCAAATGAGAATTGAACGTGTCTCACAATACAACTATTTGGGCACCATAATCAATGAGTCGTGGGACAATACTCAAGAGATTAAATGTCGCATCGGAAAGGCAAAGAGGGCATTCTTGACTATGAGCTCTGTGTTCAAGAGTCATGACATCACTCTAAAAACAAAAATAAGGCTCCTTAAATGTTATGTGTACTCAGTGCTTTTATACGGAGTAGAAACGTGGACCTTGAAGGCGGAAACTTTATCGAAACTTCAAGCTTTTGAGCTATGGTTGTACAGAAGGATCCTGAAGATACCATGGACAGACAAAGTCACCAATGAAGAAGTACTACGGAGGATGAACACAACCGCAGATTTAGTCAACATCGTGAAGGGCCGTAAGCTGCAGTA
Source organism: Diabrotica virgifera virgifera (assembly GCF_917563875.1). NCBI lineage: Eukaryota > Metazoa > Arthropoda > Insecta > Coleoptera > Chrysomelidae > Diabrotica > Diabrotica virgifera. The sequence continues at coordinate 62,521,873 of NC_065450.1, read as the reverse complement.
CTTAGGGCATATAATTAGAAATCAAGGCAGATACGAGCTACTCCAGTGCATTTTACAAGGTAAAATTGAAGGAAAAAGGGCCCCAGGACGAAGAAGAATATCCTGGCTTGCTAACCTGAGAACATGGTATAGAAATACCTCAACACAACTATTCCGTATAGCAACTAACAAAGTCATCATAGGCCAGAATGATCGCCAACGTTCGGAACGGACAGGCACCCTAAGAAGAAGAACAGAAATTCTGTGTTGTATAGTTGCATAGAAGCTTGATTTTGGCAAAGGATGACCGTTCGCAAATATCTGATTCCAAATGTCATTGACTCCACAGACTATTGTTGTTGGGTCGTTTTGCGTTTATAATTTTGAATTTTACGTCTCGAAATACATATATTTTTTTAATGGTAGAAATCAAGTATAATGACATGTGGGGCGAAGTCAAACGATATTTTACTTTGCCCCATCTATTAACATATCACATTGCCCCAAATGGATTTAAAAGCAAACTTTTTCAGTAAAAACTTTTAACCCTAATCTAACAATCCATATTTTAAAGTATAAAAGATAGTATGATTGCTTTTGTGTGTTGCTTTCAAAAATATGTAAAAAAATTGAATTGAAAATTTTTCGTTTCTTGAATTTGAAAAAAATTTGAAAAAAAAAAGAATGTGTGTGTACTTTGTACGCACATAAGAAGTTATACTTCTATTATATGATTTCTTAAAAATAAATATACTTTAAACAGTTTGTTTTAAATTTTTTGTGCACCAAACTAATTTTGTGCTTACCGCTTTCAAAAAAATAAAAAAAAAAGTATAGGATTGCACTGGATTCGAACTCAAGACCTCTCGATCTCTGGCCGAATTAGTCGAGGCATTGAAGCACAAAAAAAGGCCTTACTGTCGATTTTTGGCGCAGTAAGACGGATTTTAATGCAGTTTGGTGCGTTGGATTCGTGAGAATGTCAGGAAATTTTGTGAACTAATGTAATGAATAAGAAATCTGAAATTGCATTTGTGCATAAGAAAAATGTATTTCAAAAGTGCATTTTGAAATAGGCAATTATTATAAATTTGCAACTCGGTAAATAGTTGGGCAACATCCCGATTCATTATTTTAATTATTTTTAATCATTTTTAAGTGCATATAATAGTCTAAGATGTCAATAACCATTAATAATAAACAAAAAATTTTTCCTTATGGGGAATCGAACCAAGTACTAACATGTCCGTAACTAGATACACATACCGCTAGCCTACGCAGACACTTGCTAGACACGGGCGATATTATGTATAAACAACAACAAATAGGTAAGTAAAAATTGTAAAGAAAATTACTACACACTTAAATGTATTATAAAATTAATATATTCCTAAATTTTAGAAGAAACATTCGTAAATAGGTACATTCATACAAAACATTCGAAAAATCGACACTTCAATCCTTCAATGCCTCGACTAAATGCTATACCAAATACGCTACGAGGACTATGTCTCTATCGGTTCGGACGTACCTAATGACAATTCACGGTAACAAACAGACAAGGTGAATAAATATACAATAAAATGTTTTAATAATACTCATCTTACTCCTGAGGAAGACAAATCCAAAGACACAAAAATTATAATAAATATATTTATTAAAAACACTAATATATTCTTTTCACACCTTTTCTTGCACTGATATATTTATACATAACTAGAAAGATTTTAGCAACTAAACGCCATACTGTCTATGTGCGCATGCGCCCAGTATTATGAAATTTTACTCTCAATCGCGCCTAAAGAAGTATAACTTCAAAAATAATATAGAGGAATTAGCAATTACACTCACCTGCAGATTTTACAAATATTCGCCCAAAAATGTATAACCAGTGATATTTTCAATAACATTGACAGATGATAGTTACAAAATGATCGATAAGCACGTATACTACTTCTAAACATTGATTGGATTGTAAACAGTGATGGATCTGTCTACGAAAGAATTTCAAAATGAGCTATTTCGCTTTACCCCACTATTTCACTTTACCCTTCCCTCCCCTACATAGAGACATATGCCAATACGTTCCTTCTTGTCAAGGGAGACGGTTCTTTATAAGCAGGCGGCTTAAAAGAGAAATATTGGTTCATGTGGTTGTCTTTTTAAAGACAGATCACATGCTATGATTTTTTTGTGACGGATATTCTTGAGTTGGGGTTGATTTCAAGTAATCGAATGAACTATCTTTCAGTAAAGTCGTCCCAGGAACGCAACTCATAAATATTGGCAACATCATTTTAAAGTCTTCTACTTTAAAATGTATCATATGTATCTGAATTGCCGATATAAATGAGTCAAATTAAATAAATTATTAGAAGAATTTTTTTACTAAGCAACAACATTTTTGTTTATGTTAGTAGTATTTTGTATTTTGACAACGGCACCCGATTTGGGCGTCGAAACGTTAATAAAAATCATTTTTTCATAATATTGTGGCTTATTTCCCATTAAATAGTTAAAAAGAGAAATAGTCATAATGAGGTGACCATTTAGTACTTATGACCTTAGTGGAACCATTAACTAATTTAAGATTGACTTCTGACGTGGAGAGCATATTGTATTCCTTTGAAAGGTCACGAGCATGTGAATGTATAAGGTAAATGTAATTCACGTTGAGATCGGCATCGATACATATCGCAAGTATCAGTATCGCAATACAAAGCTCATAGTGTATTTGGCTGTCTCAGTATCGCTGTATCAGCAGCACGACTCTCTATCTTTGTCTACATCACTGGCGTGATACATATACAAATCTCATGATACAGGAATCGCAACTTGTCGCGATACAGGTATCATTAGCGATTTCAACGTGAATTGGGCCCTTTATGAAGTTGAAAACAATGAGTTTTCAGAAGCGAACAACATCGTTGAGAATAGGGTATGTGCAACCCTTGTAATTTATTGATGCCGGACAAAATAGCGTCACTATTAGTGGGTTTTTTTAGAATATGAGAGGCCAGTGTGGGTGTGGTTTCATTAGTAAAAGTTTGAACTTGAGGGACAGCAAACAACGGAGGAGCGCACGCTACATTGACGTTAACCATACTAGGAGGCGACAAGGTAGGCTGGGCTATCATGTCAGAAATATTGTTGGGTACTGCGAAGGCTGGTAAGACAACAGTAACATAAGATGTTGATATGTTGATATTAGCCACATCTCCGCTCTCTCGGGTGTTTATGTTTTTACAATTTCACTAATGGAGATATCTAAGATCAATTCGAGCGTAATAAGCGAAAACTTAGCGTAATCCATCATACAAACACAATAAATGTTGTCAAATATATGTGTTAAAGCAAAACTTACCAGCAATTACCTTTCAAAACTGTTTAAAAAATAACTGTGATTTAGAATTTTTAAAAATAAGGTACCTATTTAAAATTTTAAGAATATTAAATATCTACATGTATATGTATGTATTTTATTTCAATTTATGCATATAATATATCTAAAAGCACCCAAATTATTTAATTTTAAAGTTTGAACTCTTGACAAAACCGCGTCCATAGAAAAAGTACAGTGTACACATGAGAAAATGACATATATCTCACTTGCTATACAATATACTATTGTTTTACATCACGATCGAGCTGATGATCGCGTGGTAACTTAAAGTTTATTGGTGGTTTTTAAACCACGTGACATTCGCCGGAGATACGGTTGGTGCATTTATTCATTTCTTGTTGTAATCAGGTTGCGACAAGTTTTCCATATATGGAAACCGCAAAGAACGCTGAAAGAAAGGCATCTTCGGTATGTTATGCCTGTCATCGATGTAAACCTCGACCGCAATCGCGACCTACACTGAGCTCGTCCATGTATCTTCGGCATGTTCGTACCCTCTTACGTTCTCTTTATCTGGAAGACGATCGTTCCAGTCCAGCTAATTTATTTATTGGTCTGAAGTTTAATTAAAGTTTTTATTGTTTATTGCTACATGGCAAGGATCTAGTTGCAGCTGAAAAATCATTATCCACTGCCTGATCATTATGCTGTTGTGCTTCAATAACATCGCCTCTTCTTAAAAATCTGTGATCATTACTTTCTTTTTTAGATCTAGCCTTCAGATTTCTGAATTGTTTAATATATTCTTAAGCTTCTAAAGCAGAACACCAGATTCTAGAAATAAAATATTACTGGGTTAGTGGGTAAGCAGGTATGAACCTATAATCAAATCGTGATAAGTTGATAACAATGATTATTTCATTCATAGGAGATTCTGGCCAATAGAAAGCTATAGAAATAAAAATTAAAGTGATTATTTCATTCATAGGATATTCTGACCAATAGAAAGCTACAGAAATAAAAATTAAACTGATAATTTTTGATAATATCCCGTCGTCAAGTATATTACGCCAGATGCCCTTCGATGCTACGAAAAATTACATTAATGACAATTAATGTTTTAAAAGTTATAAAAGTGATGACTTCCAACTATCAAATATTTATAACAACTGTGTGTTTAACTGTAGTAATTTGTACTTATATAATTAAATTACAATAAAATTTTGGTTTTGAACAGTTGTATTCATGAAATAATCGCAGAAAATTGCACTCGATCTCTAAAATTATTATCGAATTGTTTCCATCGTGCCACTTGGACATAATTTGTCTCCACTTCGGGTCGTGAAATTAAAACTGTCAAAGTGTCACTCGGGAAATAATCGATAATTTTAGAGTTCTTGTGCAATTAAACTGAAAACAAAGAGTTGCGCGCTCATCAAAAAAGCACGTGCGTCTACATTTACCGAATAGATCCAGGAATAGTCAACTCAAACTAGTAAAAATTTATTTTCTTTTTTCTGGTATCGACTTTCACTAACAAGAGTTAGGAAGAGTCTACTTTAACCAGTAAAAGTTGAATTTAATTTCTCAAATCAACTCTTACTGCTCGTTTTAGTTTGAGTTGACTCGAACTAGGAATAGTCCTAGTAGGTATACTTGATTTTCCATGTATTTAAATTAAGAAACAATTTTAAATTTTCTGTACAATAAGTCCGTAATAACCTATCAAATTATGTACACGTATGTGATTTATTAATTTTCATAAATTTTATTCGGTCAATATTTTCACGCGAAATGTTTCTGACAGATTGACGTAAGTTGAATAGTCTATGATTTGTTGTTGTTTGGTAATTTGCTCCCTCCAAAACAATATTTGTACGTAACGATCAGCGAAGCTTATAAATAAAGGAGACCGAACAGAATAATAGACCTGGATCCCGCGTACCAAAAAAAGTTTATTAATAGCAAGCTGAAAATTTGTTAATAGCTTAGCGGTGTCTAGTAGGACAAACTGTGAAGTACGGGAACACTGGAACTGGGGAAGTTCTAATTTTGGATCAGGCTACAGGTTTAGAACGTCGGACTACGAAAACGTCCCATGTATTTTGTCGGACAGAACTTCCAATCGATTTGTTACCCTTTAATTAAACTCTCATGCAAAAATCAAACTGCCATTTACCACCAATATAATTCCTGTCATTTGACATGTTCTACGTGTCGGACTTATTAAAATGCCCAACATATTTGTCTGACAAACATTTTTTCATATATTATATAAAGTTTGCTATTAGTCTAGTAAAATAAGATTACAGGTTGGAACAAATTTTATATCAAAGTCTAGGTGAATACAAAAGATATTTTTAAAAAAGTATCCAAATCATATGAGGGGATCATTGTTTAAATAATTAAAAAGGGGTCATTTTTGCACACTATTTATTTTTTAATTGCTGAGGTAATTTACATTTTAATGACGGTCTTTAGGATTTTTTTTCTACAAAGCTGAAAGTTAAATAATTACCCTAAGACTTACTATTAATATTAAAAATTAAAAAGACTAAGTTTTCACTCTAATGGCATATAAAACAACATAATGCTATTCTACATCCCACCAGAATGAAAACAATGGGAACCTTCTCTGGTTACACCTCCGAGGCTTCTACAATTTGCAAGCCATACGGATGCTGAGACTAAGGAAGATGAGGGAATTCTACAATTTGCAATTCACGTCACATCTGCTCAGCGCGGTAAAGTTCCAACGAGAATGGTTCCCTTCATACTCCACACAGAGTAAATGTAAATGTAAAATTGAAAATGGTTATTCATTTTTCATTAAAAATTAAATTTGCAAAAAAATATTTTTTGCGTTTTAAGTAAGCAATATAAATTATTTTATTTAATAGGAGAAGTTGCGCTATGTTACCAGTATTAAGCAAAAAAAATTGGTTAAAAAATATTTAATAATTTATGAGGTATTTAATTTGTTTTTCAAGTGTTACTATATTTTCAATTGCAAAAATGCGGTTGTTACCAAAAAAATATAAACCTGTTTAAAATCTTATTACTTTTATTTTTATGTTTGTTTTCGATAAATGTATTGATAAATTCAAATTTCAGTTTAACTTCCCTCTAAAATGACATTTGAAAATGGTTCTAATTTGTTTATAAATTGTTTTTTTAATAACGTCGCGGGGAATAAACATTTTGAAATGCTGTTCCGATAATCGGGTTCCTGGGAATTTCCACTAATTAACAAATCTAATCTAATGACTTTATCGTTACGAGTAAAGAAGATGGTATTTACATAAAGAGTATTGGAGAATCTAAAAATTGTGCTAAAATGGCAATTTCACCAGTGATGAAGAATTTGAGAAGGGTCATCCATATACTGTCCCCTGTCGTACGCCTCTGGTAACGGCAGTAAACGTGTATTTAACATAGTTTCATAGGGTGTATTATAGTACTTACACTTTATACCAAGTATAAAAAGGATACGTCGAATATTTTTAAAATACTGAGCAAAAATATATTTTTTAAATTTTTAAATACAACTTAATAAGGAGCCATATTTTATTTAAGTGACTTTATTTAAATCTTAATATTTTAAGGTCTAGAATTGACAACTCAGAGATTGGACATTCCTAACGAATCCCCCTCTTTAAGCAAAACTATATATTTTAATATACGGAAAAAAAAGAAGAAGAAGAAACGACAAAAAAAATTTGTTAATTAGTGAAAAATTCATAGGAACCCGATTATCGGCACAACATTTTAAAATGTTTATTCCCCGCGACGTTATTAAAAAAACATATTATAAACAAATTAGAACAATTTTCAAATATCATTTTAGAGGGGAGTTAAATTGAAATTTGAATTTATCAATAGATTTATCGAAAACATACCTAAACTAAAAGTAATGAGATTTAAACAGGTTTGTATTCTTTTGGTAACAACCGCGTTTTTGCAATTGAAAATATAGTAACATTTGATAAACAAATTAAATGTCTCATAAATTATTAAATATTTTTTAACCAATTTTTTTTGCTTAATACTGGTAAAAAAGCGCAACTTCTATTAAATAAAATAATTTATAGTGCTTATTTAAAACGCAAAAAATATTTTTTTGCAAATTTGATTTTTAAATTTAATATAAAATTATTTAAATAAATAGGGGGTCAAATTTAATTTAGTAAGTCTTAGGCAAAATATTTATCCTTCAGCTGTGTAAAAAAAAATCCTAAAAACCTTCATTAAAATGTAAATTACCTCAGCAGATATAAAAGTAAATATTGTGCAAAAATGGCCCCTTTTTAAATATTTAAACAATGATCCCCTCATATGATTTGGATACTCTTTTGAAAATATCTTTTTTATTCACCTAAACTTTAATATAAAATATATTCCAACCTGTACGGAATTACATTTTGAGTTTTTTTATTTTATTAGGCTATATTGAATAAATTTAAAAACAACCTGCCAGTTTTCACAATCATAAACTTGTCAGCATAACAGATTCCACAATTAAAATAACGTTAAATAATTAAAACTTCCCCTGTTTCAGTGTTCCCATACATCAAAGTTTATCCGATTCGACGTCGTTAAGCTATGTACAAATTTTCAGCTTACTATTAATAATCATTTATTTCGTACGCGGGTTCCAGGACTACTAGGTCACTTCTAATCATAGATTAATCACTAAACGGGTAATGGGTAGGCCGCTATAGAAATTTTAAATGAGGCGTATTTTGTATTTTTTATCAAAGGAAAAATAAATATCATTAAGGAAATAATATGCAGGGATGTTATTAATCACATTCCTCATTAGGTAAAAAATATTCAATTATAAGAGAAAATGGCTGCAGCCATTCGTGCGAAGAATATTTTTTAATATACCATTTTGCCAAAAAAAAGTACAACTAATAAATAATATATATTTATAGAAGAAGACTATTCTGAAGTTAATCCTGAGGATATCAGGCGGATTAGTAAAAACTGGCAACAATTAGCACAAAACCGTGAATTAAGGAAACAATTGGGGGAGACCTATATCCAGGAGTGGACGTAAATTGCTTGGATGATGATGAATCCTGGGGAGTAAGACCATCGTGATCAGGAGATGCATGGGATATTTAACACGCCATACAAGATAGAAATCATTCAAATTTTGTAAGGCTTAGATAGAAATCATCCAAATTAAAATTGTAAGTAGCTCACTAAGAATTTTTGATAAAGTCTTCTACTCATATAATCGCTATTACTCAATTGAATCCTACTTACCACATAATAGTTTCCCGTCGGGATTGTATCAGGTAGCTTATTTTGAACTTGGACATAGAAGGCACCTGTAACAAAAATATTAATATTAAATATATAAAAACTATAAATATTACTCTCATTAAGATATTATGAATTTACTTTTTCAATTATATTCCATAATACCATATACCGAGTGGTGAATTGGAAAACGGGGCATAGGAAATTCAATGTAAAATTCTAAGCTGTTAAATTCCTGCTTCCCTAATTATTTTACATCAAAAGACATTAGAAACTATTTGTAGAGGATTGAAATCTGTATTGAAAACAACTATTAAAATTGTTCTACGAATTAAACATATTCAAAAATTTTGTAAAAACGTAATACATTTTTCAGTTTTTCAGCCCAAAATTAGGCCACACACAGTGCAATAATGTGTCACAATGAAATTATTTTCACATTTTTGAACTGTCAATATTTTTATTTTATCATTTATTGTTTAAAAATAATACAGTTGATAAGATACCCTCAGTTGCGGAGATAGTATTAATAATAAAGATTTTTTATTCAGTCAATGGTGTGAGCACTGTCAGTTGAATAGTAACGTGTGGCCTAACTTTTACACACATACCTACTGTGGCAAATGTATTATAATTTTCAAAATTTTGGAATGTTTTTAAATCGTAGAACAATTTTAACTTTTGATTTTAATAAAGATTTCAATTCTCTACAAATATTCTCTCATGAGTTTTGATGTAAAATAATTAGGGAAGCAGGAATTCAACAGTTTAGAATTTTACATTGAGTTTCCTATGGCCCGTTTTACGATTCACCACCCGGTATAATAATATACCGTGAAAACAAGTTCAAAAAGCAAATAGACTGACAGGGTCCGTAATAACCTATATTACGAAACCAACATATTAACACTGAGATGAAGTCAAGCAAATATAAAACCAGTATACGGCCAACAATGATACATGTATCAGAAACAAGACCCGATACAGCCACTACACAAAGACTATTAGAAACGGCACAACTGAGAGTACTGAGAAGAATTACAGAAAATACGCTGAGAGATCGAAAGGGGGGTGAAGATATTAGAAGAAAATGTAGCGTACAGTGTGTTTATGCCCTATTCTAGTTTATTTAATTTAACGCCTTTTTCTTATGACGTGGCAACGTGGTATTTTTATATCGATATATCCACATGTCATCATACGATAGAGGCAGTCGCCAAGCACATTCGCACAAGAAAAGGTTCGTAAAAGCGTTCGTCTTCAAACACCACGGCCGAGTCATATGGTGAAACAATTCCTCTTAGCGTGCATATCTCTTCAAAGTTGGTCGTGTCGTGTTTTATCAAAACTTTAGACAGTTCAAAGTGTAACCTACTTATCTTATATTTTACTGTTTAATTTAGTATTTTTAGAGCTAATAAAGTCAATATCTTTCACACGTTGTAATTACTTAACCAGCATCTTACCAAAGCTTTATCGCATCAAATTCAGTCAAATTCACAGTGTATAAACGAATGGACACTAAATAGAAAAAAGAATGACCCCTGTGGTCAAAATAGCAAGAGATGAATCACCAATCGGTAGAAGAGGTATCGGCCGACCGCCTAAAAGATGGAGTGACAACCTTCCATAGAGGTATCAATCCGACAACGAACAAGCAAAATAGCTTATCAAGAGGAAGAACAAGAATATCATACAGAAGAAAACAAAACACGGAGGTATTGCGAGAAATGGGCAAATAATACGAAATATTCAACACAATAAAAATAAGAAAGTGACAATATCTGGGGCACGAAATGAGGGAAATGTGTTGTAAAAGTTGGTCTGTTCCCATTGCACTGGCAAGTACCTAGTCTTTCGACCAGGGAAGCATGTTGCCCTTTAAGCATGTACTGAATTTAATCCTTTAACATCGACTGGTATTCACCATATTTTCTTTAAATCTATCATGTAAACCATATATTATGATGTTACCACTTTAATTAGTGTGCTAGTTTCAACTACTTAGCAGAAATCACTGAAGATGTTCTGAATTAGAACGAAAACGTTTTGCACGAATTTTTATGAAGTTTTTTAATAAACCATTTTATACCAGTATACAACTTGAAGTTTTTACTTCTGTATAAGTTTTTTTAAACTATGATATGCAGCCAACTATTGGAATTTTTCCATTGATTTTATATTAATAAAAAAAAATAAATATTTAAAAATTTCGAAAGACATCGATTTTTTTCTGCTTTCTTTGCTTATAACTTTAAAACGATTCGTTTTGGAACAAAGTCGTTGAAAAATAAAATAAAGATAAGATTGAATTTTTTATGATATACGACTGGTCCAAAATGTTTTAAGGTATTACCTTTACTGCAATATAGCAATAAATACAAAATAAGGAGGCAAAATACGCCTGTTGTTATTCAATGTTTCTTTGCCACTTTGGTGGCATTTAGAAGCTTAATAATGCGCTTAGAAAATTCTTATAACTTACTTAAATGGTCTACCAAATTTCATTAAAATCGACCTAATAGATTTTGCATAATAAATTTGCGATCTAAATGTTTTTAAAGAAGTTCAAATTTTTTAAAATCTTTCTGAACAAAAAGTAGACCATTTAGAAGTTGGCTAATTTTTTTACATATAAAGATTATTCTTATATATAAAAATATTTTTTTACATCTAATACACTTTACAGAATTAAAATCTGATTATTTAAGGGGCCTCAGCAATTATATATTAAAATTATATAAAATTATAACAGTTTTTTGGCTTATAAACATATAGCTTTATTTAATAATAAAAAAATTTATTTTTAGCAATGCAAATAATTAAAACCGGTATAATTTGACTTACACTTTCAAATGCTGTCAGCAGAATTGCTATTTTATTTTTTAATAAAAAGTTATTCGCGTTAATAGAGATAGTTCAAGAATTGCAATTTTTCGATTTTTTGAAAGTTCCATCGCGTTCGCGTTTTTCTCGAAAGCTATGCGTCCTACGAAAAAACTTGTAAGAACATCTTTTGCTTAGAATTACCCAAGAAATACAAAAAAAAATGTTTTCTTTTGCGAAAAATCGATGTTATGTAATTCCTTTGATTCTTTGTTTATAACAATCTTATCGACATCCGGATAAACTGTTACCCAAAACAATCGTGTTCTACCGGTCAAAATACATAAAAAAACTTGGGTAAGTCCATCTAAATAAAGGAGTCCGTAGCACCCCCTCCTGGCCACAGCACTAATTTGTTTACAAGCCAAAAAATTGTTTATAATTTTAAAGCATTGTTAAGGACAGACTTGTTTTGCCCCCTTATTTTATATTTATTGCTATTTTGCAGCAAGGGTGATAAATTAAGACATTTTTAACCAATCGCAGCTGATAGAAAATTTAATGATTTTTGTTTTATTCCTATACGACTTTGTTTCAAAACGAATCGTTTTAAAGTTATAAGCAAAAAAATAGAAAAAAACGAAATTTTTTGAAATTTTTAAATATCTTATTTTTTTTTATTAATGTTCGGGCATATTTGAGGAGGAGGATAAGTCAATTTAGAAATACGTAGAGGGGTACGACAGGGTTGTATATTGTCACCGCTCTTGTTTAATATCTACAGCGAACAAATATGCCAAGAAGCTCTCTTATATGCAAACGAAGGGATAATAGTCAATGGAGAAGTTATCAATAACATTCGATATGCTGACGATACTGTGATAATGGCAAGAACAGCGCAAGATCTACAACATCTAGTTGAAAGTATGAATGAGATATGTAATAACTACGGCATAAGGATGAACGTCAAAAAAACCAAATATATGACCTTCAGTAAGAATCCAATAAATGACACTAGTATCACAATAAACGGTACCCAACTTGAAAAAGTAAACGAATACAAATACTTGGGAACCCTTATCAATGAAACAGGTGACCAAAATCACGAGATAAAAAGACGTATTGAAATTGCCAGGTCTACTTTTATAAAAATGAAAAAATTATTTTGTAATCGTGATATTAGTATTCATCTACGAACTAGAATGTTAAAATGGTATGTATTCAGTACTTTGCTCTACGGTGTTGAGTCATGGATTCTTAAACAGAGGAATATTAAAAATCTTGAAAGCTTTGAGATGTGGTGCTACCGCCGTTACTAAAAATACGCAAGAATACGCCGTTACTAAGAATATACTAAGAATAAGTTGGGTGGATAAAATTACAAATGAAGAAGTAATACGCAGAATAAATAACGAGCCAGAAGTTCTACTGAATATAAAAAAGAGAAAACTTGAATACTTAGGCCACCTGATGAGGGGACAAAAGTACACATTCCTACAAAATATAATGCAAGGAAAAATCCAAGGACGAAGAAATCCAGGCCGTAGAAGAATGTCCTGGATGAGAAATTTGAGAGAGTGGTTTGGCTGTACCACTAACGAATTGTTCAAAGCAGCAGTAAATAAAATTAGAATCGCCCTAATGATATCCAATCTCCGATAGGAGAGGCACTCAAAGAAGAAGATAAGTCAATTATTATTAACGAAGTTATCACCTAACTATATCCGCAATAATCCGAATGCCACCTCTCACATCCACCTTAAAAGAGATCCTTCCTGGTCTACTATTAATATTAATGTTAATAAATAAAATATAAATATTTTGACGTTTCACAATTTGATAATTCACTTTTAACTGCAGTGCCTTAAAATTTTTAAAGCACTAGTGCTTTAAAGTAGCATTTTTACCGCTCTTATGGAGTGCTAAAAATTGCATTTTTAACACGGTTGTAGAAAAAAAATGGTTGCAATAAAAAATCAAACAAAATACTTATAGCACATATAATTATTAAAATATAAATAGTTAATACCTAAAACTAATATCTCAATAAAATTAATAAAAATGTAAATCCTCCTCTTGTTGTTGAACTAATTTCGTCATTACATCCGACAAATTGTTTCGTGCAGAGTTTTCCAGTAGAAATTTGTTTGAAAAATGGAGAAATATAAGTAGCACCACTTTTAACCAGAAAACGCAGGTGTTGATGAATTATATAAGGAAAATAGGATTTCTGCTTGTACATCTTTTAACAGCTTTAATAATTCTAAAAAATTAGATCCATCAATTTGCGTGCACCTTACGGTTGAAAAGAGTGGTAAAGGTGCTCGAGTTTACATTTTTCATCGCTCCTCTGTTTTGCATTTAATTGATGGTCTTTAGAACGCTGGGCGCTGGGTGCTAATTATTTTTGTTGGGAGTAAACCACAAATGGGACATAAACTAAAATTGTCTTTTGTCACGTTATGTTGCAATTTTAATGGCGATAATAAAGACTTCAATTACAAATTTACACTAGGAAAAATTGTGCTGGTCGTTTCTTGGTTTCAATATATTTGTTGATTAAGTAAATAATTGCACTTTTATAAAAAAAAACAACTATTTATAGGACACAATAGAAAAAAGTATTATAAAAACAATTATTTTTCAAATCAAAATGTCAATTTTACAAGCAAACCCGAACCCGAGCCTCCTGGGTGAAAGCCATGTATCATACCCAAGTAGCACCGAACGGGTTTATTAAGTCTTTTAAGGATGCTTTAAAACTGTAGAATAAAACTAAAATTAAAACCATTTGGTTTTTAAGCAAACCTTAAGGTTGCAATAAAACCGCTCTTAGCATAAAAGGGTCAACTCTAAAAGAGGTCAATAAAGCTAAAAATAAGAACCTTCTTAAAACTTTGTTTTCTTAAGCAACTGGTTTTAAAGCTGCTGTGAAGTTGCTTTTGAAACCATGTTAAAAGACACTTTAAGTGCAGGCAGTGTTATAGCAAACTTAAAAAGGTTTCTTAAATGGGGTATTTTAAAGACAATTTACCATATTAAATGATTCTTTTAACCCATATACTCCATATACGCCAACAAATTTTTACATGTGTTATGATAGGTAGATACGTATTTGTAACCATAAAATAATAAAAAGTACTTTGTTATTTCGGGCTGTCAGGGTAGAAAAACACTTGCGCACTCAACTTTATTGATAATGTTAACAAAAATAGGCCTAAATAACTCACGCGTCCTAAAATTTCTGACTTTTGGCGATTAAAAAATAAAAATAAAAAACTTACATCCAAAAAATATTAATTTGAAGGAAAAATAATTTTATCTACAATTTTAATATTTTAATGTTATAATAAATCGAATTTATGTCTTTAAGACGCTTATTTATAATTTTTATGTAAGCCATATATTATAATCTAGCATGGCTTTCAGCATCGACAGAAGGCAATATGGCCGAAATCCTAATAAAACTCTTTGGTCTATTGACAGATAATTGTTAAGATCAAATGGTTTTATTTTATACCTTTTCAAGAGCATATTATATCCTACATAAAAGGAAGGTTGCCTTGGAATTAAAACCGTTTAGATTTAATGCTGCTGTCAATAATGCCACTCAGTTTTAATGTGAATCTAACCTAAAATCGAGGCGTCGTAGTGCTGTATGTGTTGTATTTTTCTTTTAAAATGACCGTTTATATTTTAAGTACTTGCGACTTGTTTCTTCCATACGAACTGTACTTCCACTTTTTACAACACACTACAAAACTGTTTCGCTCGAAAACAAATGGCCGACCATTTTGGACATGAAAGAAAAGGGATGAGTGTTTAGTTTTATTGTTTCTAACAAGAAGCATAGTCTTTACGATAACCAAATTGATTCAGTTAAGAACCTTTGGTTTTAATATAGCCTACTAATTGCTTTTAAGAAAGCAACTTTAAAGAAAACTAAAAAAAAATAGTTTAAGGCATATATTTTACTGACATAATAGTCTTGAGATCAAGTAGTTCTAATAATAGGTTTTATTAGTCATATCAGGAGAATTTTTAAAATTACAATAAAAATAAAAGGTAACAAACTAGTATCTAATAAAACCAAACAGTCCGGAAGTTCTTCATAAAACTGATTAGTTTCAAAGTGAACTGAGAGTAAACCATTTTAAAACTACAATAAGACAAATAATTATCTATTAAGATTAATTAGTCTTATTTGCTACTCTTATTAGATACTTTAAAACTAGTGACAAATGATTAACAGTTTTAAAGTTCTGGCAGTATATCTACAAGGTAACTTTAAAACCAGTATCTTCTTATTTATCACAATAAAACCTTTATAAACCTTAAATAAAACTAAAATGAAAATGTTTTCAATATGCTACTTGGGTAGTCATTAGACCATATTGAATGTAAGGTATGGAGATACATACTTGGCACATAAGTTCTCGTGAAACAGTATTAAAATAATTTTGATTTTTTTGGAATGATAAAACTCATTGCATCCACGTTGACGATAATGAAATATTCTAGATTCTGAAAATTTCAGATCTTGAGCTTCTTCTTCTTCTTCTTCAGCCTTCAGTAATCCAACTTTAGACATAGGCCTCCCCCAATTCAATCCAGTGTTGTCTATTTTGCGCCACCTGTTTCCAGTTGTGTCCTCCAAACTTCTTTATGTCATTGGCCCATCTCATTTGTGGCCTTCCTCTACTTCTTCTTCCTAACCACGGTCTCCATTGTTGTATTTCGTGATTCCATCTTTTATCCTTCAGTCGGGCATTGTGTCCTTCGTTGCTCCATTTTAATTTGGCAGCATGTTCTCCTGCTTCTCTTACTTTGGTTTTGCTTCTAATCCATGTATTTATTTTTTTTGTCTATAAGCCTCACACCGAGCATTGATCTTTCCATCGCTCTCTGTCATCATCATTCTCTTTGCCTTATCCCTATGCGGGGTCGGCTTCCCTAATTGCATTTCTCCACACAATTCTGTCTTGGGTCATATCAATGTTAATCCCCTTTACCAACATGTCCTGCCTTATCGCCTCCCCCCAGGTCTTCTTTGGTCTTCCTCTCCTAGTCCTTCCAGGAATCTGCACTTCAGCTATTCTTCGTATTGGGTGATTAACGTCTCGACGTTGAACATGACCGAACCATCTTAACCTATACTCTCTCATTTTGGCATCAATTGGTGCCACACCTAGACTTCCCCTAATATACTCATTTCTAATTTTATCCTTCTTTGTCACTCCACTCATCCATCTAAGCATTCTCATTTCCGCCACATGCATTCGTTGTTCCTCTTTCTTTTTCACTGCCCAACATTCAGTTCCGTACATCATAGCCGGTCTTATGGCTGTTTTATAGAATTTTCCCTTCAGCTTCATTGGAATTTTTCTGTCACACAACACACCACTCGCTTCTTTCCACTTCATCCATCCAGCCCTAATTCTACTGCATGCATCTCCATCTATTTCTCCATTACTCTGTAATACCGATCCTAGGTACTTAAAACTATTGCTTTTCACAATCATTTCACCATCCAAAGATACCATTTTATTTGTAGTAGCTCCATCTTTAAATGAACATTCCAAATACTCTGTTTTTGTCCTACTAAGTTTTAAACCTTTTTCCTCCAGAGCTTGTCTCCACTGTTCCAGTTTTTGTTCTAAGTCTCTTTCACTATTTCCTACTAACACGACATCATCAGCATACATTAAGCACCATGGAATGTTACCCTGTAGTTTCGCTGTTATCTGGTCCAAAACTAATGAGAATAAATACGGACTAAGCACAGAGCCTTGGTGCAATCCTACTTTCACATGAAATTTATCAGTCTCTCCCACACCTGTCCTAACACTAGTCGTTACTCCCTCATACATATCCCTCACAATCTTTACATATTCACCAGGGACTCCTTTCTTATTGAGTGCCCACCACAGAATCTCTCGAGGAACTCTATCATATGCTTTCTCAAGATCAATGAATACCATATGAGCGTTTGTTTCTTTACTCCTGTATTTTTCCATCAACTGCCTTATAATGAAAATTGCATCTGTTGTTGATCTACCCTGCATAAAGCCAAATTGATTCTCGGATATTTCGGTCTCTTCACGTATCCGTCTGTCAATTACTCTTTCCCATATTTTCATGGTGTGGCTAAGCAGTTTTATATGGATCCATCGCTCTCTGTGCCTTTACTATTTTATCCATATTGGCCTTGGTGAGTGTCCACGTCTGTGAACCATACGTAAGTATAGGGAGGATACACTGATCGTAAACTCTGGTTCTCAAATATTGTTCTATTTTAGTGTTTTTCAAGATCCCACTCAGTTTTCCAAATCCTGCCCACGCTAACCTTAATCTTCTAGTAATTTCGGCAGTTTGATGTTCTTTGTTAACTTTCATTATCTGTCCCAGGTAGACGTATTCGCTTACTGTTTCTAAATATATGTCATTCAACGTTATTTTTGTAATGTTCGGTGTATTCGTCATTACTTTTGTTTTTTCCAAGTTAATCTTAAGACCTACTTTTTCCGAAGCTTGAAATAGTTGCGTCATCATGGTCTGTAATTCTCCGAAACTTGTAGCGAATATTACAATGTCGTCAGCATATCTCAAATGACTCAGTTTTCTTCCATTAACATTTATTTCTTTATCTACCCAGTTAATGTCTTTGAACACATCTTCAAGTCCCAGTTTGAACACCTTTGGTGAAATAACGTCCCTGGCGAACTCCTCTGTTGATTGGTATAGCTTTGGTTTTCTCATCTATTTGTATTTTCATTGTAGCTTTCTTATAAATATTATGTATGAGCATTTTGTATCTAGAATCTATCCTGCAGTTGTTCATAGCTCTCTCTATTGCCCAAAGTTCTATGGAGTAGAATGCCTTTTCGTAATCAACGAAGCCAATGTATAAGTTCAAGTGATATTCATTGGCTTTCTCTATTAGCGTTCTGACTGTAAAAAGATGATCCGCTGTACTGTAACCCTTTCGGAATCCTGCCTGCTCTACCGGTTGATAGCTATCAAGCTTCGACGATAACCTATTAGAATCAACGCTATTAGTTATTACTCTCACAAACAGTTTGTACATTTGGGACAACAGGAAAATTGGCCTACAATTCTTCAGATCTCCCTTGTCTCCTTTTTTGAAGAGAATTATTGTCAAACTTTCTTTCCAATCATCTGGGACTTCCCCTTTGTGAAGGCATTCGTTGAAAAGATTTTTCAATTCTTCGAGAATAATTTCACTCCCCTCCTTTAACATTTCGGCAAGTATTCCATCTGGGCCCGGAGCCTTATTTTTCTTTAGTTGTGCCATAGCTTGTTTTATTTCGAAGGATTCTATATTAGGAAGTACTTCTGAGTTGACATTTATTATCCTTGTCTTAAGATTTTCTTTGCAGTGTTATCTGGGTCTTTGTTTGAGGAATATAAATCACGGTAAAATGTTTGTGTAACTTTTAGGATTTTGTTCTTTTCTCTTGTTTCTTTTCCATCTTTATCTTTTAATGAGATTATTAGAGGCTTTCCTCTAGCTAGTATATTTAAAATCAATTACAAGATTTTTCCCGGAGAAAGAATAATAAGTAAAGTATATAAAACATTTTTAAAATGGCTTCCGAACTATAAAAACTAATAAGTCATTTTCCAAAAATTCGGTATATTTTCCTGGTCTCTATCCTGATGATAAGATTTTTATTTGAATAATAAATTGAGGTGTGCCATTTTATTTTTATACTTTCCCGTTACACAGCAAATACCATATCTGTGACAAAAAGTTTATCTAATGCCATCCCCTCTTTGTGAACACACACACACAGCAAATACCCGATAGCTTTTTTCAAAATATAAAGAGCGCCTCGACACATTTATTTTCTATTTAGTTTTTGCTCGGCTGAAATAGTATTCGAATAGATATTTCAGTGAAATCGATAGATACGGTGCCAACCGTCCAAGGAAACAAAAAGATATCCTCTACGACTCGAGCTATTTTTATGCGGCTGTATGTTCTAAAAAAAATGTTTCTTCTGAGATTGCGGAATACTTCTTATTGTACGTAGAGCGCGAGATGTGAATGTCCTAACTGAGGACGTGAGAGTGTCTTTTACGGGAAAGAGGCGCTTTACAGGAATCTTAAGCCAAGATAGAATTAACGATCTTTTTGTGACTTTCTAGTTTATAAGTTCAAAAGCAATAAAATGTTTATGACAGCTTATTAAAAACTTTTAGTAAAAATAGAATAACAAAAAATACAGGTGTGTGGTTTCAAATATATTTTATAACATAACTACAAAATAAAACTTAAAAATGCTACAAGAAAATATCTCTTGAACTATATAAACTAGTATATAAATTATTTTTCAAAAACTCGGTATATTTTCCTGCTTTATTTCTTGATGATAAGATTTTCATTTGAATAATAAACTGAGGTGTGCCATTTTTATTTTTATACTTTCCCGTTACACAGCAAATACCCGATAGCTTATTTCAAAATATAAAGAGCGCCTCGACACATTTATTTTCTATTTTTTGCTCGGCTGAAATAATATTCGAATAGATATCCCAGTAAACCCGATAGATACGGTGCAGCGATCTGCCAAACCGACCACGAAGACAAAAAGATATCCTCAACGACTAGAGCCATTTTTATGCGGCTGTATTTTCAATTTTATTAGAATTCCCTTTGTTCAGCCATTTTTATTTAGTCCATTTGTCTTGACCGCAAGAGCGGCAGATGTTTTTAATATTATGTTGTAAAGGAAGTACGATCCTGGAACAAAACATATGGTTATTTGAGTAAGGCTCAGGAAAAGAACCTATTAGAAAAATATTGCGGTATCCAATACAGCTTGAACTACATAAAAACGGTTTCGATGGGAAAACTATATGGACCACAATGTTTGTTTTTAAAATAAGTCACGTTCGAAATATCCGACCCAAAAATTCAACACATTTCGGTATTTTAGGACAAGGGTTTTAGTGTTTTTGATATAATGATACAGTGGTGTTTATGTTTTATTTTTTTTAAAATTTATTAAACACCAATAAGATGCTTAAGGATATTATAATCTGATCAAATAATGTGATCAATGAGCAACTTAGTTCTAACCTAAATTACTACTAGAAATTCAAGACTAAGGACAAACTCAATGGTACCCCTAAGGTTCTGTTAATACAGGGTGTCCCGAAAAGATTGGTCATAAATTATTCCACACGTTCTTGGGTCAAAAATAATTCGATTGAACCTAACTTACCCTAGTACAAATGTGCTTATAAAAAAAGTTACAGCCCTTTGAATTTACAAAATGAAAATCTATTTTTTTCAATATATCGAAAACTATTAGAGATTTTTTGCTGAAAATAGACATGTACCATTATTATGGCAGGAACATCTTAAAACAAAATTATAGTGAAATTTGTCTACCCCATAAAAATTTTATGGGGATTTTGTTCCCTTAAACCCCCCAAACTTTGGTGTACGTTCCAATTAATTCATTATGGTGGTACTATTAGTTAAACCCAATATTTTTAAAACTTTTTTGCCTCTTAGTATTTTGTCGATAAGCCAGTTTTTATCGAGATGCGGCTTCTTTTTTAATATGTTTACATAAAAATTTTAAGGGGGTTTTGCTCCTTTAAACCCCCCAAATGTTTGTGTACGTTCTAAATAGACTATTATTGTGGTACCATTAGTTAAATACAGTATTTTTAAAACTTTTTTGTCTCTTAGTCTTTTTTTGATAAGTCACCTTTTATCGAGATATGGCTTCTTTTTCAAAATATGCCTAAAAATGTAAATTATAAATAAATTTTCAGATTATTAACAGGTCGCTACAATCGTACTTAACCATATACAAATATGTGTTGGATTCGACAAATATTCAAAATATCTCGATAAACGCTGGCTTACCGAAAAACTACCAAGAGGCAAAAAAGTTTTAAAAATATTGTGTTTAACTAATGGTGCCACAATAATAATTTAATTGGACCGTACACAAAAGTTTGAGGGGGGGAGGGGGTTTAAGGGAACAAAACCCCCATAAAATTTTTATGCGGTGCACAAATTTCACTATAATTTTGTTTTAAGATGTTTCTGCCATAATAATGGTACATGTCCATTTTCAGCAAAAAATCTCTAATAGTTTTCGATATATTGAAAAAAATCGATTTTCATTTTGTAACTTCAAAGGGCTGTAACTTTTTTTGTGTGCACTATTGTATATAGGTAAGTGAGTTTCAATCAACCTATTTTTGACCCCAGAATCTGTGGTAGAATTTATGACCAATCTTTTCGGGACACCCTGTATATTGCACAAATGTTAACTTGTACCATCACTTGCACCGTGCACTATTTTTCACTTAACTAACTCGAAGGGTTTCTTCCCCTTGAGTCTTCTAGCTAGATGTGTGTTGTCGAGGAGCTGGATGGCCTCAACATTGACGTGTTGAAGAAGTCGTTGTTCGTGACTCTTGGCAAATTTTTCTATGGTCTTGTTAACAGTATCCATGTCTAGGTCCCTATGGAGGTCACTGTTCCTATAGTACCATGGGGCGTTGACAATGTTCCTTAGTACTTTGTTTTGGAATCGTTGAATGATGTTTAAATTAGTATTACTAGCGCAGCACCATAGCTAGATGCCATATGTCCATATAGGTTTTATAATCTGTTTATACAAAAGTATTTTATTTTAGATTGAGGGAGTGGATTGTCTTCTTAATAGCCAATACATTTTTTTATACTTCATGTAAAGCTGTTCCCGTTTCTTTTTAACATGGACCCTCCAGCGTAGCCTAGCGTCTAGTGTAATACACAAATATGTTGCGGTATCGGCGTATGGTATCTGAGTATTATTTACTTTAACAGGAATGTATTGTTTTTTCTTGTTTGTAAAGTTTATGCACTGATATCGAAGAGAAAAGACAACTCAGAAGGATCTGGCAATGCTCTAGAGCTCCATCTGATAAAACAAAACTAAATAATGGTACACAACAGCTTGAAAGAGAAATTAGAAAAAATAAAAACGAATCAATTAGTAACTATCTAAGAGAATTGACAAATGATAGCACAACTGATTTTCCCTCTGGAGAGCCACCAAGAAATTAAAACGATCGATAATGTAAAATCCTCTAATAAGAAATACAGAAGGAAGCTGGGCAAAAAGCAAATTAGAGAAGGCTAATAAATTTGCTGAATATCTCGAGGAAAACATTCCAGCCAAATGAAGGTGATAACACACTACAATGAGAAAATGTCACACAGGAAGAAGGTGAAATTAAACTAGTCACTCCAAAGGAAGTGGCCGACGAAATTAAATCAAACATCAATCCCAGGAAAGCACCTTGGTGTGACTTAATTACTGGGGAAATCTTAAAACAACTTCCGAGAAAAGCGATAGTAAAACTGACATATCTTATAAATGCCTCATTCAGATTAAGATATATTTCCAAGATATGGAAAGTGACTGAGGTCATAATGATCCTTAAACCTGGAAAACAGAAAAATACACTATCATCGTACAGGCTGATTTCATTACTACCCGTAATTTCAAAGCTGTACGAGAAGGTTTTGCTGAAAAGGTTGAAACCTCTTATAGATGCTAAGGCTCTAATTACATCACACCAGTTTGGGTTTCGACAAAGTCATTCAACTATCGACCAAGTCCATAGAATAATGGATATAATAGAAAGGTCGCTGGAAGGAAAGAAATTTTGCTCCGCTGTTTTCCTCGACGTGGCGCAAGCTTTTGATAAGGTATGGCACGAAGGACTTAAATACAAATTAAGCAGGATTTTGCCAAGATAATACACATAATTATTGGAATCTCATGTATCAGAGAGAGTTTTTAGGGTTAAGCGAGAATAAGCCTACTCGGAACTAAAGGAAATCAATGCAGGTGTACCACAAGGTAGTGTGATAGGACCGGTCCTAAACCTATTATACACTAGTGACATCCCTGAAGCAGATCATAACACAACAGCTACCTTTGCTGACGACACTGCCGTTTTAGCTGTAGGTGAAGACCATGAAGAAGCAGCAAGAAAACTACAAATCTCTGTTAACAGACTTAACAAGGGGACTAAACGCTGGCGAATTAAACTAAAAGAAATGAAGCCAGTACAGTGGTGTTTGTTGTACAGTATGCTGCAAAATAAACAGTACTGAAATGAATATTTAGTACACATGATATAGCCTTGCAAACATTATTCATGACGTTCCCGATAAAACAGATGTGAAAGATGTCCTCTGACACGAAGATATTTTTAATTCTAGTCCGAAATTTCGGAATGTCAGACGGTGGATCGGTCTGCCTCCTTCAGCATTTCCTATAAGTACGCATCAAGTCGCGTTAGGTCTGGTGAGTGGAGGCTCAGTGAATGTTGATGTATATAGATAAAATTTAATATTATTGACAGAAATATTAAAGTGTACAAGTTTGCAACAATTTATCTCTGACTTGCACTACATTAGACCTAGCACACTAAACCAATACTTTATCTTATTCTCATTTGTTACAATTCTTTTGTTTCCTGAAAAATAATTTTCTCGCAAATCACGATAAAATCCAGGAAATCTTGCCAACTAATATTTAATGTTTTTGGGGCAATTCTGCAATATTGAAATCCTAAGAATTTTCAATTTCTCATCCCAAAGTTTTATATAATAAAAGTAAAATCTAAAATATCAGACCTGATTTACCATATGACACCAGCACCGTTATCTTTATTTCAATAAATCTCTTTATTGAGTTGTCTTATTGACGGCCCATGAAAGTTTATTTAATAATATGTAGAAATACATCACTTTACAGTTACAGAATAGGTAAATTTCAAATAAAGTTCACATCCTCACAAAGTGTAGACTAATAGGATTAATCGTACACTCGTGTGTTATGTTTTTTTAGTATTAAACTAATGTAAACAATGTTAACAAGATACTTGTTAGCAAAGTACTAAACTCTAAGAAGGTACCACACACATTTTTTTATTAAAATGTTTAATCTTAAAAAAGGACGCGTTTCGGCCCAACATGAGCCATCATCAGCAAATACAGGAACACAGCAACAAAGTACTGACCCAACAGGAATAAGGAAGAATCGATTGGTTCAAAAACAAATTGTACTACACAAACATTCTTTAATTAAATTTCAAACGATTAACATCGTGTTCTATGTAAAATTATGAGTGTCGAAGAATATCCTCAGCTTGTTCATCTTCATGGTGAGAAACCATCATGGGGAGGAACAGATGGTTCCTCCCCATGAAGATAAACAAGCTGTTCTTGTAGCAATTCTTGATATATACCGTATTAACAATCTTTCTCTCAAAAATTTCATTACATAAATTAGTCAAGATTTAGGCGGTCTTTACGAACACTATTAGAACGACTATTAGACCAGGGCGCATCTGTAAAAATATTAGTACATTTGGATGTTGAGAGGTGACTCATATTTTTTTGCAGAAATTGCTTGAAAATAACTCATATAATAATATTTGAGTTATCCTCCCACTCAAAAAGGTCCGGAACATTGTTTAAATAATAAAATGTCAAAAAATGAAGGAAAAATTCGATGTTTTTCTTGGTTTTTTGATTATAACTTTAAATGTATTCATTTTCAAGAAAAGTTGCACGGACATAATAGTTGCGTAAATAAATTTTCTACAATATACATAGGATTAACTGAAAATTTTAAAAATTGTCACCCTTGTTGCAAAATAGCAACAATTTCGAAAAAACCATAAAAAAACAAGTATTCGCGTTTTACGTTTTTCAACCATTTATGCTGCACTTAGGACCTTCATATTTCACCCAGAAAACTGTATGATATGATAAAACAAAACTGTAAATTTCATTATGATCGGTTTAATAGATTTTGCAAAATAAATTTTGCAATCCAGCTTTCGCAAAAAAAAATCATTTTTTCAAAATGTTGCAGCACTGAAAATAATGTAGACAGCAAGTTAAATTTTTTTTACATATAAAAGAATACTGTACCTTTCATTTTCAAATAAAATTGGTTAACTACCACGGTTTGCAAAATTAAAATCGGTTAACTAATACGGCGTCAGGAATTTTTTTAAATGAACATTGATTTTTGGTGCTACGCGCAGGATAGCGGACAGGTTTGCTCTGATTGGCCATTCCAATGACCTTTGATAATAACTGATAAATTTTAATTTTTACTACATTTCGAAATAAATAAATAAATTTGTTTATTGCAAAATAGAAACATATACTCTGTCCTTTGAAATAACACTTTCTTCAGCAAAAACTTTCTTTGCTTTTATATTAAAACTTAGAGAATAAAAGTTATTTATTTTTAAAGATTGGAAGAAATTTTGGTGGAAATCAACTTGTGTGAATCGAACACCCCTGTCCTGCGCGTAGCACCAAAAATTAATGTTTATTTAAAAAAATTCCTGACGCCGTGTTGGTAAACCGATTTTAATTTTGCAAATTGCAGATGAAACGTACAGTATTCTTCTATTTGCAAAAAAAATTATCTTGCTTTCTGCTTTATTTTCAGTCCTGCAACATTTTGAAAAAATGATTTTTTTTGCGAAAGCTGGATTGCAAAATTTATTTTGCAAAATCTATTGAATTGATCTTAATTAAATTTACAGTATTAATTTATCATATCACAAAGTTTTTCTGGGTGAAATATGAAGGTCCTAAATTTAGCAAAAATGACTGAAAAACGTAAAATGCGAATACTTGTTTTTTTATGTTTTTTCGCAATTATTGTTATTTTGCAACAAGGGTAACAATTTTAATACTTTTTAACCAATCTTATATTGTAAGAAATTTAATTATGGAACTTTTATTTTAGTGCAACTTTTCTGGGAAGTGAATACTTTTAAAGTTATAATCAAAAAAACGAAGAAAAAAACCGAAATTTTCCTTCATTTTTTGACATTTTGCTTATTTAAACAATGTTCCCGACCTTTTTGAGTGGGAGGATAACTCAATTATTATTATATGGGTTAATTCCAAAATTAGAGTCACCTCTCAACGTCCATCTCAAAACAGATTTGCCCTGGACTATTATATAACACTCTTCACCCAAATTTTCAATAGACGTCCTAATTATACATATAGGGAAGTCAATATAGAATGAAAACATGCATTGTTTCGGAAAAATTCAAACAAGTTTATATATAATATGTTAAAGTAAAAAGTTCTACTCACAGATTTTGCTGCTAATTGTTTATTAATTGTTTAAACAATAACAATTGTTTTGTATAAATAATTTTGAAATATCGTTGAATTCATCATTTTACTTTGATCAAATATATTCTTATTTTGTTTTTGATTATGCTGAATCCGAATATGGCATTACAATTTGAAAATTCTTACTCTTCTCAAATTACGGATACCCATCATCATTTTATTAAACGCTTTTCTTTACTTCAATAGTTTGCATCAAATATTTAGACGTTTATTTGACTGACTTTTCTTCAATGCAAATGAATGAAAATTTGCAGACATATGGATTCGCGGGAACAATACACCAATAGTCAATAAAAAAAATTTATGTTTATTAATTGTTTAAATAAAAAAAAACGATTTTAATGGAAAATGCTTAAATTCTCTTGTCTTTTACAATGTAGAAACTTGTGCAGATTGTAGCTAATGATATGAACTATACATAATTTCACTTTTTACGTTAATTATTTACGTTATGCTTCATAAATAAACATTAAAGTTTCAAATTTTGAACGCTCATATATATTTGTTTATATATAAATCGGCGTTGATCCGTGTCAAATTTCAATACGATACGAAACAAAACTTCAACCAAAACTCGAATTCAAAAAATTCGTGTTTTTATCGTAGTCTTAGAAAAACCACCGGTAGAGACGTTTTGTGCTACAATTAACATTAGAATTCGTTTTGTCGTATTAATTAATTAAACGCTTTTCTTTAGTTCAATCGTTTGGGTCAAATTTTGGACGTTAATTTGACTGCCTTTTCTTCAATGCAAATGACTAAAAAATTGCAGACATATGCATTCGCGGGAACAGTACACGAATAGCCAATAAAAATTTTTTTGTTTATTAATTGTTTAAATAAAAAACGATTTTAACGGAAAATGCTTAAATTCTCTTGTTTTTTACAATGAAGAAACTTAAAACTTTTACAGATTGTAGCTAATTATATGAACTATACATAATTTCACTTTTTACCTTAATTGTTTACGTCATGCTTCATAAATAAACAATAAAGTTTCAAATTTTTTGCTGATTCCGACTACTTTTCATGTTTGTACATCATCTCTGTTTTATACATATTTTAATAAACATGACGATATATTTTAATGTTTGAAAAGTGTAAGACTAAAAAGTAAAAAATAAAAAAATATGAAAACAATATTTTTAAGAAACGCTTTTCTTTAGTTGCGAGTGACTAAAATTAAACATATAAAAAAATCAACTAAAAAGCAAAAAATAAAAAAAATTGAAAAAATCTAACACATTCGTTAAAGAAAAGCGTGGGGCGAAATCCGTTCATTCGATGAAGACGCTTTTCTTTGACGAATGTGTTAGATTTTTTCATTTTTTTTTAATTTTTTGCTTTTTAGTTGATTTTTTTATAATACCTTTAATATTAATCACTCTCAACTAAAGAAAAGCGTTTCTTAAAAATATTTTTTTCATATTTTTTTATTACAAAGATGATAACTATTTTAGTTCAATATTATAACTTTACATTGTAAATTATGATTCGGGAGTGCTCCTAGTAGAATTAAACGTGGCTTGGTTTGTTTATTTCTACTGCATCTTGAATGTAAATTTAGTATAGGTAAACTAGATGAAATAGTTACATGTGGAACCTCCGAAATATCTGCCGTTATTTAACTTTAGTTATTTGTTAATCAATTTGATAACATCTCAAAAGTTTTTATTGTTTTATTTGTAGCGGAAAATTTTTAATATAATTAAATTATATTAAAAATTATCTGCCAGATTTATGATATATAACGTATTTATCATTTTTATTTTTTGTCAAGCTACGTTTAACGAAAAACGTAAATTATACAAAAATATAACGTGTAACCCACTAGCAATAAATCTAAAAGTTAAAGGACTTTAGAAATGAAGTAGTACGAGCCAAAGTCAAGAGCACTTCCCGGAAGAGGAAACTGGGTGATTTCAGGACCAATTTCCATTTACTGTCACCGTATTATAAACGCAGGAAGGATATTGCACGTTGACTAAAAGCGTTGAATAATTTTCAGGTCAACTATTGCGGCATATGAATCAAGACTTTAGGCCGACTACCACGAAAGGGCTATTAAATTTTCTTTATATTATCTAAAAGTGACACTTATTAAAAATAGATTTGATTTTTATTAATACAAAATTTATATATCCTTTTAACACACAATAAAATACAGGAAGCATAGAGAACGAACTAATTCTACTATTCAAAAAATGAGATAAAAACATCCAGAAAACTATAGAGGTATCAACTTGTTAAATACTACCCTAAAACTTACAACTAAAATTTTACAAGAACTAATGAATTAGAGTCAGAATTCAAAAAATAAATCAAATTAATGAGGAACAACTAGAGTATAACAGACCAACATTTCTATGTCTCATTGACTTAAAAGCATTTGACAGGGTAAGACTCAAAGATGTAATCCATCTTCTGATAATAGAGTAGTACCCCTATTATATCAGAAAAATCATTGAAAACGCCTACCAAAAACAACAAATGAGTTATCAATCCGCCAATGAATAAGCAGCATTGCTTATAAAGAGGAGGAACAAGAACAAAAATTCTGTTTTTTTAGTCTTCGCAAGACTTATTCATTCGTGGATCAGTCTGTATAAGATATTACTACGTTTTTGTATACTGCCTTCCTCAAATAAAACGCGGTATGTGCAGCCCACTTAAAACCGAGAAATCGGCTCTCAAAGTTTTTTCTCAGGACTCTACCTATATGCACATACGGTATACTCCAATTTGTTTCTTTTGGTAGTAAATAAAATGCTACGGCCTTCAGACATTGCAGAAGCATAAATAAGGTGACAAGGAAACCACATAGTTCGCCTGTTATTTTTGTCTGCCTATTTGTCACTTTGTCCAGGAAAAATCTTGTAATCTATTTAAAACATACTTTCCGACTAGCTAGAGATCTGAAATTTTCAGAATAGCTCAGAACTCGATAGTAATACAACACTCAACAGCTTTTACATGGACACATTTAGTTTTAATCGATTTATTACCATTTGTTCTCTTCTTTTTCTGGGAGCTGGAGCTGGAAATTGATACAGGGTTTGACCTTTTTAAGCTTTGAGCTATTCAAATCCCAACGACGTTGTGAAAGTTGTATACAATATTTTTTGGTATTCAAATAAATATCTGCGACTGGAATCCTTTAGACAATATCAATGCTTTCATCAGTACCCAAAGGAAGCCAATGTTTATATTTCTGTTTTGCATACAATGTAGCATAAATTTTATTTTTTGGATAATAGTATGAGCTGGATGGACTTGTTTTATGCTATGGAGTACTGATAGTGAATCTGTGATTAATAGAAAATTAGAATATATATTGTTTTGGAAAAATTCGAGTACTTTTAAAATAGCAATGGTTTTTCCAGTAAACTCACTGCTACAACTAGGTATTTGTACAGCGTATTAAATATCTTCTGTTATAAATGCTGCGGCACATCCATTCTTGTTTCTTGAAGCGTCGAGTTGTGCGTCGCAGAGTGGTTCCAAATGCTGAAAACGTGGTCATGAGGTGCAAAAAAAATTGTACCTAGGGATTTTCATGTTTACAGTTGTTGTCTCTTACTATCGTAGAGTCGTAATACGTAGATATGGGCCATTACACGAACATACGCCTGTTTTGGATTACTTCGACAACGAATATTTTACTGTGCAATATAAGAAGTACGAAAGTAAATGGCGCTAATAATTATTCCAATAAACAACAATGTAATTTGCAATTTACTTTCGTTCTTCTTATTTTGCACAGCAAAATATTCGTTGTCGAAGTAATCCAAAACAGGCGTATGTTCGTGGAATACGGTATATAAGGATCAGACTAGATGTATTCTGGTTCATAGCTCAGGAATAAGTGAGCCATGTCCGAGGTTATTATGGCCGGCAGAGAAAATGAAAAAGAACGCGCATATTGAAAAAGCTGTAAAACGTTTTGTGGTTTATCAATTTTATCGCTGTAAAGCAGATTCTTTTTTTAAGTATGTAGTAACGCAAGATGTAAGTTAACTTAAGATTTAGTAACAATAAATGCCTTAAATTTGTTAATGCATAAATAGTGAAAATATACTTGAAATAATTAAAATGTTGTAAAGATACATTCAAAAAGTACAAAATTCTGCATAATTCTGCGACTAATGTTTATTAATCTTATAATATATAGTAATAAGATGCAGAATCCCTTTGGTTTAGCTGCCTATAACTGCCTATGCATTGCTGTCAGTTGTTTGAACACAAAAGGGGGAAATGACGCATATTACATGATTATGGCGATTGTTGACTATGTATGGGCGGTTGCATATTATAAGTACATAATAGATTCTGAATATTGCACTTCATAAAGAAAATGTATTGGTAATCAACAATTTCAAAAGTCCCTTATTATATAAAATTTTAAACAAATATGCGTTTAAAATAAAATTTTCGAATTTCTTTCGGCCATATTGGATCCGCCATTTCGTTAAAAAAAAGTAATGTTAAAGTAATCAGCGACCTTAAACTACCAAATTATACAAAAAAAATTAGGTTTTGATTGATATTTTCAATTTATTTCCGCCATGTTGGGTCCGCCATTTTGTTTTTCAGAAAAAATAATATCAGATTCGTCATCAACGATGCCAAAAACCCAAAAAAAAAGAAGAAAAGTAATTCCAAAGTGTATAAACAATATTCGCTTTTAAAAGTTCATGACCACGTTTTCATCATTTGGAACCATAGTGCGTTGGTGAAAATCCTAATATTATCAGTAGTAATTGCACAAGAGCTCTAAAATTCTATATTAATTTTAGAGATCGAGTGCAATTTGTTGCGATTATTTCATGAATAAAACTGTTCAAAACCAAAAGTTTATTGTCATTTATTTATGTAAGTACAAATTAGTACAATTAAACACACAGTTGTTATAAATATGTATTTGACGGTTGAAAGTCATCACTTTTATAATTTTTAAAACATTTGTCATTAATGTCACTGAATGTATTTTTTCGTAGCAACGAAGGGCATCTGACGTAATATGCTTGACGACGGACAATTATCAAAGAAGTTATCAGTTTAATTTAGATTTCTGTAGCTTTCTATTGGTCAGAATCTCCTATGAATGAAATAATCGTTATAATTTTGTTGGAATTTCTTGATAAAAGATTTAATGAGCATGGAATTTGTGTCATTTTTTGGGTAAGCTATTAAAGAAATATTACTACCTTCTTATTCTTCAGGTGCCGTGTTTGTATTCAGACGTTGTCCGTCATCGTGCTTACCAGTTCCTGAAACCTTTTTCTATTGGATGCTGCGCGAAATAGTTCTTCTACTGTGGGATCACATCATTGTCTCATTCTCATTATGCAACCATAAAAGCTTCTTTCGACCAATCCATCTATTTCCCACCTTCTTCTTAACCTGCCCTATCAAGTCTCCTTGACGTTGGCGATTAACATGGCGAAACTGTCTCTGCCTCGAGCTATTCTAAAAATAGATGTTCTGCTTTCTTTATTCCTGTCCACTCCCTGATATTCTTCAACCAAGAGGCCCGCTTTCTATCAATTCCTCTGCGTCCTTCAATTTTACCCATCATAATAAGTTGAAGAATATTATACCGGTCTCCCTTTACTACGTGTCCACAATAGGTCATCTTTCTATATTTGATGTTATCAAGCAGTTCGCGGGCAGCAGCTATTCCCCACCACCTTTCCTTTTATTATAAGCTGAAGTAGATGGTATTTAGGTCCTCTGATTATATGGCTAAAGTATTTTGTTTTTCCTCTTTATGAAGGTTATGAGCAGACGTTTTGAATTAATTATTTGGAGAACATCTTCATTGGAAGTGTGCGAACCCACGATATCTTAAGGATTCGTCGATAGCATAACAATTCGAATGCTTCTAATTTGTTTAGCATTATGGTTTTTAAGTCTGTGTCTCACAACCATACAATAAGATAGACCACACATAACATTTCAGGACCTCCTTGAGAATATTCATGGACAGGTTTTTCTCACATAAAACTGGTTTCCAGGTCATAAAAGCCTTACGTGATATTTCGATTCTGGATATTATTTCTTCATCAACGTAGCAATTTACATTTAAGGTCGAAGCGTATTACCATGCAGGTAGTAGTCCTGTCACCAGTGGGGGTACAACGGCCTCCTTAATTCAGATGGACTTACCCAAGTTTTTTTTATGTATTTTGGCCCGTAGAACACGAATTTTTTGGGTAACAGTCGATTCGGATGTCGATAAGATTGTTATAAACAAAGAACTTGAGGAATCACATAACAGCGATTTTTTGCAAAACCAAACATTTTTTTAAGAGCGATTTTTTGCAAAAAATGTTTTTACAAGTTTTTTCGTAGGATGCATAGTTTTCGACATAAACGCGGTTGAACTTTCAAAAAATCTAAAAATTGCAATTTTTGAAGCCGAATAACTTTTTATTGAAAAATAAATTAGCAATTCTGCTTACCGCATTTGAAAGCTCAAGTCAAATTCTATCGGTTTTGATTATTTTCATTGCTAAAAATTAATTAATTTTTTTTATTGTTAAACAAAGTTATAAACACATAGTGATTGAATGATATCTTCAATGAATTTCTCATTTGAAATCGAACGAGTAGGCACGCATACAGACAATTTCTACGTAGATTACGTACATTAAAACGCGTGCATTGGGCACGGGAAACACTATGTGTTTATGGTTCTGTTTAACAAATAAAAACTTAATTTTTGGCAATGCAAATAATCAAAACCGATAGAATTTGACTTGAACTTTCAAATGCAGTAAGCAGATTTGCGATTTTATTTTTTAATCAAAAGTTATTCGG
Organism: Diabrotica virgifera virgifera; assembly: GCF_917563875.1. Classification (NCBI taxonomy): domain Eukaryota; kingdom Metazoa; phylum Arthropoda; class Insecta; order Coleoptera; family Chrysomelidae; genus Diabrotica; species Diabrotica virgifera. The sequence goes on along the minus strand of NC_065450.1, from coordinate 62,488,406 downwards.
GTTCAAAAATTGCACTTTTTCGAATTTTTGAAAGTTCAACCACGTTTATCTCGAAAACTATGCATCTTACGAAAAAACTTGTAAGACCATTTTTTGCTGAGAATCACCCAGAAAATACAAAAAAATGTTTTGTTTTTCGAAAAATCGCTGTTATGTAATTCCTCAAGTTCTTTGTTTATAACAATCTTATCGACATCCGGATCAACTGTTACCCAAAAAATTCGTGTTCTACGGGTCAAAATACATAAAAAAACTTGAGTAAGTCCATCTCTGAATTAAGGAGGCCGTTGTACCCCCTGGCGACAGGACTATAGCGTCCAGCACGTAGCGTTTAGTTAAAATATGATTAAACTGGTTTTAAATATGAACAACTATTCACACTCTCTGGATCGTATCGTATCAGACACCTTTTAGTAAAATTAGGTTTTTCGGAGACTACGCTACGTGCTGGAAACGCTACGTGAATGATAATATGCTGCGACCTTTAACCAACTGGCAAGGTATTTGTATGGTGTCTAAGCATGGACACTAAAAATATTTACCATTAATCGTTTGGAGGCCTTTGAAATGTGGCTGCACAGACGTACACTGAAAAGGCCATGGACGGCTATGCTGACAAATGTGGCAATACGTCCTTAAGAGAGCAAAAGCTGCCCGCGAGCTGCTTGATAACATCAAATATAGAAAGATGGCCTATTTTGGACACGTAGTAAGGGGAGACCGATATAATATTCTTCAACTTATTATGATAGGTAAAATCGAAGGACGCAGAGGAATTGGTAGAAAGCCGGCCTCTTGGTTGAAGAATATTAGGGAGTCCACAGGCATAAAGAAAGCAGAACAATTATTTAGAATAGCTCGAGACAGAGACAGTTTCGCCATGTTAATGGCCAACGTCAAAAGGACTTGATATCGCACGTTAAGAAGAAGAACAAGGTATTTAAAATGGTTTGTTTACCCGTTCTGTCTCCTCTCCATCCAGATAAAGCACACCTAGATCTACATCAATCGTTTGAAATGCCACCCACTTTGTCTTTGAAATATTGATTTTTAGCCCTCTCCGATAACTTGTTTCACTGAATAGATTTACTAATGTCTGGGGATCTAGTAAATTTTTTCCAAGACTGACTGTATCGTATCGGAAGAATTAATATTATGGAGTATAAATTATTATCCAGAGTGGTAGAGTTGGACGTTTCCATGACATCTCGTATCGCGACAGTTCGTAACCGGACAGATGGTAACGGGCAATTCGTAACAGCGACAGTTTGTACCGGCGATACTTCGTTACGGCGACAGTTCGTAACTATACAAATTCGTAACGGACAATTCGTAACGTCCAAATTGAATTATTCTGTTTATTTTTGTTAACGTGGAAACTAACTTTTTTTTTTTTTATTTTACAAAATAGTCGCATCAACCTCGGAGGTTATTAGCGACATATACATATACATAAGGTAATTTATTTACAGATGTTAGATTTTGTTAAATACATTGATATCTTTAAGGAATTTTACCAAGTGTTCAATTTTACAATTTTCTCCTAAGATTTCACTTGTTGATCCGATGATGTGGTTGTTCTGTCTCTGCAACTGGTATTTTGGACACTCTGCAAGTACATGCTTAACACTTAGTGGGATATTACAGTTTTCACATAAAGTGGGATTAGTGTGACCAATTATGTGTCCGTGGGTAAGTCGGGTATGTCCTAGACGAAGGCGAGTAACAATGTCATGGTGAGTTCTGTTGTGAATTTGAGATTTCCACGGTTTTACAAACGTTTTCACTTCGCGAAGTTTTGAAGTTGAACTGTCCCACTGGTTTTGCCACAGATTTTTGACTTTCACTTTAATAAATGATTTTAAATCATTAAGAACTACATCTCTCACTTCACTCGCGGTTTCACTGTCCCTGGCTTGTTGGGCTGTCCGATCCGCCGCTTCATTTCCTTGGAGGCCAATGTGTGAAGGAACCCATAGGAATTGTACAATATGGTTGTTGTTTTGAATGGTAGCTAGTTCTTTTTTAATTAGGAAAGCAATTTTATGCTTCGTGTACAGTTGGTTAATGGTATGGATGGAACTGAGGGAATCGGTAATTATAAGAGCATTGGATATATTACTGGAGTTAATATGAACGAGAGATTGATAGATGGCGTATAGCTCGCCAGTATGTATACAGCTTAAGGATGGTAGTTTATACTCAAGTGTACTATTTGGAGTAATGACAGCTGCCCCAACTCCAGTAGATGTTTTAGAAGCGTCTGTATATATATGATAGGATTTAGAAAATTTTGTTAGTTTGTTGAATGTTATAGTTATAATTATTGAATGTTCAGCTCCTGGGATAATTCAGTCGATGTATCCGTGTCAGGTTCTTCATCCTCGTAGTTGTCTTTTGTGAGCTGTCTCGTAATTTTTTTGTTAAGCTTTGTACATTTCAATTTTAATGAGCGTTCGGATGTATATGAATGAATTTTGGTTATGAGTTTTTTAAATCCTAGAATGTCTACTCTATATTTATTTACAACGCTGATAACATCTTTTGTTCCATGAGCGTTTTCAAATAAATCAACTGTTTCCTCAAAAGTTAATATTTGCTTTTCGGAATTGAATAATTCTTTAATTGGTTGCATTAGCGTTTCTAATGGTATTGTTGATATTTTTGTTTTTATTCTTTTTTGTTTCTGAGTTGGCTTTGAAAATACATCGTCACTAGCTGATGTCTCAATCGGGGGTGATATTGCTTCAGATACAGTTCGTTTGGAGGATGATTTAGATGTATTTTCTTCGTTGGATACGCTAAATTCTTTTGGTGCTGGATTTTCTTTATTTTCATTAACCGAGCAAGAATTATTGCTTAGACTGGAAGATGAAGGCTGGTTAGTTATGACTATGTGAGGTGAGGGGGCTGATGAGGTGGATATATTTGGTTTAGATATCACTGGCATTGTATTATCTGTAGTTGATGTATCAAGAGGTGTTAGGTTGGTTGTAGATAATATTTTTGTTAGTGGCGTTGAATTATTTGATATGTTTGTAGAAGTGCATGTTGTTGAAGGTGTAATAGCAGTCGTTTCTGTTGAAGTTACTGTACTAGGTTCGTTTCTGTTTGAAAGTGTAGCAGTTGGGACAGCTGTTTCTGAGTGATTTACATTTACTGAGCAACTACTGGAAATATGGCCATGTTGTTTGCAAATGAAACATAAGTTGTCTAATGTCAAAAAAATTCGATTTGTAGTATCTTCATGAGTTATTAAAATGGTATCGGGAATTGGACCTGTGGGTGGAGATACGTAAATATGTCGACGGAAACTGAGTACATGTTTGTATTCAGGATTGTTGGTTCCTATTCGCAAAAATGACATTGATGAAGTTGGTTTTAGCCCTAAGAGCAGTAGTTCGTTTTCTATTACCTTATGCGGGATAGTGGGAGAAACATTGGATATTAGGAGTCTTTCACTTGGAGTAATTAGTCTACGGACTTGAATTTGTGTATTGTTTACAGTGATGAAACCTCTACTGTTTGAAAAAAATTCATCTACGACTTGTTTGGTTGAGAAATAGATACAGATACGATTGTTGGTGATTCTTGATGAAAAAATAATGTGTTTTGGACTAACTAAAGCTCCTACCGCTAACAAGTATTCTTCTAATTTAACATCGTTGAGAGAATTAAAAACTACTGCTTGTAGCTTGGATGGATAGATTGTTTCTTTTTGTCTACTAGCTGCAGCAGAGTAAGATTATAACGTTTACGTTTTCCCAGTGTAGATTTTGGTCTAGTCCCTTTCATTTCACGCTTTTATCTTAACTGATTAGATCCTAGAGTCCCTATCGGCGTTGTTTTTCTTAGAAACACATATGTGCTATCGATAGAGTCGAACATTAGACTTTAATAGCTTTCTGGTGAATGATATGGGCCTTGCATCCCATAACTCGTCTTAAGTATTTATTAGGTTCGCTAAGCCCTTTTACGAGTGGTAAGGAAATCTGTTCTTGAATATCTTTCACAGTTTCCCATAATTTTGATTGGTTAAAACCCCACCACAAACAAAGGACGCCAAAGGTTCATAAAAACCACAAATTCTCAAAATTCTGCATCATTTGTGAGTTGAGTTAATATAGTCATTATGTGAGATCAAGTTTGTTCGTGTATTGTGGGCCCCGCCGATTAGGCAGGTAAGAGTATTAATGATTGTTTATTGGTATGTACAATAATTGTACAATTTCGTTTTCTATTTTTTTAAAGGGTCCACCTTTCACCTTCCACCTTCCACCTAAGCATTATGTTGTCCAGCTGCTATTTTATGAACACTGTTAAATACTATTATTCTTTCGACTGTGTCGTAAAGTTGAATTTCTTCATGACCATCTTCCACACCTTGAGAGCCTGCCGGCTTACAAAGGGCCATCCTACCCTCTAACAGATGTTTTAAGTAAGTCACTCATCTTTTACTTATTGAAGAAATTAGTAGAGACGCCTTTGTTATGTCCAGGGCAAGGACAATTTTGTGTGCTTTCGTGAAATAAGTTCAATAACCTAAAGTTTTCGCCCAGTTTGTGATAGTGACATTCTGAAAAGTAGGTCATACTTTTAGTATGAAGTTGATGATTATCTTTTTATTTTTAAATGGGTGATCATTTAAACTATAAACATTTACATTATGTAGATATTTTTCTGAGTATTATTAGAGTGTTATTAAGTATTGTTAGATAGGTATAAATATAAACAAAGAGCTCTTTCTTTTTTGTTGTAAGTGAACGGTAAGAATAAGTTTTATTTAGAGTATCGATTTTTTATTTTTTTGAGTAACTTCAGTTTATTTTTTTTGAGTTAATAAGAGTTATATTCGTTCACTTACATTATAGGTACATCTCGTATTTTGTTAGTTTTGCGGTGTTGGTGAATACACCAACGTATATGCAATTTGTTAACCATTTTTAAATAATTATTGAGTAATTTTTGTTTTTGTGGTTGACGTTTTTACGTTTTATTTGCATATATTATGTGAGCATTAAGAGATTTCATTGAGTATTTTAATAAATGTTTTGTTAAAGTGTACGATGTCGTTTTTTATTTATTATTTACAGCTCAAGACTAAGAACAATGTTGTTTTGTCGTAGCATTCTTGCTAATTTGTTATTGTTGAGTTATGTTTCGTTAATTATTGTTCCTTTGAGTATTTTTTGGTCAAAATACCTGGCGCCCTATATTTTCGTTTGAGTATTAAGTATTTCGTTTCCTTAGAGTCCATGAGTCAAACCATCAGTTAATGTTATCTATTTATCTTTTGTCTATCGTCGTTCCATTAGCCCTATTCGCATACCATTCTTTATTCATTTAACATCTTTCATTGTAACAGAAGCCCAACCCAAAGAACCATGCCCACATCTCTTCCGACTGAGCAACGTGGCCTTTGTTTCGTCAATGTAAACGATTGGACCTTTCCATCTTCGGTCATTCCTTATTCCATCCAAGGATAATATCGTCCTGATCCTTCTGGTTCAGCCTTCATGACCTCGTGTCCATCTGATCGTTATAAGATAAAGGTTTTTGTGATGTGGATTGCGATAATGATTCATCGCTATTATTAGTGACGTCGAATTCCATTTCTCAACACCATTTGATTTTCCTAAGTACGGACCTGTTCCGCTTCGGCTTTTGGTAATTGTCTTTAAAGACAAAAAATTGGTGTCGATTAATGACTGGTGTTGTTTATTGACGGTTTTATAAAATTCTTTGGTTATGAAATACTTATTAATAGAAAAATATGTAACAATAAAAAACTGAAAACGTTTGTTTTCTATACTTCCACAAAATTTATTATATCTAAGTGACTACAGCTGTTTCGGCGGAGTGCCTTTCTCAAGTAATATAGTTTACACTAACTAACTACATTGTTTTGATTTGCTTGTCTTGATAACAATGTGTTTGCCTTTTTAATCTTCAACTGAAGAGGTTGAGGAGTGGGGAGCTGTTTGTCTCGAGTTGGTCATTCAGAATTATATCTGTATTTTTCAGTTTATTAATTTCCATAGATTCTAAAAAAGATAGCTTAAGGCCTTTATTTTGAATATGTAGAATTTTAAACTCTTCATTGAAAGAATATAACTCTACATATTCAAAATAAAGGCCTTAAGCTATCTTTTTTAGAATCTATGGAAATTAATAAACTGAAAAATACAGATATAATTCTGAATGACCAACTCGAGACAAACAGCTCCCCACTCCTCAACCTCTTCAGTTGAAGATTAAAAAGGCAAACACATTGTAAACTATATTACTTGAGAAAGGCACTCCGCCGAAACAGCTGTAGTCACTTAGATATAATAAATTTTGTGGAAGTATAGAAAACAAACGTTTTCAGTTTTTTATTGTTAGATAAAATGAACTTCCATCAAGTAACGGTCGAATCCATCAATTATTTAGAAAAATATGTACTCACAGAAAATGTTCTTCTATACACACTTAACTAACACTATTATACTTGATGTTAACGTAGTGTAAGAATACTATGATTGGTTTTTGTAAGTTAAATTTACTATTTGTCAGGATCGATCAAAAAGCATGTGTGCTTATTCGATATCAGTGCCGGACCTCCGTGGAAACTAACTGTTATTAGACTTATAAATGAAATTATGTTTATCAATTTAACGACTCACTATCAGGATAAACATTTTTAAGGCATTTCATATTTTTAAGGCATTTAATAAGATAATTATAATCTTTGCTTTACAAAATGTTTACTTAGAAAGTTGAAAAGGTCTAAAGACGGTTGTCGGCTTAAAGATTTTATGACTTATTTCATTATTCCTTTGTCTATGTATATGCAAATAAGGAGCAATAAGAGGGATAAACTTTTAAAAATATTGTTAAAAATTTGTATGTATTTCAATATTTGTTTGTGTTTAAAGACTTTTAATATATTCTGAAACACGAAATATAAAATGGGTTAAACATATTTATCCCGGAACTGATTCGTTAAATTGATAAACATAATATCAATTATAATATCATATAATATATAACTGTAATAACAGTTATGTAGTTTCCTTGTAAACAAAAATATACAGAATAATTCAATTTTGAAGTTACGAATTGTCCGTTACGAATTTGTATAGTTACGAACTGTCGCCGTTACGCACTGTCGCTGTTACGAATATCTGAAAAAATTAGTGTTATATCCATAACTCGTTTTAATTTCCTAAATATCTCAATCACAGTCGTTGGAGATGTTATTTGTATGTATGAACAGGTATAGTTAGGATTGCAGATAATATTTTATAATTTAACAGCGTAGAAGAAAAAATGGTGGTTTCGTAAAATAAAAGTGGTTCGTTTGGTGTAGCTTGAAGTCTTGTTACTTGACTAGAACGAAAATAACCTAGTAAAAAAGAAAAGGTTTTTAGTTAAATTGTAGCTTATTTCCCAGAATAGTTGATTAAAAAAGAAAAGTCTTAGATATGTGCTTTGCATAACGTCCAAGATGAGAAATTGTTTTAATTATAAATACACTAAAACTATAATTTCACTAAAGCTAATAATATATTAAAAAAGATTAATCAGAATAATGGTTTATAAAAAGGTAAACATAAGTACGCACTCAAACGCAAAGGAAAACCGCACTCACTTATGATCCTAGTTCCTATTTACTCACGCACCTACGCTACGCCCCAAGCCCCATATTCGCACATTACCATGCTCCCCTTACACTTGATATAAATTAAAAGATAATGTGTTACGCTCACTAAAATGACCCATAAAGCAGATAGCTAATTGCCTTAAATTAAGTCATTAAAAAGTTTATTTTATTGCCTGAGGCACGTCGCTGTTTAAGTGGTTTATTACTGAAGGGTAATTTGGAGCTATAAAATATCGAATATTTTAGCACTTAGACCAGTTGTAGAACGTTTTGAGGGCAGAAATATTCCAAAGCTCCTGAAATATAAAGGAATTCACACTTTTACTTTGGCTTAACTAACAGGAAGACATACAACTCAGAAATATAATATATTCATTCACTAATTCCTCCAGCGGCCAGGTGAGGCCTGTCAGGCCGCTCCCATATGAAAGTACAACATAAACTATCTAACTTTTTATTGATAAAATTGAAACCCTATATACCTCTTCTACTAATAAAAATGTAATTTCTCTGCAAATTAAAAAAAAAAAAAGAATAGGGAGCATTAAAAATATTGCTAATGGTGCTCATAGACTTCACCCGACCTAACGTGTTTTTTTTTAGATACTTTTATGCTTTATCTGTATTAGGCTATTGATTATATTCAAAATAAGATAGCTAAAAGGAACTACAACGTTAACGGGGTTTTATTATTTGATAAGGTCAATGGACATCTATATATGAAAAAACCGCGGAGTGCTACCATTTAAAGGGGTGCGTTTTTGAGAAAAGGGTGAATTAGTTCCTGGGCACAGGTTACATTAGGGTGAGTTTTATGCACTTTTGGTACAAATACGTCTACATAAAAATTGTTTCTGGTTAAATTTCCTATCTAAATATAACTTTTTAAAGTCAAAGATACTTTTTTTTACAAAAATATATTCAAAAGAAAAAGCACAAAGAAACCCAAAAGAAAGAAATTTTGTTTTTTGTCCCATAACTTTTGTCCACGGGGATATAGGTATAGACATTGCTTTACAGAAAAAAAACTTACATATTTTCTCTTTAAAATGATGTTTGGTATAGGTCAGTAGGATTTACAGTTTTCGAAATATGATTTTTCAAAGTTCGCCACTCACAGCAATTTTGGGCAATTTTCCTTGTTATTTCGCAAATATTGTTCTGTAACTTTTTTCTACGTAAATTTAGGTATATGCAATGGTACACGCAGTAGGAATAGAAATCAATTACCTTTAAAATGGTCTACTGTATAACGTTGTACGACTTTTTTTAAAGAGATTGTGGTTTTTCAAGTTTTTATACTTTTAACGATTTTTTTATAATATAATATAAAAATACAACAAAATTATTATATAACACCTACTATAAAAAAAATATTATTTTTTACATTTTTTACGATTATTTTTTAAATTTCTCATTATAACTTTTTTTTCTTGTACATGAATATACTATCTATATATTGCGCAACAAAGAGGGCTTACTTTCTCTTCTTTAAAATGGTGTATCATCTATATTTAAATACATAATGGAAACCGAGTATTCTTTGATATTTTTTTTACCTGCATTATTTAAAATATTTCTTTTACAAAAATTACAAAAACATTAGTCTTAAAAAACATCACTTTAGTTAAAATTATTTAAACGTTGACATTTAAAAAATTTTCAGAATCAAAGTCCATCTCTTCGTTATCATTAGCTTCAATATCTTCCTATGACACCTCAGTTATCTTAGAGTTCCCACAATTAGTATCCATGCACATGCACCCTTTGCAGAATATTGAACAACTAATTCCTATCTTACTACAACCGCAGTTTTTTGTACATCCTTTGGTACATTTACATGCTATTTTTTCAAGCAAAGCTTGTGGTGCGGGAGCTTTGACAGTAAATATTGGAATTAATCCATATTTTCAAGTTTGCCCGGCCGAGTCAAGTGGATCAAAAGTATTGCTTATAAAAAATAAGATTCAATCATAACACACATTCACATAAAAAAGTAATAATGAGGAATTTAAAAAATAATCCTAAAATCAAAAATCGTTGCAAGTACTTATTACAATTTGAAAAAGCATATCTTATTCAAAAATAACCCTAGAATTTTTTATAATACACCATTTCATAGTAAACAGAATAAGCTTTCTTTTTATTATATAATATATACCATATAGAAAAAAAAAGTTGCAATGGGAAATTTAAAATAATCGTAAAAATATAAAAACTCGTTAAAAGTATTGAAAAAGATAACATCTTTAAAAGAAGTCGTACAACATTATACAGTAGACCATTTTAAAGGTAATTGATTTCTATTCCTCTTACATTTACCATTGCATATACCTAAAGTTACGTAGAAAAAAGTTACAGAACAATATTTGCGAAATAACAAGGAAAATTGCCCAAAATTGCTGTGAGTGGCGAAATTTGAAAAATCATATTTCGAAAACTGTAAATCCTAATGACCTCTACCAAACATCATTTTAAAGAGAAAATATGTAAGTTTTTTTTCTGTGAAGCAATATCTATACCTATATCCCCGTGGACAAAAGTTATGGGACAAAAAACAAAATTTATTTCTTTTGGGTTTCTTTGTACTTTTTCTTTTGAATATATTTTTGTAAAATTAAGTATCTTTGACTTTAAAAAGTTATGTTTAGATAGGAAATTTAACCAGGAATAATTTTTATGTAGACGTGTTTGTACCAGAAGTGCATAGAACTCTCCGTAATGTAACCTGTGCCCAGGGACTAATTCACCCATTTCTCAAAAACGCACCCCTTTAAATGGTAGCACTCCGCGGTTTTTTCATATAGAGAGATTCATTGACCATATGAAATAATAAAACCCCGTTAACGTTGTAGCTCCTTTCTATAGTACATAATCAATAACCTATATACGCTTTATAAAAAATTACGTCTGTCGTTTCCCTCCAATTAGTACAGTATATTTACATCGTACATTTAGCGTTTAAGGGCCGGTTGTTCGAACGCTAATCAACAATGATCATTATCAAATATTTAATTACTGTCACCAAAACTGTCAATGTCAACTTTGTTTGGGTTGCTGAAAACATAATTAATTACAATTATGAGATTTATTATTAATTATGTTAATACTTATTGTTATATTAATTGATTATAGACTCTACAGACTTTTTAATAACCCAAAAAAAGTTGACATTGACAGTAATTAATTATTTGATAATGATCATTGTTGATTAGCGTTCGAACAACCGGCCCTTAGTCTAAGATACGATATAAGGTCGATTTGCACCGATCTGTTTAACCCGGCATTGGTCGCTAGGCAGGTTGTTACGCGAGTGATCGCGCGTGAGATTTTCTCTCACATATCCAACTTTTGCCTTTCTTTACAAAATTTTACAAAAAAGATGAGGTTTCATCAACGATAAAGCCATTTGCTTTAAAAAGGCACAAAGTTTTTTTGTTTTATTATTATTATCTTTATATAAAATGTGACTATTGATGCCGCCAATACAGGGTGTCCCGGAAAATAGTGCGTTCCTTGAAGGTATAGGTAGAAGGCACCATGTAGAACAAAAAACTCTTATAACATTTTTTTCTAAATGCAACCGTTTGACCAAAAAATTAAAATGTATTTTGGTATGTAAATTTAAATCTGACAACTATGTGCGGTACGCAAATTTAAGCATAGACAGTCCCATGTAAATAGATAGAAGATACTAAGATACATAGTAAACAGGTAGTTTTAAAGAATCCTGTTTAGTGTTTAGTGTCAATGCGAAAATGTTTTCGAATAGTGAGTGTATTACCTATTATGTTATTACCTATGAATGGTGTTTGTGAAAGGTTACTTGAAACATCTATTCGGTATAATAATTATTTTCAAGTAAGTACAACTTAGTTATTTCAGTTCACAAGTAAACAAATTACTGAGACATTATCTGGTGTATTTAAGTTCCACTGTAAACTATTAAAACTATGTAATTCAGTTAAAGCCCTCAGGAGTACTCAGCATTCAACCCATTTAAAACTTACTAAATACATAATACTAGTTTAGTTAAAAGACGTGTTTTTATGTTAAAAGATGTGTAATTCGTTTAAAATTATGCAATAGGTATTTCAATACATTTCAAAAGAAAATAATTTTAGTAAACAAATCGTAAATACATAAGTATTACCTACTATTAGGTTGGATTATTTTAAATACTGTTAATCACAATCACAAACGAGTTTTTATTATGTTATTATTCCGTAGTGCGTTCGATGTTGCCAGTTTATTAAAATTTCCAAACATTAAAATACAGGTATATGGAAAACAATGTTAACTTTTTTTTGGAAACGGCTAACTTTAGAAAAAAATGGTATAGGACTTTTTTGTTCCAAATTGTGTATTCTCTCCATACCTTAAAGGAACGCACTATTTTCCGGGACACCCTGTATTTAACATTAAAAAATATATGGTATGTGACCATCTACAACTAACCCGTGAAACATAATATAGGATTTTCATATCATCGACCACATCCACGGCTCCTTTTATTACATCATAAAAGGATATTGTTTTAGGTTTTAATGGGAAAAATAAAATTAATTTTTGTACACAGTTAGTGACGCCGGTGGTCGCTTGATGAGAGAATCTCTCACATGAAGCCCACTGACTCAACAATATGGTGATACTAAGTCGACTGAGTCACTATATGAGCGGACGAGTCTATTAGATTGTCGAGGGAGGGTAGTTAGGAGACTAGAAGGAACTACAGCGCGTATAACTTCCCAGAAAAAAAGTTGTGAGCAATTTTCTGAAACCGTGAGAGAAAATCTCATATAGCGACCACTGGCGGGTTAATGGGTAAAAATAATTGGATATGCAATTTAGCATGTTAGCAATTACAAAAAGCAAGAGTTGCCCGATCTAATTTTGTTCTAACTATAATTATTTAATAATTAAAAAATTAAATTTTTTTATAAATTAAAAAAACATTTCGATCCTAGCAGATATTATTTCAAATTCTCTAGGTCATTCTAAACAAAACAGGTCTCTTGTAATTTTTCCCCGAAGTTGATCGTTTTCTAGTTATAAACAATTTAAAACTGAAAAAAAAAACGAAAGATGACGATTTTCAAGGCTCAAAAACATAAGTATAAAATATTATTTTTGAAAATACGAAGTACCTAAATTCAAGTTCAAACCTTATTCTATCAGTTCTTGATAAGTCTTTTGGACTTGTTTCATTCTGAAACATTTTTTTTTAGTTGTTAATGCCCGTCCCCCCATAAGAAACCTTCCTCATTAACAATTAAAAAAATATGTTTTAGAATAAAACATGGCTAAAACTCTGATACAGACCTGATAGAAAAAGGTTTGAACTTGAATTTATGTACTTAATGATATTTTTCACTTGTGTTTTTGAACTTTGAAAATTCTCATCTTTCGTTCTTTTTTCAATTTTAAATTGTTTATAACTCGAAATCGATCAACTTCAGAGAAAAATTTCAAAAAAAAATTTTTGCTTAGAATGATCCAAAAAATCTGATGTAATATCGGCCCCGGTCGAATTTTTTTAATTTATAGAAAAAATGTCATTTTTGATTATTAATTAATTATAGTTAGAACCAGTGGCGGATCCAGGGAGGGGCGATGGGGGAGATCGAGCCCTCCTCTCAAACCAAGTTATTTAATTTTTTTAAATTACATATAAAGATTATAAAAACATTTATTTATTTTTATATAAATTTAGCCAGTCGGCCCCTCCTCTTAACGAAGCTGAATCCGCCACTGGTTAGAACAAGATTAGATCGGGCAACTCCTGTTTTTTTAATTGTTAACATACTAAATTACATATCCAATAATTTTTATCCATTAAACAGATCGGTGCAAATCGACCTCATATCGGATCGTCTACTATTTCTGTGGCTTGGTTCTAAAAGGGCCAATGTCAAATTTTTGTTTTTTTTGTACAGCTTTCTTTTGAATTTAATATTGACCAAACAAAATGCAAAAAATTGACACTGGCTCTTTTAGCATTAAGCCACATTCTGTGACTTGGTGTTAAAATGGCAAATTTCAATTTTTTGCATTTTGTTTGGTCAATAAGAAATTCAAAAGAAAGCTGTACAAAAAAACAAAAATTTGACATTGGCCCTTTTAGAACCAAGCCATAGATTTAGTTGCACACACATACAACAAAGTACATCCTAGCTCTAGAAGACATAAGATTCACGGGACGAGTTAGGATACGAGCGCGTAAACAGCTACAAAACGCGCTGGAATTTTTTGGAAGAAGACCCAACATCTACTCCAAACAAAATAGGTTATTGCAAATATTGCAGATAAACCAGATATTTTTGTAAATTCTGTAAGTCCTGGCGGGGTATTTTACGTTTATAATACTACAGGGAATATGAAAACCAAATTTGATTACCAATATTTTCCATGGACTTCATTTTAGACATTTTTGTTTGTTAATTATTGTATTGATATATTTCCTTTAAAATGGAATATTTACTTTTTAGTTTGATTTGACGGTGGTCAGTTAGTACCTCTCGGTTCTTCTTCAGTCTCCCGAGAATCTCCTTATTGGGGACTCTGTCACCAATAGATTAAGAGATATACCGAGACACGAACTCCTTATAGTCATGGGAGATTTCAATGTGAAATAGGTAACGGAACAGAAGGGCAACATATTGGTCCACATGGATTAGGCGAAAGAAATCGAAGCGGAGAAACAATGAATATCTTTGCAGATGCGCATGACTTAATCGTGCTAAACACATTTTACAAACTACCACCTAGACGCCTGTATACGTGGAAATCACTTAGAGACAACGGAGAAGACGTTATTATCAGAAAACAAATAGACTGTATACTTGGAACAATAGATATCGAAATAGGTTCAACAGCGTTAAAACCTACCCAGGCACTGACATTCAATCTGACCACAATCCTTTAGTGGTCGTGTATAGAACCAGGTTAAAGAAAATACGCGGAAAACTGTAAAAAAAATATGAATGAGAAAACTGAAATGTAGCAAAGTAAAAGAAATAGTCAGCAAAACATTAAATAGAAAATTCAAAGAAATCGATAATCGATAACGGAAAGCACAGAAGAGAAGATAAAATCGCTTAATAAAACGATAGACGACATTAAAGACAATTTTATGAAGAACGAGAAAGGTAAGAATAAGACACGGATGACGACGGAGATTCTGCAACTAATGCAAAAAAGGAGGAAAAACAAGAACGATAGCTCCATGTATAAAACATTACAACGAGAGATACAGAGAAATATCAGAGAAACCAAACAGAAAGAACTGGAGAAAAAATGCCAAGAAATCGAAATTCTACAAAGTAAATACGACGACTTCAACATGCATAAGAAGGTAAGAGAAATTACAGGCAAATGTAAAAACAGAAGAATAAGTAACCTTCTTAATGACAATCGAGAGATAATCGTGGACAAAGAAAGTATCGATATTACCTTGAAAAATTACTCGTACATACGAAATTTATTTTTTGATGAGAGGGAGAACAAGTCCCCAATACCTACGGAAACAGGACCAACTATGACTAGTGGCAGAAATAAAAGCAGCCATAATATCACTAAAAGAAGGGAGGGCTCCAGCACCAGACGGAGTACGGTCTGAATTTCTTAAACTTCTTGATGATGAATCTTTAAGAATACTATGTATAATCTTCAATAATATCCACGAAACAGGCAATATCTCAAAAGATTGGCTAGTTTCAGAATTGATTACATTACCAAAGAAACAGGGTGCGAAAAAGTGCAGAGAATATAGGCTAATAAGTCTAATGAGCTATGCATTAAAATTTTTTCTTAAAATTATACATCTCAGAATATACAAGCTATGCGAAGAGAGAATACAAGACACACAGTTTGGAAATATGTAGTGCAGCCTTGGAAAATTGCGAACATGCAATTCTCCTAAATGGAGAACCTCTAAACAACATCCGCTATGTAGACGACACCGTTATTTTTGCAGACAGTTTGAATAGTTTCCAGCAACTAATAAACAAAGTAAAAAATGAAGTAAGTGAAAAATTTGGACTAGAAGTAAACATATCAAAAGCTAAATTTATGATCATCAGCAAAAATAAAATTAGAGACGCCCAACTGCTTATCAATAATACACCAGTTGACCGAGTAAAACAGTATACTTATCTTGGAACAATAGTAACCGAACAATGAGATCACTCACAAGAAGTAAAATGTAGAATAGAGAAGGCTAGGAGTGCATTCAATAACATGGCCAAACTCTTTAAAAGCCACAACCGGGTCTAGGACGTTTCATTGCCGCCGTTTCGATGCCGCCAGTTCGATGCCGATGCCGGCCGATTCATCGCCAGTCAATTAATCGCTATCTGATATATTTCCGAATTTTCGACAGTTACAATTATTATTTATTTTTAGTATTAATTAGGAATTCTAGGAAATGCGAGATATGACGGCGATGAAATGGACTGGCGATGAACCGGCGGCATCGAAACGGCGGCGATGAACCTGCGGCGATGAATCGTCCCATTCCGCCACAACCTTAATCTGGAGATAAAAGTAAGGCTCCTACGATGTTACATCTTCTCAATATTATACTACGGAGTTGAATTCTGGACACTCACTGAAGTGATGGAGAAAAAACTTGAAGCCTTCGAGATGTGGCTATTCAGGCGAATCCTAAGGATATCATGGACAGACAAGATAACCAACGAGACCGTATTACGAAGAATGGGGAAAGAAAGAGAGGTGATGTATATCATTAAAAGGAGAAAGTTAAAATATCTTGGACACATAATGAGAAACGGCACTAAATACAGATTATTGAAGGTAATCCTTCAAGGAAAAGTATTTGGAAAGCGAGGAATTAAGAGAAGAAAAATATCATGGTTAAAGAACTTGAGGAAGTGGTCCTCCACAACAACAACTAATCTATTTAAAGCATCAGTTAATAAAATAATGATAGCCAGAATAATCGTCAATATTCGAAACGAATAGGCACCAAAAGAAGAAGAAGGTGACTCGGTCAGTCCACGGGATTCTAAGTATTCTTCGATATAGGCACATCTCAAATGCTTCCAACTATGCTTCTAACTAGAGTTGTACAAGTTTGACTTGAATGTTTGAACTTGACTTGAGTTTGACTTAATTTCAAGTCAAACTCAAGTCAATCCTTCTGACAAATATTTCAAGTCAAGTCAAACTGGTCAATCGTACAGGTTTGAAAATTCAAACTGTTTGTCAAACTAATTTGAAAGAGTTTGAAAACTAATTTATTTAGTAGATATACTTTTTTGTCGAGATAGACATGTTAAAGTTGTCAATTAAGATAAGAAAATTAATAATGCAATGAGTGCCACATAAAATTCAAAATTTTCAATATGTTTTAATTTAAAATTTTTAAATGTAGATATTTATTTTTTTCGAATCCTGAGAAAACTAATAAGTATTTTTGAAAAATTTAAACGCAGAATGAAAGATTGTGTTATTACCGAGGTCCGAAAGTCTCTTAGAATAAATAAAAAGTTTCTTTTGAATGAAATATTTGCAACTAATAATAACACTAAATTTTCCTTTTTATGTTCACCCCCGTAACTTATTAAAATAAACATTATAGAAGTTTTCAGGGATGTTCGTTGTTCGTCCCTCAGAAATAATGCAATCTTTAATGCTGCGTTTAATTTTTTTTTTAATTCTTATTAGTTTTCTCAGGATTTGAAAAAAATTAATACATTTAAAACACATTGAACACTTTGATAAGTGACATGTTACGCCTATGCCCTTAAGGGTTACAATACAATAAGACTATTTGGTTTTTCAATGGACAGCTCAAAATAAAATGATTTGGAATTTTTATGACTTTCTTTTATTAAAAAAGGCATTTATTTATCTTAGGGCCAGTTCGAAAAAACATGTGGTACCAAGTTGCTAGTTCACTCGAAAATAACCACAATACAAAAGTTAGTATTGCTGTATATTCGTTGGTATTTCTTTAAAATTCAAAACTAACCATAGGGTTATTAGACCTAGATCCCGCGTCCCAAAAAAAGTTGATTAATAGCAAGCTTAAAATTTGTTAATAGCTTAACGGTGTCTAGTCGGACAAACTTTAATGTATGGGAACACTGAAACAGGGGAAGTTTTAATTGTGGAACAGTTTAAAAATTTGGAATGTCTGATTACGAAAACGTCCCATGTATTTTGTCGGTCAGAACATCCAATTGATTTGTTACCCTTTCATTAAACTCTCATGCAAAAATCGGACTGCTATTACTAACCAACATGATTCCTGTCATTTGACATGTTCTTCGTGTTCCACTCATTAAAATGCCCAGTTTGTGATAAACACCAGTCATCAAAGTTTGTTTGACTAGACACCGTTAAGCTATTAACAAATTTTCAGCTTGCTATTAATCAACTTTTTTTTGGTACGCGGGATCCAGGTCTATATGGTTTTATATCTACAATTTAAATTTTTTTCGGATACAGGCTACAAATGTTGGGTTTAAATAATTTTAAAAAAATTAATGTATAAATATGCATTATTAAGCTTTCCTAACTGGCGCGTTTCTTGGGTTTTATTTGTCTGTCTGCGGTTTAAATATCGTATCAGCCAATAGATTTCTATGTTTATTGAAATTTGTCAAAAAAATTTTTTTGACCTTGTTGGGAGAGGGGAAATTTCCCCTACCCCTCCCCCTCCCCCGTTGATCCACCACTGAACAAATAAAGGCGTAGGCGGTCTCATTTAAAATTGAAAATAAACACGTTGCGTAATATTCAAACTTTTCAAACTGTTTGAAGACGTTTGAATTCAAGTCAAACCTAAAGATATCGAAATCAAGTCAAGTCAAGTTTGTTGAGTAAAATCAAACTAGGTTGACTTGATGCATCTCTACTTCTAACTCTTGAGTTACCTCTTCTTATTTCGTTGAAAGCTACAAATAAAAGCAAAATGCGTATTATTACATTTTACATTTGTTTTGACGTTTCGAGTTTTAATGCGGAAACCGTTTTCAAAAAACGATTTTCAACGTCGAAAGAAATGTAAAATGTAATTATGATTATAATGTATTGTTTAATCCCATAAAATACAACGTCCACTTATAAATGTAAGAAATATATCGTTAGGAGTTACAACTTTCCTTGTTATTAGGTTTATGTATACTTTATACTAATAACATGTTTTTAATACTGGTTTCCTAGACATTTCCCATTCAACCCACGATTTTTCGTTTAAGAAAACAATAAGCTGCACCGAAAATACAATGATGTTTTTACCTAAAGTGAAAATTAGATCTTTGGTGGTTTTCTTTAATTTCGTTATACCACAATTCTGCAAACTTGGCTAATTTGAGCTCCTCCGATGGTGCAATCCTCGGTTTTCAACTGGACTATAAGTGTTTTGTCTTTACATAACTACCACTGTTCATTGTCAGAACGACAGAATGAAATCCAGAGCAAAACAATTATCTTTCGCAGACGACCAACTTTATTAGGCACATACTCCCAAGGTTTCTATCCCCAAGCGAATTTATCAAATGTTAAGTTCAATTCGGAGGCATGCTTGAAATGCACCAACTTTAATTTACACAGTGATGTGGAGTCTTCGCAAGTTCTCATTTAATATCTTAAATAAAGTTAGAACACTGCTTTTTCTTTTGGAAAAGTTAAATATTCGATGCTTGCGGATGTTTCGTCATTAAGTTGTAGTAATTTTATAATAATATAAAGTGTATTATGAAGTGTTTGAAAAATGTTATAATCATTTTGAAAAATAATAAAATTAATTAGAAATCAAAATGGCAAAATAAACTCTAATTCGAACTTTGTTGTCCTACTCTAAACTTCTATCATATGCTTATAATTTGAAGTTTAGTATGATATAATATTATTAGTCACGTAGAAGAATATCCTTGCTTACTGCCATAAATAAAAATTTCACGACTATCATACTGAAAAGAATAAGAAACGAAGTTAAATTTCAAGCGAGCCACGGAAAAATAAAACTCAGGTGACTTCATACAGATCAATAAGCCTGCTAGCTGTTCTACCAAAAATCTTGGATAAACTTCTCCGTCTAGAATCTAGATCTAGAAAATAAAAGGTATTGTTCTGCTGCATTCCTGGACATTAGTCAGGCCTCCGACAAGGTATGGCATGCTGGTATGCTCTTTAAACTAAAGAAAAACCTTCTCCATCCTTTTTGTCAAATGCTAAAAATCTATATTTCCAACCGACATTTCCTAGTCAAGCAGGATAATGAATACACAAGCCTAAGACCAACAAAAGCCAGTGTACCACAAGGAAGTGTCTTGGGACCAATATTGTACTTGCTCTACACTGCTGGCCTACCAAAAAGTAACAGAACAACGTGTGCAACTTTTGCTGATGACACTGCTGTACTAGCCTCTCATCATGATCCAATCACAGCATCCAGAACCCTTTAAAAAGGCCTTAATAACATCCATAGATGGCTTAAAAAATGGAAGATAAAGGGAAATGAGAGTAAATCCACTCATGTAACATTCACCATGAAAAATAAACATGTCCATCTGTAACTCTGAATGAAACACAACTCCCACAAACCGATACTGTCAAGTACCTTGATAGGAGATTAACTTGGCAGAAGCACATTTTCACAAAAACAAAACAACTAGGAATAAAATTCCAAGAAATGTACTTGATCATCGGTCGTAAATCTCAACTATCACTTGAAAACAAACTGCTGATATATAAATCCATACTAAAACCAGTGTGGACCTATGGTATCCAACTTTAGGGGACAGCCAGTCAAACAAACATAGAAGTACTGCAGAGATTCCAGAACAAAGTCCTTAGAACAATGCTGAATGTCCCTTGGTACGTGCAAACTATGTGATAGAGCAAGACCTCATTGTGCCATCTATAAAAACAGTAGTAACAGAATATTACAAAAAAATATACCAAGAGACTAGAATGTCATCCAAACAAGTTAGCCAGCAACCTCACTGATGACCATAATGACGTACGATGCCTGAAGAGATTCAAAGTAGTGGACCTAGCAAGAAGATTCAAATAATTAATCTGTGATAATTAAACTTATTTTAACTTGTTTTAATTTAATTTATGTATAGAGAGTAATCACTGGATCTCCCTCTACAGGTCAAATTTTTAGCTTTTGTTAAATAATTTACCTATTGTTCTCAGTTAATAGGTCTGGATCCCGCGTATGAAAAAAAAGTTGATTAATAGCAAGCTGAAAATTTGTTAATAGCTTAAGGGTGTCTAGTTGGATAAACTTTGATATATGAGAATACTGAAACAGGGGCAGTTTTAGTTGTGGAACAGGTTAAAAATTTGGAACGGTCACACCACGAAAACGGCACATTTATTTTGTCCGACAGAATAGACTTAAACTCTCCTAACAGAGATTAAACTCTCATGCAAAAATCAGACTGCTATTTATCACCTGTCATAATTCCTGTCATTTGATATATTCTACATGTTCCACTCATTAAAACGCCCATTTGGTGATAAATAGCAGTCTGATTTTTGCATGAGAGTTTAATCTCTGTTCGGAGAGTTTAAGTCTGTTCTGTCGGACAAAATAAATGTGCCGTTTTCGTGGTCTGACCGTTCCAAATTTTTAACCTGTTCCACAATTAAAACTGCCCCTGTTCCAGTGTTCCCATATATCAAAGTTTATCTTACTAGACACCCTTAAGCTATTAACAAATTTTCAGCTTGCTATTAATCAACTTTTTTTTCATACGCGGGATCCAGACCTATAAGGACAGATTGTAAATAAAAGGGTTTCAAAAAAAAATTCAAGCTAATCAAGCAGGTTTTAGACCAGAATTGTTATGCATGTACCACATGAATACAGTGAGGGTAATAATGGAAACATCGGTTGAAAGGAACACACCTTTATACCTTGTTTTTGTTGATGTCGATCATGCTTTTGACAACTTCACTCATCCTGCTATATCGAAAATTTTAGAGCTAAAAACATCCCGCAAAAAAAAACAATTAACATCCTAAACTCACTGTACACTGAATCAAAATGCAACATGACACACAATGAGATGAAAAGTGACTAATTTAATGTACTTACTGCATTCAGACAGGGATACGTGCTTTCTCCGTTTCTTTTAGACATAGGTGTAGGGTATGTTCTTTCCAAACTAGACTTCGACACAAGAGGTATACAATGAACTTTAAACACACGCCTAAGCGATCTAGAACACGCAGATTATATCTGCCTATTAGGACCAAGGTTCCACGATGTGACTGACTAACTGGAAACACTTTGCCAAAGATAGGTTTGGCAAAGAATGCCCTAGAGTGAAGTCGTCAAGGAAATTAAAAAGAGGTCGCCAAGCACAAACTTGGAGATGAATCATGGATGGGATAAAAGGTCAGCGAAATTCTTGGAATGAGGATCTTAGTGCAAAATAAAACTCGATGGCGCATTTTCACTGAAGCTCTTGGTTCCACTTAGGAGGCACATAATATTATTACCAACTTTATTAGGCACATATCCCAAGGTTTATATTCCTCGGCGAATTTATCAACATTACAAAATCAAATGGCAAAATTGCTTATCAAAACGCTAATTCTAACTTTGTTGTCGTATTTTAAACTTCTATCATATGCTTATAATTTCGAATATTAATAATACTAGTCTTCTTAAGTTAGATTAAATCTTCTTCTTCAAGTGCCATCCCCGCGACGGAGGTCGGCAATCATCATAGCTATTCGGACTTTAGAGACGGCTGTTCTGAAAAGTTCATTAATTTGATGTACGTCCGTACCATTCTCTCAGGTGGCACAGCCACGATATTGTGCGTCTGCCTATGCTTCTTTTTCCTTGAATATTTAACTGCATAATGAGTTGGAGCAAGTTGTAGGTATCTCTCTCCGCTTGTAATATGTCCGAGGTATTCCAATGTTTTGGTTTTTATTGTATTTAATACTTTTATTTCTTTATTCATCTTTCATAGAACCTCTTTGTTTGTGACGTGTTTGTGTTTCATAAAAATTTGATACTAGAGGTATAAAATGAATATTAATGTATTGTATTTACAATATAAAATACGAAAAAATATAGTAAATCTCTCTTTATCTCATCTCAGGGATTTATTAGTAAGTTCAGCAGAAGGTGATTCGGTTATTTCTGAGCATTAAAACAACCCATAAAAGAAAATAGGGGAATTGCAACAAAATATAAGAAAATGTATAATGCCTATTGAAACTATTAACTATAAAATAAATATAAAGTACTGTTAAGGATTAAAATTACATACAGTACACCATTGTTACCTTGCAGTATAGAAAATATAAATATACAGTACACCCTGATGAATCAAAAGTACCTACGTTTAGCAAGAATCAGATAATGTATTGTACCATACTATATTAATATTGTCAATTACCTACTTCTTGCAAGTCTACCCGTGGAATTAACTAAGTACAAATAATATATAATACCCTGTAATTACTCTGTTAAATTTAATACCCTCGTATAGCGATAAATTCAAGTGTACAATGAGGGTAACAGGAAGGACTTAGATCTGAACAAAGTGGTAGGTTTGGACACAGTATAGGATATAATATGGTATATAATATAAAATAGATATTACGTTGTTTTGGTACCGACTTATGGGTCTCTGTTCTTATTTATTGATCTAGTGTGTTGTGTTCCAATCGTGGTGTCTCTGGTTACACTAAAGGTGCTAGCTATTAGCTGGTTAGTAGCTCTAGATGGTGGTTGCTAGAGGGCCACTACCTATGTCCTCAAGAAGTTGGCCTACCAAGGATAGAAAACAAAACTGTCAGTAGGGACAATGTGAGATAGTAGAAATACGAGGGGCTATAAGCCTAATAATAGTTCTAAAGATATTTACCTATTAACACCAGTGAGGTGTTATGTGGCCACCAGGTAAGGGTTGTTGTCAGGACCATCCCTTAGCCTCGAGTGATGAAAAACAGCCTAGGAAAGACACAGGGAATTAGTCCAAGCGTACTACAACGACCAAAACTATTGATATATATATATATATATATATATATATATATATATATATATATATATATATATATATATAAACTTCTAAAATACTCACGTGTCCCAAGCTGAGGTTATCTCACAGTAACTAATTAAGACTTTTCATCAGCTTACAAAATATTACTAGCTTTAAATTCGTCACTGGCACAAGCCCTTCAAATAACGGTGAGTTTTTATAAACTCAGCTGAATTATCGCTGATGAATAGAATTTGCAAAGTTCTCCACTTTACAAAGGCCGATGTCGTCAAGCCACAATCAAAGAGACCGGATTACCGGATGTCAACCGCCTTTCCTTAATGTCATTCGAGTCCATGGCACAAAACGAACATTTGAGCATGGAACCACGGTTGATTTAGTTATGTGACAAGAACCTATACAAGGGCTGTGAGTCAGAAAAAGATAGCGGTACACACATTTCTACGTTCTCAGGCATTCCTAAAACAACTCAACAGACCCATTTTGCGAACGAACCAACTATTTTATAGGAACTACCATAGGCGTAACCAGGGGGTTTTAAAGTATTTAAATATCTTTCAGTTTAACGTATATAAATGAATTGTGAAGGTTAAAAAAAAACCATAACATCTGTTCATGATATTTTCAGAATTTTTCTATATGCCCACAACTCGAATGATTCCAGTTTTTCATTGATGCCGCATTCAAGGTCCAAGTTTCCATTTCGTAAAACAAAGTCGAGAAAACACAGTACCTAACCAACCTTATTCGTAGCTCTAATTTCAGATCTATTGTGCAGAGCACTTTTCTGATTTTGTTGAAATTTGCTGTAGCCTTTTCTATTTTAATTTTAATTTAATCATTAATTTGTGGAATTGATCATTGTTCCAGGATATGCAAATTGGTCTACTCGTTCAACATTGGTTATGTTTATGAAGAGATTCTCGTTATTTCTTTGCGTTTTAGATATTCTCATAAATTTTACCTTCTTGATGTTCATTGTTAGATGGATGAAGTAAATAAACATTGATAAATTATAAGAATAAATCTCCAGATGAATGGATGCATTCATAATGTTATCATTGTCACTTATTCTGTAAAAAGTTTAAAACGTACCTTGAGTTTACAAAAAAAAAACAGTCCTGCTCTTTGCTTAGAAGATAAGCTATTTCGATTTATGAATATTTAAATATAGTCCGTTCTTTAACGGTAAAATATTACAAAATCTCTAAATTTTAAAGAACCGCTTGGATTGACATGAAATTTGGCATACACATAGCTAACAAGTCAAAGAAAAAAAGTGATATAGTGCCGATATGTGCTTTTGCCCTGGGGGTGGTTTTCACCCCTCTTGGGGGTGAAAAAATATTCGTCCAAAGAAAGTCAGGAAATGGATAAACTGGCTAATTTTAAGTAACTTTTGTTCTATAGAGTTTTTTCACTAAGTCAGCGTTTCTCAACCTTTTACCCTTTGCGACCCAATCTTCCATAATTATTTTCACCGCGCCCACCCTCGTTCAATAATTTTGAGAAAAAACAGTAAAATCTTACTTTTTAGTATTGAGTGCTCTTTATGATTATAACTCCTATTCAGTGTTCATGTGTATTTTATTTTTTATTTTGTCAGAATTTTGTTTTGCTTTGATTTTAGTAAATTAGTTAATGATGTTGGTGTATTTTTTTATATGCTCACGCCCCCCCATTACTAAAAACGCGCCCCCCTAGGGGGGTGCGCCCCACAGGTTGAGAATCGCTGCACTAAGTCAATACTTTTCGAGTTATCTGGCAGTGAATATGTTCACTTTTTCAACAAAATAACCACGCTTTTAGACGATTTTTCGCAAATAACTCAAATAGTAAGTATTTTGTCGAAAAAACGTTCTTAGCAAAAATATAGCCTGTAAATTTTTTTAAAAAATGGTGTATATATCACGTCTCTATATCTAGCAGAAGCAGAGTTATAGCTAATAAAAATAGGTTCATATTCGTCAAATTCCAAATGGAATACTTTAACGTGAAATAACCAAAAATGAAGCACATTTCGGGGAAAACTCATTAAAACTTATTTAAAGTGTTTAAAAAAAGCTTTATTTTTGTTTTATAAAAAAAATTTCTAGCATCAAAATTAAACAAGTTACGCTCAAAATAAAGTTAGTCCCTTTTGGTTTTGGTAAAAAAATCGAGAAAATCACCCCCTAATTAATATCTTAAATGAACTTAATCGCTACGACTTCACAAGTTTCTTGACTCGTGTATATATTGTTTATATAATCTGTTAGTTTCATCGGCTCAAAGTCCTTATTATTGAAAGGGCTCTAGTTAAAAGGAGTTGAACGAGTCACTTATCACGAATGTATGCAAATTTAGAAACATCAAATCTTAATCAATTTTTGTCTAACAGAAAAACAAAAAATACACGATATTCAGAAAAGCAAATCTGACTTTTTTTTGTTTTTCGAAATTTTTGGTATCTCTAGCAATTTTTAAGTTATTTTGAAAAAAAGCATATTTTTCAAAATTTAAATTTTTAAAAATTTTAATTTGAAACCAAATTTTTTCAAAAATAAGCACTTTGAATCGATGAAACTGACAGATCATATAAACACAACATAAGTAAAATAATTTGTTGAGCGGTAACGATTAATTTCATTTAAGTTGCTAATTAGAGGGTGGTTTTCCCGATTTTTTTTTGAAAAAACACAAGGGACCAACTTTATTTTGAGCGTAACTTGCTTAACTTTAATGCTAGAAACTTTTTGTAAAAACAAAAATAAAGCTTTTTTAAACACTATAAAAAAGTAATAATGAGTTTTCCCCAAAAAGTGCTTAGTGTTTTGGATATTGCACGTCGAAATGTTCTATTAGAAATTTGGTGAATATGAATCTATTTTTCATTGGCTATAACTCCGGTTCTACGAGATCCAGAGACCTAACGCGTAAACCATTTTTTTAACTTTTTTATAAGCTATATTTTTGCTAAGAACGTTTTTTTCGACAAAATACTTACTTTTTGAGTTATTTGCGAAAAAGCGTCTAAAAATGTAGTTATTTTGTTGAAAAATGAACATATTCACTCGCAAATAACTCGAAAAGTGTTGACTTGGCGAAAAAGCTCTATAGAACAAAAGTTACTTAGAATTAGTCAGTTTACCCATTTCCGGACTTATTTTGGACATATATTTTTCACCCCCAACAGAGGGTGAAAGTCACCCCCCAGGGCAAAAGCACACATCGGCACAATATCACTTTTTTTCTTTGTCATGTAAGCTATACGTTTGCCAAATTTCATGTCAATCCAAGCGGTTCTTTAAAATATAGAGCAAAACCGTGAAAGAATGGACTAATACAAATAATACAAAATATTTATAATTTTATTAGTACTAGTTTCGACACAAGAAAACAAAATATCCCGTAGGACATTTTATCACTTCTCTTATTGGTTAAGGAAGAATTCGATTGCTCCAGAAAACAGGCATTCGTTGGAAATTTACAGATTAGATGGCATCGTTCTTTTCATCGGACTGCCGGGCTTTAACTGTAGACGCCTTTTGGCGAAATTGAGAAACATTTTATTTCCTGCATTTGAAACCTTCGGACTATTTTCCAATATTGGACAAACTTTGTTGTGTTTGTTTAGGTATTGGGCTATTTCGAAGTTTGGCCACAAAAGTCATACAAAAGGTGAATATGTCTGGATTCGTCTATCCGGAGTAAAGTTTTAGATGGCCAATTGCACTTTCTTTTACGGAGGAGAATAAAAGGAATCTGTTTGTGGTATAATTTGAGAGAATTAATAAAGAAACAACTTTGTTCTTTGTAACGTTATAACCGTCAGATGGTTATATTAATTTATATTTAAATTATTATTTTATTCCAATTTATATTGACTTTATTAATTGATTAAATTTCCGTTATGTTTTATGGTGAGGAGCCCAAGCGGGGTTTCTGCAGTTACTCGAGCGCGTCAGATTATTACATGGGGAGAAACCTTGTACCCTGTAAATGTAGGTCTTCCATATATTGGCTCTTAATATAGGGGAGTTCATTAAAGAGGGGTGCGAAAAAAAATCTATCCTTAGAAAAACTCGAAATCGTCAAATAAAGAAAAGTTAAGTTAAGTACATGCAAAAGAGTGTATATTTAAAAAATCTGACCATTTGAGAGGGGCGTAAGGAAATGGGTGAGTCACAAAGTTTCACAAAAAAAAGAGAATATTTCGCGAAATCAACGTCAGATCGAAAAACTAAAAAATGCGTGTTCAATATTTTTCAAAAATCTATCGAACAATACCAAACACGACCCCCACGGAGAGGGGTTGGAGGTAAATTTAAAATTTTAAATACGAATCGCGCGATATTTCCCGAAATGAACATCATCTCAAAAAACTGCAAAATACACGTAATCAATATTTTTGAAAAATCTATCGAATGACACCAAAGACGAACTCTACGGAGGTGGTGTGAGGGGTTCCTTTAGAATATTAAATAGGAGCCCTCAATTTTTATTGCAGATTTGGATTCTTTACGTAAAAATAAGCAAATTTTATTCGAGACATTTTTTCGAATTATGGATAGATAATATTATATAATAATTATAATCGGAAAAAACGATTCTTGAAAATGGAAAATTAAATTAAAAAATGGAAGGTCTCTCACTTTATGGAAAACTTAACTAAACTGTTTTAGGTTTTAGGACCTACTCTTCACAACCCAATAGGTATATTAACGCTCGAGTAACTGCAAATTTAGCATACTTTCCTCCCCTACTATTACTATTTTTTGCCAAAAGATCGTTGGCGTCCTCTTCTTTTGTCAGCTAAATCAACCACAACGACTAACTTAATCACAGTCATATTAATTTTGATGGTTATCTGCCACACTTTTGTCAGTTGACAAATCTTGACTTCTCTTCTGTCACCTCAGTCTCTCCTAAAATAAAAAAGTGGCAAATGTTTTTATAATTTCTACTTAAGACGATGTTTTTTCTACAAAATTAATTTTATTTGGTTCATACTTCTTAGGGTGGGTTGATAATTTCTTTATATTTAATATTTATCCAATGTTCATAAGTGTCCTTTTTGTGATTTTTAAAACCTTTTTATATACTTGGGTTGGTTGGTGTCACGGACTCCGCAAATTTTGTAATCCATTTTAAAAATAGTTCTAGGCTACCTAGACACCTGAAATTTTCAGGATAACTTAGAACTAGCTAACAATGTAATATTTTATTGCTATTATACAGGGTGATTAATAATTAGTGGGGTGAAGCTCCGTAGATCCGTTATATTAATGTGTAGCGATAAAACTTATTAACAAAAATTGTAGCGAACTTTAAGCGTCACATTACAAAATAAGTTAGAATGTTACAGGGTGTTCGATAACATAGTGGCAGACCAAACTTATGTTTTTTTTTAAATAGAACACCCTGTATTTTATTTTATATTCGAAATTTTCGTAACTTTTCGATTACAAAAATATAAAGGTTTGGTATGTTATACGGGGTATTTACAAAGTTATAACCAATTTTATATGAAAATCGTAACAAGTTTAACTACCTGTATAAATAAAAGCAAGCACAAGGTCAATGGTTTACTGACGTCATATTTTTTTATTTATTGTCAAAACTTTCGTAAGGCGTTCTTTTGCTAATTTTCTTTATATTGAATACAGGGTGAGTCAAAACGCAAGTACATTATTTTCTCAGTAATTTTAAATACAACACCCTGTATTTTATATCATTATCGAAAAGTACCATTACCATACTATAATTTTTGTATAACATTCCCCATGCGTAAATTTATTAGTTTTCGAGATATTTTCATTTTTTAGAGCAAAATTATTAATAATTAAGGGTCTAAATCTTTCCAAATTTTAAGTAAGCCAAACTTACAATTTACGATTACTGATTATCAATCTGTAATCAAAGTTGGCTACAATTTTTGTTATTAACTTTTATTACTATCTATTACTTATAACGGATCTACAAAACTTTACCCCACTGACCAATCACACTGTATGGATAAATCCACTTTTTTTTTTAATTTCAAACTATTTTAAAAATGTGACTAATGCAATGATATTTTAAAGTACGTTAATAAATCGATATCTACAAATTGATGGTGCCTCAGTGGCATTAGACTGCAGATCGAGAGGTCACCAGTTGGAAACCGGCTGTTGCGGATCTTTTTATAAATTGTTTTAATAATTAATTAAAAGTTTATATTTAAAATTATAATATACCATTTTAAACAACCGTGGTATTATAAAAAATACTATTTTATACTAGTGTAATTTTTGGAATCATAATTATAAATAACAGTTAATTATTCTTTCCAACTATGTTGTGTCCTATATGTACAATAACAAAATCGTGATATTATAAAAAGTACTTTTTTATTAGAGTGTAATTTTTGGAATTTTAAGCATGTTATCGTTAAATCGTTTATCGTTAAATTATTTTATATTCTTTCCTATAAATAATAAAAAGGTTTTATTATAAAAAAGTTCTTTTTATAAAAGTGTAATTATTACTTTTTGTACATAACCTTTCTAGCCCACGTATCTTTTTAACTTTGTTAAACGTTTATGCAGTTAGTATCTTTAAACGAATTATACTAATTTTTTTAATAATAATTATACACTAAGCAACAAAATTAACGCACCACCTTAAAAATGGGACATTTTTGATGTCTTGTGTTTCCTGAACCTGTTGTCCGATTTTAGTGATTTTTCTAACATGGCATAGCTTTATTCTTCAAGAATACCGATGTAATAATATTATTGCTAAACAGGTAAGTGTCATTGTATACCGGGTGTAACAATGATAGTATGTTTTTGCCTCAAACTTTGGAACAGCCTGTGGAATATTCTAGCGTATATAAAACAAGAATAAAAAACCGCTAAACGCCGTAAAAATGAGTGGCGCATAAAATATTCCAGCTACAAAAGATCTGATATGAATGTTACGTGGCGCGAAAATGGATTTTCATTTGATGCAAAACAAAATTTTAGTTTTATTTTAAAATATTTTTCCATAATATTTGCTAAATTTGAAGTAAACGCGCCACAAAAGAGTAACTTTGATACAGTTTGAATTTTGAAACTGTTTTGTGGCGCGTTTACTTCAAATTTAGCAAATATTGTGGAAAAAATATTTTAAAATAAAACTAAAATTTTGTTTTGCATCAAATGAAAATCCATTTTTGCGCCACGTAACATTCATATCAGATCTTTTGTAGCTGGAATATTTTATGCGCCACTCATTTTTACGGCGTTTAGCGGTTTTTTATTCTTGTATCAGGAGTTTTTCAAAGTTATTTATAAATTAAATGTATGAAGTTGAATGCAATGTTCCTCTATTACACGTCAAGCTTTATAAATTGTCACCTTTGTTGCATTATCTCCCAAATGATCTAGTGTCCATCGAATGTACACTAGATTTTTTTCTATTCGAAATATATTGAAAAAAAACTATATTGAGATGGCCGGTAAATGAAGTCGGATTGCCCGTTGCCAGATCAAATTTAGCGTCGTAACCACTACAACTACATAAACATAAACCATTTGGGGAATAATCGTTAATTGGATTATACTTTTGTATCTTAATAACTTCTAAACGGCTTAACCGATTTTGATCAGTAAACATGAGGTTGAAACGTATTGACCAGTAGTATCTGATGGATCTAAGGTCAAGTATGATAACTGAAGCTATTACAGGAATTATTAAGCTTTCGAAACCGTTTTTCCCAGAGGAAATAGATTTTATCATATTTATGAAGCCTATAACCTAAAAATTCGAATTTTCCCGGATATGAGGTATACATCGTTAGATTCGTCTTGAGTCCTTCTACAAATGCTAAGTTATTGGCGCAATTCGTACGTTGAAATGTTTAGTTTAGTTTAGTTTTTCAGTTTTTCGGCTATACTGAGCCGTATGTATGTCTAATCCTGACGGCTTAGACACCATTTGAAAGTCAAGACTATTGATTTGATGCATTTGCGGTTCTCCTGCCTCTTCTTGATCCGAATATATATACCCCCAAAAAATATGCTGTTTTGTACCTACCAAGTCCTATAGCTGGCTTATGGATGGTCAAAAGTCACAAACTACACCGGTTCTAAATCGGCCCTGACCCCATCTTTAAATACAGAGAAAAAATATCAAATCGGTTTAACTTTCAAACACATATACATACATATCCACAAACATTTTCCCTTTTTTAAATAAAAATTGAGTCACATTTCTAAGCTCTATAACTTGTGAATGGTATAACCGATTTTCAAAATTAGACATGCGTTGGAAAGGTAATGATCAGTTCTATTAGAAGCCGCAAAGGTTGAACAAATTTTTAAACTTTTTGAGAGTTTTGGTGACGAGAACGAAAAACAGATCCTAAATAGGAAGGGCCGTAAAATCTACACCCTTGGACCAAAATCGATGGTTGACATATAAATGGGTGAGTCTTTTCTGAACTTTAAGATGGGAGTTGGCCCAATTTTCAATTCAGTCAGATTTAGAAAATCGAAAATTTTGTGTATATATAGTGTCGCGTGTAGGGTGGTGTGGGTGTGCGCCACTGGCGAGAACTGCCGTTCTCTGGTAATGTTCAAAATTAGACATGCGTTGGAAAGGTAACGATCAGTACTGTTAGAAGCCGCAAAGGTTGGACTTAAATTTTCGAAGTTTTTGGGAGTTTTGGGGACCAGAACGAAAAACAGACCCTAAATAGGAGGGGCCTTAAAATCGACACCCAAAATGGACCAAAATGGATGGTTGACATATGAATGGGTGAATCTTTTTCTGAACTTGAAGATGAGAGTTGGCAAAATTTTCAATTCAGTCAGATTTAGAAAATTGAAAATTTCGTGTATATAATAGTGTCGCGTGTAGGGGGGTTTATTTCTGCGCCACTGGCGAGAACTGCCGTTATCTGGTAATCTTTCCGATATAAAACTAACAGCTTCGATAACTAATAAATCGAAAACTATTAATTTTATCAAAAAAATGTATAATGAACATTTTTTGCTTATAATTAATATTTTTTCCAGCATTTGCGGTCAAAATATAAAAAAAAAATTCCACCCTCGAGATGAGGTGGCAACCACCCCATGGTAAAAGCGTCGTTCGGCATCATATAGATTTTGATCCTTGGACTATCTACTACTTATTGTCAAATTTTTAAGCAAATCTATCCATTCTGTAAAAATTGCGAAGTGAAAAATTTCAGTTCCTGGACTAATTAAACTTTTGGAGCTCTATAACTTCTGAACGGCTTACCTGATGTTGATCACTAAACACGAATTTGAAACGTATGGACAAGTAGTATCTGATGCAACCAAGATCGAGTATGAGAACTGAACGTATTACAGGAATTATTGAGCTTGAAAAACCGTTTTTTCCCATAAGAAATAGATTTGATCATACTTATGAAGCCTAGAACTTAATAATTCGAATTTTCCCAGATATAAGGTATACACCGTTAGACGTGTCCTGAGTCCTTCTACAAACGCTCAATTATTGGCGCAATTCGTAGGTTGAAATTTGGAGTAATTGTCGAAAAACCAAAATTTTCAAAGTTTAATTTTTCAGTTTTTCGGCTATGGTGAGCAGTGTGTATGTCTCAGGTTGATCGCTTAAGCACCATTTGAAAGCTTAACTCAACCCTATTGATTTGGGATATTTGCAGTTTTCCTGTCTCTCCTTGAACCTAAGATATATACGCCCAAAAAATATGCTATTTTGTATTTACCTAGTCCTCTAGCTAACTTACGGGTAGTCAGAAGTCAAAAATTAGACCGGTTCTGAATCGGCCTTCACACCCTCTTGAAACACAGAAAAAAAAATTCAGATCGGTTTAACTTTTCCACACACATACATACATACATACATACATACATACATATCCACAAACATTTTCCATTTTTTAAATAAAAATTGAGTCATATTTCTGAGCTCGGTAACTTTTGAATGGTATAACCGATTTTCAAAATTAAACATGCGTTGGAAAGGTAATGATCTATTCTATCAGAAGCCGCAAAGGTCGGGCTTAAATTTTTGAAATTTTTGGGAGTTTTGGGGACGAGAACGAAAAACAGGCTTTAAATGGGAAGGGCCGTAAAATCCACACCCTTGGACCAAAATGGAGAAGTAACATATGGATGGACGAGTCTTTTCCTAAACTTTAAGATGGGATTTGGCCCAGTTTTCAATTCAGTCAGGTTTATAAAATCGAAAATTTCGTGTATATATAGTGTCGCATGTAGGGGTGTTGTGCGCCACTGGTGAGAACTGCCGTTCTCTGTGGATATTGAAATTAAAACTCAACTGTAGCCTTAGGCTTTCTTAACATTTTGCTTTTCGATTCATTTACTTATGTGGGATAATAAAAAAGTTAGGTACTTTAACAACTAGCGATGTTATTCATCAATACAGAGTGTTTCTAAATAAGTGCGACAAACTTTAAGGGTTAATTCTGCATGAAAAAAATAATGACCATTTGCTTTATAAACGTTTGTCCGCAACTGCTTCGTTTCCGAGATACGGGAGGTTAAATGTGTTCTTAAAAACTGACGATTTATTTATTGCTCAAAAACCGGTTGAGATATGCTATGCAAATAAACTTTAGTAGGTTTTAAGAGGTAGTTATTGCGCATTTTTTTTGACATACAATTAAGAATTTTATATTCACCATTGGCGTGCATACGGGTCAAATCACCTAGTCATATTACCCATAAGCACGCCAATGGTGAATATAAAATTCCTTATTTTATGCCAAAAAAAATGCGCGATAACTACCTCTTAAAACCTACCAAATTTCATTTGGATATCTCAACCGGTTTTAGAGCAATAAATAAATAGTCAGTTTGTAAGAAAAAAATTAACATCCCATATCTCGGAAACAAAGTATTTGCGGACATATGTTTATAAAGCAAATGGTCATTATTTTTTCATGCAGAATTACTCCACTCCTTAAAGTTTGTCGCACTTATTTAGAAACACCCTCTATTGATGAAGAACGTTGCTAGTTGTTAAAGTACCTAACTTTTTATTATCCAATATAAGCAAATGAATCAAAAAGCCAGAATATCCTACAGGGTGTCTCAAACTTTGAGGAAAAAACACACTATCATTTTTACACCCGGTATACAATGACACTTATCTGTTAAGCAAAAATATTATTACATCGATATTCCTGAAGAACAAGGCTATAACACATTAAAATAATCATTAAAATCGGACAACAGGTTTAGGAAATAAAAGACATCAAAAATGTCCCATTTTTAAGGTGGTGCGTTAATTTTGATGGTTAGTGTATTTACTAATCCGTGCCATTTTGCTATTTTTATTTAATATTTTACTTATAACTATAATTTAACTTTAACTTTAATATTAAATTTGTTGTTCTAGTTTTTGGTCTAAATAATTAATTGCTGTACACCTTTCTGGTAGGGATCTTTCGTCATCGTTGAGTTATTTGTCATCACCAACACGTGGAATAAACCAACTTAAGACTAAAGTTGTCTTAAAGACAACAACGGTTACTTGACGACATTCAAATGACGAACATCTACCCATATCATCTGGAGCAAATAACGTTCATTTTTATCCTCCAAAGGAAGTGAGTAATCCAACAATGCCGTAAATATAATTTTTTATTGTAAATATATAGAGTTGAGATAAAGTATGGAACCAAGCAAATATTTGAAACGAAAAGAACAATATTTATGAAACTTTGCATGCAAATGCAAGTACAATGACGCAAAAGGCATCTGATGCCATATTTTTTGTTACTACTCCACTTCCGGTTTCACCGGAAATACCCTTAAATTATTTACTTTAAATGGGACACCCTGTATATTTTTGCAGATTTTCAAAGAACTTGTTATTTTAAATTCATACATACCAAGTTTGGAAGAAAAAACTATTAAAACAAGAAATAAATCTCTTTAGAGTTAAAAAAAATAGGTTAATTTATTAAATAAATTAATAATTCATTTAAGTAAAAAAGACCGTATTGAAAAATTAATGATAATTAATCGTTTATGATGAATTTTCATTTTTTGGAGGTTTATTTTCCAAATCGATGGATTGGACGTAGAGGATTCATAGAGTAACCCGCTCGTTCTCAGGACCTCAACCCGTTAGATTTTTTCTTTGGGGTTATCTAAAATCACGTGTTTGCGATAGGCGACCAACATGCTTGCAGGATTTGAGACAAAGAATAATGGATGAATGTGAACTAATACGTGTAGAAATCTTGCAAAAAGTGACTCACGAATTTATTTATACGTAAAATTTACGTTTGACCCATGATATTAAGAATAAAAAAAATAATTTCAAATCTTGAAAATGTTTGCTGTTCACCTCCTGACAACGTGCAAGCCTATAAATAAATTCGTGAGTCACTTTTTGCAAGATTTCTACACGTATTAGTTCACATTCATCCATTATTCTTTGTCTCAAATCCTGCAAGCATGTTGGTCGCCTATCGCAAACACGTGATTTTAGATAACCCCAAAGAAAAAATCTAACGGGTTGAGGTCCTGAGAACGAGCGGGTTACTCTATGAATCCTCTACGTCCAATCCATCGATTTGGAAAATAAACCTCCAAAAAATGAAAATTCATCATAAACGATTAATTATCATTAATTTTTCAATACGATCTTTTTTTACTTAAATGAATCATTTTTAATACAACTTATTTTTGTCAATTACTTCAGTAAAAGTTTTACCTACTATACTAAATTCAAATAAGTCATACAGTGCATGTAAACAACAATTTTAGTCTACAGTATAGATGGTACTCGTTTATTTCCTACTACGTTGTATTAGTACAAAAAATTATCTGCAGAAGCTTTTTAACAAATTTTTTGTACCA
Source organism: Diabrotica virgifera virgifera (assembly GCF_917563875.1). Taxonomy (NCBI): domain Eukaryota; kingdom Metazoa; phylum Arthropoda; class Insecta; order Coleoptera; family Chrysomelidae; genus Diabrotica; species Diabrotica virgifera. The sequence continues at coordinate 62,451,894 of NC_065450.1, read as the reverse complement.
AATTTGGTATGTATGAATTAAAAATAACAAGTTATTTTAAAATCCTCAAAAATATACAGGATATCCCATTTAAATTAAATAAGTTAGGGGCATTTCCGGTGAAACCGGATGTGGAGTAGTAACAAAAAATATGGCAGCAGATGCCTTTTGCATCACTGTACTTGGATGCAAAGTTTCATAAATATTGTTCTTTTAGTTTCAAAGATATTTACTTGGTTCCATACTTTATCCCAACGTACTAAATTTACAATCACGATGCAGTTGAAATAAACAAACCAAGACACGTTAAATGCTACTAGCAGCACTCCCGAATCATAATTTACAATGTATATACATTGTAAATCCCAAATCATGATTTCCAAAGTCTATACATTGTAAATAATGATTCGGGAGTGCTGTTAGTAGCATTTAACGTGTCTTGGTTTGTTTATTTCAACTGCATCTCAATTGTAAATTTAGTATGGGCCGGATTTGCTTGTTAATATTAAAATATCACTTTATGATGTTTCTTATGCTAAATAAGTATGCTTGGTTAATTTTATGTTTTATTTGTCCCTTATTGTTCACTTTTTCGGCTAAGATAAGAAAAACGTACCCCTGAGTGACTGAGCTAGGCGAAGCCTTAACAATCAGCTCCAATAGTTACTTGAATAATTATTATACATTAACTCCTGAACTTTTTGTGGTAGTTCGACTGTTACATCTTCTAATTTGTAGATCTTTTTTTATTTTGGTTTCCACATTATGGGCAATATAATAAGGAAATGTGAATGCATAATCTCTTTAACATATTATGTTTTATTGCAATATGTTTACACTAATCAAAGAAACGTGAAATATTTTGCCCTTCAGTAGTCAATAATAATTTTTGTTAATCATCAGTAATTGATTTTGGGTGTATATAAATTCGTTCCCGCTCGCAGGTTTAAACCATATACGGATCAAGTGTTTTGAGCGAATTGGCTCACGATGAAATTCCTGGAAATTTGGGTAGATAGTCAATGAATTTTATTAGCCAGGTAAAAACTCGATTTTCCCATCATTCTTTAAATTCGTATACACCTCTCCGCAAACGCGCAAACTTATTTCAAATCAGATAGTTGGCTGATAGATTTGCGTCTTGCTTGTACTTGACCATGTCGTCGTAGAAGATGCAAGCTACAGAAATATCAAGTGAATAAAGAAAACCCATGCTAGTGGTGAACAAATTTAAATAAAATTTCCACAAGTTATTGACGGCAGTGTGCGCACCGTGGGTGTAAGTCGTATGTAAAAACTGAGATTTCTGCATCGTACACAGTGCTCGACTTTGATAGTGAGCATAACTATGAAAGAAGCCTGCAAAGGCTAAATCGCCAAAAAATCAACATTTCACTCAAAAACAAGATGATGAGTAAAATATATATAAGGGAGGACTTCTGTTTAATTGATCGAAAGCTTTCCAGTTACGGTTGGTTTGCATAAAGGCTCTTCATTGAGCGCCTACCTGTTTAATCTTGATATGGGTGTACTGGCAGAAAAGTTAAGTAAGGAGAGAAATGGAGAAAAAGTTAGAGGTTTGAAGAAGGATTATTGAAGAGGGAAGACTCAAGATTAGCAGCGCAAAAACGGGTAATATATAGTAGGGAGGAACCGCAATGGTTGGAGATATGGAGACAATTTTTTGGAGAAAAACTAAGCTGACTATGAGAATCTAGTAGTACAGAAACCGACAATAAATATCGCTCTTCATACTACCAGATTGACAACAGATGGAAACCTCTTTGGTTACTACCTCCGCGGCTTTCAAAAAATATAAGCCATACGGGTGCCGAGACGAACAGTAAGATGAGGGAATTTTAAATAATTCAAGTCCCATCTGCTCAGCGTGGTAAATTTACAACAAGGAGATTTCCTAACCCGAAATCCAGCAAATACCATATTCTGGTTCAATCGGAGAGTGCAGGATCTATACCGATTTCGGGGCTTTTTGCCCCATCATCAATAGTCCCATATGCTCTTCTCTCCGACCAAACCAGACAATTTGACGAGTGCCCCATTTCGGATTGCAACAAACGGGATGAAACGATTTTCAAAATTTAATTTGAGAACCGTCAATCAGTTTCTAAAGTAACATAAAACTTAGATAATGACTAAAACTTTATCAAATTTAGTATTACATGGTCGAGTGCGATTCGAGCGTTTCTGAAAATTTGGAACAAAAAGCGGTTAGGTAGGTATTAATTTTATTTGTGCAAAAATCTGCACCAGGCGGAAGTCCGGAAATTCCCTTTGAAATGTAAATACTCAACGTCGAAATGTCTTTCAATTAATTCTGATTGGGCCGGAGGAATGATTGAGTTCAAATCAGAGATATTATGTATAGGCCTATCACTGCTGGGCAAGAGTATAAACCGCCCATTATTACTTCATTACCGAGGGCCGAAAGTCCCTTAGAATGAATAAAAAGTTTATTTTGAATGAGATATTTGAAATTAAAAATCACACCAAATTTTATCTTAGATTTTCACCCCTGTAACCTATTAACATAAACATTATAGAAGTTTTCAGGGACTTTCGGCCCTCGGTAATAACGTAATTTTTCATTCTACGTTTAAGTTTTTCAAAAATACTTATTAGTTTTCTCAGGATTCGAAAAAAATTGAATCCCATTTAAATAACATTAAAACCGAAAGTTCGTACCCATCCCCTTAATAACTTTATATAACAATTTTTTCTTAGAATTTGCCTCTCTATCGATTTATGGTATTATTTTTAATAAAATAATTTTCACCACCGAAACAGCTGGCATCCACCCCCAGGGTAAAATCGCAAGTTCGCTTCATGCCACCTTTGTTCTTTGAGGTATCCTCTAACTGCTCACCAATTTTTATGAAAATCGATGAAGGTTCAACGAAATCAGAGGTGAATACCTTCAGTAAGTGCACTAATTGCTCAATTTTATTCTTTCAGTTTTCTCTGTACTCCTATCGTTTGACGTTTTAGCTGTCTATTGTTACACCTACATACTTTAATCACCTTGCTTTTTGGAATGTACCTCCGATGTTTTCAGCGTGTGTCTATTACCTCTTCAGGACGTGGTTTGTGTTTTGGGTGGTGGCATTGTTTTCACTGTAGATCACTGATGGTGCACGGTGTCGGTGAATGTTGTGCTGCCGAGGAAGTTATCTTCATAGGGCGGTCATCGGAGAAATAGTTGGATGCTAAAAAAGTTCTTTCCACGTTGAGGGAAGCTGTGGTTATATCCCCCTATGGACTGGTATAAGGTGGATGCAGGATGCTTGGTTGGTGATTGTGTGGTTTGATGGTGAGAGTGTGATGAAAGCCTGGGACGACTGCAAAGCAGCAACTATCAATCGGTCTCTTTGGTCAGGTTGTAGGTTGGTGCCTATGTCATCGACAAAGGTATTACTGTAGGTATCAATGGTGGTAGGCTCAGTCGTTGTGTCAGTGGTCCTAATATGTTGTGGAAGATCTGGTGGCTCTTTTCCAACTTAAAGTCTAATAAGAAAGAGGGTCGTTACGACCGGACTGTACCAGCTGAAAAATATGATCTTTTAATGCAGTCTGTCCCTCGTTGTAACGTCTTTCTGCTGGTGCAACTTTTCGGTTTGGCTTCTTCTGCGAGAGGCCGCTTCTTCGTAAAGATGACATTCAGCCGGTCTGAGCCTATGACTACCATCCCGGAAATTAAATCGCTAACATCCGCCTAGAATGGTGGCCTTTCTTAACCGCAACCACTCACTAAGGCTGCACCAACCTTATTCAATCTCACAGAAGAAGTAAATAGCACAAAACTGTCGACCCCTGTATGCTTCTTCTGGTGTATGCTTTTTTCTGGACAAAAGAAGAAGGAAAAGAGGTAAAAAAAGTAAAACATAAACAAAATATTACAGTCGGATGAAGGGGGACAAACTACAACGTGTAAATAATTATAAGAGTAAACAAAAGGAAGGAAAATATGAAGAAGTAGTAGATATATTAGTCGCTACTCACGAAGTGAAGTTTTTATTTAAACGTACTTTTAAATGAAAACCTTAAGAAACGTCAATCAATTTCTAAAGTAATATAAAACTTAGATAATGACTAAAACTTATCAAATTTATTATTACATGGTCGAGTGCCATTCGAGCGTTTCTGCAAATTTGGAACAAAAAGCGGTTAGATAGGTATTAATTTTATTTGTGCAAGAATCTGCACCAGGCGGAAGGCCGGAAATTCCCTTTGAAATGTAAATACTCAACGTCGAAATGTCTTTCAATTAATTCTGATTGGGCCGGAGGAATGATTGAGTTCAAATCAGAGATATTATCGAAAGATAAAAGGGCTTCTCTGTGTTTTCAAACTTTATTTCATTTGCACTCTCTCCACCTCTTCATTCATTCTGTATTGCAGAAGTTTTGTCTTTCTGGATGGCTGGGCTTTGAAGAGGTTTCCTGTAACTTTTGTTTAAGTTTCGACCTTTAATAAAAGGTTTCCGATTGAAATTTTTCAAAATAAAGTTATGTGTAGAAGGTATCTTTTCTCGGATCCGTAATACGATTTTAGGATAAAAGTAAAGTGGCGTAATCTGATCCGTTCAAAGGAAATATATTACCATTGTCTTAAATTTATCATAATATTCTAAAAGACGATCCTTATACGAGTATATTGAATAGTAATAACGATACAGGGTGTCACAAAAATGCAGGTCATGAATTAAATCGCATATTCTCGGACCAAAATTAGTTCGATTGAACTGTAGGTACCTTAGTACAAATGTGCACATAAAAAAGTTACAGCCCTTTGAAGTTACAAAATGAAAATCGATTTTTTTCAATGCATCGAGCACTATTAGAGATTTTTTATTGAAAATGGACATGTGGCATTCTTATGGTATATCTTAAATCTTATAACGAATATCTTAGAAAAAATAAAAGTCAAATTTGTACACCCCATTCAAATTTTATGGGGTTTTGTTCCCTTAAACCCCCTCAAACTTTTGTGTACGTTCCAATTAAATTATTATTGTGGTACCATGAGTTAAACACAATGTTTCAAACAAATTGGTCGGAGAGAAGAGGATATGGGACTACTGATGATTAGTGTTGCCCAAAATCGGTCTTGGTCTTGCAGTCTTGGTCTTGTTCTTGCGTTTTTGCAAGACCAAGACCAAGACCAAGACCGCCTAATTTGAGCAAGACCAAGACCAAGACTTACCGTGCAAAATTTGAGCAAGAACAAGACTAAGCCTGCAAGACTCTTGCGTCTTGCAGTTAGGACTGAAGGTCGTTTTAGAGAGTATATTAATTCGGGTATATTCTTAGATACTCTATGAGAGGCAAAAAAATATTTAACAAAAATTTGGAAAATTTGACTTATGCGCATTACGAACAATACCACAAACATATATAGCGAATCAAAATATCTATTAATTAAAATAACACTTCACACATTTGACACGTACTCAGAGATCATTATTACAATGCAAAAATAAAATATTTGTACATGCTTTCCCAGCAGACGACATCTTCGCTCTGAAATTAATTGTCCAGGTTTGGAGAATACCCGGCCTTAATTCATAAATTACTATTCTTGCGTTGCGACCTTGCGATGCCGACAATAATGTTAAAAATCTGTAGTTGATAAAAATATACCTATTACATCTTATCGGTATATAGAATAGTAAGGCTATTATGTATATTTTTCTGTTGATGGTGCAATGGCCTCTAATTCAGTTAGACAAAATTTGCTGAAAAATGCGGCTAATACTTAAAAGTATTAATAACGAGACACATTAATGCAGATAATGCTGGATATACATACCGTGTAAACAAAGTAACGAATAATTTAATAACGACATACTGTCTACTGAGGCATTGAACAAAGAAATATTACAGTGAAATGTATGCAAGACAAAAGCAAATTTATTGCAGTTTTTTCTGTAATTAAATTAAATTGGTTATTTGTTTTAACAATCGACTGTTCTTTTGTTACTCTTTGTGTTTGGTGATATACACTACTCCAAGAAATTATCGCACCACCTTAAAAACGGGTCATTTTTTATGTCTTGAATTTCCTAAACCTGTTGTCCGGTTGAAGTGATCTTTTTAATAATAGCCTTATTCTTTAACAATATCGCTGTAATAATACTATTGCTAGGCAGGTAAATTGTCATTGTATACCGGGTGTACAAATCAAACTGCGAATGAAATTTGGTAGGTTTTAAGAGGTAGTTATTACGCATTTTTGACATACAATTAAGATTTTAATATTCACCAATGGCGCGCATACCTACGTGTAACCGGTTTGTTTAGAATTACCCCTTAAAATTTGCCATATTTATTTCAAAACAGCCTGTATTGATGAAAAACATGGCTAGTTATTAAAATACCTAACTTTGTTGTTATCCAAGCGAATGAATAAAAACAGAATGTTAAGAAAATATCAGACTGTAGTAGGGTTTTAATTTCAGTATTTTATAAAGGCTAAAATATTCCACAGGATGATGCGAATTTTGAGAATAAAACACTCCAAAAGACCAGGTGTACTGTTGCAAGACCAAGACCAAGACTGTCTAAGTCTCGTCTTGGTCTTGCATTTGGGCAACACTACTGATAATGGGACAAAAAAGCCCCGAAACTGGTATAGACACTTCCTGCACTCTCCGATTGAACCAGAATGTGGTACTTGCTGCTTTTTCGGGTTGCAACGACATTTAAAATGTTTATACATTTTTAAAATATAAAGTCTTTATTTATACGACTTTTACTGTTGCATCCAATTACAGCACATTTAAAATACTTTTTAGCAAGTTGGTGTTTTTCATTGATATTGTCTTAGCAGAAAAACCAAACTTTTCTACATACCTAATAATATAATATAAACTGTGGCAGAGTAGGACTCGACAGCAAATATGACACTTTGGCAATGCCAAGGGGGTTCGAGTATGGGTTAGCCCAATAATAGTGTCAAAGCTATATATATTGGCATAAAACAGTCAAATAAAAAGTGATTTTTGCGTGGAAAAATAAGTGGGACAGAATTATCAGAATCTAATTGGACCGAAAATGCGTAAAATTGTCCAGAAGTGTTTTGTTATTTTCAGTACAGTGCCTCTACATAAAAATAGCATAGGTATTTCCATACAATCGAGTTATGATTTACGGTTCAAATTACTTGAATATCCCCTTTATTAGTAGGTATTCTTCTTTTTAGGTGCCGTCATTTTATCGAAGGTTGGCGATGACTTCTATTTTGGGATTTTATTATTAGACTTTGAAAGTCTATCCTGTCCATTCTTTGATGTTGCGCAGCCAGGTCATTTGTCGTCTATACCTAGGCCGCGTCTGCCCTCTATTTTCCCTTTTATAATAAGTTGAAGGGAGTTATACCTGTCGTCTCTAAATATATGTCCAAGATAAGATGTCGTACGTTTCTTCTAGTAGGTATTAGATCCGATTATTTTTAATACTACCATCTCTTTCTTCAATTAGAAACAATCTAAAGCGCCGTAACTTATCTAACAAGGAAGAGATGGAGATATTAATTTGTAATATTTATGCTAGAAATACTACTAGAAGATATTCAGTTCACAAATAGTTCCGGTTGTGGCTAAGGTTCACGTTTTGACTAAGCTCGGCCGGTAATGCAGATGCAATGCTTATCGACATTGGCGCCATTTCCGTCTGGCTGTCACCCAAGCAACACCTATATTTATTTCTACGCCTATTCGCTGTGTGCAAGCACTTGGAGGGGATACGAGAAACCATCGTGCACGAGTAGCGGAGAAATTTTCCAAATTTCATTAATTCATATTGTCAATTAAAATTGTCAAATTGACATATTTCATACCTACTGTCATTGAGGAAAATTATATTTCGCAAATGTTGAGTTATAAATTGTAAAATACAACAAAAAATTGTCAATTTAAGTTTTATTCGTTTCGAACTTCTAAGCACTAATTAATACAAGGGAGAAAAGTGGATTTCCATACAATGTTTACCTTTTAATAACATAACCTCAATCTTACTTTTCTTCTTGTTCTTTTTTGGGCTATGACCTTGACAATTATCCAATAACCAGAACTTATATAATTGGCCAATATAATTAAAAGTGCTACAAATATTGCTGAGCTATGAAACAAGGTGTCGGTCGCTCTTCCGAACTTGAACGGTCCCAATAGCTAAATTAAAAGAGTTATTTTTTTTATTGAAACAAGCGAAATCTGGATTTACCAAACCAATTTAAATATTCGTTTATAACATAAGATGCAAAAATAAGATTTTAATTTTAATAAAAAAATATGAAAAAAATATTTTTTTCTACAACCGTGTTAAAAACGCAAATTTTAGCACTCCATACGAGCTTTAAAAATGCTACTTTAAGGCACTAGCGCTTTAAAAAAAATTAAGGCACTGCAGTTCGTATTGACCGTATATGCAATTTTGATGTAATGTCAAAAAAATATAAAATTGGAATGTCAGTCAAGTTCAAGTAAAAGTTTTTGTAGATATTGTCCTGTAATTACGTTTGTAGAAAAAATATTGTATGATATGCGTGTTAAAAAGTACATTTTTAAGGCACTCATGTGAATTGCAGAACTCGCTTTCGCTCATTCTGCAAACTTTCAAATGCGTGCCTTAAACGTGTACTTTTAACACCTATATCATAAATAACTATTAAGAAACGCTTTTCTTTAATGACGAGTGACTAAAATTAAACATATTATAAAAAAATCAACCAAAAAGCAAAAAATAAAAAAAATTGAAAAATCTAACACATTCGTCAAAGAAAAGCGTGGCGCGTCTTCATTTTCGCACCACGCTTTTCTTTAACGAATGTGTTTGATTTTTGTTGATTGATTTTTTTTATGTTTAATTTTAGTCACTCGTCACTAAAAAAAGCGTTTCTTAAAAATATATTTTTCATATTTTTTTATTTTTTACTTTTTAGTCTTACACTTTTCAAACATTAAAATATATCATCATGTTTATTAAAATACGTATAAATCATATGATGTACAAACATGAAAAGTAGTCGGAATCGGCAAAAAATTTAAAATTTTATTGTTTATTTATGAAGCATAACGTAAACAATTAATGTAAAAAGTGAAATTATGTGTAGTCCATATAATTAGCTACAATCTGTAAAAGTTCCAAGTTTCTTCATTGTAAAAACAAGATAATTTAAGCATTTTCCGTTAAAATCGTTTTTTATTTAAACAATTAATAATCAAAAAAAATGTTTTATTGACTATTCGTGTATTGTTTCCGCGCATGCATATGTCTGCAAATTTTTAGTCATTTGCATTGAAGAAAAGGCAGTCAAATTAACGTCCAAAGATTTGACCAAACGATTGAACTAAAGGAAAGCTTTTAATTAATAAATACGACTAAACGAATTCTAATGTTAATTGTAGCACAAAACGTCTCTACCGGTGGTTTTTCTAAGACTACGATAAAAACACGAATTTTTTGAATTCGAGTTTTGGTTGAAGTTTTGTTTCGTATCGTATTGAAATTTGACACGAATAAACGCCGCTTTATATATAAAATAAATATATGAGCGTTCAAAATTTGAAACTTTATTGTTTATTTATGAAGCATAACGTAAACAATTAACGTAAAAAGTGAAATGATGTATAGTTCATATCATCAGCCATAATCCTAAAAGTTTCAATTTTCAACATTGTAACAAACAAGAGAATTTAAGCATCTTCCATTTGTTTTTAACCGTTTGTTTTTATTTAAACAATTAATAAACTTAAAAAAAAATTTTATTGACTATTCGTGTATTGTTCTCACGAATGCATATATCTGCAAATTTTCATTCATTTGCATTGAAGAAAAGTCAATCGAATTAACGTCTAAAGATTTGATGCAAACTATCGAAGTAAAGAAAAGCGTTTAAAAATAGAAACAAAAGTACTTACATTAAAGCTAACTCAGAGATGATTTTTCATATTATCTGAAACAAAACAATTAAAGTTAGCATATATATTGCTTTTATTTTAATTTATAACTGTATGGTTTATATAGTAAGTAGGTATGTCCTTTTTCATCATCAATCCTGTTCCGAGGTACAATTCTGTTTCTATGAGCTGTATGGATTTAAGGTCTATCAGTAGTGTGCTAATTTGGCTGTAGACCCCCTATCCTTTTATCAGGGCTAGGGATCCACCCAACAAAACTGCAGTCGGAGACAAATCACTAAAGTATAGTAGACCAGCATATCTACGTTTGATTGACTTGAACAAAGCATTTGACAGAGTAGGACTCAAATATGTAATACATCTTCTGTATAATATAGAAGTTGCCCTAGATATAAAAACTATTGAAAACATCTACCAAAACAATAATATGGAAGTCAGAATAGATGGGCAACAAACAGACCCTATAGTCGTAGACAGCGGAATAAGACAGGGGACTCATTGAATCCTATGCTCTTCAATTTAATCGTGGATGAAATCATCAAAAGCGTCAACAAAGGAAGAGGATACAGAATGGGAACCACAGATATAAAAATACTCTGTTATGCAGACAACGCAAAACTGACAACCCAAGCAGAAGATAGTCTGCAAATAGTTCACAGTTTTAACATAAGAGCAAAATAATTCTGTACGACAATTTCATAGGATCAGTTTTTATCATTTCGGCAGCAATGCTGTCGATTCCCATGGACTTGTTTCTCAGATATTTGATAGTTTTTATTATCTCTGTTTTGGAAGGGCCCCGCAAGATATATGCAAGTCTATATTCTGCGGGTTTTCGACAATTTCGTCTCAGTTATCCCTGGGCGTACCTACCATCTCATGAAAATGCTCTTTCCACCTCTCTTGGTCATCTGTTGTAGTAAGTAATTCACCTGTCTTGGATATTACAATGTTCTAACTGTTGAACCCGTTATTTGGTAGTCATCTATTAAGTTGTTTTAGATCTCTAGTTCTGTTAAATTGTGGGTCTGTTTCTGCTTGTTTTTCCAGTTCTTCAGACCACCTTCTTGTCTCTACTTGAACTACTTTATTCCTTTGAACAGCATTCCTTTGAACTACTTTATTTTTTGCTTTTTCCTTTTTCAAATTTTTTCCAATCTGAGGATTCAATTTTAATAATTTTATTTAATTTCTACTACAATTTATAGGCAATTGATTATGTACTATAGAAAGGAACTACAACGTTAACGGGGTTTTATTATTTCATATAGTCAATTAATCTCTATGTATGAAAACACCGCGGAGTGCTACCATTTAAAGGGGTGCGTTTTTGAGAAATGGGTGAATTAGTCCCTGGGCACAGGTTACATTAGGGTAAGTTCCATGCACTCTTGGTACAAACACGTCTACATAAAAATTGTTCTTGGCTAAATTTCCTATCTAAATATAACTTTTTAAAGTCAAAGGTACTTTTTTTTACAAAAATATATTCAAAAGAAAAAGCACAAAGAAACCCAAAAGAAAGAATTTTTTTTTTGTCTCATAACTTTTGTCTACGAGGATCTAGGTATAGGCATTGCTTTACAGAAAAAAAACTTACATATTCTATCTTTAAAATGATGCTTGGTAGAGGTCATTAGGATTAACACTTTTCGAAATATGATTTTTCAAATTTCGCGACTCACAGCAATTTTGGGCAATTTTCCTTGTTATTTCGCAAATATTGTTCTGTAACTTTTTTATACGCAACTTTAGGCATATGCAATGGTACATGTAATGGGAATAGAAATCAATTACCTTTAAAATGTTCTACTGTATAATGTTGTACGACTTCTTTTAAGGAGGTTATCTTTTTCAAGATTTTATACTTTTAACGAGTTTTTATATTTTTTACGATTATTTTTTAAATTTCCATTATAACTTTTTTTTTCTACATTTAGGTATGAGTTATATAACAAAAAGAAAGCTTATTCTATTTACTTTAAAATGGTGTATTACAAAAATTCTAGGATTATTTTTGAATAAGATATGCTTTTTCAAAATGTAATAAGTACTTACTTGTAACGATTTTTGATTTTAGGATTATTTTTTAAATTTCTCATTATAACTTTTTTATGTGATTGTGTGTTATGAGTTATGATTGAATCTTATTTTTATAGGTAATACTTTGGATCCACTTGACTCGGCCGGGCAAACTTAAAAATATGGATTAATTCCAATATTTACTGTCAAAGCTCCTGCACCACAAGCTTTGCTTGAAAAAATAGCATGTAAATGTACCAAAGGATGTACAAAAAATTGCGGTTGTAGGAAGATAGGAATTAGTAGTTCAATATTGTGCAAAGGTGCATGTGCATGGTTACTAATTGTGGGAACTCTAAGATAACTGAAGTGTCAGAGGAAGATATTGAAGCTAATGCTAACGAAGGGATGGACTTTGATTTTGAAATTTTTTTAAATGTCAACGTTTAAATAATTTTAACTAAAGTGATGTTTTCTAAGACTAATGTTTATGTAATTTTTGTAAAAGAAATAATTTTAAATAATACAGGTCAAAAATATCAAAGAATCACTCGGTTTCCATTATTTAAATATGTATGATACACCATTTTAAAGAACAGAAAGTAAGCCCTCTTTATTGAGCAATATATAGTATATTCATGTACAAGAAAAAAAGGTATAATGAGAAATTTGCAAGAGAGAAATCGTTGCAAGTACTTATTACATTTTAAAAAATAATAACTGTAGTTTTTTGTATTTTTGAATTTTTTGAAATACACCATTAAAGTAAAAAAATAAGCTTTTTTTATTATATAATATAATATATACCTAAATGTAGAAGAAAAAAATTTCTAATGAGAAATTTCAAAAATAATCGTAAAAAATTATATTTTTTTATATTAGGTATTATATAATGTATAATATAATATTATATAATGTATAATGTAATATTATATAATATATAATATATTATATAATATTATTTTATTTTTATATTATATTATAAACAATCGTTGAAAGTATAAAACTTTCAAAAACCATAATCTATTTAAAAGAAAGTCGTACAACGTTATACAGTAGACTATTTTAAAGGTAATCGATTTCTATTTCTATTACGTGTACCATTGCATATACCTTAAGTTACGTAGAAAAAAGTTACAGAACAATATTTGCAAAATAACAAGGAAAATTGCCCAAAATTGCTGTGAGTGGCGAATTTTGAAAAATCATATTTCGAAAACTATAAATCCTAATTACCTCTACTAAAAAACATTTTAAAGAATAAACATGTAGGTTTTTTTTTTCTGTAAAGCAATGTTTATACCTATATCCTCGTGGACAAAAGTTATGGGACAAAAAACAAAATTTCTTTCTTTTGGGTTTCTTTGTGCTTTTTCTTTTGAATATATTTTTGTAAAAAAAAGTATCATTGACTTTAAAAAGTGATATTTAGTTAGGAAATTTAACCAGGAACAATTTTTATGTAGGTATGTTTGTACCAAAAGTGCATAGAACTCACCCTAATGTAACCTGTGCCCAGGGACTAATTCACCCATTTCTCAAAAACGCACCCCTTTAAATGGTAGCACTCCGCGGTTTTTTCATATATAGATGTCCGTTGACCATATGAAATAATAAAACCCCGTTAACGTTGTAGTTCCTTTTAGCTATCTTATTTTGAATATAACACAGGCCTACAGTGTTTTTGGTGCCAAAGTGTTTAGAGCTGATTTTAGGTATATTTGTGGTGCTGATTCCGAATATGGCTTTAGTTTTGCCCTATCAGCTCTAGTTTTCAAGATAACGTATTTCGTGCCAGCTATTATGCATTAAAATACGAATATGCTGATATGGATATACTAAATTAGAATAAAAATTACACAATTAAAAAAAAGTATATTTTAAGATATTTAACTACAATAAAACCCTTTGTACAATGAAGCAGATATACAATTAGTTTTGAGGAAAAAACTAACAAAATAGAAAAAAAAAGAATGTGTGTGTACTTTGTACGCACGTAAGGAATTATACTTCTATTATATGATTTCAACGAAATTAATATACTTTAAACAGTTTATTTATATTTTATTTAAATATTAAACTAATTTTAATACTTACTACTTCTCAAAATTTTTTATTAAAACAGTGCCAAAAATTAAAATAATAAAAGAATAAACACACACAAACACATTGAAAAATACCACAAATGATTTCTGAACAATGTAGGAAAAAATTTTAACTAAATACGTATTTTCTGAAAAAAAAATATAATAAATTTACAATCATGAAATGTATAAAAAAAATAAAAAAATTAAAGTTTCAATTGGGGTTCGAACCCGCTTATCAGCGCAGTTATTATTGAAATTCATTCACCTTTAACTTTTACTCCGGAGACCCTGTGTCATCATGTGCGAAGATCAACTAACTATTAAACTTTTGACGGTTCTGAATTTAACCAAATTATTTTGATTTTGAATTGAAATTTGTTAGAATTGAAAGAAATATTAGAATACAACAAAACATAAAGTAGGAAATCAATATATTAGGTGAATATTAATAGAAATTTTGATGGTAATCAAATTATGTAAATCAAAGCATTATATACTACTTTAGTAGGTTCTTTTTAAATTTTCCAAATAGGTAGGTCCTACCTATGAAATTTTTTATTAGGATACTGAAACATTTACAATTGTTACGTACCTGTCGCTTTTAAAAACTATTTAAAAAGTCACTACAATATTATAAACTTGCATTTTTCTCTGCCATCACAACAATAAAAACTAATATACACAACGACACAACATTAATTTGTTTATCCAAAATTTCCATATTGAATAATTATTGACAGATGATTTTAACACCCAATCAGATCCTGTAAAACGTTTATACCATACTGTCTGTGTGCGCATGCGCGCAGAATTATGAAATTTTACTCTCAATCGCGCCTAAAGAAGTATAACTTCAAAAACTTTATTTGACGTAACGAAAGTTTCTCTAGCGCGATTTCCTGGAATGGACTTTTAAACAGTCTCTCTTCAGACTCCAGCAAAAACCTGCCATCATACGGGTGTCCCAACTTCCTTGGTACCGGACCTACATGGTTTTTATGTCTTGGTGAAATCTTTCACCTTCCTCCTAACTTGTGTCACCTAAGTTTTCAGGGAAACGGTCCAGGTGGCTGTGAAGATAGTGGACTTTGATGCTTATACTACATCCGTAATTGGAAATTATTCAGCAAACGGTTTTAACTTTTGTTATTTCCCAGAAAATTTTCCATAATGTCCACAAGAAAACCAAGTTTTTTTCTCTACCTCATTCATTGACCCCACAAAAGCCGTATCCTTTGTTAGAAGTCTGATCTGTGGTCCATCAAAGATACCAGCTTTAAGTTTTTCCGTACTTATCTGCGGCACCTTCATTCCTATTTAGCGAAGCATGGTCCATTAGGGAATCCATCGACCTGTCAAAGTTAAATCACGTGATCTTTGGTTGGCACACAAAACTGTTCCTAACCTAAACTCAATGTAATTATTGATTTTTCTTATTTGTTTTTTGTCGTGATTTTGAGGTAGTATAGTATTTAAAGACATTCATTAGATTAATTATTTTATTAACTTTACGTTTTTGGTGATTTTTAGTGCTGACAACATGCCTGTGACTTGTATAGTAGTGAACTGTGGAAGTCCAACTGATCGGGATAATGTTAATTTTAATTTGTTTTTTGTTCTGATTTTGAGCTAATATAGTATTTAAAGACATTCATTAGATTAATTATTTTATAAACTTTACGTTTTTGGTGATTTTAAGTGCTGACAACATGCCTGTCACTTGTATAATAGTGAACTGTGGAAGTCCAACTGATCAGAATAATGTTAATTTTAATTTGTTTTTTGTCGTGATTTTGAGCTTAATATAGTATTTAAAGACATTCATTAGATTAATTATTTTATAAACTTTACGTTTTTGATGATTTTGAGTGCTGACAACATGCCTGTGACTTGTATAGTAGTGAACTGTGGAAGTCCAACTGTTCAGAATAATGTTAATTTTAATTTGTTTTTGTCGTGATTTTGAGCTTAATATAGTATTTAAAGACATTCATTAGATTAATTATTTTATAAACTTTTCGTTTTTGGTGATTTTAAGTGCTGAAAACATGCCTGTAACTTGTATAGTAGTGAACTGTGGAAGTCGAGCTGATCGGTTAATGTTAATTTTTTTCGTGTTCCCTCTATAGGGCTTTTCATTCACAGTCATTTGTTTTGAGCTTCTGTCATATGTCATATAATCCGTGTATAGTAATATTATACACGGATTATACAACATCTAACAGAAGCTCGAAACAAATGACAATCGATGAAAAGCCCTATTAGAAACTCATTTATGTTTCCTCGCCTAACTAAATTATCAAAAAACAGGACGCACTCATGCTAGGAATTATGGTTTTTATTAATATTATTACAATTATTTACATGTGACACTAACGTAACTAATGACATTAATTTTTAGGCCAATGTGACAAACTTTATTAATACTAAATTTTAACATTTATCCCTATTTTGTTAAAACAATATTATTTTGTTTTTCATTCTATTCAAAATAAATGCAGTTTTGACAGGGAGTTTGTTTTGTTATTTATTTATTCCATATAGACCTGGATCCCGCGTACCAAAAAAAAGTTGATTAATAGCAAGCTGAAAATTTATTAATAGCTTAACGGTGTCTAGTCCGACAAACTTTGATGTACGGGAACACTGGAAGTTTTAACTGTGGAACAGGTTAAAAATTTGGAACGTCAAACTACGAAGATGTTTATGTAATTTGTCAGATAAAACTTCCAATTGATTTGCTACCAATTCATTAAATTCTCATGCAAAAACCAGACTGGTGAAAAAATCACCAACTGGGCATTTTAATGAGTAGAACACGAAGACCATGTCAAACTACAGGAATCATGTTGGTTAGTAATAGCAGTCTGATTTTTGCATGAGAATTTAATGAAAGGATAACAAATCAATTGGATGTTCTGTCCGACAAAATATATGGGATGTTTTTGTAATCTGATGTTCCAAATCTGAGTTTCCAAACTGTTTCACAATTAAAACTATCCCTGTTCCAGTGTCACAATACATCAAAGTTTGTCCAACTGGACACCGTTAAGCTATTAACAAATTTTCAGCTTGCTATTAATAAATTTTTTTGGTACATGGGATCCAGGCCTAATAGGTTTGTTTGTAGTACGACACAAACGATTAGCAACTGCTGCCAACCATCAGATGCATGCGCAGTTAATAGTTAGCATTCATAGACTACGAATGCACATGTGTCTGATGGTTGGCAAGAGTTGCTGATCATTCTACGAACAAACCTATCAGTAATCACTATTTGTGATATCCATAAGTAGTTACTAACAGAAAGAGGCAGGATTCGATTTTTAAATCATTTATTTTAGAGTCAAAACATAGTCATACCTTAAACGATAAATGTATATTATCATTACAAGTTGATACTAATTACAAAAATAAATACACATTTAAAAGACCAATACATAATTACTCATGATGAAGAAGTACATTATAATTAAAAATGAATAACCATTTTCATATCGCTGCAACACAATGCCAAAGCCATCTTATATTTCAGTTCGTTTAGTGAGCACAAGAAGCACTCTGACCGAACAGTTTCAAAACTCATTAGTTTTTCATCAGAGAATGCATATGTTGCTATCTCCAAACCATGTAGCTGTAACATATGTACATGCATTGGGTTCTTCTTCGTCTGTCTTGCCCTGGGCATACTCAGCTAAAAATAGGATTGCTGCAGACTTCACTATTACCGGCCATACACATACAATCTGCATTTGCTATGTCATCAGAACTGGCTATCACCCCACTCAAGCATTTAGTCGTTTAGCATTAGATTTTTGGAAATGCTTCACCTAAAAAAATATTTTATTTTTTTGGAAATTCTTCAACTACAAAAATTTATTTTTATTAGAGTATTTGCATTCTTTACAATGATTGAGAATATTTTATTTAAAATCAGACATTCATATAATATAATTTTAGAACAATCATGACAGTAATTCAAATAGATGGCAGTAATAAATCATTTTCAGATAATTATAGAGTTCACAGTTTACAGATTAGGACGACGATATGTCTGGTTTCATACAGATATATAAACGTAAATAAATCTAATATTTAGAACCAATTTATCCAAAAGACACTAATACTGTTATCCATATATTTCTTAATGGTGAATAAATAAAATAAAGGCATACCTTTCCAACAATAATATGGAAATCAGGAAATCATTAACAATTTTTACTCCATTCAAAACAAATCCAGCTGTAAAATATTTATGTGCCTGAAGGCTTTTGTATGCTTTCATCTGCTGCTTAGAGTAGCAACTCCGAGATTCCACCAGATATGTATAAATATCTATAATAGTAACTTGATGGTCTGCACTTTACTGTAAAATCCAATTCTGACTGAATTGCGTATGGATCTAAATCCCCAATTATTTTCAGCTTCAATAAATATCTAAAACAATAAAAGAAATAATGTTATTGCTTGCAAAATTCATCATTATTGATAAATATCGGGGCAAAATGAACAGTAAATAAAATTTGTTTCGCCTACCTTTCTCGCAACATCTGGAGTTTCCA
The DNA here is from genome assembly GCF_917563875.1 of Diabrotica virgifera virgifera. Lineage (NCBI taxonomy): Eukaryota > Metazoa > Arthropoda > Insecta > Coleoptera > Chrysomelidae > Diabrotica > Diabrotica virgifera. The sequence goes on along the minus strand of NC_065450.1, from coordinate 62,433,310 downwards.
ATAATAATTTCCTTAAATAATCAGTTTGCATTGTGGTAAAGTTTATAAAGTTCACAAAAACAGGAAACGAAATCCAAATGCATCCAAAATAGACAAAATACGACGATAAACAATGAAAAATCATTGAAAAATAGATACAAACATAACCTCTTTGTTAGTTTGTGTGCCAACCAGAGGTCACGTGGTTTGGATTGCCTAATTAGAATCAAGTGCCTTAACGAATTGCTTCATTTTTTCTGGTTCGACTAAAGACTGGGCAATAATGTTGTTTCTTGCATAAATAAGGCATAATACGTTGAGAACAACAAATATACCGAGGAAGAAGTTTAATTAACAATGTATATTCCTTTGAATAACATATTCTTCATTATCTCACATATTAAAACTACTAATTTCGGAATGTGCCATATCCATAAAACTAGAGCTGATACAAAAAAACGGAATCCATATTTCGATTTATTGCCCCTAATATAGTAAAAATCAGCTTAAAGATTCACGGCACCAAAACAAAAAATTTTTTCTGTAGGCCTGTGTAATCAATAGCCTATTAGTACGCTACTAAAGGTTTTACAAATTTTACAGAAAAATTCAGTTTTCAAGGTTAAAGTGATCTTCTGCAGAGTGAGTAAACTATCAATAAAATACGAATCTTACAAATCACTTCAGTTACAATTCAAAAGTTTTATTTCGGAAGAAATAAACTTTTAATGAGACCTATTTTCTGGTTACGTCTTCGTGGTTTCTATTACTTGCAAACCATACGAATGCTGGATTAAAGAAGAATAAAAGGGAGATCTATAATTTGCATCTATCCGCCTATCCAACGTGGCAAAATTTCAATGAAAAGTTGAACACTCTCTGAACAAATTGAAGGCCCAACCAGAAAACATGTCTCATTAAAATTTATTTCTTCGGAAATCTTCTTCTTCTTCTTCTCGTTGTCCTTATGCCCTATAAGAGCATTCGGAAATAAAAGTTTAAATTGTTTTTAGCAAATGTCGCTACTACGACGATACTAGTAGGCTCAATTAATTTTATTTTGTTCAGAGATATCCATATATACAATCTCTGATTTTGCTCTGATATTTCTAATAAGAATGAAACTGGTAAGATTGTCTATGGCACTCTCTGAACAAATTGACATATAATAAAAAAAATATTAAAATCCTTTATAAAAGGTATATATTTAAAATTCCTAAAAAGGGCTACATCACAATCACATAACTAGTTTTCGACTGGTTTACGAGTCATCGTTAGTGCTTACCTAAAATGAATAAAACCTGGTAAAAGAATGCAAATATTTTGAAATTTTGACTACGGTTAAGAAAAGTTGTAGGTTATACTCACGTGAAATTTACATGCTAACCACCAAGATATAATTTAACAATCAAAGCCCTGTACAAGTAATCCCTCAAGGAAACATCGGTTGAAAATGCTAACTTAAGCATGGATGTTTAAGCAGGGCCGTAACTACGATGTTAGGGGCCCCGGGGCAAATGTGATCTGGGGGCCCCCTGCCGGGGGTCTGGGGGTTTAGCCCCCAGCGAAGCGGAAGGCGGGGTACGGAAAAATGTTCGATATTTAACCCCTTGAAAACGCATTTTAATGCATTCTATGACAGAATATTCTTTCTTGTACCTACGATCTACCTATTGCTATTTTAGTTGACCAACACAAAATAATTTTGAAATCACCTTATTTTTTATTCGCTTTAAAAAATTTAAAAAAAAAACAACTAAATTGACAGATAGTAAAGCAAAATGAGATAAAAATATAATGAATCAATAAAAAGAAAATTTCTTGAAACTTCAAAACCGAATGGAAAAATATGAATATATGAAGGTTTATTTAGAGAAAATGTAAACCAGAGAAGACGTAAACCAGATTGCTGAGGAGATACAGAAAATTGAAAAGATGGAAGAAAAATTCAAGAATGCGGTAAAATTCGATATGGAAAAAGTTGAAGAAAAATTGAAGGAAATAGGAAAATGTCAAAAAGGAGGAGACCGTCGGGAATTAATTATATACAGCTCTAATGAAAGCTGAATCCTATTTGATGAGGATATTAGAAAACGATATCCGGTACCTTCAGCAGTGACACTCTCGAAGGCGAGTACCGTCACTGCTGTTAGATTTATTATGCTGTGGAACTGGTGGGGCTGATTCCAATGTGCTCATTCCATCTTACCCTTACCTTTCTTTTAAATATGTGGTACCATGTGGTTCCGTTCACGTACCAAGATGTAGTCTGGGGTAAATTGGTTAAAGTTGTGCTCACAACGAGGCGCCGACCTTCGCTCCCTGGTATCCCTCGTACTGCTCGTACCATATTATCGATTGCCAGATGCATTATTTAAATGCGCGCGTTCACCAAAATGAAGAGTAGGATACTAAGCTCTAGGCGAGGATACCATCCTTTGGTCTCCGTAGTGAACAAACCCTAAGACAAAGTAGCTGGGACCGGTGTCCCGTATTCCGGTTACATTTTAGTTTTTATTTCGCCAAAATAACTAATTTCCTCAGTAAATAACAATTTATATCTTTACCATAGGTTTCGGGGGCCCCTTCTGAGGGTTCTGTTCCAATTGCATTTTAGTCGAAAATACCAATTTCTCCAGTGAAAAAATAAAACTTTATGTTGAGGTGTAGGGTGCCACTGTAAGGCCTTTTTAAAATTGTGTCATTTGAAAATATTTAGTTGGGATCGGCTTTTAAAATACATATTTTTATTTTCCTCGTTAAAATCAATGCACGGTCAAAAAGGGGCATCTGCGGGTTCCCCCCTTGGCCGGGGTCCCCGGAGCACCGCCCCGGTTGCCCCAATGGTAGTTACGGCCCTGTGTTTAAGGTATTTTACTAATATGCGCCAGGTAACATCTGAGCTGTGGTTTGACTTGTTCACATGGTGAAAGTATGGCAGCAAGTGACAATGAAATGGATAGAGACCTCCGAACGATGACAAGACAGAAATGACAGTTGCACAGAAAGTTGAAAAATTAACCTGTCGTATTTAATGACTATGATGTAGCCATAAAACCACTTTTATCTATCCATAACATACATATAAATTACTGATATCATCATCCCCACAAATCTACATTATATAAATTTTCATCTACATACAACCCACCACCATATTTCTACATATGACTATTCTCACCCTACCTATTCAACCTGTCATTATCAACTAATTTTTATAACACTCATCTATAGTAAAACCAAATAAAAAGTCTAATTTTCTTTCTGGGTTCCGTTTATGTTCCCTTCTCAAGAATTTCCTCACAGACATTTCATACCACCCAGCCCCTACTGTCATCATCTTATGACGGTTTTGGTTTTTGGACTCTTAGGGATCCGGGCAGCCTGCGAGGTCTTTAGGAATTAGTCGCCTAAGTTTGAGCTTGTGCTTCCTTAATGATACATCCCCCTAGATTATTTAAACATTTTTACACCTCAGTCACCCCCGTTGTGATTTCTTTTTAAACTTTAAACACAAATTCCAAGAGCTACTAATAAGTTAAATAAATTCAAAATTGCTTTTTTAAATCTTAGGTTTCTTGACTATAAAATTTGATTACTGACTTTAGTTCTCGAATACAAACATTTGTGTAATGTGGTTTGCCTAACTACCTCCACTGACAGTATACGTGAATACATTTTTAACTACAACATCTAGTTTACTGAATTTTAAATGATAATTTTCACAATGGAGTGTGTTGTTACATCATTTCTAATTTTAACAAGCTGTACACCATAGTCTTTAAATACGACAGGTTAATTTTTCAACTTCCTGTGGAACTGTCATTTCTGTCTTGTCATCGTTCGGAGGTCTCTATCCATTTCATTGTCACTTGCTGCTATACTTTCAACACAGCTCAGATGTTACCTGGGGCATATTAGTAAAATACCTCTAACATCCATGCTTAAGTTAGCATTTTCAACCGATGTTTCCTTGAGGGATTACTTATACAGGGCTTTGACCCACATATTTTTGTTAAATTATATCTTGGTGGTTAGAATGTAAATTTCACGTGAGTATAACCTACAGCTTTTCTTAATCGTAGTCAAAATTTCAAAATCTTTGCATTACTTTACCAGGTTATATTCATTTTAGGTAAGCACTGATGATGACTGGTAAACCAGTCGAAAACTAGTTATGTGATTGTGACGTAGCCCTTTTTAGGGATTTTAAATATATACCTTTTATAAAGGATTTTACTATTTTTTGTATTACATTGTATACAGCCAACTACAGGAAAACTTCTTCCTTGTGGATTTTTGAAATATAATACATCTCTTGTTTTCCTTTCTCAACGACATTCTTTTTTACTTCAGTTACCTTTTTTTGGCTACTCGTTATTTGTTAAGCGTATACCAACTGCAGTTTATTTCCCCCATTTTGCACCTTAAAGTTTCTACCGAACCACCAGAGTTTTTTCCACTTTTGTATCTATCAGAAAATTTTCTGACATTTCGCAAAACTAATTTCTGTAAATTCGTTAACTTATTACCTCCAACTTCGGTCCGAACAATGGGAAACACCTAACTTATACGAAATTTCGTTACCTGTATGGTATTAGGGAATTTAGTAGTGTTCGTCTTCTGTCTAGAAAGTTTTTGAACGGTTAACAGATTGCGGAAATATCTTTAAAAATTTACGAATTAATCTCTACTTCGTGTTTGAGTTTTCTAAATAAGAAAGTTTAAATAATTTATTTGAGTATAATTTACCGCCATGTTTAAATTGTTGATACAGTACAAGCACTAAGTAATTGTTAATATATTTTTTGTCATAAGGAAGATTCCCACACATCCAGAATCATTGGTTATACATATTATTAAATACAGGCCGCGGTCGATCAGGGCATTTTACCCCTTAGCCACTGACATGCAGTATGCCATACCGAGCCGAAAATATATTTTGTTGTCTAACTTGTTTTATAAACATAACATCTGAAAACAAAATGAAAAGGACGTGGCAGCCAGGATCATTGCAGGAAACAGGGCATATTACTCATTAATAACCGTACTTAAATCAAAAATACTTTCAAGACCGGCAAAAATAAGAGTATACAAGACAATAGTTCGTCCCACAATAACGTATGGAAGCGAGACATGGACTCTGAACCAGCGGGAAACAACAAAATTACTGGTACTTGGAAGAAAGATACTGCGGACTATCTATGGGCCTTGCAGAGAAGAGACAACAGGAGAATGGAGAAGAAGACCCAATCGATGGCTTAACTTGCAAACCGGCTAACTCCACTTTTTTCCGAAATATAGGTTTTTGCGTTGCTGACTGAGTCTAGTTGTCTCTCACATTATGTTCAATAAAATATCTCCCTAGTTTTTAAAATTACGGAGAAAACGGCGAACACGTAAAACGGTCAACTGCTAACACTAGTATAACAACACCGAGACGTGGCTAACTCCAAGGTCAACCGCCAGTTTATTTGTACTTGACGGTGAGTAAACAGAGTGCCACGTTTTAAGTGCGGTCTTTTTTAGAAAACTATAAATTAACAGATAAAATAAAGCTGATTTGATAACGATACAGTGTATAAGAGTCGTGGTAAGTAGTTTTAATGAAATAATATAACTTTGTGTAAGAAATATCCTAGTTATAACATAATAAATATTGATGATAGAGTTGTCCATTTTTACCCTAACTATTTACTATGTTAATTGAGGAGTTACCCAATATACCAATTCTGTGATTTTACATTATTCCCGTAATCTATAAATTAAAGTTGTTAATTTTTTACGATTTAAAATGTGAAAAGAAGTCCAGTGCATAGATAAAAGTAAGACTTTTCTTCTTACTTTTTAAAAATTCTACATATTTTATGTTTAATAAAAAATTCCAAAAAAGTATATAAAATAAACGGTTTGGATGTTAATAAGATTATTGTTGCAGATAAAGAGGATGTCGAGGGCACAAAAACTTGTTGAAGCTGCACTGAAGGAAAACAATGAAAATTACTTAATTCTCACAGAAGAATCTATTGAAGATATGCCTGTTATACTTTTTGCTGATAGTACGTCAACATATGATAATTTAACAGGAAATATCATGGAAATTGAGCCACTTGCAAGTGGTACATCTGAGGCTGCCACAGAGGTGTTCATCAATATTGAGCCACTAGATATCATTCCGCCTATATCTAATGCTGATACACAAGAGATTATGAATGTTGCGCGTCTTGATAATGATTCGCCTGTTTCCTTGAAATCTGTTAGTGAAGAATGCTTAGCTCCAGTTACAATGTACCATTGTACAGCACAAGAAGACAACAATACTAACTTGATTGACAAATATTTCAGTGATGATAGCGACTGCATGAATGCAAAACTTGTACCTTATTCTGAGCACTCTGATTCTGACAGTGAAGAAGAACCAAGAAGAATTAAGAGAAGAAAAAGGTGTCAGGTAAAGAAAGCTACATGGAAAGATCAAATGAACAAGCTTCACAGAGAAAATGGGCAACAGTATACTGGGCGTAAAAAAATTGAAGGGAAATGGGAAAGAATACAAAAAAATAAACGAGTTCTTAAACCTCGATGCAAATGTAGGACAACTGATAAAAGTGCTTTAAAATGTAGCGAAGTTTCAGAAGAAGAAAGGAAAAATATATTTGAGATGTTTTGGAGGATGAATTGGGGGGAAAAAAAGGTTTTCGTGAATGGTCTTGTGCAAGAGATACCCACAAAACGTCCAAGAGACAGAAAAGACCCATTATTAACAAGAAGACAAAGCACAATGGTATTTAACTTAAACTTGACTAACGATTGCCGCGTGAGAGTTTGTAAAACTATGTTTCAAAACACTTTGTGTCTTACCAAAATGACTATCTGGAACTGGAAAAAAGGCAAAGAAAATATTTCTCAGAAAACAAATCGACACGCAACAAAAAATCCCCACGAAGTAGAAGTGAAATCACTTCAAGAGTTTTTGAACAATATTCCAAAAATGGAATCCCATTATTGCCGCAAAAGTTGGGCAAAGCTTTATTTGTTACCAGAATGGACCTCAAAAAAAGCCTTGTACAATTTCTACACATTAGACTGGTGCACGCCACGGAATATCACTCCTCTGTCAATTGCTAAATTTAGCAACACTTTAGAAATTGAAAATATATCACTGTTCAAGCCAAAAAAAGATCAATGCGAAAAGTGCCTCTCTCACAAACTCGGAAATATACCTGACACAGAACACAAGGAGCACATAGAAAGAAAGAATGAAGCTAGACTTGAAAAAGAACAGGATAAAAATAAAGAAGAATTTGTATTCACAATGGACACGCAAGCTGTGCTATTGGCACCCAAATCTAATGTGTCATCTCTATATTATAAAACTAAGATATGCACGCACAATTTCTGTATATTTAATATAAAAAATAAAGACGGATTTTGTTATCTCTGGAACGAGACCGAAGGTGGGTTATCCTCTGACAATTACGCTACCATAATTGTCAAGTTCATCACGGAGAAACTTTTGCCGAGTATCCACAGAGAACCTGGACAGGATACTAAAATTATATTGTACAGTGATGGTTGTACAGCTCAAAATAGAAACGTAATATTGGCAAATGCATTACTAAACGTGGCAACATTAAACAATGTCACAATTCAGCAGAAGTATCTAGAGGTAGGCCATACTCAGATGGAAGCGGACTCGATGCATGCCACCATAGAGAGGAAACTGAAAAACAAAATAATTCATATACCAGCTGAATATGCAGAAGTTTGTGTTGGAGCTCGCAAAAATCCTAAACCTTACAACGTATCTTACCTAACCCATGAATTTTTTAAATCCTTCGCAAGTTTACAGTTTTATAAGTCAATAAGACCAGGGAAAGCCATAGGAGATGCCAAGGTACTTTTAATGTTAATTTTGTTTGGTCTTCTACAGACACAGAAGACGAAAACATTGTTAAATTGTTAATGTTTTGTTTTTTAGGTCACAGATATTCGTGCCCTACAATATAAACAAGGGAACCTGTACTTTAAGTTACGGTTTACAGATGAATGGCAGTTACTGCCACAGCGATGTGATAAAAGGGTCTCAGTTAAACCTATTGAAAGCTTACCGAATCTTCATGAAAATCAGCTTAAAATAAGTAGTCGTAAATTCAAAGACTTACAACAACTAAAAAGTACCTTGCCGGTGGACTACAGGGACTACTACGACAATGTGCCACATGAAGACTCATAAATAAAATACTCTATGGTATAATAAAAATAAAATACTTGATTATAAAATAAAAATACAAAAATATACTTACAGTTTGATTTAATTTTCCTATAGAGGTTCCATAATACGATGCAGAGAAAAGTGGGTAACTCCGATTATTTACTGTTTTCTTTTAATTACAAAGAGGGTAACTCCAAAAATTTAAATAATTGCTATTTAATCAAAATATTTTTTTAAGCTGTTTAGTAAATTCAAAGTGCATATAAATAGGCAGCAAATGGATTTTTGGAATATTGATATTGTAAGTATTAATTTTTTTAAGAAGTTTTTTTGTGTTCCTGTAAAGTTTTAAAAAACGGAGTTAGCCGCTGTGCAAGTTAAGCCATCGCAATGATGAACTCCAGACAATATATGGAAATGAAAATATAGCACGCTACATCAAAGCAAACCGAATAAAATGGGCGGGTCACGTGCTAAGATCCAGTGACGAAAGACTTCTGAACGCCACATTCTGGGAAAGGCCCGATGGTAGAAGGTCAGTTGGTCGCCCAAGAAAGAGATGGAAGGACGCAGTAGCCAGTGATCTACACAAAATGGGAGTACAGCAATGGGAAATAGCTGCTCAGGATCGACAACAATGGAGGGAAATAGTAAACGCGGCCAAGACTCACATAGAGTTGTAGAGCCAAATGATGATGGTTATAAACTTGTCTTATAAAAGATTCCTAGAACACCATCTGTGTACCTTCAAGTAGTGTGTAATTGCCTCTGCTCCCAACTACAGTTTTAGTACGGTTTAGTCTTTGAGCTACGTTGACGTAAAGTTTTCTTGCGGTGTCACGTACCGCATGTCAATGTTTACGTTTCTGTAGTTAAAAGCAGTCCAGTGTATTCTTTCAAAAGTCCACACGTATCTCCTGGCTGAGGAACCTTAGAGAATGGTTTACCTGTAGTTCATTACAACTATTCAGAGCAGCAGCCAACAAAGTGACCATAGCCATTATGATATCCAACCTCTGATAGGAGATGGAAATTTAAGAAGAAGTGTATTCTTTCCCTATTAATATGGCAGCAAGTGCATTCGGTTGCTCTACGGTTGTTCTACTTTCAAGTGCTTTCAACATTATTTTAGTATTTTTGAAGTTATACTTCTTTAGGCGCGATTGAGAGTGAATTTTTATTATCCCACGCGCATGCGCACACAGACAGTGTGGTGTTCGTTGCTAAATCTTTCAATTTATGTATGTATCAGCGCAAATAAGAGGTGAAAAAAATATATTAGTGTTTTTAGTAAATATATTTTTATTATAATTTTTGTGTCTTTGGATTTGTTTTCCTCTGGAGTAAGATAATAAGTATTATTAAAACATTTTTATATTTATTATAGTTCAATTAATTTGTTTGTCACTGTGACAATTGACGACATCGTGGCTCGTTGGTAGAGCATTCGACTACAGATCCCGACAAGTTCCGGATTCAAATCCGGCAATCCCTAATCCTTTTTCTTTTTAATTTTTGGTATTGTTTTAATAAAAAATTTTTGAAAGTGGTAAGTATTAAAATTAGTTTAATATTTAAATAAAATACAAATAAACTGTTTAGAGTATACTTATTTCGTTGAACTCATAATTATAATAAAAATATAACTTCTTACGTGGGTACAAAATATACACACACATTTTTTTTTAGTTATCAATACTCACTTTTGTATCGTAACCTGGTTTTAAAAAATTTGTAATAACCTCCACCATATTATAGATGCGTTCATAATTTTCTTGAAAAGATAAAGTTTATTTTATTGGAAGTATTATTTTATTCTATTTTGCTGTATTTCACCAACTTTGTTCAAGATATATGTTGCAAAAGCACTAAACCAGTGGAAACGTAAATGCCACGGTATGGGTATAGACCTCGGAGAGGTTTGTTTATATACCTTACAATTTGCTGATGACCAAGTGATCATAGCTAATGATAAAGATGACCTACAGTATATGGCAAGAAAACTAAAGGAGGAATATGAACAGTGAGGCTTGGAAATTAATGTGGAAAAAACTAAATACCTACCCATAGGAGCTGAGTTATCCAATATCGAACTAGAGGATAATGAACAAATCACATCCTGTAGTGAATACACGTACCTGGGAGTAATATTCGATAGAACGGGAAAAGACGATGAGGAAATAAAGAAAAGGGTAACACAAGCTAGAAGAACAATTGGCTGCCTAAATGGAATACTTTGGAGCTCCGAAATAGGAATACAGAGAAAATACAATATCTATGAAACACTTATTAAAAGCAGCCTACTTTACGAAGCAAAAACTTGGAGAATAACCGAGAACAACAGAAAAAAATTAGAAGCTGTAGAAGTGGATGTGTTTAGAAAATCGTTAAGTATATCCCGTAGGGAAAGAGTTAGAAATGAGGAAGTAAGACGACGAATTCGAATAGATGGCTACTTAACAACAGACATTGAGAGGAAACAGTTGATTTGGTATGGTCATGTTCAAAGAATGGAAGACACAAGATTGCCCAAAAAGATCATGCAGTGGGTACCACCAAACCGCAAAAAACGAGGAAGACCCAAAAAGACATGGAAAGAAGGGGTAACCAAAGCAATGAGTGCAAGGGATCTTAGAGAGGGCCAATGGGTTGATAGAAGGACGTGGAAGTTAGGCATCGGACAACGTCGAAAGACGTTCTAAAACCGATACATATACATTATTTTATTCTACAGAAGTGTGAAGAATTAGTGCGTAGTTGATGCAAAAAACAAATACAGTGGAATACAGGTTGAATTTTCTGTTTTAACGAAGTACAACACACAAACGTAAATGTCTTTTTTGCATATATAAACAAAGCAGATACGTTATATTTGTAAAGGATTTAAATTACCATCCAGCAAATAATTGTATTTAATCCATTAGTAAATAACATATCCGTTTAACTTTTAAAGTCTTTAAAGTAAATATTACAATAATAATATATCATTCAATGTTTTGATTATACTAAGTAGGTCGCATTGTATATTTATGTAAACTAGGCCACGCATAGTAAAACTGCAAGTAGACAATAGCTATTTGTATAACAAGAGAGGAAAGTGCTACTTTTCCTCCCGAGAATGAAGTTTACTGCCCGACGCGTTGCGGAGGGCAGTAATCATTCAAGGGAGGAAAAGCACTTTACTCCCATGTTATACATATGGTTTTTCCACCTTCCTCAAATAACAAGTCATTTTTTCATTTTTACTTAATTTATTTATGTACGTAACCAACAAAATTTATTAGAACTAAAATTAACAAGTAGGTACAATATAACTGTCAACTGTCAAATATAAGTCAAATTATTAATGTAAACATTGTTAAATTAGAATAACAATTTACTGTTTTTTACCATTCTGCAAAAGAGAGTGTTTTTAAATAAACGTTAAAATGTATAGATACTTACGTAATAGAAAATAGATATTGTACAGGGCGTCAACAAGTTATATTTTATGAAAGAAATACCATGACGTCACTTTTACTTTTCCTCCCTAGGGAGGAAAAGTACAACTTTGCTCCCTACAATCAGGTCCGGAAAAGTATACTTTCGGTAGAGGTAGGTGGAAATATACTTTTATCAATAATTCACGATTGCATTAGATAAACATGAAATCATAACAAAGAAATACACATTAGATAAACTTAGGAAAAGTATGAGAAAGATTATTCAGAAACAGACTTTGCTAAAGTTACTGTTACCAACTAAAAACCAACTAGTTACTGTTATTACGTAGTGAGTAAATAAATATATACGAGTACTTATGTAGTGTGTCAAAGTTAATCAATCCCATCACCGGGGGTTGCAACCCTTCAACCACCATATGGCGATCTAGACGAGACGAAACCGAAGGAACTAGGATGAAAATGGAAAATAGAAGGAAAAATTGTGATTAAAAGTGATCGATGAAGGGCTGAAATAAAAGGTATAGAAGAGTGTGGTCAGGCCTGCGTTGGTGTAAAGTGGTGAGGTGTGGCCTGTAAAGAGAATTCAGGAACGAAAATGGAGGTAACTGAAATGCAAATGTTACGATCGATGTTGAGTAAGAGTAGAGAGTCAATGTCAAGAACAAGAGGATTAGAGAAAGAGCCGTGGTGGCTCAAGGACACAGATTGCAATGATTTGGTCACGTTAGACGTAGAATTAAAGACTATATGGGATGAAAAATCTAGTTGTTAGAAGTTCATGGAAGGAGAGGTAGAAGGAAATCAAGGAGAAGGTGGAAGGACTGTGTGGCAGGAAAATTGAAAGAGAAAGGTTTGGTTAAAGGACACATCATGATAGACGTAAATGAAGAAGTAATTCAATTGCATTATAAAAAAACTTAGAATTCATTTTACTTCTTCTTTAAGTGCAGTCTGTCAATTGAAGGTTGGATATCATCATAACTATCTTTACTACATCTACCGCTGCTCTGAAGAGGTCTATAATACTGAATTTAAACCAGTACCTGAAATTATTCCACCATGATACTCTCCTTCGTCCTGAATTCCTTCATTCTCTTATTTTTCCTTAACTTAACTTAAAACAAAGTAATATTTCTATGACAAGAAAATTAAATCAAATCTTTATACATCACTGACCCACTCCATTAAAAATCGCCATGTATTTCAAAGTAATTTTTATTTGTTTTGAAAAAAAAATGTTATTGTTTCGAAGAATAAAGGTTTTTATTGAAAATAAGCAAGCCCATAAGACCATCAAGAAGCTTCTATTCTGGTAGACGGCAAAGAAACAGACAAAATTTGCATTCAAAGAGGTGTCAGACAGGGTTGTGTGTTATCCCCAACTTTGTTTAACGTATACTCAGAAATAATTTTTAATGAAGCCTTGGAAGGACAATGTGGAGTTCGAATCGGGGGAGAAACTATTAACAACATCAGATATGCAGACGACACCGCGATCATGGCTGAAAATATCGAAGATCTTTAATTCCTTATAGATCGAGTCACTAGAGAATGCTCCAATAACGGACTTAACATAAATGCAACAAAGACAAAGTTACTTGTGGTTAGTAAACAAGACGTCGGCCCTATGCAACTAATTGTCAATGATGAATCAATAACAAAAGTTAACCATTTTAAATACCTAGGATGTTGGATAAACGAGACACTAAATCCGGATGAAGAAATTAAAACTCGTATAGAAATTGCAAGAGGAGCATTTATGAAACTTAGATCTATTCTGAGCAACTCTCAGCTGAACTTACAACTAAGAATCAAGTTCCTAAAATGTTATGTGTATCCTGTATTACTATATGGATGTGAAACCTGGATCATGAAGGTTAACATGATGAACAAATTAGAAGCCTTTGAGATGTGGTCGTATCGTAGAATGCTCAGAATATCTTGGGTTCAACGCATTTCAAACAGAGAAGTCTTAAACAGAGTAGGTCAAGGCGAAGGTGACTTAATGAAGATGATAAAAAAGAGAAAACTTGAATATCTGGGGCATATAATGAGAGGTAGCAGATACAGGATGCTGCAGTTAATACTCAATGGAAAGATCGACGGAAAAAGAGGAATTGGTCGAAAGAAATATTCATGGCTCTGAAACCTTCGTCAATGGACTGGCTTATCAGCAGATCAATTGTTACATGCCGCACAAGATCGAGAACGATATCGGCAAATTGTTATGGAAGCTACCTACGCCTAAAAATTTGGGCACGGTACTTAAAGAAGAAGAAGATAAGACCATCAGATAGTAGAGCATGGTACGGTATAAATTGAAAGAAAATAAATAAACTAACTTTTGCGTCCAAAAACGAAAATATGCCTCATGTGGGGTTATAAAACTTCAACGGGGAAAGATTATTGGCCTTGTGAAGCAAGTAATGTTCTCAGAAGGATATAGCTGCAGAGCTAGGCGGCTAGACTTAACATAAACGTCAGAAAAAGTAAGATAAAACTAAGATAATAAAAAGAAATACACCAAGAAAAATGGGAATATCACTGGGAGGCAAGGAATTAGAAACGGTAGCGAAATTTAACTACTTGGGCAGTGTTTTGAACCACAAAGGAGGGGCGGAGGAGGACGTAAACGGAGAATAGGAATAGCTCAAAACGCATTCAATATGCTAAGGAAAATGTGATCTTCACGTCATATGACTAGTAAAACCAAGATACGGTTATTCAACAGCTACGTGCAGAATGTGCTACTATACGGAGCAGAAACTTGGAAAGTGTCAAGAAAATGTATCGGACAGATGCAGGTGTTCATAAATAAATTCCTAAGAAAGCCCAGGAAAAATCAGGAGTTATGGACAAGAAATAAATAGGAACCTATATCTAAGACTATGTGGAAATGGAAATTGAGTTTGATGGGGCACACATTAAGGCGCGTTTTCACGGGTCGATATGGGTTGAACGATTTGGATCGTTCGACCATAATTCGATCTGTGCCGAGAGCAAAAAGGTTTACACGACAGTCGATGAATGTTGAATTAATTGTAGTACAAAATGACGTCACGTGAAATTCTTAAAGTAGATGTGCAATTAATTTGTTATGTAATTCGAGAAGAAATCGCCAAATCAAACAAAAAGAAAAATAAACGAAGGTGATGGGCCCGACCCCGTGGATTTTAAGATGAAATACTCATGGTGTATCACAAGCCAGGCTCCAAGAAATGGTTGTGAAAGATCCAGAGGCTTATAGAAATCATCTAAGAATAGATAATGCACATTTTAAAGAACTTTTTTACTAAAGATTTTATTTTTCAAGTCATTTTCAGACATTTTGGGTTTATTCATATGTTGTAGAATTGCTTGCAATGCTGCTCGCCTCGCTTGTAGATTGCGATAAAGCTCGGTTTGTGAATTCCATAATACATCATATTTTTTATAAGCATCCAAAAATCTTGCCATGTCTGCATATGACCATTTTTCAGTAATTTTTTCTCAAAATTACAGCTTGCCGCACTAAAAACAACAACTTCATACACGCTAGAAGTACTCTACTCAGCTTTTGACACGTTGTGTTTCTGTTCGACGAGGTGTTTACACATTCGATTCCACTCGTTCGACATCGATTCGGCGACAATCGCCTATCAAAAGTTGACAGTCTTTCTACTTCCGTCGAATCGACTCACTCCGCCGAACGGCCAAGTCGATTTGTGGTTTACATATTCAGTTTGCTTTCGATTTAATAATCGATCTAAATCGTTCAATCCAGATTGACCCGTGAAAACGCGCCTTTTTTTACGGAGACCTGACACAGACATAGCCAGGCAAGCCCTAGAATACACACTAAATAGAAAGAGAAGACCAGATAGACCCATAGAAACGTGGAAAAGGAGTGTCGAGAAAGAAATTAATGCTATTGGAAAAATCTGGGCAGAAATAAAGATCAGTGCAGAGAATAGGACAGAATGGAGGCAGACAGTTGACATCCTATGCTCCGCATGGAGTGAACAGGAATAAGTAAGTAAGTAAGTATATCATTATCATATATATTATTTTCCTGCGTCTACAAAAATAGTCCTGTTCCAGTCAACTAGAACAATCTCTAAATATTCTTAAATATCCCCGCAAAATCGTTTACTAAATTTAAAATAAGCGCGACTCTGTTTTTGGCCGAGGATGCCTAAAGTCTCCGCACGTAATCACATTAGTTCAAATCAGTGCTTTCGCATGGGCTTAATCAAAACATACGTTACGATATAGGATCACAAGCTCTATATGCAGATATATGTGTTTACTAGACTAATATCTGTGACGTGTAATTTGTTTTCTGGTATCAGAAAATGACGTGAGGAAGTGCGCGCGACAGGACATCTGTTCAATTATTACCTTATCGCTACCAACAACATTAGATATAAAACCAGATATTTGAATATTAAATATACGGCCTAGGATAGACAGACGGGTTATTAATAGTTAGTTCGATACCTTTGACATCACACAAATTAGTTAACAACGAAATTTATGGTCCTGTTTGTCAGTTGCCATAGTAATGCATGTCGTGTTCAATTACTGATTTGATTATTGTATTGCTTGACTGATAAAAAGCTTGCTTTGTTGTTTATCGTGCAAATGTTAGGAAAAAAGCAAAAATTTTAGGGCAAGTTTATTAATTTATAGAAAAAAGTGAGCCGAGTTAGCACTACCAAAACCTTCGCAAAGACGACAAAAATATTGATTTGATAATGATTGTAAGAGATGTTGGAGAGTAATAGAGCCAGAATGACTAGTACAAGGAAGAATAATTTGAACAATAGAACAATATGAACAATATGCTGAAAAGTGAAAAAGTGCAAAGAAAATATGCAGAACAAGGAAAATGTTGTACCTGTAAGAAAAATTAAATAATATTGAAGAAGATTTTGTAAATAACTAAGTGAGGAACTTCTAAAAAGAACACTAGAGAGAGCGAAGTCAATATAAAACCTCACCGAAATATTATAAATATTCTAAATTGAATGACAATACATTCAAATAGCAGCCACTGGAAGAAACAATTAACCAAAATAACAATGATGGGATACCAACCAAAGGAAAAATAATAGATATAATAAAGGGTTTAAAAAATAATAAAGTAATCGGTGAAGATGACATCATAACAGAGTTCCTAAAAGAAGGTGCTCAAAGCCTACAGGGAAAAATCACAAAGTTGATACGTGAAGTATGGACCAAAGGGCAAATATGTATTACCATGTTTCGACACCCCCGTCGACCAAGGTTGTAACACATTTTTAGTGCTTTTATAGGAGAGGCGAAAAACGAAAAAATGAATTTTTAAAAATTTGTAACGAAATTATTAGACTCTTTTACACTAATGTGATATGATATTTATAACATAATAAGGGATTACTGTGAGATGTATGTTTTGTAATTTTATTAACTACTGAATATCTTGAGTTTGAGTGAGATACAACCTTGAGATTAAACATGAGTATTCGTAGAAAAAGGTTGTAAATCGCCTAACAACCATTTTACACTCTCCATGTTAATTATTTTTTTCCGTTTAACTGTTAAAAGGTTGTATGTTTTGAGTTATTTGCAATATAGCTAGGAAAACATTAGTTTCTATGGTATATTTAAACAAAACATCAACTCACAGTTTACACAATTTTAATTGGAAATTATAAATTTTACAATAACATTAATATTCTATCACTATGAAAAAAACATGGTATAAAATATTTCAAATTTTTTGCATTCTTATTGCGTATCTGTAAATATTTAATTTTAAACCATTTTACTTTATTATTTTACTCTTTTACTAATAATATCTACTTCAAAATTAACATGTGTGTCCTTAAATAGGTTAAAATTTAAAATCTGCTTCTGATTTATTTCACTTACGGATTTAGGCTTGCCTGATGCTTTGGCATATCGTATCATGGTTATCCATTGGTGTGGAGCATATACGACTTGTTTTTCCGTTTTTCTATAAGGACATGCATTGAATCACCCCCGTTTTGTGAATGTGCTATTTAAAAAAATATATGTGTAATGTTAATATTAAACTTTCTCACTACATAGAAGTACTTAGCAAACACTATTCTGTACTTATTTTGCCCACCGCAACTATCAAAAAGGAAAAAAATAGTCCGTAAATCCTTTTTTATTTTATTTTGATAAATTTACTTAGAGATACACCATATGTTTGAATACTTTATAAATTAAACATACGTGCAACAAAGTTGTAACTCATTTAAAAGCCTTGTTAATCGTCAAGTATAAAGAAACTAAATATTTAACCTAGGGAGTATCTAGTGTTGCTGCCTTTTTCACCCTAAAATGGCACACGTACATTAAAATACAACTTTCTTCAATGGCGTATTAGCCAAACTATTGAGAATTAAACTATGTCGTTTATATTGGCGTGTGCGCAATTTTTTGCTGAATTCGCCTGTGTTGAAGTCTGAAAAAAGGTCTAACTTGAGTTACAACCTTGTTCGATGGGGGTGTCGATTCGTCCTTTGAGCTAATATCGAAAGTTGTGAGTTCAATGGTTTGACGCAGCCATGTTGTCGTTTTGAATTGGAAAGAATTTAGATGTGATTTTATTAATTTTAAGGGTTTTTATACTCGAGATCTGTTGCTTTGCCCAGTATCTATGCTGTTAATGTGTTGTTTGGCAATTGCTCTTCAATGAAGGATTTATATCTATAGGACGAAGCTCTGATGATGGCACTTGATGTGCTGTAAGTACTTAGCTAGATTTTAAGGTATTAAGTTTTTTTAATCTTGTATTTTTATAAAAAATCTCTTAACTTAAATGCCCTTTTAGAAAGCTCTGATGATGGCACGTGATAGAATAGAATAGAATAGAAATATGCTTTATTGTCATGAAAAATTTAACAATTTTATAGACAAAGCTTACAAGAATCATAAAAATAAGAACAATAACAAATAACAAATACAATTTACTAAAATGATATAAATCGTCTACATAAATAAAAATAATAAAGATAAACAAAAAAACAGTAACAACCTATTGCAAAATTAAAAAAAAAAAATTTGCAAATTGCATAATCTACCTTAAGAAATTTAATAAGTTAAGTTAAGCTGCTGCATATGACACTCAAATATAGATTAAGATTATACTTATAAATAAGAATACTGTACTTTCTTAGTTATTGGTTAAGAAACTCTGCTGTTGAATAATATGGTCTTTCAGATAAATAGGCTTTAGTCATTTTACGGAACTTGGAGAAAGATGTTGCAGATTTAAGTTGTAGAGGGAGATGGTTGTAAAGTTTTTTCGCAGAATATAATATAGATTTCTTTACTAACTCACTGGACGGGATCGGTAAATAGATGTCAAAGGTAGAATTTCTGGTGGAATAGTCATGTCTAGGTCTTGCTGGAAAGACATGTAGATGTTTACGAATTAAGCAAACAGTTTCTAAAATATATAAAGAAGGTAGTGTTAGAATCCTGTGATCTTTGAAGTAGCTTCTGCAATGTGTTGTTCTTCTGAGGCCAAACAGATATCTTATTGCTCTTTTTTGTAATTTAAAAATAACATCAGATTGGGCAGCCGTACCAGAACCCCAAAAAGGGAGACCATATCGAAGATGTGACTCGAACAAAGAAAAATATGTTATTTTGGAAGAGGCTAAATTCATTTCCTTTGAAACAGATCTTATTGCAAAGCAAGCTGAGGATAATTTCTTGCTTAACACATCAATATGAAGGGACCATTTCAGATTGCTATCTAAAAAAATACCAAGAAACTTTACAGAATCAACGATACTGATCTGGCTGTTATGAAGAGGTAAGGGTTGAAGAGCTCCTTTATAGGACAATGCTACTGTTTTATCTACATTAAAAGAGAGTAAATTTGAATCGGACCAAGATTTTATTGTAAGTAGATCAGAAGTTATAGTAGCATGAAGAGTTGCGATATTTGAGTTGCTCCAAGTGATACTGGTATCATCAGCAAAAAGAAAAACTTTGCCATCGATTTTTAAGCTAGTGATATCATTAATAAAGATAAGGAAAAGTAGAGGACCCAATACTGAACCTTGTGGTACCCCACATACAACATTTTTGAGACTAGAGTCTGTATCATTTGCTCTAACCAGTTGTTTCCTATTATCCAAGTAAGATTGAAACCAGTTCGAAGAAATACCTCGAATTCCGTAGAAATCTAGTTTTTTTATCAAAATGTCGTGATTCACACAATCAAAAGCTTTGGCATAATCACAAAAAACAGTGGCAGTGTGCAGATTATTGTTTAATGCTTGATAAACCTCATGTAGTACAGAAAACATGGCATCTGTGGTACATTTATTATTTAAAAAGCCGAACTGATTTTGTGATAAAATATTGTTATCAACGAGAAAGGACATAAGTCGGGCTTTTATGAGTCTCTCAATAATTTTGGAGAGTACCGGTAGTAATGCAATAGGTCTATAATTGCAGGCATTTGATTTTTCACCACCCTTATGAAGAGGAATAATGATGGCCGTCTTTAGGCACTCTGGAAATTTACCTTTCTCAAAAGAATCATTAATTAGAGAGATGAGGACTCCCAACACACTGTCTGGGAGATTTGAGAAAATTTTTATGGATAGTCCATCGGTACTACACGAAGATTTGCTTTTGATATTATTGATTGTCTGAATCAGTTCAGATTTATCAACCGGTCTTATAAAGAATGAATTCGAGACCTTTCCTGAATTAGGGAGATAGGAAATGGGATCTTGTTGTGACACAATAGTTGATGTTATATTTTTACTCACATTAACAAAGTATTCATTTAGATTTTCTGGGTCTGGAAGGGAAAATGTTTGAGCTGTGTGAGTTTTATTACGAAGATCGTTTATTATGGACCAAGTTTCTTTTGCAACACTTTTAGAGCTTCTCAGACGATTTTGATAGTACAATTTTTTAGCTGATTTTATAAGTTTTAAATAGATCGCCCTGTACTTGGTGATATATTCAGTAACAGAGACGTTGGTAGTAAATTTCTTGATATACAGTAGTGAACGCATATTTTTGGCTGATATGCGGACACCTTTGGTAGTCCAGGGTTGTGATGTTTTGGCTTAATTGTGATTAAAGGAAATGCTTTATTGAAGATACAGACAAGCTTATTCAAAAAGTCACTGAAATTATTATCGACGTTCATAGAAGGAAAGGGCCACTCAGAGGTTAAGCATAAATTTTGGAATTTACGAAAATTCCGAGCGGAAAAAATCCTGCCTAAACGTCGAGTTTTCGAAGAGTGCTTGCTAAAGATGTTAAACTTAGATATGCTGAAGTACTCAGTTGTAGCAGTGAGATTGTTAGTAGCTGCCGAGAACAAGACTGTCACTTTTGACGTTTTTGAAAAAGGCGAGAGGTCTTTCAGTTTTGATGGTGGAAGTAAATGTCGTACAGTGGATGATCTGGATCATTTAGAAAGAGTATTCTGGTTATTAAATAGAGGAGAGTATTGGTTGGTGTTGATTTTTGTTTAAAGACAAGTACATCTTTGTTGGATGTTGTGCAAAGGATGGATCGGTCTACACTGTAAGCCCTATGTTTTGTCACTTTGTCAGCTACCGTGCCGTGAAGACTTTTAGTAGCAGTACGTTTGCCTGAACATATTATTTATTTGATGAGTGGTTAAGTAAAGTGCCATATCTCAGGTAATAATTTTGACTTGACTTTATCTCGAAAATATTTTGGTGGTTATACGAGATTTTTTTAGCAAGACCGTTTCATAGATATTGTTTAATTTTATCAGTTAAAGTGGGTGGACTGTTCCAATAAGTACAGAACAAAAACCTTTTATTTTGGTGCTAGATTCATATAAAAAAATGATAACGTCTGTGTATTTAGTTTATGTTTAATTTATATTATTAATAATATCTATAATTTGTTGAGCTCAGCATCTCAGGTACCTACCTACATAAAACCTAAAGTGCTGACATTTTTTTTGTTCAGTTTTTATAGTTTTTAATTCGGTCTTTATTAAATTTAATTTGGGTAAAATAGTGGTATAAATAAGCGTTCTCTATACAAATAGTACCTTTAGGTTTTATAAGTTAATTTTTTTATATATTTAACGGGTTTGTGTTTTCTATCTTGTTTGACTAGGTATTTTATGTTTATTTTTTTTTTTGGTTTCTTTGCTACATTATTGTTTAGACTTTTTTATAAAATAAATTATTAATAATTGTCATTTTTTTACGATTGTCATTTTTTCATTATCTTTAATTTTTTTATTTAATCCACCTAAATTTCACATAATTTTACAGAGTAATTTGGCTATCAGTTAGTTCCTGTTCAATTGTATCCACAAGGTAAGGTAAGGTAAGGTAAGGTACAATCAATCCTACGCAGGTAGGTTGACGTCCAACTTTTCGTTTTCTTCTTCATCTTCTTTCCAATTTTCTTTAATTTCTTTATCTACCGACCCCGACCCCTCCGTATGCTGTAAAGAGCAACGGTGCACTTATTCATATATGTCGGGACCTTCAGGCTGGCAATTTTATAGGCACCTAAGGTTTAGTCGAGGAAATGAAGCATTTTGGCTCGCAATTTTTTCGTCCAGCATGGATTTACTTGAAATTTTCACAGAAGGTAGGAAATAGTCCAAGGATCATTTTCTATATCATGCCGCTGTACGCTAAAAAATTGGGGGTGGTTGCCACCCCATCTCGGGGGTGGGAACTTTTTATTACATTTTAACCATGTAAATCGATGTAAAAAGTAATTCTAAGAAAAAAATGTTTTTTACATTTTCTTCGTAAAACTAATATTTTTCGAGTTATTCGCGCTTGAAAGTAACAGTTTTTCGTCGAAAAAATCGACTTTTTAGAGGGTTTTTTGAGAATACCTCGAAAAATATGCACTTAATCAAAAAAACTGCACATAACGAAATTGTATCCTTTAGTAAGACAAACTAAATTATTTTTCTATAATATCTTTAAGACCAACACAAACCGAGATACGGCATGTTAAAGGTTAGCTTTTCTCGTCAAATGCATAATTTGAAATATTCAAAGTCAAACAACGGGAAAACTTTGCATTTTCTAGGAAAACTTAACTTACCTATTTTCAAGTATAAAATTAAACTTTTCAAAGAATAATAATAAAAAATTTATATCATAAAAATAAAGCGATTTATGATAAAAGAAATGTGGGTACCTGCTTTTCTCTACGAAAAAATCAGTGAAAATAACCCCCTAACTACCCTCCTAATTAAAAATTGGTCTTCACCTTTTTGCAATTCCTTGTATATTTATATTGTCAATACACCTAAGAAGTTTGACCTATCTAAAAGGCCAAATTTTAGAAAAATTGGAGTTTAAAGAAAAATTGATATTTTGCACTTTCGTATTTTTCACGTTTTACTTCCAAATATCTCCAAAAATACTGGAGATACGAAAAAAATGATAGACTACTAAATTGTAGCTTTTTAATAACTAAAATTATATTGTGCATAAATTTTCATTACAGTGAACAGTTAGCGAGATATAGCTGTTTAAAACCTCTATTTACGAGCAAACACCCTCTAATTCGAGCCATTTAAACCCACCCCAATTAAAAAGTTAGGGATCTAACGCAATTTAATTGACATAGACTTATAGTTCTTCAAAAATCCTACAAAGCCGTTTTTGAAAAAACTTTTTATCGCCAAAAATGAAGGAGCTATGTTTATAAAACGCGTTTTTTTTTTTTCGAAATATTCGAATAGTCCGCTTATGGAACATTTTCAATGCATATATAATATCACAGAACTGGTTCGTATACTAGAAGATGACTTAAAAACTATGTGTATTTGTACTTCTACATATGTGTAAATTCGTATTTTGGTGTAAATAAATGTTTTTGTAATTCTATAATTCTACTTTTTTTTCTGTATAGATCTATTAAATTATCTACTTATAAAAATTATATTGTTCTTAAGGGTGGTTTTTAAGGGTTGAAATATTATGATATTATATCCTAAAGCATAAAACAATCATTATTTTTAGCCAATCAAAACCAAATTTTACCCATATTAAAGTTAACAACGTTTTTTATATAATTTTTGACAATCAGGGGTAGTTTACACCCCTAAAGATAATCGACGCCCTTGAGCATGTTATAGAATATGAAGCACAGTGTGATATAATCCTAATCCCAAATTTTTATGTAAATCGATGCAACCGAAATTATTCTTTTAGGATAAGTAAGTTTTTATATATAGCTCCAACAAGGGTGGTTTTAAGGGTTAAAATATTATGATAGTATATCTTAAAGTATAAAACAATCATTATGTAACTAATAAGAATCAAATGTTGACAATATTAAAGTTTAAAATGTTTTATAATTTTTTACAAGTAGTTTTTTAGGGGTAGTTTTCACCCTTAAAAAACCAAAAGCGTACAACGGCTCAATATAGAAAATGAACTAGAGGGTGAAATGAGCCTAATCCCAAATTTTTGTACAAATCCATGCTGGACGAAAAAATTGCGAGGTTTTGCCATTTTTCCAGCTTTATTTCCTCGACTAGTTGCCGCACAGTTAATTTTAGTAAAAATGTTTTATACACTATCAATTTTTTTGAGGACATACACCTGTTTGCCGGTTTGACCTACATAATCCCTCTTCTTTGTTCATTTTTTTTAAACCTAAATATTATGATTAAATGTTACGTTCGTCATATTATGTGTAATAGAATTTAAAGGTGTCATGCAATATCATTCGTTTTACAGATTTCATCTCTATAAACTTCGATTAAATGAGCCGTTGTATCAAAGCCTATAAACGCGAACCAATCCATAAACCTGCACTGTAAAATGTATTTGTAATTTTGTGACAAACATAAAGTCAAGGGATTCGTTTATATACCCGATAAAAATGTTCGCAATCTTCGTATATCCAAATAGTTAGATCTGCCATCAAAGTGTCTCTTGAAATCCATCCTACACGGTACACTTCATCAATTGAGATTCATTTAATGTTTTATTCATGACGCGTTACCCCTGTCCCCATCGGCTGCGCCTCTGTTTTCGGTCGACAGCGATTGAAGTCTCCGCACGTAATCTCATTAGTTCAAATCAATGCTTTCGCATTCACATTCGAAAAACCAGTAGGTGGGCTCAGCTCTGCAGGAATGGAAAGAAATACAGTACAAAATTATATAAAAAAATATAAAATCGATATATTCGCTCATTGGCTGAAATGGCGGCACAACTCAAAAATAAAAATGCATAAAAAACTCTTTAGTTTGCTTAAACAAAGATTATCTTGAAGTTGATAATTTCTCTAAACGGTTATTTAATAATGTGTGTATACTTTTGTTTTTTTTTAATTTATCTTTTAAATGCCAGTTTTGAAAAAAGTTTTGAGTTATGCCACTATTGCAGAAAAACTTTTTTCATTACATAAACTAAACTAAAATCAAACTCTGTTAAAAATAAGATGATAAAATAGGAAATTCTAGTGGAACTGGAAAAGTTCCACGAGAGAAAGCAAAATGTTTCTGTAACACTGACCCAACTCAAAATGTTTATGACAAGAAAGTGCCGTAATCCTATCGATCATTGGACACAAACTGAGTAGTGTAAGTAATGCAGCCAATATTTGGGACTAATCAAATAATACAATAGCGACACTTCTGCCACCTAATACTGAATTATGTGTTGGAGCGGTATTGAGGCTGAAAAGAAAGTGTATTTCAACATATATACCTATTCTTAGTCCAAAACACATGTTTTTTGAGTTGTGTCAGTATTGCAGCTAATGAGCGATATATTTCGTTGGTGTACGGCCGCTCTTTTCAACTGGAATATCTGGGGGAGGAATAGGTGGGCTCAGCTCAGCAGGAGTGATCAGAAATAAAGTGCAAACTTATATATAAAATAAATTCGCTCATGGACTGCAATAGCGACACAACTCAAAAAATATTGTCTTGAGATAAATGGGTAAAAGTTAAAATTAAAATACATAAAAATGCTTTAGTTTGCTTAAACAAAATTTTTTTGTTTTTGTTTTTTTTAATTCATCTTTTAAATGCCAGTCTTGAAAAAAATATTTCGAGTTATGTCACTCCTGCAGCATAACTTTTTTAATTAAATAAACTAAGTTTAAATCAAACTTTATTAAAAAATAAGATGAACAAATAGCAAACTCTAGTAGTACTTGAAAAGAAAGCAAAGAAAAAGCAAAATATTTCTGAAACACGGACCCAACTTAAAATGTTGATGACAGGAACGTGCCCTGATCCTATCGAGCATCAAACTGAGTACTGTTAGTAATTTAGTCAAAATTTGGGAATAATCAAATAATACAATAGCGACACTTCTGCCATCTTACGACCTATTAATTTTGAGTTGTGCCAGCATTAATGCTGAGAAGAAAGTGTATTTCAACATTTATACCTATTCCTAGTCCAAAACACATGTTTTTTGAGTTATGTCAGTATTGCAGCTCATGACTGATATATTTCGTTGCTGTACGGCCGCTCTTTTCAACTGGAGTTAACAAGTTTTAGCTTGTGGGTATGAAATTGACCTTTTTCGGTCGACAGCGATTGAAGTCTCCGCACGTAATCTCATTAGTTCAAATCAATGCTTTCGCATTCACATTCGAAAAACCAGTAGGTGGGCTCAGCTCAGCAGGAATGAAAAGAATCACAGTACAACATTCTCTAAAAAATATAAAATCGATATATATTTCGTTGATTTTGGTGTACTGTATCAGAAACATTGGAACAAAGAAAATTAGAAAATGTGACAATTATTACACGTGGAGAGATATACAACTTGCTCCAACTCATTATGCAGGGAAAGATCCAAGGAAAAAGAAGCATAAGGAAACATAGAATTTCATGAATTTCAAATGAACTTTTCAGAGCA
This sequence comes from Diabrotica virgifera virgifera, assembly GCF_917563875.1. Lineage (NCBI taxonomy): Eukaryota > Metazoa > Arthropoda > Insecta > Coleoptera > Chrysomelidae > Diabrotica > Diabrotica virgifera. The sequence goes on along the minus strand of NC_065450.1, from coordinate 62,406,794 downwards.
GCCGTCTCTTAAGTTCGAATAGCTATGATGATTGCCGACCTCCGACGCGGAGATGGCACTTAAGATGATCCGAAACATCTATACTGACGAAACATATATATGTATTATGTATGTATTTTGGGCCATTTAGTCTGCAGATCAACTTTTGAAATAAATAAATTATTAATTGATTAGTACGTAAACCTAAGGTACATTTCTATATAATAGCTTTTCAATTTCATTGGTAAACATTTTCAAAATAAACATTTCTGAAGTTATACTTCTTTAGGCGCGATTGGAAGTGAATTTTTATTATCCTGGGCGCATGCGCACACAGACAGTATGGAGTTCGTTGATAAATCTTTCAAGTTATGTGTGTATCAGTGCAAAGAAGGTGTTGAGAGAATATACTGGTGTTTTTATTAAATATATTTATTATAATTTTTGTGTGTTTGGATTTGTCTTCCTCGGGAGCAAGAGAATAAGTATTATTAAAACGTTTTTATATTTATACTTTACTTCGTCTATTTGTTACAGTGATTTGTCATTATGTCCGAGAAACCACATAAATTGTGTCGTCGTGGGTCATCGGTAGAGCATTCGACTACAGATCGAGAGGTCCCGGGTTCAAACGCGGACAATTGTTATTATTTTTTTTTTAATTTTTGGTATTGTTAAAAATTTTGGAAAGTGGTAAGTATTAAAATTAGTTTAATATTTAAATAAAATAAAAATAAACTAAAATATACCCATACTAAAAGAGGAAGTCAATAGAAAGAAAATACGACGATTAGTAAGTCATTAACATATCGAGTTAGTACATATTTTATATTTTAGTATTATTTATATAATATCTATATATTATTAATATTATTTATAATTTAAAATAGCATATCTACAGTCTTAGTTTTGAGAGTAAACTAAATGTAAGCCCAAATACTTACGATGTCGGGATAGTATCACGAGGTTTTTTTCTGGTTTTCCCTCGTGATTTACTATGGAATCTCTAGTGCGAGAATTTTACTGCCATCGTTGCATTTGGTTGTCTTTTTAAAGACAGATCACATGCTATGATTTTTTGTGGCGGATATTCTTGAGTTGGGGTTGATTTTATGTAATCGAATGAACTATCTTTTAGTAAAGTCGTCCCAGGAACGCAACTCATCAATATTGGCAATATCGTTTTAAAGTCTTCTACTTTAAAATGTATAATACATGCATGAATTGCCGATATAAATGAGTCAGATTAAATATCAGAGTCAGAAAAATGAATGAATGAAAGGCGGACGCTATCTGTTGAATTTATTTAGAGCTGTTTCCAATGCAACTGTCACTTGGTCCATAATACAGGTTAACGGCATTGTTAAATATATCATTATAATGGAAAAAACAGAAATATTGCTTTTTTGTCACTTGGCCCATTATATATATATCCACTCTTCATATATGTATTTTATTTAAATTTAGGCATATAATATACCTAAAAGCACCTAAATTATTTAATTTTGAGTTTGAAATCTTGACAAAACCGCATCCATAGAAAAAGTACAGTGTACAACACGAGAGAAAATAACATATTCCTCTCTCGCTTGATTTAAGTAACAAACTTCTGCGCTCGTGAGAAATATGTATTTTTCTCTCTTGTTGTACAATATACTATTTTTTATTTCATAATGTATATACCTAAATGTACAAATAAAAAAAGTCATAATGAAAAATTTTAAAAATAATCATAAAAAATATCAAAAATCGTTAAAAGCATAAAATCTTGAAAAGCATAACTTGCTTAAAATTAGTCGTACAACCTTATACAATAGACCGTTTTAAAGTTAATTGACTTCTCTTTCTACTAAATGTGCGATTGCATATACCTAGAAATGCGTAGAAAAAAGTTACAGAACAATGTTTGCCAAATATTGGAGAAAATGGCGCAAAAATGCTGTGAGTGGCGAACTTTGAAAAATCCTATTTCGGAAACCATAAATCTTAGAGACTTCTGCAAACATCATTTCAAAGAGGAAGGATCGAGGTTATTTTTCACTAAAGCAATGCCTATACCTATGTCCCCTTGGAAAAAAGTTATGAGGCAAAAAACGAAATTGCTTTCTTTTATGTTTTTTTTCTGGCTTTTCTTTTGAGTATATTTTTGTGAACAAAAAATATTTTTGACTTTAAAATGTGATATCTCGATAGTTAATTTAACCTGCAGCAATTTTTCTGTAGATGTGTTTGTACCAAAAGTGCATAGAACTCACCCTAATTCACCCTGTGCCTAGGGACTAATTCACCCCTTTTTCAAAAACGCACCCATTTAAATGGTAGCACTCCGCGGTTTTTTCAAATTTAGATGTCCATTGATCATATGAAATAATAAAATCCCGTTAACGTTGTAGTTCCTTTTAGCTATCTTATTTTGAACATAATCAATAGCTTAAAAATCGCTATGACATTATTTTATTGTAAAATGAACGGAAAAAAGCTATAACCTCCAAAATGAAACTTCTTACAAAATTTTCTCTTATTTTTGTTTATAACTTTTTTGTTGGTCACTTGACGACAAAAAGTAATAAATATAAAATTGTAGAAAATTCAATTTGCTACATTTTATATGTAATTAAATTTTCTGTATGGTTGCTAGTTTAGGAGATACAGCGCTAAAGCCTTTTGCACCCCTTTTTCCAAGATGGGACAATGGCGGCGACCCCAAAAACTTGAACTTAAGCTTCCACTGAACCCCACTACACATTAAAAAAATAAAATTGACTCCTCTAAGAAATGCAACCCAAAATGTAACATTTCAATGGACTAATACAATTTTTTCAAAACATTTCAAAACTTTTAAATTTTATAAAGCTTCCGCAAAATCAAGTTAGCTCTTTTCTAAACACTCCCTATTACAAGTGATTTTCTTGTTCTCTGCGGTCGCATCTAAATCTTTTTTTATTCTTTCCGCACCAAGCGAGTGCCCATCGGTTGGAAATTACCGTCACGCATTGCTGATTGCCCCTAGGGCCTCGGACAGCAAATCCTTTACGGATTTAGGATGACAACATTTTTATTATCAGTCGGGGACGCAGAAAGTAGAGGGCAGAGCACCCCATTAACGCGAGTTGGTCTTTTTTTCCTTTTGCAAGACAACGAGAAATATCAAAAGTTGATGGTCAGTGAAGGAGTTCCGACGATAAAAAGTAGACCATGAATTTCCGCTTTATTGCGTTTTACATGGGGTTTGTGCGGAATGGATATCCTGAAGGGAAAGATGGATTAGGTTGATATGATTTTAAGGATTATAGCTTCCGACGGATTATTTTGCCGCTCAAGTAACTTTTTATTGCGGGACATAAAGAGTTCCATCCTCGAAGATGTGCTTTCTAATATTATCTGTCCATTCAACAAACAACGTTTCGACGAGGTCGTAACTTTTGCAACTTCAAAACACACATAGGAGCAATAAAGTTTATTTTAAATAAAAAAAAACTAAGTTTTTAATCTAATAGCACATAAAACAACATCCAAAATTGTTATTCTACATCCCACCAGACTGAAAACACTGGGAACCTGCTCTGGTAACACCTCCGAGGCTTCTACAATTTGCAAGCCATAACGGATGCTGAGACTAAGGAAGATGAGGGAATTTTACAATTTATAATTCACGTACCATCTGCTCAGCGCGGTAAAGTTCCAACGAGAATGGTTCCCTTCTTACTAAAATCGGAGTAAACATTTAAATCAAAAATGAATAACCGTTTTCAATTTCGTTGTAACACGAAACTACAACCGCATCATTATTCCAGTTCAATCAGAGAGTGCAGCAAGCACCTCTACCGGTTTCGAAATTTATTTGTCTTTCATCAGGAGGCACATATGCTGCTCTCTCTGATCCAACTAGGACAAACCCCGGCGTGCAGTCACGGATTGCAACGAACGAAATGGCAGGAATGCCCTGTCATTATGGATGCCCAGTCTCAGCATCCGTAATGGCTTGCAAATTGTAGAAGCCTCGGAGGTGTTACCAGAGAAGGTTACCATTGTTTTCAGTCTGGTAGGACCTAGAATAACATTTTTCGATGTTATTTTATGTGCTATTAGATTGAAAACTTAGTTTTTTGATAGCAGTTGCCGCTAGAGCATCCCTGCCATTTCGTTCGTTGCAATCCGTGACTGCACGCCGGGGTTTGTCCTAGTTGGGTCAGAGAGAGCAGCATATGTGCCTCCTGATGAGAGACTAATAAGTTTCGAAACCGGTAAAGGTGCTTGCTGCACTCTCTGATTAAACTGGAATAATGATGCGGCTGTAGTTTCGTGTTGCAATGAAATTGAAAATGGTTATTCATTTTTGATTTACATGTTTACTCCGATTGGAGTACGAACGGAACCATTCTCGTTGGAACATTATTGCGCTGATCAGATGGGACGTGAATTATAAATTGAAAAATTCCCTCATCTTCCTTAGTCTCAGCATCCGCTATGGCTTGCAAATTGTAGAAACCTCGGAGGTATTACCAGAGAAGTTTCCCATTGTTTTCAGTCTGGTAGGATGTAGAATAACATTTTGGGATGTTGTTATATGTGCTATTAGATTGAACACTTAGTTTTTTGATAGCAGTTGCCGCTAGGACATCCCTGCCATTTCGTTCGTTGCAATCCGTAACTGCACGCCGGGGTTTGTCCTAGTTGGGTCATAGAGAGCAGCATATGTGCCTCCTGATGAGAGAATAATAAGTTTAGAAACCGGTAGAGGTGCTTGCTGCATTCTCTGATTGAACTGGAATAATGATGCGGCTGTAGTTTCGTGTTGCAATGAAATTGAAAATGGTTATTCATTTTTGATTTATTTTAAATATAAAATTTGCTCTACAATGTCTAACTAAAGGCATAAATAATTGAAAACATAAATAATTAAATATTTCCAGTTTTCCTTCAAGTTATAGTGACAATAAATCACCGAGTACCATTGAAACTTTTCCAAGAACAACATCTGACTTGAGAGGTAAAATGTTGTAACCCGTCAACTTTTTTTAAGAAGTAGAAAAGACGTCGCATTTAATTAATTTTATGAGTAATTAATCAAAATAATTTTGAACCAAACCGATTGATACAATCCTAATAATTCTGAAATTATATTATTGGTTTCGCATGTCGTCGCCTCAAAGCAACAGTGGGATATGTAAAAAAAATGACTTTTGTGATATCCATGTTAAATGATTCGAAATACACCCTTCTGTTGAGTGTAACACTAAGATAAATAAAAAGTGAAATACGTTTTTCATAATATTACATATTTTTGTGTAGCATAATTCCTTTTAGCCCAAATTCTATAATGTAACACTAAGACAACATACATATCATACCATTATATTTTGTCGTTTACCCATTTTGGTCATCAATATTAACCTTTAACTACATGCGCATCAAATTATAACATAACTACACGCGTGGCGTACTTTATACGCCACAAGAAAATACACTTAAAAACAGCGGATTTGTTTATTTTTTTTTGAAAAAATACACGTAGTGGTTTGTTATAAACCTTATTCGGCATCAGTGAATACTTGGAGTTCCTTCTCAGTAAGCCAATTGGGATTTATAACTGGATTCCATGATAAATAAAATTACTAATAAAACATTTTTTGAAATGTGATTTTTTACAGGAGAAAAAGTATTGTTTATAAAGAAAAATATATTTTGTGCCATAATGACTAAAAAACAATGAAATATGTACTTATATTACTACTTATATTAATATAATCTTGGCGTATATTGCCCACCACAGGAAAAAACAAATAATAAACGGTAAATTACGATCTTCCCAGAACGCCGATTATAACGAAACTAAAACCAAATTGTAAAGCACATTCCAGTGATAGGTTAGAGAGATAAACAATGTCAAAAATTAAATTTTTAAATATATTTGCAGTAGAATTCTTATATCTGGCGTAGAAAATACGCCAGCGCGTGTAGTTAAAGGTTAATGCAACGCTAAGTTATCTTACGCACATATCCTATTGTTGCTATGTAGTTATTGCTGAGTTGCGATTATGTCTTTGTTTATATTATGCAGCTTGCGGTCACAATTTTATCTTCAGTAATCTTAAACAATAGTTCTATTACATTGATGTTAAAAGGTGTATGTTAAGAGTAAAAATGAATAATTTCGCCAATTTAAATTGTAAAAATTATGGGTATCTAGAGGAAGTCAGTATTTAGTGGATTTAGCGAACAAAAATACATAATACTGATTCTGAGTTGCTATCTGGAATTTATCAAGCACAGGAAAAAGGTAAGTTAAATTCATGATAAATTCCCCTTTAGAAATTTGGGGCTGATTTAAGAAAATGCAATGAGTTTTTACTTCCAAACTTTCAGCATCTGATGATTTTTTCATTTTATATTGTTTATTATCTTGTCAAATTTTTAAATTTTCGGAAAACAAGTATGTTCATGTTGTAATTTATGTAATAACATGTTTGAACAACAAATTTTTTTTTGTTTTTTGTATTGAAATGTGTAAAATTTTAAACAAAACTTGTGCAGTATAATTTTATAATGTAAGAGAAATTTACGGATATCTTAAAAAACAGATTATCTTTGAGGGCAATAGTAGGACAACTAACTTTTTATCCAATTATTTTTCACTTTTTTATGAATTAATATAAATTGTTATGTGACGCATGTAAAGTTAGGCACTCAAACAAAATTACATGTAAATCCATTCAAATATAAAAAAAGTTGTTAATTACTGAAGTTTCGTAAAATTTTCAATTGCGTTTTTCTCGAAACTACATTATTTTACATATCCTACTGTTGCTTTGAGGCGACGATATGTACCTGCGAAGTTGTATATAAATATTTTGGTCTTTCGAGCCTTCTATAATATAGAAGAGATAATGAGAGAGAGAGAGAGTAGAGAGAGAGCGGGAGAGAAAGAGAGAGTGAGAGAGAGAGAAGGAGAGAAAGAGAGAGATACATAAGTAGTGATATGGCTCGAAGGACCAAAATATATACAACTTCGCATGCACATATGCGAAACCAATAATATAATTTTAGAATTATTAGGACTTTATCAATGGGTTTGGTTCAAAATTTTGATTAATTCCTCATAAAATTAATTAAATGCGACGTTTTTTCTACTTCCTAAAAAAAGTTGACTTGTGGATTACAAGATTTAACCTTTTAAGTCAAATGTTGTTCTTTTAAAAGTTTCAATGGTACTTATATCTCTCTTTGAAAGCTATCTAGATTTATTTTCTTATTCTTTTGATGGAAAAAACTTTCCGATAGTAAATTTTACAAGAATTCGTCTTTTCTTATTCTTTTACTTTTAATAGGTTGAGCTTATTAATTGCTTTAATCAATTAATAAAAATTATGTCATTGTTAATTTAAATTAAATCAACGAATATCATAAATGTAATTTTCACAAAAAGAAGTTTATACTCTTGTTATATTCGTACTTACTTTTATTCAATCAAGAACAAACAAAAAACAAGTTTTCTTTATAAAAATAAATAATATATCGACGGTTAAAATGTAAAAGATTATAACTCACAAATCAACTTTTTTCAGGAAGTAGAAGAAACGTTTCATGAAAGTAATTTTCTGAGGAATTAAAAAAATTTTTTTTTTTCATTAATTTGTAGATCACCAATTCATCTATAAATTAATGAAAAAAATTATTGGATTAATTCCTCATAAAATTACTTAAATGACGCGTTTTTCTACTTCCTGAAAAAGTTGATTTGTGGGTTACGAAGTTTTGTATTTTAAACGTGGATATATTTATTTGTATATAAAAACTTCTTTTTTGTTTGTTTTGTTTGAATAAAACTATGTACGAATACCGGGTGTCCACTTATATTTCCCCCCATTTTAACTGCCTATAAATTCTACACGGCTCAAGATAGAAATATGCGGTTTTCACTGAAATGTTTTATTTTATAAAAGTTTTGTCTGAATGGATGGAATTCTTTATATTGCTTTGAAATACGAAATAAAAAATGGCGGATTTTTGAAAAGAACTTTTTTGACTTTTATTTAATAGAACAGCCAGTATATTCTTCTGTAAATTGAAAGAAAGGTCATTCACCTATCTAGCGATATAAAGTTTTTCAAAATCGGTTGTCAAATCACTGAGTAATTAATTTTTAAAATGAGAGGCGCAACGTGGATATCACATACCTAAATAACATAACTAAGCAAGTTATGTGATTTCCACATTGCATCTCTCATTTTAAAAATTAATTGCTCAATCATTTGACAACCGATTTTAAAAAAATTTATATCACTGGATATATAAATGACCGTTTTTTCAAGTTTTTAGGTAAATCACCATTTTTTATATCGCTTTTAAATAAAAAATGGCGGATCTTTGAAAACAAAATACGTTGTTGACTTTTTTTATTAAAACACCCAGTATATTTTTTTGTGTCTTGAAAAAACGATCATTTACCTATCCAGCGATATACAAATTTTTAAAATCGGTTGCCAAATGACTGAGCAATTAATTTTTAAAATGAGAGACACAATGTGAAAATCACATGACATAATATCATTTTGCTCAGTTATGTTATTTAGGTATGTGATATTCACGTTGCACCCCTCATTTTAAAAATTAATTACTCAGTGATTTGACAACCGATTTTGAAAAACTTTATATCGCTGGATAGGTGAATGACCTTTCTTTTAATTTACAAAAAATATACTAGGTGTTCCATTAAAAAAAAGTCAACAAAGTTTTTTTCAAAAATCCGCCATTTTTTATTTAGTATTTGAAAACGATATAAAAAATTCAATCCATTCAGATAAAACCTTTACTAAAATAAAACATTTCAGCGAAAACCGCATATTTCTATCTTGAACCGTTTAGAAGTTACAGGCAGTTAAAATGGGGGAAAATATAAGTGGACACCCGGTATAACAAGAATATACTCTGCTTTTTATGAAAATTACATTTTTGACATTCGTTAACTCAATTTAAATTAACAGTGACATAATTTTCATTGATTCATTAACCTTCGGATGACCAAGCGGGGGAAATTGTGACCCCAGCGTATGTTTTTCTTTAATAAATTCAAAAGTATTTTCAATTTTTAACTCATTATTTTTTTATTTGACTTTAATATCATTCTAGATATCCTCATATTTTAAATGAAAAAAAAATCCCTATATTTTACGAATAAAAAATATATTCTGAAGTTGATGTTTAGTAAAATACCGTATATAATGTGTAATTCCAAGTAGTTTTACGCTAATGACGTCGACTTTGCAAAGTAACAACACACTTACTCAACATACACACTCTACATGACACTAATACTCATGTTGTGACTGGCTGAATGACATAAAGTCCATGCCATAAAAAAAATAAAAAAAAAATTTTAAAAAAACTTCATTTTTTTGTTAATCATTTTTGACATTTTTGACCTGGGGTCACTTTTTCCCCTCCTTGGTCATCCGTGTCACAAAAAAAGGTTGGTCATCAGAAGGTTAATGCAATTAATAAGCTCACCAGATTAAAAGTAATAAGAACAAGAGGAGACGAATTATTGTAAAAATTTACTATCGGAAATTTTTTTCCAACAAAAGGATAAGAAAATAAAACAAGATAGCCTGCAAATACAGATATATAAGAGAGATAATGAGAAAGAGAGAAAGAAAGAAAGAGAGAGAAAGAGAAAGAGAGAGAGAGAGAGAGAGAGAGAGAGAGAGAGAGAGAGAGAGAGAGAGAGAGAGAGAGAGAGAGATAAATAAGTAGTGATTCGGTTCGAAGGACCAAAATATGTACAACTTCGGATGTATGCGAAATCAATAATATAATTTGAGAATTATTAGGACTGTGTAAATCGATTTGGTTTAAAACAATTGAGATAGGTAATTAAGTTTATGAAACACTCACCAATATCATGGATTCTGAATTGAGGTTGGAAATTTAAGGGTTGATACAGCGAAAAATATAATATTGTTTTTCACGCCTGAGAAAAGTTGAATACATGGAGCGCGTTGATATGATTTTAAAGACTATAGCTTCCGACGGATTATTTTGCCACACAAGTAACTTTTTATTGCGGGACATAAAGAGTTCCATCCTCGAAGATGTGCTTTTTAATATTATCTGTCCATTCAACAAACAACGTTTCAGGGAAGTCGTAACTTTTGCAATTTCAAACACACATATACAAACAATAAATTACATAAGTTTATTTTAAATATAAAGTTTGCTATATACTTATAACGGTGAAAAATACGAGATATTATTTTGTGAAAATATAATTTATTAAGCATTACAGCATTATTCATGAAAAGGTTGGAAAAAGTTGGAAAACTTTAGTACTAAACGTAAAAGCTTTGCCTGGAGCATGTACTGTGGATCAGATTATCAACTGCTAAAAATGAACTGTAGGCTTAAACTACATACAACTAGAAAAATACAGAAAGAGCTATTGGTAAATATCTCATAAAAATTCAAGATGAACGTAATAAACAAGAAAACCAAAAATATTAAAGACATAAATAAAACATGGGATGGAATAAACAGCTTGAAGAATGGAAAAAATATCACCGGATTGTATGTCAGGGGAAGTTTTAGAAATTCTGGAAAAAAGAAGAATTATCCTACAACATACTACAAAACGCTGGACGGAAGGGCCGCCCGAGAACTTTATCGTACCGATCTATTATCGTTATGGTACTAGATACTGGCATTCTATAAAAATAGCAAAATTACTCGTTATTTTGATATTTTAGAAACACCTTGTATACTTGAAAATATTTCATGGTTCTACGCATCATTAATTCCTGCATTTGAGAGAATGTTCGATGCCATATTTCGGGGACACACTATAGATGTATAGATTATTGCATAAATCAATAGAATATTATAGTCATACTTTCATTTCAAATTAGTTCATTTTTCTGAGAAATTAATAGTTTACAATATTTGCATTTCATTCTATTTCGATTACGCCAGTCAATGCACGAGATTAAGAACAAGATATTACCTCCGAATTCTATCCTACTGCATGGATTTTAATGAAATTTTGGGAGTAGCCCAATCTCCTAATTCAAAGTCTATCCTATATACTATGGCGCTTTTATCATGGGGGAGGTCTAAAATTTAAAAATTCATTCTATAATTTGATCACATTTTTTACAAAAACCATTCATTTTAAACCCGTTCAACTTCTTGAAAGTAGAAATAACACTATATTAAAAGGTATTGCAAAAGAAAAACAATGCATTTAAATTATAGTGGATGGGGAGTTAAATGTATATACTTTTCATTTTTCCTTAAAGTACATTAGTCATATATTTTTTGCACCATATCTCGCTTAGTTTGTTTGTAACCGACATTTAACGGTGCTCGTTTTAAAGGCCTTTTCATACACTACAAAAGTTGTTGGTAGCGTTATACACCCAAAACCTGCCGTTCCTCTGTTATTTCAAGTTGAATACATCAATTTGAGCATGCACCAAAAAACAAACTATTTTCACCTACCATATCTCTTTTTGTATAATAAATAGAATATTTACGAAGGGACGAATCTCTTTATTTTTTATAATCTAAAAAATGTTTGATATAGTGTTTTTAGTTCGATGCATAGTTTTTAAGGTATTCACAAAAAAATCGTCCGAACAGGTGTCATTTTTCAATGAAAATGGCCAATTTTCAACTACGCATAACTCAAAAGTATTGAGTTCTCAAAAAAAAGTATTGACCAGTTTTTGCTTAGAAATAGGTTCTTTAGCCACTTCCGTGCTTATTTTGACCAACAAATTTTCCACCCCCTTGAAGAAGTGGGAACCGCCCCAAGATAAAAGCGCCATAGTATATAGGGTAGATTTTGTTTCTTGAGCTATTCCCTACTTACTGTGAAAATATCAAGTACATCAATCTAGTAGGATGAAATTCGGAGCCAAATACCGTCATTGACTGCCCTACAATATTGCTCTGCTATGATCGCGTGAGAGAGGACACACATAAGATTATAGCAAAATTTCTATTTACCGTAACTTTTCGAGTTTTTGAGCTACAACAATAAATTTTATGTCATTGGTAAGGTAATTTTGCATTCTTTCAAAATGTGTGAAAATATATAGGGCATATCTAAAAAAATTAAGATTTTTTATTCATTTCCTGTTCAACCGGAAGCCATATTGTTGATGAAATTTATTGTGATAATAGATAATAAAGTACCATATATGTCTGCAAAATTTCAAATTTAAGTTTTTATTAAGAAGGAAGTTACGGGCACTCGAATATTTTTTTATAAAAAATTCATAACTCCCCTCCTATAGGGAGTTAAGAAATCTGACTAATATCATTCAATTTGATAGGATATCAAAAATATATCAAAAAATAAAAAAAATCCGTGGAGCCATTTTTGAGAAAATCTAGTTCAAATTTATGTCAAATTTTGACCCCTTAAATATAGGCAACCCGCAACTTTTTCTGAAAAACGATAACATCCTTATTATAGCCCCATCTTTAGGCCATATAACGACTTTTTCAGATTAAACTTATCTTAAACACGTTTTTAGATTGGTAGGAAAATGTGTCGAGTGGGCGGTCGGCCATGTTGGCCGCCATTTTAAATTTGGAAATGTTAAATTCCGTATTTTTATTTACCTATCGATAAGCTTACTTTGAGTTAAATTTCATTCATTTCGGTCAAAATTTGCAAAAATGGTCCCTAAATAACCCCCCTATTTCGGCCCCCCTTTGAGAGGTTTTTTTAAAAGCTTAGTTTCTCGACAAAATTCTCTTAAACTTACTCATACCGAATTTCATCAAAATCGGTCCGGTAGTTTTTGCTGGGCGGTGGCGACATACGTACGTACGTACGTACGTACGTTCATACGTACGTACGTACATACTTCCGACATGTTTTTTTTTTTATTTGCTTTTTAGACTCAGGGGGACTCAAAACGTCGAAAAAAAGTGAAATCTGAAAAAAAATTTTTTGCACGATCCTATAACTTTATTAAACTATACTACGTATATAGTACGATAAAGTAAAAACAGGAAACAACACTCAAGATATAGCAGAGCTAAGTAGAAAAATACAATGTATGAGCATCAGAGAAAAAAAACAATTTAAAAAATTTTTGCCAAGAACTGGAGCAACGTGCAAAACGCCATGAAAGTCATGAACTATTTAAAAAGAGTTAAATATTTCTCCTGCTAGTTCCAGCTACGACTTCCAACCATGCAAGACCATAATCATCATCATGTAGCGCTACAACACTGGGTGGGTCCTGGCTGATTGTACAGATTTTTCATTTTTCCAATCTGTCCATTTTCCGGAAATCTGCTTGGACATTATCTCTTCATCGCATTCTGGGACGTCCGAGTGGTCTTTCGTTTGTAGGAATCTCCTCCCATACGTGTCTTACAAGTATCTCGTTATGAAGTCTCTGCAGGTGGCCTGCCCATCTTAGTCGCTGTGACTTAATTTCTTGAAAAAATCATTGTCATTGTAGAGTGCTTTTAATTCGATATTTGTTTTGATCCTATACTGGTTTGTGTTAATCTGGTAGTGAGGTCTGAAAATGTTTGTATTTTTCGTTTAAAACGTCTGAACTTTTCTTCGTTGGTTTTGGTCACGGTCCACGTTTCGAATCCATATGCTAGTACGGGTCTGACGATGGATTTATAGATTTTGATCTCGGAACTTATTGTAAGAGTTTTTGATTTTATAAGCTTATCCAGTGCGAATATGTAACGTTACAAACGTCACATCTTTGATATTTTATTTTTAAATAATTATTTTACTTTATTTTCTTAAATATTTCATTAATAATTATCTTCTATTCGTTTTAACTTGCTTTTTAATTAAAAACTTGTTTGGCGCCCTCTTTTATTATCCTCTATTTCCTATCTTTCTTTTCATCTAAAATCAAAATCATCATACGGAACGTACTTCATATATTCTTACTCTCGTAGAGATATGTCTTAATACGGAACATGCCTGCCACTTGCTACGTCCCACTGTCATGGCAGTGACACTTCATCCCTACGCCCTGACACATAACTGAAAATGGAAGGGAACAATTATTCCTTAAATAAGCATGTAATTCGAATTTTAGATTTATTTTCCATCAACACTTAATCTTCTCTTGGGGTGAGTTTTTCATACAGTTTTTCTATTATTTTTTATATTTAACCTAACCTCCAATGTCAAAGCATTAGTTTTAAATATATCTTTTTAGTTTACATATGTGCATATAGTAATCAAATTTTAACTAGTAATATTCAATCTTAATTCCATTTAATTTATCCTTGTCATCTGCTACTCTTTTTGATTATTTCTTAAAAGAATGGCAGACTGGCACACTTTGGTTTTTCTTCTTGTTGTCATTTATACGCATTATTATAGTTTTTGGAAATATAATCAACCTTTCTCCCTCCGGGAGCCTCCAGCATCAAGCCATCCACACCGGTGATGGAACTAAGGCTAAATGAAGATAATTGACAATGTCATCTAGACTACAGCAACCAACATCTTCAGCTGCAGGGATCTGAGGCCGAACATCTGCCCAGGTCTATAAGAAGTCTAAAGCAGTACCATTCGACATCAAGAAGTTACCATCGAACCAGATAGCAAAGCCATAAGTACAATCCAGAAATTGTTAGTTTTTGGCAAGAATTTGAATATATTTGAACCCTTAACTGGTCCGGTACTGTAGCAGTAGCGTAACTGGTCCGGCGTCGTCTGCGAAACTACTGTTTTCAAGAAAGCCAAACAACACTCAAAAATATTTTTTTTATTAAGAATAAATGTTACAAACATACGTTGATATGTTTATATTAAAATAAACGTATTAGATTTGGGCCTTATTTGGGTTAAGAAAAAAATATTAAAATAAAACTGAAATCCGCACAAATATTTGTGAAAAAGTACATAGTTTTGTAAAGTAAATAAAAAGAATATAAAAAACAACAAGAAAAACAAAATGTATTGCTAGGATAGATGTTCAAACTGCACACTAAACAAAAAACTAGGTAAAATAAAAATCGATCAAAAATGTTTGTTTCCAGCATCAGTCAAACTTTACCTATTTTATATGCAATTTTTACATAGGTAGTGGTTTTGTACATCCCAAACAAACAGGCTTTTTGCAACGCAAGCACAGGTATTTTGTCATCCTGCGCTTTCTACAAGGACATAAACTACAAATCTTGCGTTTTTCTAAAATAAGAACATCCTCTTGTTCTTCTTGAGCTCCAAGTATGAACACAAAAAAGTGATACCAACGGTACGGCGTCGTCTGAGAAACTACTCTCAACCTAACTGTTGCGATAACTTTTTAGGAACTGAGAGAAACTTGTCTCAAATACACCCACTTGTCAAGCTCCAATAGTTTAAGGATTAGATAGAACGACTTGCCTGTAAGCGTGGCAAATTTCCAATAAAAAATAATCAAAATTATTGAATCGTCTCTCAGACGACGCCGCGCCGGACCAGTTAAGGGTTAATGCATTTACTAAGTCATATTTTTATTATATTTTTATCGAACAATAAACATGATTAGTTAAAAATACTGTTTTGTTTGCTTTTATTCCGAATTTTCATAGTTCATTTCTAAGATTAGGACAAGACGAACACACATCCTGAGAGACTGAGCTAGGCTGGGTTGAACGATGGCTATCTTGGATGATTGAGGTAATATTTTCGAATATTGTTTCGATTAGCTGGGGTAGTCTATTGCTTTTTTCATTTCAAATAGTATACAGTGGTTTGCCTATTGGATTCTGTCTTTTAATTCTTCAGGAACATCGTTGTCAGCTGTGATTACGGACCCCAGATACTTAAAACGTTGTACGTTGTCCCATCCTGTCGCTTCGCATCGTTCTACTTATACACATATATTTCGTCTTCTCTTCATTAATCCTCAGCCCTACTTCGCTTGTTGCTCCTTCTACTCTGTTGAAATGCCATAATAGAGAAATAAAAACCGACATAAAGAGCATTGCAGATACCTGAAAAAATAATTCCTTATAATTATACAAATAACACTTCACAACATGCATCAATCTCTGAACAGAAAAAACATGCGTTTCTCAAGCAATCTCAGCTAACTGGAAAATCCAAGTAAGAGAAAGGATCACATTATGTTTTTGACTATATTATATCGTATTCCGTCAATCTGACTAAAGTGGTGTTTAAAAGTAGGTAAGTCAAAACTGCCACAAAAAGTCTAGCGTGCCCCCTTATAATACTATGTCATAGACGATGAGTCCACACCTAGCTCCGCTACTGTCTTTTTACATTCAGTTTTTCTCTTACCTCCATTTTTCCTTTTAGTATAAACTGATAACTGCAATCTGGCAACAGAAAGAAACACCCACAGACTGGAAGTTAGTTGTACTGTGCCTACATAAAAAGGGAGACATGATGGTTTGTGTTAATTATAAAGGCATCACTCTACACAATATGGCATATAAAGTGTTGTCCAACGTATTGTATAAAATACTCCTCTCCTACGCCGAACAAATAGTGGGAGGATATCTGTGCGGTTTCCGTCCTAATAAATCAACAACGGACCAGATATTTACAGTGAGGCAGATCCTTGAAAAAACCCTAGAGTTCGGCGTCGACACCCACCACATTTTCGTGGTCGTCAAAACCGCATACGACTCAGTTAATAGAGGTAAACTTCTACTTGCTATGGTAGAATTTCAGATACCGCTTCATCTTGTCCAATTAACTAAATTTTCACTCAGAGGTGCAGAGAGCATGGTAAAAATCCAAAACGATCTCTCAAGACCCTTCCATTGGAAAAATGGACTAAGACAGGTTGATGGACTATCGTGTCTCTTATTTAACATGGCATTAAAACAATAATTCGAGAGTCCCAGATTACTATGAATGGTACTATTTTTAACAAATCAGTTCAAATTGTCGGATACGCAGATGACATAGACATCATAGGTAGGTCCACAGAATCTCTGTCTGAAGAATTTCGGTCGTTAAGAGCATCTGCACAGAGAATGGGGCTAAATATAAATGTTTAAAAGACCAAATATATGTGTTGCACTAATTCAAGCAACCCGACACCTACAAGAATAATAATTGATGACCTAGAACTGGACGGTGTCGACATCTTCATATACTTAGGCTCACTGCTAACTAAAGAAAACAATGTCAGTGAAGAAATTAAAAGAAGAATAGTGCTCGCCAAGAAGTGTTACTATGGCTTAAGAAGACAGATGGCCTCAAACATACCTAGAAAAATTAAGTTGACTGTATACAAAACACTAATAAAACCAGTGCTAACATATGGTTCTGAAACTTGCTCACTTACAAAGAATGACCAAGAACTGCTCAAACGTTTTGAGCGAAAAATCTTAAGACGAATATATGGAGGCATAAAAGAACAAGGTTTGTGGCGCAGGCGTTACAACTTTGAGTTGTATAGAAGTTTTGGGGGGGGGGGACCTTTGGCGGCAATGGCCGCTGAAGCATGTTTTATGTAGAATGAAAAATTTATTTGAAGTTATCTAAATAATCCCCAAAGAAAAGTTAATTTTTAGTTATAATTCGTGAAAGTCAAGTAGCTTAGTGTTGTCTGTTATAGTTATTGTAGTAAAATTATGGCAATTTATCTTTATTAAGGAAGAATTATTTTCGAGCATGGTTGCTAATGTGTTTGTTCTTAGTTAAATGGAATGATGGATATTTGAAGAAAAGTTATATATATTATTTGTAAGGATAAAAACGTAGGTTGTGCATTGCTTCGAGCAAAACTCGCATAACCTACATGAAATGTGCTGGCAGATGCACTTGTATGCAAGCCAAAAAAACGAAGAAGAAGATAGAAGTTTTGGAGAACCTGACGTTTTAAAATTCATTAAGGTAGCACGGCTTAGATGGATAGGTCATGTAGTCAGACGAGAGGAAGATGTCATAGTCAAAATAGGTCTTTGACCGAAGAGGGCCGATGGGAGAACAAGCAAGAGGTAGACCGAGACTTAGGTACCAAGACAACCTAGAAAATGATTTGAAATCTATTGGAATTAGAGCATGGAGAAAAGTTTCCAGAAACAGGGGCGAATGGAGGATCGTTCTGAAGAAGGCTTTGGCTCATAAAGAGCTGTAACGCCACTGATAATGATGATGATGAAGTCAAAACTGCCACAAAAAGTCTAGCGTGTCCCCTTATAATACGATGTCATGGCCGATGAACCCACGCCTAGTTCCGCTACTGTTTTTTACTTTCGGCATTTCTCTTACCTCTATTTTCCGTTCAGTATTAGTTACTAAAAATGTATCATTCTTTCGTAAAATGTCCCTCAAACATGCAGCCTTTTTAGATTTTCACGCTCCAGCTTCTGTTTCGTAAAACAAATTGACCAGATAGGAAAACAGCATAGTTTTTCAAACTTATGTTTTTCAAAACTTATATTTCGAACTAGAAGCCAAAACTTCAAATAAAATCAGCCGAATTTTACAATAATTGCTGTTAATTTCCATTGCACATAAAAATAATGTAAATTGCTTCACAATTTATATTTTCAAATAACAAATAATACACAATCTTACTCTTTAATTTTGCAGAATTAGTACATTCTTTTACGGTTTTTGCTCTAAATTTTTAAAAAGCGCTTGGATTGACATGAAATTTGGCATACGCATAGCTTACATGTCAAAGAAAAAAGTGATATTGTGCCGATGTGTGCTTTTGCCCTGGGGGTGAAAAAATATATGTCCAAAATAAGTCCGGAAATCGATAAACTGACTAATTTTAAGTAACTTTTGTTATATAGGGCTTTTTCGATAAGTCAACATTTTTCGAGTTATTTGCGAGTGAATATATTCATTTTTCAACAAAATAACTACATTTTTAGACGGTTTTTCGCAAATAACTCAAAAAGTAAGTATTTTGTCGAAAAAAATGTTCTTAGCAAAAATATAGCCTGTAAAAAACTAAAAAAAATGGTGTTCGCATTAGGTCTTTAGACCTCGTAGAACCAGAGTTATAGCCAATAAAAAATAGATTTATATTCACCAAATCTCAAATAGAATATTTCGAAGTGAATTATCCAAAAAATTAAGCACTTTTTGGGGAAAATCCATTATAACGTTTTTAAATTGTTTATACAAAAAGCTTTATTGCTGTTTATATAAAAAGCTTCTAACATTAAATTTAAGCAAGTTACGGTCAAAATAAAGTTGGTCCCTTTTGTTTTGGCAAAAAAAAATCGGGAATACCACCCCCTAATTAGCAACTTAAATTAAATTAATCGTTACCGCTCCCCTTAGTATTTTACCTATGTTGTGTTTATATGATCTGTAAGTTTCATCGATTCAAAGTGCTTATTTTTGAAAAAATTTGGTTTTAAAAGAAAATTTTTAAAAATTTTAATTTTGAAAAATATGATTTTTTTTTTCAAAAAAACTTAAAAATTTTTAGAGATACCAAAAATCTCGAAAAACAAAAGTCAGCATTGCTTTTCTGAGTATCATGTATTTTTTTTGTTTTTCTGTTAGACAAAAATTTATTAAGATTTAGTGTTTCTAAATTTGGATACATTCGTGATCAGTGACTCCTTCAACCCCTTTTAACTACAGCCCTTTCAAAAATAAGGACTTTGAACCGATGAAACTTACAGATCATACAAACAATACATACACGAGTCAAGAAACTTGTGAAGTCGTAACGACTAAGTTCATTTGAGATACTAATTAGGGGGTGATTTTCCAGATTTTTTTACCAAAAAGAAGGGACTAACCTTATTTTGAGCATAACTTGTTTACTTTTGATGCTAGAAATTTTTTTTATAAAACAAAAATGAAGCTTTTTTCAGATACTTTAAATAAGTTGTAATAAGTTTTCCCCGAAATGTGCTTCATTTTTGGTTATTTCACGTTAAAATATTCCATTTGGAATTTGACGAATATGAACCTATTTTTAATTAGCTCTGACTCTGCTTCTACTAGGTATAGAGACGAGATATATAAACTATTTTTTAAATTTTTTACAGGCTATATTTTTCCTAACAATATTTTTTCGACAAAATACTTACTATTTGAGTTATTTGCGAAAAACCGTCTAAAAGCGTGGATATTTTGTTGAAATAATGAACATTTTCACTGGCATATAACTCGACAAGTATTGACTAAGTGAAAAAACTCTATAGAACAAAAGTTACTTAAAATTAGTCAGTTTATCCATTTCGGGACTTACTTTGGACGAATATTTTTCACCCACAAGAGGGGTTGAAAACCACCCCCGGGGCAAAAGCACATATCGGCACAATATCACTTTTTTTCTTTGACTTGTTAGCTATGTGTATGCCAAATTTCATGTCAATCCAAGCGGTTCTTTAAAATTTAGAGGTTTTGCAATATTTTACCGTTAAAGAACGTACTAAATTGATAGGTAGTGGAAACTTAAAAATCTAAAAGTATAAATACGCTACATCCAATATTAGGGTGAAAGTATAGATTCTGAAACTTTGTCTCTTTGTACTTACGAAAGGAATATTTTCAGCGAATTCAGAGAACTTCTCTAAAATGTTTGAGCGACAAACTTGGGACTTTTATATTTTATGTTATTGCTCAAGTTTAGTCTGTCTGTTTTTAATACAAAATTGAAAATTGTTGCGCAATATGCTACAAAATAGCAGTTCTTGGAATGCGACAGCTGATAAACATTTCTCATTTAAAAAGCAATTCCACGAACTATGTAAAACAGTGTCTTTTGATCAAATAGAACTTAATAAACAAATAATTTGTGCTTCGGTTCGTTAGGGACTCTGATTATTAATATTGGAGTATAATAATTGGAAATATTTGATCAAAATCTACGTTAGCAATTATACAACAATAAATCTATTACTCAAACTTTATTAATATTTAAAAGTAGTATTTTAGTATTTTGCTGAAAAATTAACAAAGCACTCAGGCAACCAAATAAAGTTTACAAAACGTTGAAAAGACGTCATAATTACCACCAATCCATGTCAGTTTATCACGTTTTTTCGACGTCGAAAGTCACATGAATCTGTCCCACCATAATTGACGACATTTTTATCACGTTTAACCATACGTGATATTAAAAACGTAGTTTTTATCTGTTTTTTTTAGATTATTCTTCATTTTATGGTTTTAAAAATACACAATAATTATTCATTGGGATTGTTGGTATTGTAATTTTTCATTTAACTGTTTTAAATTTAGCCCATTGGCTAGAAGTAAAACCAAATGGAAGACTCTGTAAAATGTATAGAATTGCAATACCCTCAATGCAATATAATATATAGAATTTTCACTTTTTATACAGTGCGGTGGAATAAGTGTTGCCTCCCCCCCTATTAACTTGTTTATTTTAAGAATATAAGCAAAACGCTCGGACAGGTCGATTTTTAAACTAACCATAGTATATTATAGTATCAACGTTTCGAACTTTACGCGATCCCTCTTCAGGTGACAGGCATAACTTTGGTTTTTTTAAATGGGAGAGTACATCATGTGACACCTCATTTAAAATCTTAAAATACTGATTTCAAAAATGTATAATACTTTAATCCTGTTTGAGAGCGTAGGCGCAAAATTTCGGTCGAACTCTTTTTAAACGCATTTATTTTTTTCGAATTCTGAGAAAACTAATAAATATTTTTGAAAAATTTAAACGCAGAATCAAAGATTAGATTATTACCGAGGGCTGACAGTCCCTTAGAATAAACAAGATGTTTCTTTTGAATGATATATTTGAAATTAAAAATCACACTAAATTTTCTCTTTTTTTCACCACTGTGACTTATTAAAATAAACATTATAGGAGTTCTCAGGGACTTTGGACCATCGAGAATACTGTAATATTTTATTCTGCGTTAAAATTTTTCAAAAATTTTGATTAGTTTTTTCAGAATTCGAAAAAAATGATTGCATTTAGAAACAATTCGACCGAAATTTTGCGCCTACGCTCTCAAACAGGATTAAAGTATTATACATTTTTAAAATCAGTATTTTAAGAGCTTTTAAACGAGGTGTCACATGATGTACTTTCCCATTTAAAAAAATCAAAGTTATGTCTGTCACCTGAAGAGGTATCGCGTAAAGTTCGAAACGTTGATGCTATAATATCCTATGGTTAGTTTAAAAATTAACCTATCCGAGCGTTTTGCTTATATTCTTAAAATAAACAAGTCAATAGGGGGGGGGGCAACACTTATTCTACCGCACTGTATATACTTACTGTGTCAAAACTGAAACAACATAAAAACTAATAAATAATTTATTATCAAATTAATTTAATTTAACTCGATAGCACATAATTAGTTCATTAACAGAAAATAAACACCAAAACAAAATAAAACACAACCTCAAACAGTTTTCAAGAAGAACTATTGCATTAAATTAACTCACTTGAGAGAAACGAATAAAAATCTCTTAATTAACCCGATTCTTTAACTAAATATCTAAATTAAAAGTCCTATTTTACCACACAAAGCATGTAAACAATAGATGAAAAATTTCTTATGGAAATTGTTCGGAGCCATAAGCATTGCTTTTAGGCCAAGTCTTTAAGCTCCTCCCAATTTTGTGACGTCAGACTTAGGCTATCTGAAATGTGTTTTTAAACGTATTTTAAGGTAATTAATTTTACGTATTTAAAATCACCTACAGAAGACGTTTCTACGACGTAATGTTCAAACACGTGTATATATTCAACCAAAAACTGATGTTCCCTCGACGTTATTGACGTCACTTGGTTACTTGGGCATCATCCAATTATAGACAATTTGGAGTCTCTATTTAGTTGTATCATAAAATAATGTGTGACCATTTATTTTTAAAAAAATTCAACAAATCAACTCCTCTAGGCTTAAAACCACCCCGAAGCCAGTCAGGAATTAAAAATTCGGAATCTATATTTTTAGTTTCAGTATAAAAACATGCTTCACATTATATTAAAAAAAAAACTAAACAAATTAACCCTAAAGATTAAAACTACACTGAACCCAACCAATAATATAAAATTCATACTTAGTTTTACCATTAAAACATGTGTCGCACTTTCTTTTTTGAAAAAACTGAACAAATCATCCTGTAAGGCTGAAAAACTCCTAACTCGACCAATAATAGAATATTTGGTACCTATCTATATTTAGTTTTTCCATAAAACAAAAAACTGAACAAAGCAATCCCTATAGAGCTGAAACCACTCCGAAGCCAGTCATTAATAGAATATTTAGAGACTATGTTTAGTTTGATTATCAAAACATGTGCCGCACTATATGTTTTTATTCAACAAATCACTATAACAAAACTATCATAATAAAAAAATTAAACAAAAACTACCATAGCTTATAAATCCAAACTGTCATTTTTACTGAATTAAGAAGAATATAATTTTTATGTTCAAAAAAGCATATTATCGGTAAAAAAGTTTATTCAAATAAACAAAAAGTAGCCGCCAGAACAGTGGCAAAAACCCCAAGTTATTTTCTGAAATTTGTTTTGATGTAAATGCGGAAAAACATTTTAAATTTTCTTCAAATGTCGATTCGATTTTCCCGTCCGACGCTCTCTTGCGAGATCGTTAAGAACCCTTGATTAGACAAAAAATGCAATTCCTTCGGCTTTTCAATTTCCTGTGGTCGACATAATTCGTTTAGAGGAGAAAGAAAGAACGAACCGTTTCATTTGTCTCTTTATTCCTGTTACATACAATTTTTTCTGGCTTGGCAACATTTTGTCCCGATTGTTCTTTCTCTCGATCGGGCCTTTTGAGTCTTTCTTTTTATTTTCTAGCGCTGGATATAATAGGATAACCGTTAAAGGTTGACCCCGACGGTTTTTGTGAAACACGTGAAAATATTTTTTTGACTAAAAGGATCGATATAAATTATTGTTAGTTTTAAACTATAGCAGTTAAAAAAAATCAGAAAACCAATCAAAATTTAAACATATTATTAATGTTATATGGGGCTTTATGTGTATAAATAGAGTACATAATCTATTTATTTAAAAATACACCAGGGTAGAAAGATAAATATGAGCGATTTCAGGTAAAAATCAATACAGGTATATGAAGGTGCTAAATCGTAGGGGGGATATACTTTATTAAAAATACATACAGATGTACTTGTAAATCGAACTCATTTTTTTATAAACAAAGGCCAAAGTAAGAAAATATTGTTTTTTGCCTATAGCATTTTTAATATCATATATTTACAGCAAAAGTTGTATTACAAAAGTCGTGTATCATGAAAAAACGATTAATTTGAATTTTTATAAGTTAAAATACATAAAGAATTAACCGAGATAATTGCAAAAAACCACATTTTTTGCACTATTTTGTAAATGGTAATAACTTTTACCAAAAAGGCCTTGAGCAACTTATTATACCTTGATAATGAGGTAATTTTGTCTTTATTAGTGTACAAAATTTCAAGAATATCTGTTTGATAGTTTACAAGTTAGTTAAATGTTTTTCCCAGACATCGAATGTTTTAAACAATCATTGTTGCCCAAGGAGTATTTTTACAGCTTTTTGGCACAGTGCGATGAGTTCATAAAGACTCAAATTACTAATAAAGTTAAAAAAAAAGAATATATTTGTTTTCTAAATGTTGTTAAACAAGTCGATAAAAAAATGGCGAGTTTTTTCCTTATAAGCAATTATGTAGAATATCTTTGTCATTTTTTATGATATCTAATTTTAGCTGGTTGTACCAAAAAGCTGGTAAAAAAAAGACACATTAAAGAAGAAAAAAACTTTCTAGGACCAATATTAGCCAAGTTATACATTTTTTTTTTGAAAAATCACATATCGTTTATAAATATTAAGAGTTAAAATTTTTATAGAATGATAACAAATATCTATATTTTATATTGCGATTGATAACAATGGAATATCTTCTATTCAAAACGAGTAATAACCCTTTAAAATCAAGTTACTCACGCTGACTGAGCTGGGACCGTGTGATATGGAAGAATGTCAGTGCTATAGGCAAAAAAGAATATTTTCTGATTTTGGCATTTTTTTTTTTATAAAAAAATAAGGTCGATTTACGAGTACCTCTGTATGTATTTTTAAATAACTATATCCCCCCTAAGATTTAGCACCTTCAAATACCTGTATTGATTTTTTTCCCGTTTTTATTTTTCGACCCTGGACTAAAAGATTCTTTACAGATTTTTAAATCTAATTAATTACAATCTAAATTTAATATGTATACGTATAAGACTAGGGTCCATTTGCTAGCTAATTTAAAAGGAAATTGTCTATTGGGTGATATAAACAATAATATACTCATTTATACAGGGTGGTCAAAAAATATGTAACTTTGAATTTAAATAACCAGAAGTATGTAGGTATATAATTTATTTCACAAAAAGTATATTTTACTGACCCCAGAAAAAAGAAAACTTAAATGTTTAAATTGCTACCCATAGTCTAGTCGCAACATAAGTGGTCCTGTGGAAAATTCTATCTCACCGTGATTTGATGGTGGTATTATAGGTTTTTTGGGTCGCTGAATGCAATGGAATTGGTCTGGAAGATTTACCCAAATATTACCCGTTTAATTGTTATTAACAAATTATGGTAAAATTAAGTATTTTCCAGGTATTACTAGAAGCCCTGTAGAGAAGTTGATATTGTTAAGGTATTTTCTGGTGTATTTTTGGTTGCTGAATCAAATGCGACTAATCGCGATTACTCATAATATGTTCTTATTTTGTTAATAACAAAATAGTTGTTTATTCGCAGAAAAGGTCGAAATAATGCGCCATCTATAGCAAGTTTGTAGTCTTTTCGTACTATGTTTATACCCCAAATCGATTGCCAAATACAGCATAGCATACAGCAAGGAAGGAAAGCAACTCGTATTTTAAATGGTCTACTATGGTCTAACAAGGTGAAGCTGAACACAAAGTTAACAATCTACAGAAAAATTGTGGAACCTATTATAACTTATGGAGCAGAGTGTTGGCAACTCACAGGAAAGGAAAGAAAAAATATAGAAGTAGCGGAAATGGATTACTTACGTAGAGCATGCAGAGTATCTAGATTAGAACACTTAAAAAATGAGGAAATAAGACGACGGACAAAGAGTTTATATTCCACGGTTGACCATATGGAAACAAAGAAATTGCTATGGTATGGTCATGTTATGAGGATGTCAGAGGAAAGATGGCCAAAAAGAGTATTAAATTACGCACCCATAAATAGAAGAAGAAGAGGAAGGCCTACAGAAACATGGAAGAAAGGAATAGAACAATCTATGGCAGATAGAGCTATTGACGAAAACGAATGGGTGGATAGAAAACGATGGTGAGCGAAATGTGGGATGCGGAGGAGAACGTAGGAACCCCACTACTATATAATATCGATTGCCACTAGTCGTGATAGCTTAAACCAAGTTCCGACTTTATTATTAATAAATTATTGCAAAAATATCTGTTTATATTACCTGTTTTTGCTCTAAATTTAAAAATAACCGCTTGGATTAACATAAAATTTGGCACATACATAACTGACATGTCAAAGAAAACAAGTGATATTCTGCCGATGTGCGCCTTACCCTGGGGGTGAGTTTCACCTCTTCTGAGGGGTGAAAAAGGATACCTTAAAATATGTCCGGAAGTGGATAAACTGATTAATTCTAAGCAACGTTGGTCCAATGGAGTGTTTTCACTGAGTCAATATTTTTCGAGTTATTTAAGAGTAAATATGTTCATTTTTTAACAAGAAAACCACGTGTTTAGACGGTTTTCGCAAATAACTAAAAAAGTAAGGAATTTTCAAAAAAAAAATTTCTAAACAAAAAGATAGACTATAAAAACGTGAAAAAAAAAACGGTGTATGTGTGAGGTTACTTTAAATGTTATTTTAAAAAGGGGTGACCGACCGCTTGGGAAAACTTCATGTTGTAGCCTTACTTTTTAAAATTTTTAAGTATTATTTTAAGTATTAAAATTAGTTTAATATTTAAATAAAAGTACAGGTAAACTGTTTAAAATATATTTAGCTCGTTGAAATCATAATAAGAGAAATATTATATCTGACGTGCGTAGAAAGAACGCACAATCTTTTTTCTTAAACAAATAAGCTACTAAGTATTCTTATTTTTCTTCTACATTTATTTTTATTCAAAAGAAGAATGTGTGTACTTTGTACGCACGTAAGAAGTTATACTTCTATTATTAATTTCAACGAAATAAATATACTAAACAGTTTATTTGTATTTTATTTAAATATTAAACTAATTTTAATACTTACCTACCACTTTCAAAAAATTTTTTAATAAAACAATATCAAAAAATTAAAAAAAGAGTATGAATCGTGCTGATTCGAACCCGAATTCTTCCTTGGAAGTGAAAATGAAACGGAAGATGTAGATCAGCGATGGAACTCCATAAAAACAACTATTACAGAAGCAGCAGAGAAATCTATCAGAAGAACGAAAAAAACAAAAAGAAAAAATGGTTCGACGAATAATGTGCAAGAACACTAAAAGAGTCAAACAAAAGAAGAATTGATTATCTGTCGAACCCATCGGAAGAAAAACGTACACGATTCCACACAGAGAGAGAGAGAGAGAGAGAGAGAGAGAGAGAGAGAGAGAGAGAGAGAGAGAGAGAGACGTAGCTAGAAGAACACTTAGGAAAAAAAGAGACAATATCTACAACAACAAATTGAAAAAGTTGAAGGAGAACACATACGCAACCAAAGTAAAAATTTCTACAGAGAGGTAAGACAACATAAGAGAGGCTGGTATATAAGGACAACCAACTTCGTGAGAGATAAAAATGGAGAAATGCTGGCTGCCGAAAACAAAATAATAGAAAAATGGCCTGAATATTTTGAAGAGCTCCTGAATATCCAAAATTTCACTGATGAAAACAATGAAAATGGTGGAAACAACGGAGAACATGAGTATCAAACGGCCGAATTAGAAATACCCCCACCAAGCATGGAAGAAATTACGCATGCCATAGAAACGCTTAAAAACGATAAATCCCCTGGTCTGGACAATATTGATGCCGAGCTAATTAAAACAGGCGGTCATGAACTCATAAGTAAAATCCATTAATTAATAGAAAAGGCCTGGCAACAAGAAATGATGCCGAAAGAATTGTGTGGTAGTATTATTGTACCAATACACAAGAAAGGAAAAAAGGAATCATGCATGAATTACCGAGGAATCTCACTAATTAACACTACGTATAAAATATTGGCTTCGATATTATTAAAAAGATTAGTACCATACGCCGAAGAAATAGTTGGTGACTACCAGTGTGGTTTCAGGCCGGGCAGATCGAATGTTGATCAAATATTTACAATAAGACAAATGCTTGAAAAATATTGGGAATATAATCAGGACGTTCATCAGATCTTTATAGACTTCAAACAGGCTTATGAGTCAATTAATCGTGGAACATTATGGAAGGCAATGATAGAGCTCGGCGTACCAAAGAAACTAGCTGCGGTAACACAAATATGTGTAAGTAACTCCTTTGCACAAGTTAAAATAGGGGAAAAATATCAAATGCTTTCTGCGTAAATTCTGGACTAAGACAGGGAGATCCGTTGTCCCCATTGTTGTTTAACATGGCCTTAGAATATGTTATGTGAAAAATGTATCCAAATCTCAAACCAGACATAACTGCTCGGGGATAAAAACTCATACTCGCCTTTGCCGATGACGTAGACGCAGTAGCACAATCAACATTAGAAATTAAGGATATTTTCTCGAGCTTAAGCTACATTAAACATCGGTCTAAAAATAAATGAAGACAAAACAAAATTCATGGTCGTCTCAAAACAAGAACGACGGCGAATAAGGCAAAATATTACTATAAACGATCATAACTTCGAAGTGGTTAAAGAATTTAAATATCTAGGAACAACAATCACAAATGACAACAAATTAGAGCGAGAAGTTGAAACGCAAATAATGGTAGGAAACAGATCTTTCTTTGTAATGAAACATCTAATGAAGTCAAAAATCCAGATATATAAGACCATAATACGACCAGCAGTCGCGTATGGAAGCGAAACATGGACGCTAACAAAAAGAGAAGTAAATAAATTGTTGGTGTGGGAACGTAAAATACTTCGAATGATATATGGCCCTTGCAGAGACAGCGTGACAAACGAATGGAGGCGCAGATAAAATAACGAGCTAGAGTCTCTATTCGGAAAAGAAAATCTAGTCAGATATATAAAGGCTAATAGACTCAGATGGACAGGGAATGTGATACGCAGTAACGACAATCGCCTTATAAACAATGTGTTCTGGGAAAGGCCAGATGGAAGAAGGTCTGTAAGGCGGCCTAGAAAAAGGTAGAAAGATGCAGTCAAAGAAGATCTAGAGAAAATGGGAGTGCGACAATGGGAATTAGTGGCACAGGACCGACAAACATGGAAGGCAATAGTAAACGCGGCAAAGACTCACGAAGAGTTGTAGCGCCATTGATGATGATGATGATGATGATTCGAACCCGGGACCTCTCGATCCGTGGTAGAATGCTCTACCAAAAAAGCCATCATCGCTCTGTTTGCGTGACATATCGGACATAATTACAAATCACGGTGACAAATAGATCAAGTGAAGTATAAAGATGATATTCTTATTGATGTGCCTATCCGTGACGAATGTTGGCGATCATCATGGCAATCTTCACTTTATCTGCAGCAACGCGGAAAAGATGCACATATGTTGTATTGAACCAGGTTCTGAGGTTCTTTAACCAGGATGTTCTTCTTCTTCCATGGACCTGGCTTTCCAAATATTTTTTCTTGCAGGATGGCTTGTAGGAGGGCATATCTGGATTTATTTCGCATAATGTGTCCATAGTATTCCAACTTTCGAGATTTTATGGTGGATAGTACTTCTCGGTCTTCCCCATTCTTCTAAGGACCTTCTCATTTGTAACCTGATCAGTCCATGGGATTTTAAGAATTCTCCGATATAGCCACATCTCAAATGATTTCAATTTTCGGCACATATCTCCGTTCAAGGTCCATGATTCAACACCATAAAAAAAGACAGAGATGACGTAGCATCTCAGCATTCTTACTTTTATATCAAGAGAAAGGTTGTGGCTCTTGAAAAAGGCCCCCATACGGTTGAAGATTGATCTAGCTTTTCCGATGCGCGCTGCTAGCACTTGGTTGTTGGTCCATTCTTCATTTATTATGGTGCCGAGGTAGTTGTAGTGCCTTACTCTTTCTACTGGGGTTTGGTTGATATACAGTGGACCTTTTGTTATCTTTTTTTTTGCTGACGATCATAAGCTTTGTCTTCTTTACGTTTATATTGGGTCCATATTGTTGACTGTTATACGTGATTTTGCTCATGAGGACTTGTACATCTTCTAGGTTGTCCGCAAATACTATGGTGTCCAAAGATGTTATAATAGATACTTATTATTTTTCTCAAAAGGAAGACAAATCCAAAGAGACAAAAATTATAATAAATAATATATTTATTAAAAACATCAATTACTGTATTATTTTCATACCTTATTTTCGCTGATACATACATAACTTGAAAGATTAGCAATGAACTCTATACTGTCTGTGTGCGCATGCGCCCAGAATAATAAAAATGCACTCTCAATCGCGCCTAAAGAAGTATAACTTCAAAAAAGAACGTTTGTTTTTGATAATACCTAGCTGCTAAAACTTTTTTACAATGAAGAAACTCATTTACCAAATTATTGACTTTTATAAAACGAACTCCGTAATTTACAGCAACTCGGGACCTGAGGATTACTCGCAATAGTCTTATCCGATTGGATAAACTCATAAACTACAGTTGAAAAATCCTGATGCAGTTAGAGGTCAATTTATTTAAAAGGTAATAAATTTGCGATTTGAAATCGTATTTAAGCGTTGCAATTTATCGGTTTTGGATCATACTATTGACTTCTATATTTCTACAGGGAGTTGTAAATCAACCTTAAATATGAAAACTTCATCCTACTATTGTTATTCGCGGTGTGTGTTTGTAATATAAGAGTGTCGGCTAATGGTGCGCATCGGGTAATTGCGCGCATCAATGTTTCTAATCTCCTATTTCAAAAATTATAAAAATTTTATTGTCGCGCCATCTATCGAACGTCGGGAGATACTTTACCGGTTGGCAGGTTATCCTTTACATGTTTTCGCGTGGTATGTTATTGTTTGTGTATCAGATCAGCGATAATAAGTGGTTAGATTTTTCTTGATAGAAGTATAGTTTAAAAAGTACATCGGCACGTTGTTTATTTACCATTTTAGACGCTGATAGAATTAGTTTTGTCCGATTTTTTTTGTTTTAATCCAATTTTGTGATATGTACTGCAGGACGCCCTTCCGTCCAATGCTGCGCATTGCGCATTATTAGCTGACAAGGTATATAAAGACATTTTTTATGTCATGTATCTGTATTTCAATGAAATTGAATACAGATTTTTCAATAAAGCGATACTTAATAACTTTCTGCAACAAAACAAGTCTGAACGTTCATATACAATTATTTATTTAGAAAAGCCATTATTTTCCAAATGTCAAAATATTAACGAAACTATGAGCACGGCTCGACACTTCGTAAAAAATGGAGGTAAAATACGCGAAACTGGAAGAAGGTTCAATATGCCAGAATCTTCTACACGAAAATCTAAGAAATGTGTTAATGATGGAATGATGGACGTGATATCGCTAATCCTCATACTAAAAAGTGTTGCATCTTTCCCTCAATCAAGAAAAACAATTAATAGAGCACGTACTTAAGATAACGAAATTATTTCCTGATTTGACCAGAAACCAGCTAGAAGACTTGCATTCTCA
Source organism: Diabrotica virgifera virgifera (assembly GCF_917563875.1). NCBI lineage: Eukaryota > Metazoa > Arthropoda > Insecta > Coleoptera > Chrysomelidae > Diabrotica > Diabrotica virgifera. The sequence goes on along the minus strand of NC_065450.1, from coordinate 62,375,025 downwards.
TTTGTGAATGTTAGTCATTTTGAACATAATTTTAATGCTCAAAATCAAATGGCTGGCGAAGACTGGTATTATGGCTTTCTAAAGAGACATCCAGAAATTTCTCTAAGAAAGCCTGAATCCACCAGCATAAATAGGATCTCGACGTTTAAGAAAGAGCAAGTTACCATCTTTTTTAATAATTTGCAAAAATTATACACTTGAAATTTAACTTCAAGAAAGACCGAATTTTAATATTGACGAGAGCGGAATTACCACCGTACAAAATCCTTGCAAAAAACTGAGACCTAAATAGTGTGTCAAACATTTTGGCGGGGAAACAGAGGGAAGAACAGAGAAAAACTTGATGGAAATTGAAAAAGAAAATAAAGACATTATCGTTTGAACACGCTTCAAAATGGACAAAGGGGCAAAGAGAAAACCACTCAATTGAAACAAGGTACAAAATGGAAGTTTTTTGAAGAGAGCAGCTCCTAAGATATTTCAAAATATGAACTATGCGATGATGATGAGTTGGACGATCTTGTGTCAGATGAAAATGACTTCTGTGTATTATGTGGTTATTAAAAAAGCAGCTTTCCTCACCGTTTTTTCTAATTTTGCCACTGCGCACCCAGAAATTGCGTCTCTTCAATCTCTTGGGCTGGTGTAAACATGCATAGGTCTGGATCCCGCGTATGAAAAAAAAAGTTTATTAATAGCAAGCTGAAAATTTGTTAATAGCTTAAGAGTATCTAGGCGGATAAAATTTGATATCCGGGAACAATGGAACAGAGGCAGTTTTAATTGTGGAACAGGTTAAAAATTTCGAACGGTCAGACCACGAAAATGGCACATTTATTTTGTCCGACAGAACAGACTTAAACTCTCCGAACAGAGAATAAACTCTCATGCAAAAATCAGACTATTATTTATCACCTGTCATAATTCCTGTCATTTGACATATTCTACCTGTTCCACTCATTAAAACGCCCATTTGGTGATAATTAGCAGTCTGATTTTTGCATGAGAGTTTAATCTCTGTTCGGAGAGTTTAAGTGTGTTCTGTCGGACAAAATAGATGTCCCGTTTTCGTGGTCTGACCGTTCCAAATTTTTAACCTGTTCCACAATTAAAACTTTCCCTGTTCCAGTGTTCCCAGATATCAAAGCTTGTCCGACTAGACACCCTTAATCTATTAACAAATTTTCAGCTTGCTATTAATCACCTTTTTTTTTCATACGCAGGTTCCAGACCTAGCAGTAACTATACAATTTCAAACATTTACACTTAAAAATATATGAAAAGACTTCAGATTACACCCAATAATTTAAAGTTAATATTGATAGTATCATTGCCGTTAAATACAAACGTAAATTAGTGGATCTTTCCATTTTATTAAAACCTAGGTCGACTGAAAAATGGTGCAACTAATTCATGTATTAAAATGGCGATTAATAATTTCTAACATTAACGTGCTCAGTACCTAGCACGCGGTAAAACATCTAGATAATTAATCGTCTCTATTAGTGTACGTGTTTGTTTAATAACTAATAACTGTATTTCGTTAACACCACTATCTATATGAACATTAATAAAAGCAAAACGGCAATTATTGGCGAATATAAACTAATTCATTTATTTTCACAATAATACCTTTTCCTTGTTAGAGGTTGGCAATTAAAATATGAACAGAATGAAGATATGAAGCAGGATGAAATAATATAAATGACAGTTTATATTTCATTGTGCTTCAAAGGCGACTATCATCCTCTTACTTACGTTTCATCTTATTGGTATCTTCAGAGAGGCCTATGATTTGCTCTGAATCAAAACGAAAACCAACTGTCTCATTAAGCAAAATTATACAAAATAATTTGCTTTTAGACAATGGAGCGACATCTATTTATCACAACTAGAAGTCTTAGATCCGAAAATGTAAAGATTCTATTTTTGGAACAAACATTTTGGTGACAACCTTAATCTGTGCTTTCTACAATTTGTAATGCCCACGAACGATAAGTGAAGCAGACAAGAGGGAATGGGAATTCACCTCCCGTCTATTTATCTAGCTAAAATTCTATCGAATGATGATTCCGTGCACTCACAATAGGAGTAAAGTAAGAGACAATGAAAGACAGTGAAGTTTTTGTGAAATTGGTACATACATTTAAAAACGCCATATGTGATGTACTTTTCACGTAATTATTTAAAACAATAAATATTTTTTGTATTATAATATACAATTGTATATACTAGTAACAGTTTAAACACATTTTCAATTTTATTGCGGTTTATACTGGCAAGAACTGGAGTCGGTTACCAATAGGGGGACAGGGCCGCACTCACTCTTGCAAGTGATACCTGTTCTTCTAAAATGATCTCAACCGAAGCAAGCATAGATTAACAATCTCAACACAACACAAATTCACCGAAAAGCTACTCAGCAGTGACAAATCATTTCAAATGTCCTTTAAAAGAGCAGGCACTCGTTTTTAGTGCAATTGAAAATACCCCACTTCCTGACTACCTGATCATTCTTGGTAACATTATTCAACCTAAAAATTTCATTTTCGCCTCCCGCCTTTCGAACAACCGAATTTGTTTGAAAGGATAGACGACATATAACACTTGCCAAACGAAATGTCATGTCAAATGTATGCCCGACCATTCCACGCCATTTTCTTGAAAAAGAATTGCTAAAAATCGGACAACATATTGCATCTCCCATAACATTTCTAAAAATCGACACAAATCTTATAGAGTACAGCCATATCCTAGGCTTCCGACGGCAAGTGTATGTTAGCCCTCATAATGTAACCATCCCAAATAACATTCGAAAACACAAACTACACAATATTCTTTTCTCAATATGGAAACGTCTGCTTCAAATGCAAAAAACCAGGACATATGTAAGCAGCCTGCACCGAACCTACAAATATATCTACGACAAAACAAACTCCACTAAGCTCTACAACTTCAAATACTACAACTGTAACTGATTCGGCTGCACAAACAGCAACAGCATCGATTCCTACGCAAACCCTTACCAGTACGACTAATCAACCTGTAACGTCCCAATCTACATAATTAAGCTCCAATCACATCATCACACCAAAGTACTTTTCAGAGCATACTGAGTCAAAATTACCAAACGTAAATACAGAAGTCACCGAAAACAAAGTAACTCATTTAAAACGCTCTATAAATGAAGTCGCCTCTACAGAAACCGACAATGCACTTCAAGAAAACCCATTTGCAGTACCAAAATCTACAGGAACTCGAAAGAAGCCAAAGACATCTAAACTTGAAGAAACGCATTCATCGATAATCACGAACCACCATCTCCGCTGAACAGTAATCAATTAGTCGTCCTCCTACAAAATATAGTTGGCTTATCGAACCCCATAATCTCAATCAGTGACTTCACTTCTAATTTAAGAGGTCTCATTGACATCCCTACTTAAAAGAGATATCAATAAAAACGAGGCTGACTAACTTGAATAAAAAAATACTTGCTCATCTTGGAGAGGTGGGCTCCGGATTAGAAAGTGATGCATCACAGTCATCATAGATCAGCAGCTGGTTTCTATCCATTACTACATACTTTTTTTTACATTCAACTCAATAATACACTGGAATATTGATATATTTTCCATCGCTTAGCTATGCTACAGATTATCATTGCCGAAAACTGTCCAGACATAATCTGTCTACAAGAGACTAATTTAAAACTGAACTACAAATTTCCCACGAGAACAACACAACTCCGAAATTTATATGGATCCCATCACATATAGGAATTATCGGTAATAAAGAGGCAGATAGAAGTTCTCGTAATGCAGCAACAAGTGCGAAATCTGAATTAGTGCGCTAGTGTGTATGTAAAAATTTCAAAACGTTTTTTAAATAAAAAGTGATCGGTCAGTGGCAATGCGAATGGTTTCTGTCGCAATCTAATTTAAAATCGGTAAAACCAGATACACGATAGTGGAAAACAAATACTAGTTCACGGTTTATTCAAATGGTTCTAACGCGCCAACGTATAGGACACTCCAAGATTACACAGTTATATTTACTTTCGGCCAGTGAACGTCCCATGTGCGACCTATGTGATACGCCTCTTATCGTCACCCATCTTATCTGTTAATTGAGTGTCAAAAATATCATAGTGAACGTTCAATAAACAATCTACCAAACACTCTACCAGCTTTATTGGGAGAAAACTGTCCAGTAAAAGACTTATTCAACTATCTAATGTCAATCAATATTGTGTATCAAATCTAGTTATTTGTTATTTGTTAAATATCAATGTTAACTTTTGTTTATCAAGTAATGCCGCTAATAACCTGTTAGTGGATGTGGTAACTTTCTTGAATAAAAAAAATAAAGACAGCTAATATTTCATTCTGTTTCAGAGGCGACCATATACATCATACATAATATACGATATACACCAATTTACTATACCGTCAGAAAAAACATGTTGATTTCTCCAAAAAAAAAAAGAAAAAACGCACGGTTATAACTGAAAATTAACTAAGAGGTAAATTGGAACTGGAGGATTATATAAGCCGAATCACAACAAAAAATAAAGTAGTAAAGAAGGCGAGGGACGGAACTTCAGGCAAAGTCATGTCTTCACAAAAAGAAGCAGAAGAAGGAGACTTAAGATATTGTCATTAATAACCAGTATTGTTCCATAAAGTTTAAGACCTTATAGCTATTTTGGTAAAACTCTGCGGCATACTATGAAAGAACCATTTATTAACAACATCGACAGAAATGAAATTAATCTGGCCAATATTGTCTTCTTCTTCTTTAAGTGCTATCTCTAGAGGTCGGCAATCATCATAGCTATTCGGATATTAGGGACGTCTGCTCTGAAAAGTTCATGTACATCCGTTCTGAAGTACATCCGTACCATTCTCTCAGGTTGCGTAGCCACGATATTCTGCGTCTCCCTGTGCTTCTTTTTCCTTGAATCTTTCCCTGCATAATCAATTGGAGCAAGTTGTATCTATCTCCACGTGTAATATGTCCATACTCTTTGTCTTCTGGACGTTCATGGTCAAGAAGACAAAGTTTATGAGAATATCGCAAACTCCAAGAAATAACGAGAATCTCTTAATAAACGGATCCAATGTCGAAAGAGTCGTCCAATACGCATATCTTGGAACAATGATCAACTCCACAGGTGATTACTACCAGGAAATCAAAATCAGAATAGAAAAGGCTAGAGGTCAATATTGTACAGACAGTAATTTTTGCAATCTAATAAAAACTTGTTTAATATACCACAGACTAAAAAAATAGATAAAAAAGTAGATTGGGCAAACAAGATCTTGTATAAGACAATTCCATAGTGTGGTCTGGAATAAAAAAAAAACATCAAAGAAAAAACAAAAAAAAAAGATATAACAAACAATAGTACATGTGTCATGACTCATGACATATGCAGCACAAATTTGGATCTCCTAAACAAAAAAACCAAAGGAGCATGCTGGCGACCGAAATGAAATACTGGAGAAGATGCTGTGGTCTGACCAAAAGAGACAGAATATTAAATGAAGAGAAAGGATAAGGACGAAAGTGAAAAAGTTGCCTCGCAGTATACACATAAGAGAAGACTAAAGTTGTACAGCTATGTACGTAGAGCAGTAAATACATGGATAAACAAGGTCGTAGAATGGAGCCCAAGAAAAACAAAAAGAAGAGGACAATAGCGAAGTTTATGGAAAAATGAAGTCAACGAAACCATGTCAAAGAGAAGATTGGAAGGCGGACACTAGGAAGATTGTAAAAAACGGAAGTTGTGGCTGACGGACGGGAAACGGCATTAGCCATTATTAGCATGTAGACAAATAACCCTTTATGCAAGGTATCCCAAAAGTAGCGGAACGTCCGAATATTTATTCGCGAAATGAACATCAGATCGCTAAACTGAATAGTACGTGTTCAATAATTTAAAAAAATCTGTCCAAAGACACCAAACACAACCCCCCACTCTACCCCCTGGGGGTAGGGTGGGGGTAACCTTACAGTCTTAAATAGAAACCCCTAGTTTTTATTGCAGATTTGGATTCCTTACGTAAAAGTAAGCAACCTTTATTCGAGACATTTTTTCGAATTGTGGATAGAATTTCGAGACAGTTTTTCGATCAGAGATATAATTCGAGTCAGTTTTTGGATCCGATGTTCAGTTCGCGAAATATTCGACCGTTCCACTATTTTGGGTCACCCTGTATATATATTTTGATTATCTAGAAGAGCTTTTATACACGATAAGGCCTCTCTACATATTTACATAAATAATAAGGCATGACGTTGGTATCATAAAAATAAATCACTTAGTAGGTATATAATCCAGTTGTAAATTAAAAAAATATTGTTGATCACGAAAACAAAAACGCGGAAGAAGCCTTTGAAAAAGTTAATTTTCTATTATTTTTAGGTCTTACTTAACTTCCTGTGGTATTGATCAGATTTCTTTTACAAGAAACACCCTATACAAATGATATATTGTGTTTCCTGGTTAAATTGCCCCTGAAAGCATTAATTTAGCCATAGGACCCCTCTAATCCAGCTCCGTAATAAGTAAGACGAAGACGAGGGAAAACAATTGACCAAGTTGTGGCCCCAATGAAAACTAGATTAATTAGCGACCCTCATTAGGGTGGCGTTAAGCAAAAACACAGAGTAAGATAACCAAATATTAGGCGTATCTTTTGAATGTGTCAAAGTGTAATTAATATCTTTTGGCGAGAAACTTGCGAAAGGCTTTTTTAGTTAAGAGGATCTAATTTAATTTTGTTTGGTGAATTAAAAAGCAGAAGTAAGGATTTGGTATTTTTTTTAATATTTGTTGAAAGAAAAATTAGGACTAATTTTAGGAGGGTGTTATAAAGTTGCTATAATTTAGGCCAAGATATTCGATAAATCATTCTTCTTCTTCTTCTACAGCACTATAACCCAAATTAAGCCTTGGCCTCCTTTATTTGTTGCTTCCACCTTTGTTTGTCTGTGGCAGCTCTTCTCCATACACGGACTCCTAAAAGTGCTTGTGCGTCACTGCTTACAGTGTCTTTCTTGGTAGGGATGGCGGTTTTTGAGATAACACCGGTTTTCGGTTATACCGGTTTTTTTTGCTTACGGTTTAACCTGGCGGTTATACCCGGCCAAAAACCGGTTTTTGGAAAAACAGGTTTTCGGTTTTTTTAATCCAATAGGTTACAAAGTTACATTTACAATACACTTTAGTTTGCGATACTCCATTCGACTCGATATCAATATGATCAAAATTAGTACTATCGAAAGAACATGTATTACTTTTAACACGTTTGTATATTTGTAGAGTAGGTACATTTTAACTCATTTAATACTTCCTGTATGAGTGTATCGTTTTGAAAACGTAGCGAAATTCTTGGAGATTCGTATTCGTAATCAGTAATTCGATATTCATGGCCAGAGCATTATTTTTGGTAATCAGAAAAAGTCATTCACCCACTTTCAATGTCAAGAGTTAAGTGTGAAAAATAGATGATGTTTGCATCTAACTCAACCAGATCACTTCTTATGTAAATATTATGACTACAAATACCTTTTCAAGGAAATGTTATAATAAAACTTAATAATTGTTTCTGGCTGATGTGAGATTGCACTTTCAGTTTGCTTCTGTATTTTATAAAATAAAATAAAATTTGAATTATAGTTTTGTTTGGAATAATTACTTAAGAATAATAATTATGATTGGGTTCCGAAATAATACCTAACCTAATCCTAATCACCGTAAAAACCTAATAGCCGGTTTTTAATTTAAAAAGAAAAAACTGGTTATAACCAGGGACAAAAAAACAACCGGTAAAACCGGCTATTGCGAAGTAAAAAACCGGTTCTAGGTTTAAACCGGTAGGTTTTTCCCATCCCTGTTTCTTGGGTTTCCAACCGGTCTCTTTCCCTGCATACTAGCGTTCAGTGCTCTTTTTGGTAGCCTATCCTCTCTCGTTTTTATCACATGTCCGGCCCATTGCAATCTTTGTATTCTAATGATGTCTGACAATGGTGTTTCTTTATAAAGTTGATAAAGCTCGTTGTTGTATCGAATTCTGAAGATTCCGTTTTCCCTCACAGGTCCTAGTAATTCTCCTCAGTACTTTCCTTTGGAATGTGTCGAGTTTGTTTTTGGATGTTTCTTTCAGGACCCACGCGTCACTGCCATAGCATGCTGTTGGTCGAATTAGGGTTTTATAGATTCTCATCTTTGTATTTGGGTATACACTTTAAGACCGAAATATATATGGGAGAGGGTAGAATAAGCTCTGGTTGCCTACGTTATTCTTTTCCGTATTTCTCCACCTTCTGATCCGTCGGGATATAGTTCTACTCCCAGATATGTGTAAACTTTCCAACCGTTTCAATGTCATCTTCATGTATAATCTTTTGTGGGTGTGTAAATACGTTTATTGATATAGACGAACACAAGGATATATTTCAATCCCGGGAGAACCGCCGAACACTGTCACTGCTAAATGATACGCGATTAGCTGAAGACTGAATGAGAACTCTCTTTCTAGGCCCAAGAGCCTAGTTTTATAGAAGCTTAAATTGGGTCATAGGTGACGCTAGTCCCCCGTGATTTGTATATCTAATTAATGTAAATAATTCTACTTTTGTCAGCAGTTTCGTGACATTTCCAAATTATATTGTTGATAATTGACCAATTTGTATCTAAACTAATTAATCTACGTGCGTGAATATAAAATAAATAAATTCGTGCGGTCTACTGGGTGATAAAATAATTCTGTTCAATATCGAATATGAATTCTGAATATTTATTATTGGACAGTGGGACTATATTTCTTCTCATTATTTTTGTTTTTTTCTGTGTTAATTGCCATACTGTTGTTCCATTTTCTGTGTTAATCTATTGGTCAGTAGTTTTCCTCTTCCATTTTGCATTTGCCTAACCGTATACTCCAGTGCCAGGTTAAACAATGTTGCGGCCAGCTCATCTCCCTGATTCAGTCCTTGGGAGATTTTAAAAAAGTCTGTCCGGTGGTTTTGTATTCTTAAAGATAAATAATTACTTTTTTCAATCTCAATAAATCTTTATTAACATCAAATATAATAAAATATATTTATTACACACAACATAAGGTTTATTGTTATTTATATACAGGGTGTCACAATTGACCAAGTTTTGGCCCCAACGAAAACTAGATTAATTAGCGATCCTCATTAGGGTGGCGTTAAGAAAAAACACAGAGTAAGATAATAGACTGGGAGCCGGTATAGGTGAAATTTGCTAATCATTTTAGTCACAATAAGACCCTATAACTTAAATCGTAGAACCTAAAAGAAAACGTATGGACACTGTGCCGTTACTTTTTAGTGGCACATGCGTCGAAAGTGGCGCATCAAACTTTCTACTTATGCACGGGATAAATAAATTAAAAGGTACCCTCTCTCACTCCCGTAATTCAATTTTTTCATTTTTTTAAGTTCTGTGTGACTAAAAAAAAAGACTCAGCGTAATTTTAACACTCCACCCCTTCCCCCACCATCAGAAACTTCATTTTTCGTTTTTATTGTTTTCAGGTGGGATCCAATTAATTTTAACATTTAAAAAAATTCATAGGCATAGTTAAGGTATTTACAAAACATGTCTATTTTTTATAGATCCGTAGGTTAAGTGTACATAATCACAAACAAATTTTTAAAATTTTTTTTGGAAAAAATCGTGTAATTTTTTTTTGGTATGGTTGGAGGTCGAATTTTTTTTCTATGTTGTGTATTTTATCAAACACTGTTTTTAATTTTTTCAGATTTTTCCGTAAGGTTCGCCACTTTCAAAAATCCCAAAAACTGTTTTTATGGGGTTTTTGGGGGTTTGAACTTTTTTCTCCCATTCTTGAATATGCTAAAGGACTCGGTTACATGTAACCTACAAAAAATATTGATTTGATTTATTTTGAAGTCTATAAACTAGATAAAGTTCCCAAAAAATAAAAAAAAACAGTTTTTTGGATTTTTGAAGGTGGCGAATCTTACGGAAAAATCTGAAAAAAATAAAAACATAGTGAGTGTTTGATAAAATACACAAAATATAAAAAAGTAGACCTCTAGCCATCTCCAAAAACAAGTTATACGCTTTTTTCCAAAAAAAAAAATTACCTTTTGTTGAGGTTTTGTTACTCAACCTACGGATCTATAAAAAATAGACACGTTTTGTAAATACCTTAACTATGGCTATGAATTTTTTGAAATTTTAAAATTATTGCATCCCACCTAAAAGAAATAAAAACGAAAAATGAAGTTTTTGATGGTGGGGAAGGCGGAAGGGGGTGGTGGGTTAAAATTAAGTAAGTCTTCTTGCTTAATCACATAGAACTTAAAAAAATGAAAAAAATTGAATTCTGAGAGTGAGGGAGGGTACCTTTTAAGTGGAAAGTTTGATGCGCCACTGTCGACGCATGTGTCACAGTCATTAAAAAGTGACTGCAAATGTTTTCTTTTAGGTTCTACTATTTAAGTTATTATATAAGATCTTTTCGTGCCTATAATGATTAGCAAATTTCATCTGTGCCGGTTCTTAGTCTATAACCAAATATTGGCGTATACGCTGTGAGCTCGTACGTAGAAGGGATATATAAAAATTCGTGGAATATATGGAAAATATAATGTCACTCAAATTCAATAAAATTTATACGAATAGATTCGTTTTAAATTAACGGTCAAATCTTATCATTGCGCCAACTCTTAGTTATGATTAATTACGGCGCAAATTGCAATTAAAGTTTATCGAAATCACATTTTTTGAGTCAGTAAAAGTGCCAGTTACCATCATTATTGCTCTGGGTGCTATTCAAAAGAGCTTAAACCCCCCGCTGGGCCTAAGCGAATTAGTGAAACTAATCCTCTGATTTATGGAGTACCGACAATTTGGGTGTTTTAAAATATTTTTTCTCTCTCTAACTTATGTACGTATCCATTTGATTTCAGATTTATTTATATCAATTTCTGCTCTTATTATTGAAAATATAGAGTTGGCGCAATGATAAGATTTGACCGTTGATTTAAAACGAATCTGTTCGTATAAATTTTATTAAATTTGAGTGACATTATATTTTCCATAAGATGTGTGCGATGTCCACATAAATATCAAAGTGATTAATTTAAAATTGAAATTAAAAACATTCATTATAAAAAATATTAGTTGGTCAAAGCTGTGGTATATATTTTTACCTAAAATCTACTAACTTTTTAAATACTGAATTTAAGTTTTTTTAATATTCCGTAATATGTAAATATAAATTAATCTATTAACCTTAGCGCCATCTACACGATAGTTGTGAAAGTATCCGAAGTAAGAAATTATTATTTTATCATTAGAACGTCAAAATGATTAGCAAAATCTTAAAAAAATCGATTACAATTTAATTACTTTTTTGCAGTGTAAATAATAAGCGATAACGGATAGAGAAAAATGGTCAAACGTGATCGCGAACATCCATTAGTGGATTGCATAAGAACAAGAAGAACAATTTAAGTACTAAATTTAAAAATTACCAGCGAAAGTTGCATTAATAATCCGCTAGTGGCGACACCAGCGAAGCTCAGAGCGTATATTTTGTATATAATTATGTGTCAAAGTGTAATTAATATCTTTTGACGAGAAACTTGTAAAAGGCGTTTTTTTGTTAACAGAATCTAATTTAATGTTAGAATCTAATAGGTTGAATCTAATTTAATTTTGTTCTGGGTTTTTAAAAACAGAAGTAGAGATTTGATATTTTTATTTATTTATTAATTTATTTACACTCGCAATAGGCTGTAAAGACCTACGGTATTTTTATAAAACATAATCATAAGATTAGCTAATTACAATTATTATTTTAAATAAATCTAAAACTTAAGTATAATACAAAATTTTTTGAAGTTATACTTCTTTACCGGCGATAGAGGGTGATTTTTTTATATGTTAAAACCTATCAGCCCGGCGCATGCGCATTATAACTTTGTTCTGATTGGATGTTCAAATGACATGTCAAAAATTATCCGATATGGCAGCTGTGGTTTGGAGGTAAAGGTAAAGGTAAACAAATGTATAATATATTAGTTTTATTGTTGTGAGGACAGAAACAAAAACGTTTATAATATTGTAGTGACTTTTAAATAGTTTTTAAAAGCAAGAGGTACGTAATAATTGTTAATGTATCATGGGTATAAACCTACCTATTTGATCTGCCAAAATACATAGTATGTAATACTTTTATTTATATAATTTGATTACCATCAAAATTTCTGTCAATATTCACCTAATATATTGTTTTTTACTCTATGTTTTGTTGTATTTTTTCAATTCTAAATCATTTCAATTCAAAATTAAAATAATTTGATCAATTTTCAAAATATCAAAATATCACAAGTTTAATCCGTTTAGTTAGTCGATATTCGTAAATAATGACACATAGTGTCCGTGGCTAAGCGGAGAAGGCGAATGAATTCCAATACCAACCGCTCTTATCAGCGCTGGTTCGAATCCCAATAGAAACTTTCTTTTTTGTTTTTTTTAATACATTTTATGATTGTAAGTATATTTATTATAAAATTGTATTTTCAGAAAATACGTATTTAGTTAAAAAAATTTTCGACAATTAATGTTCAGACATCATTTGTGGCTTGTTTAATGTGTTTGTGTGTGTTTTATTCTTTTATTATTTTAATTTTTGGCACTGTTCTAATAAAAATGTTTGAGAAGTAGTAAGTATAAATTAGTTTAATATTTAAACAAAATATAAATAAAAAGTATATTAATTTCGTTTAAATCATATAATAGAAGTATAACTTCTTACGTGCGTACAAAGTACACACACATTCTTTTTTACTCTTCTGAAGGACCTGATGAACAATTTTTTTCCATTTACTTTTATACTGTGCTTTTCTTTTTCAGTCCCTCACCTTCACGTCTATAAAGTCTTCCTCTACTTTTTTCACCCCCCCTCTTCTTTTGGGGACCGATTAGTTTTCTGGTCATAACGAGTTTAGGCACTCTGTTCATTGACATTCTTTCTGCATGTCCCAACCATCTGATTCTTTGCGACTTGACGAACCTGGTGATAAGTAGGTTCTTTGTACAAAGCCACTAACTCGTTATTGGTTGTTAGCTCCCACCAGTCTTCCTCTTCCTTATTATTTAATGTCCATTGTCCATGCTTGGCAGATATAACTTACTGTTTGTCTAATTACTGTTTTATATTGGGACCGTGCAAGTTCGGAAAAGCGACACCTGGTTTCATAGCTCAGCAACATTTTTAGCACTTTTAATTATATTGGGAAATTATATTAGTCCTGGTTGCTAGAAAATTGGCAAGGCCATAGCCCAAAAAAAATTATAAGAAGAAAAAGTAAGATTGAGATTATGTTATTAAAAGGTAAACAATTGTATGCAGTAAATAAAATTAATTATTAAAATCCAGTACTGCAAGCAAAATACAATTAACTAAATTTACTTCTATACACTAATTGCATATCATATCAATATTGTGGAGCAACATATAATTTTTCTTCTTAAATGACAGTAGGTATGAAATATACGTCAATTTGACAATTTCAATTGACAATATGAATTATTTAAGAAAGTTGCAAGATTTTTCCGCTATTTACGCGCGATCGTTTCTCGTATCCCCTCCAAGTACTTGCACACAGCGAATTTTCGGAGTTTGCCTTGTCCAGACACATATTTTGAATTCATAGAACTCTTAAACTAATCAATTTATTACTCCATTTTGCTATTATGGCATCGAGCTCCAATTTCTCTTTTCCATTTTCATCGAATACTATACCCAGGTATTCAAAATTGCCCTCCCTTTTAAAAATAATGATGCAGTTAGAATCCCAATTTTCCCAACTTCTTTAAAAACGGTTATTAATTTGACAAACTTTTTTAAGCTGTATATAATTTGGCAACTCGAATATCTTTATGAACATTTCACAGTTATCGTTTTCTTAAAAGCTTATATCAATTTCCTTTTTGCAATAAGAATAGTCATCATAATTCATAGAAAAACACACTAAGAACATTGCCGTTTTAATAACGTAGGTGCTTTATCACTTCTTACACACAACAGACCGTGTAAAATTCTGAGAGTAATGTTTAATTTATGTAATGCGCAAAACCTTTTTAATCTTACTAACAGATACTTAAACTTTACTGCAATAATTTTCATATTACACCCTGAAAACATTTTGTCACAGAAAAGACTTTTGTTTTTTAATTTATTAATTTTTGGTCGTGCTCTTTAAATTTCACAAAACATGGTAAGCAAATTAACAATGTTATTGATTTATGAGAAAAAAAATTCTCATAAATAAATTTCTAAATAAATGTGGTATCTATTAATATACAGTGAGGAGTGACCTAATAACGGCAAAATAACGCAAAGGTGGAAAACATATTATTAAGTTGTGAGTACGAGATAAAGTTAGTTCATATACGTGGCTAGTTGACTTTAGTTATAAAATTATACGTATGACGTCGAAAAACATTTTATTTTAATGTACCATATTATTCGTTTCGACTGAAATAAATAAACGTCAAATCGAAATAGAAACGTCAAATAAACTTAATTTCAAACTAAAATTGTGGCTTATTAAAGCAGATTGTGTAATGGTCGCCAGTTATCCCTGAGCAAGCGAAGTTTTTACCTTTGTTTTGTTTGACCCATATGAACTCCAAATTGTAGGTGAATAAAGGATTTTTGCTTCATTCTCAGAAGATTAGCTTGCCATATATCCAAGTAGGTAAAGGCCAATAAACCAAAGAACAAGCAGAAGACATACATAACCTAATAAAACTAGGCTAGGAGGAATATGTACAATACAGTGATGAGCACGCTAATAACCGGCAAAATAACGCAAAAGATGGAAAACATAATACAATATGACGTAAAAAGAGATGAAACTAGTCGAGGTGGAAATTATCGATATAAACGTATAAATTAACATTACAATGCACAGTTTACCGCATTTAGACGTATCGGAGGAGTATGACACCTGTCACTGTCACAGACGTCTAAAGGTGGGAAACTATGTGATGTAATGTTAATTTAAAAGTATATTTCGATAGTTTCCACCTCTACTTGTTTTATATCTTTTGCGTTATTTCGCCGGTTATTACATCGATTATCACTGTATATGACTGAATTATATAACCAATAGCGATTAATGTAATTTAAATTAAATTATAGGTTTCTACCGATATCTTCCCACCTCTACCAGTTTGAACTCTTTTTACTTCACAACGAATTAAGTTCTCCATCATTTGCATGATTTAGCCGGTTATTGGCGCGCTTATCATTGTATAGCTTAAAGATGTACTTTTTGCCAAAAATTACACGTGTTGGTTTTTAAAAGTGTAGGTATGGGAACCATTTAAAACTTTTTTGCACTGATCCCTTTAACTGACGGTTATACAGACGTTTTCAACAAATTTCTTTTAATTTTCTTTTGATAACGATTTCTGGAGTGAAAATTGAAACGTCAAGTACTTTTATGTAAAATATATTTATATAATTGCAATTACAACCTAATGGTGACTAATCCCATATATACATATCATTTAATCTTGTGATAGTTCACACTGCAATTAAATGCAATCTATTTTGGTTGTTTTAGTAATAAAATAGACCTGAGTACGCTAGCAGCGACCTCTATAAAAAGCTATATACAAATATACATCCTCTACTACAACTTTTCGTGAGTCTTTGCCGCGTTTACTATTGCCTTCCATGCTTGTCGGTCCAGTGCCACTAATTCCTATTGTCTCACTTCAATTTTCTTCAGATCTTCTCTCACTGCATCTCTCCACCTTTTTCTAGGCCATCCTACAGACCTTCTTCCATCTGGACTTTTCCAGACCACATTGTTTATAAGGCGATTTTCGTTACTGCGTATCACATGGCTTGCCCATCTAGTTTGGCCTAATCTATTGGCCTTTATTATATCTGACTATATTTTTCTTTCCGAATAGAGACTCTAGCTCGTTATTGTATCTGCGCCTCCATTAGTTTGTCGCGCTGTCTCTGCAAGGGCCATATATCATTTGAAGGAGTTTACGTTCCCACACCAGCAATTTATTTACTTCCCTTTTTGTTAGCGTCCATGTTTCGCTTCCATACACGACTGCTGGTCGTATTATGGGTCTTATATATCTGGATTGTTGCACCTCGTGAAAGAAGTTTTGACTTCATTAGATATTGCATTACAAGGAAAGATATGTTTTCTCCCATTATTCGCGTTACAACTTCTCGTTCTATTTTGTTGTCATTAGTGATTGTTGCTCCTAGATGTTTAAATTCGTTAACCACTTCGAAGTTATGATCGTTTATAGTAATGTTTTGCCTTATTTGCCGTCGATCTTGTTTTGAGACGATCATGTATTTTGTTTTGTCTTCATTTATTTTTAGACCGATGTTTACCCTTTGCACTCGTATGTCGCCGTAGTGGCGGCAAGATGAGTTTTACCGTTGGACTCGTATGTTGCCGTATAGGCGGCATACCATGTTTGCAGCTTCTTCAAAGCTCGAGAAAATATCCTTAGCTTCTAATGTTGATTGTGCCACTGCATCCACGTCATCGGCAAAAGCGAGGCAACAATGGGGACAACGGACAATTCTATATTATATACTGAGAGTAATTCAATCACAATTCAAAAAGTTAAAACATTGTCTCCAATTTAACGAAGAAGCCATGGGAGATCGAGAAAGAGATGATGAGATTACATGGAGAACGAGATTAATCACAAAAATAAACCAAAGTTAAGAGAATGTAGAAATAGGAAAGAATCGAAGCATGCAGCGAAATCAGCCGGGAACAAAATAAGTTCTAACCAAAACAAAGATAAAGAGGGCTAATCTACCTTATAATAGAATAATATATAATAGTATACGCCATAATCCCAATGCTTTGAAGACTGGCACTTGTTTATGATGGTACTTATTGTAGGTTGCATGAAAACATAAATAACATTCGTTATGCTGACGATGCAGCCATTACAGTTGAAAGTAAGGAAGACCTGCATACGCTACTAAACGCAATTTGTCATATTGTGAGAACAGTTTATTTGAACAATAAACATAAAGAGAACAAAAATCATTGTTATCAGTAAGAAGGGTATTAGTAAGGATCAATTTAAAAAATGAAGATAATTGACAGGTACAAGTAGACAAACTAAAATACTTAGGAGACTGAATTACAGAAGATCTAAATCCGAAATCAGAAATTCGATCAAGAATTGAGCAAATTGACTTTTTGAGGATGAGGAAGAACAGCATATTTTGGGGCACATACTTAGAAATGATAAGTATGAGTTGTTACAGCTGATTATGAAGGGTAAAATGACACAGGAAAAGTGGGTTCTAATAGATGACAAAAATACATTGGCTTAAAAAAATCACAATTGGACCTGGTTAAATATACAGACGCTTTTAAGAAAAGCATTAGATAGAGACGAATTTTCAATGGTTTAGCCCAGTGTTCGGCAAAGTGCAATTGTGCAAAGTTTCGGCAATAATATTTTCCGTTAATAAAAATTGGTAGGAGAAACATTATACCTTATTCTGATAAATTATCTTTTATCAAACTTTAGCATTTGTCAAAAATCCTCTTAATGCTATAACAGAGTTGAAATTTTTCCTTTTGGAATTGGCATTAATAGCTTTGATACAGTTTCTGGATTAAAAAAACAAGGAGGTATGGCGTTCTAAATGCGAACGTCTTTGTGTTAAATTGGAAATATTGGAGCAGAAAAAATATTCACAACACAAGAAGTGGTCTGCTTTGAATGATCTGTAGAAGGAAGACATGATCATTTTCAAGGCTTTGAATAAAGTTCCTAATTCTTATGATGAGCTAAAAAAGTTCACGTTTGCTGTTCTT
Source organism: Diabrotica virgifera virgifera (assembly GCF_917563875.1). Lineage (NCBI taxonomy): Eukaryota > Metazoa > Arthropoda > Insecta > Coleoptera > Chrysomelidae > Diabrotica > Diabrotica virgifera. The sequence continues at coordinate 62,357,112 of NC_065450.1, read as the reverse complement.
TCCCTTTTCGGTTCTACATATCAACATTTAAAAAAAATGGATTGGATTTTGCACCAAAAATTTTGTAAAAAATACAGTGTTGTAGGAAATAAAACCCTACAAAACGAAAGAAAATAAAATTTTCTACGATGATTAGAAACGAAGATATCGCCAAAAAAAACGAGAAAACACATTTTCATTTTTTTGGGAGGATATGGATGGGGCTAGGGGTTTAAACATTTTTTTGTTCAAATACTTTTTGATGTAGAACATGTGATTCTTTTATTTTTGGAATATCGCTGGGAGCATTTTTCACTGTCTTAACCGACTGACTAGACCCTTTAGTTTTATTTAGCGTAATAAAAGATTGCTGAACAAGCAGATTTGGCTCCCAATTTTTTAAATTGTTGTAATGCTCATATTTTGCGTTTTGGCTAAAAAGTTTGATGACCACTGGTTTAGCCTAACTTCATTAGTGAAGTCGGCAATAGACGATAAAGAAGATGGTATGTTAACTGTAGAACTATAGATTAAAAAACCGATTGTGCTTATTTTTGTGTGCTAATTATTTTCAAACACCTGTATTGATTATATATAAATTCTAATTTAACAGTCATAATACATCATGGTTACAATATACATAAAATGTAACATGCCTTCATCACTAACTTTCTTGTAAAAAGCTCGTAATGTCATGCGTCCTAAATAAAATTATTTTGACATTTATTTTTCTCGTATAAAAGAAGTTTCTTTGAAAACGACCGTATTCAGTAGAACCATAGAATGTTTCATAACCGTGAAAATACGGATACAACTTGTGATAAACAATTTTATGACTGCTTACAGCTCACCCGAAATGAGGGCGTTGTCAGGGAAAATATTCAATTAGATTTTTCTAAAGAAATTCGTGACGTATTATATAGACCAAACCGTAATTTTACCTCTACACGGGAAATATTAACATACTGAAATGTGAAAAATTAGACTGCATACTCAAAAAGAATATGGAGCTTTACGTAGGTGGTGGCTAATTATTCAGACATTTCGTAATTTTTTTGCTTGAAACAGGCAAAAAATATCTAACGACGCCAAAAAACTATAATGAAAACTCGCTAAAAAGGTTCATAAACGTATTCAGGCTTGTGACATTTTTTTATTCACATGGTAGGAAAAATGAAAGAATACCCATGCGTCATCGATGATATGCATACGAATCAAATCAAAAATTTCTAGTCAAGACAACAATACTGTAAAAAACGGATGTGACTACTACCCCACCGTACGATTTTTCGCTACGTAAGTGTGTCCAAATTTTTTTTGTGATGTTATTCTTTTTCTGATAATACCTACCTATATATTTATTGGTAATAAATGTTAGTTTTACTACCGTAATTAATTATTTGATATAGATTAATAATACAAAAATATTGAGTAAGTAAATATAGTAGGTATTATGAATTTCTCCATGTTAAAGTTGCCGGACGTAAATAGTAACAGGGATTTAAAAAATGTCGTTTATGTCAGCTGCATTAAGTGACCTAAATAAAAGTAAACTTAATGAATTCAGATCAATTTGGTATCCAGATCATTTACCGGACATTATCTGCAAATAAATGTACATTCGTAAAAATATACTAATCTGTAATTTTATACACTATGATTGAAAAGTATATGTACACTGTACATGTTTGGAAAACTCATAGACAGAAGTTAACCGTATTGTCAGATGATTACTTACGAATTTTATTGACTTATTTTAATTAAATAAATACTTACCAAACCAAAAATTCAATATAATATCAAAATAGCTCTTAAAAGAACTGAGTTTAGTCAAGTAAATACGACTGATTATTAAAATTTATTAACTCTACCGAACCTAAACCAGTTTCACTGTCAAAGTGACAGAAATGGAATCTGTCAGATTATAGTTGACCAGCACGATTACTCGAATAGTAGTTTATACAATCATTATCTATACTGATGTTGAATGTTTTTCTAAGAATGACATTAGAAGTACAGAAATAATCAAGTGTGAGTCTAAATTTTCTACTAAATTAACATATAACTACTTTAAACAATTGTATCGCCGTCTAACTCTGTCAATTATAAATATGTAACTGCGTATGTCTTGGATAACGTTTTTGCTTAGTAGACAACATTTAATAATCTATCTCTCTCGTTTGTTATTTATAGAAAAAGGCAGCAACTCCAAAATATGTGCTTGATATGACCGTTCATGGATATTCTTTAATTTTTCCGACTAGTTAAATTTTACAAGCTGTGTGAAAGTCACTCTCAACCAGTTCGGGTTTATAAATCCTCTTGGTACGAGATTAACTTTGCTCCCAATCCAGGTCTTATTCCAGAGATGCAGAGACGTAATTACGACGTATACTCATGTCTGGTTTATTACGAGAAAGCGTTTGATCGAGTACGGCAGGCCAAGATGATGCAAATTCCAAAAAAGGAGCAGGAATTACCAACCAAGATCTGAAAAGTAATAGAAACCATTATTGGGGTAGGGGAGCCCAAGCAGAGATTTTTGCAGTAACTCGAGCGCGTCAGATTACCATAAGAGCTATGCCATCTGCATAATATGCAATAATTTTCTGCACGACGTTTGTTAAATACTGTTAAATATTATACAGACGGCAAAGCTAATTAGAATAACAAAAATGACCATGGACGAATCTGGAGCTGAAGTAACAACAGAATAAGGTAGCAGAAAATCAATGTTAATAGAAATAATTAGTGTAAGAAAGCGATTCACACAAATAAACCACACTACTCAACCTAGCAGTAGAAGAAACAGTCAAGGCCAGTGGAATTAAAAAAGTAGCATGATATGCTACTACATAATGTACTTGTGTTAAGGAGTGGGCTATAGTTCTTTTAATTCCACTGGCCTTGACTGTTCCTTCTACTGATAGGTTGAGTAGTGTGGTTTACGCGTGAATCGCTTTCTTACACTATTGTTTCTATTGAAATTGATTTTGTGCTACCTTCTTATTGATTTTGTGCTACCTTCTTCTGTTGTTACTTTAGCTCCAGATTCGTCCATGGTCATTTTTGTTAATCTTATTAGCTTTGCCGTCTGTATAATATTTAACAATGTTTAAATAATGTCGTGTAGAAAATTCCTTATTGACAACTTTCTGTGTAGTCTTCTGGAACTAAGTCTATTTGGCTTCTGTGACTAGTTTATAGTAACTTTAACTATAGCTATATACTACACACATGTCCAAAAGTTTGGAATACGTACAAATAATATATCTACGCCTATGGTGTTTTCAAAACTGTTGTTGATATTCATTCTAGAGCGTTTTTAAATGAAAATGGCAAAAAAATTTCAATCGTTTTTGTATCATTTTGGTCACATTTAACTGATTATCGTATTTACACATTATTTCAGTCTTTGTTTAAAGTTGAATTGAGCCGTTTAAAAATGCCTACAAACGTGATATCTCATTTTGACAGATCTAGAGTAATTGCTTTGTTACAACAGGGTTTTAGTCACAGTGATATCGCGAATATTGTTGATGTTACTCAGAGTGCTGTATCGAAAATTAAAAAAAAAAAAAATCCAAGATACAAATCACGTCAAGGATCATCCCAGAAGTGGTAGAAGTCGATGTACAACAGCAGCGCCAGATCGGCAGATAACATTGATAGCTCGTAGAAATCGTCTGGAATCTACAAGTGGAATATCCAGAGAAATTTCTAGACTTCAAGGACTGAATATTTCACGGCAAACAATAACACGCAGACTAAATGCGGTAAATTCGTATCTTAGAAGACCCCTACATGTTCCCAAACTAACTTACCAACACAAAATAGTAAGATTGCAATGGGCTAGACACATGGTGTATCATGGTCCTAACTGGAATAACTTGATGTTCTCGGATGAATCAAAAATTGGATATCTGATTCGCGAAGAACACTGGTTTGGAGGGCCCCAGGACGACAAACCCGACTAGAAACAGTCTCCAGTTCTTCGGGTCTATCATCATTATACAGTTTATTTATGTAATTATACCAGGTATATCCATAGTATGTGGAGTTTTCTTTTGATAACGACCAGCTCCTTCTCTAACTTTTTTAAACATATTAAACGTATCATGTTTTTCATTCAACTTTTCTAATTCCTTGCATTTATTCTCCATCCATTTTTCTTTAGCTTCCTTTATTTTTTGTTTAATTAGTTTATAGCCCGGAATAATATTTTCTGTTTTTAATGATATTGGCATATTTGCCGGTAAACCCGATGAATGTGTTCAATGGTAGTGTGCTGTGGCCTAAAGTCAAAATGGCGATGAGGTAATATTGCTGAGGTACCTGCTATTTGTTAAAATTGGCCTTAATCTGTTAAGTAGTTTAATATTTTTATAAACATCAACGTCCTATAGGAAGGACACGTATACTTTATATCACAAACTGTAATACGTATAACCTATTTGTCCTTGCGGTTTGGTGTATTACTAAACGTCATACACTAAACTACTAAACCAATATATTTGAAACATGAGGAATTCAAATGCAATCAAAATGGGATTCCCATTAAACATTTCACAGCAGCCTCCTTTCCCACTCTAGAGGGTGTGGCTAGAGGGTAGTGTTTGGTGTCATTCGATAGATTTTTAAAAAATATTGTGTTTTACATTTTTGCGATCCGATGTTTAATTCGTGAAATATTCGACCTTCCCGCTTCTTTTATCACACCCTGTACATTAAAATTTATACATTCATATTATAAAAAAATAAAATAATTTTTACTCACCATTATATAAATCATCTACAAGGTTTTGATTGCCACTGACCAATCTGAAATAGAAAAGAGGTTTTTTTAGATATTATCTAAAAATTAAACTTCTATCGCAACATTTGGTTTTAACAGTTATATGCATGTATAGTCCGTCTAGAAAGTATCCGGAATTTTAAATTTTTCCTAATTTTAATAGATTTCCTATTTGTAACATGTTAAGTCAAAAGTAATGCATCAAGTAGGTTGTGCGTGTAATCCCGCATCACGCGGGATTGGAAAATGACGCGGGATCCCGCAATACCGAGATGTCGGTATTCCGGGATTGGAAGCCCTAGTTGTGCCGATAGTAGGTAATGGACAAAACCGCATGACAACACCATCTGTCAAATATTGTTGTTTGTAAACAGACTTAAGATTTGTGAAATCATGTCGCAAATATAAAAAAGAAAAGTGGTGGAATATTTGTGTAGAAAGGGTTTCCGAAACGTTAAAAAATTAGTGCAATTGACTGAACTCGGAAAAAGTGCAGTGTATGAGACAATAAAGGGGATAAAAAATGGCATAGATATGAGACATAGACCAGCTTCGGGTAGACCGCGTAAGATTCGCGAAATCAATTTAAATGCTTTAGTGACTTTAGGACGACAAAATTCGCGCCTAGGGTTTCGAAAATTACCGAACAGTTTTGGAAATCAACGAAGAATAAAAGTGTGGCCAGAGACTGTCCGCATGTCACTGAAAAAACAAGGCTACATATCAAGGAATCCAAAAAAAAATCCGTACAATGACACCTCTGCAAAGGCAACGAAGAATAGATTTTTGTCAACGTTTTAGAGAAGATAATTTTAATAATGTCTTTATGTCTGATGAAAGTTGTTTCCAGCTTGGTGCAAATCATCTAAAAGTCCTATCAAGAGAAAATGTTTAACGTTCAAATTTCCAAATTTCCCACTAAAACAATGGTTTGGGGAGCAATATCTCAGCGTGGTGCTACACCTCTGTATAGTTAATGGTACTGTTGATAGTGCGAAATATTGTGACCTCCTAAATGGTTTTCTTCTTTAAACGGCTCATGTTTTATATCCAGAGGGGCGGCGTTTTCAGCAAGCTAATGCAAAATGCCTTACTTCTGCTTATACTCAAGCTTGAATGCAAGAACACGAATTGGCAACAATTCCGTGGCCAGCAGCATCTCCAGATCTTAGCCCCATTGAAAACATATGGGGACTGATAAAGATTGAAGTGGAACGAGCAGCACCACGAGATAAAGAAGGTTTGATTCGGTCAGTTTTACACGCCTGGAACACCATTACCGAAAATTATGGCCTTGACCTAGTTTAGGGTGTACCTGGACGTTTAGTTAAGTGTTTAGATTTAAGTGGAGGTTGTATGAGTAAATGAGATGAATTATTTGTTGAAATTTTATATTTCAAGTGATAGAAATAAATACCGTAAAATTATAATTCTGCGTTCTTTTTTCCGGATTCTTTCTAGACGGATTATATTTCAAATAGTTGAAAAATAAATTTAATATATTTTAAACTTAGTATAAGCACTAACAAATGCATCAGCATAATGTTGGATTCTCTGGTTGCCAACACTAATAGATGAAGTCAGCAACAACAATTTAACAACATTAGCGGATTAACAGAAAGTCGGAGACACATCAGCTAAAATTATACATATAATACATGGAGAACACACAATATTATAAACATATAATATATAAACACATAATACGCAAACGTATAATACACAAACATATAATACAAAAACTCACAAAATAATCAGAATTTGATATCTTGAGGGCAAAACATCACTCCCAGAATTTTTCATCAAAAAGCATTGATGGTAAGTGGCAAAAATAAGAAAAATGAAGAAGTAATGGAGCGAATACTAGCAGGCAACAAAGCAGACTGGAAATAACATAAGCTAATGTAGGACAAGAACTTATTAAGAAATACAAAACTGAAAATATACGGAGTTGCAATCATACCAGTAGTTACATACATCATGGCATCTACACTCACAGCGGATTGCCGCCCTCTTTGGGCTCTTCCGAATCGTTTGTCGCGGTGAATCAATCCTCATTAACATTTTGGTTTTACAGTTGGTTGAGTGACTTGGCATCTTCTACGATTTTTCTCCATTCGTTCCTGATTTTGCTTATGGTTACCCATTCTCTGACTCCCATCTTCATAAGGTCCTCGACTATCTGGTTCTCCCATCTAGTTTTGGGTCTTCCTCGTTGGAAATTTTATTGATAACGGCTTCCGGATTCCTCCTTTCTATATGTCCCATCCATCTGAGTCTTTGTGCCTTGATAAATCTGACGATGTCTTCTTCTTTCAGAAGCTCTCTTACTTCGTGGTCATGAGTTTTCTAAATTCATTATTACCTAAGTTTAGTGGTCCTACTATAGTAGTAGTAGTAAAGTGGTAGTACCACTAAAGTAGTAGTAGTAGTACTAGTACTAGTTACATAAGTAGCTGAGAAAATGTGCCTCACAGTTAAAGATCAAGAAAAAATTAAGATTATTCGGAAAGAAAATCTTCAGAAGAGTTATGGCTCCTATAAGAATGGAAAAAAGAGAAATAAGAAGGATAATGAATGATGAACTAAGAGACATAATAGAGGAAGAAGATATAATTATGTTTATTAAAGCGCAGATACTCAGAATTCTAAAACACATAGAGAGAAGGAAAAACGACCTACTAATTAAGAAGGTCACCAGATGGAAGGCAGAAACTGAAAGACCAAGGGGTAGATCCAAAGAGGGACGGGAGGACCAGGTCATGAGGGACATCAAAATCCTGTAAGCGAGAAGACTGAAGGCAACTATTCGCATATCGAAGTGAGTGGAAGAAAATTGTAACGGAAGCGAATTCACACAGCAATATGATGAAAATACAAGAAGAATGCTAAGTAGTTCACCGCAATAAGCGAATCAGAGAGCTCTAAGTTAGAACGGCAAACATTCCATCCGGAAAGGAAAGCCTTGATGCTGATAATGATGATCGTTTAAATTTGTGCTATTAATTAATTCTTTTTATAGAAAAAAAAAAAGAGGAGATTCAAACCTATACGATCAACTTGATACCAGGGAAGGCGAAACGAAGATATATAAAATAGCTAAACAGAGAGCAAAGAAAGCAAGAGATTTTAATCAGATTAGATGTATCCGAGATGAAAATAATAAAATACTAGTTCACGAAGAGGATGTCAAAAAAAAAAGAGAAAGAACTTTAACAGCTTATTAAATGAATAATTTGACAGACAGCCTGTAGAGTCAACGGAGACAGTAGCAGCAATGGTCACCAAAATAACAAACGAGGAAGTGGCTCAAGCGCTTCAAAAAATAAAGAAAGGAAAAGCGGTAGGACCAGATGATATTCCTGGGAGAGTATGGAGAGCATTGGGAGAGACAGGAACACGGTGGCCAGCAGGTTTATTTAATAGAATTATGGAAGTTGGACAAATGCCAGACGAATGGAGAAGCAGTTTATTAGTACCTGTCTACAAAAGCAAGGGAGACATACAACAATGTACAAACTACAGGGCCATAAAACTACTTAGCCACAGCCACACCATGAAAATATGGGAGAGAGTAATTGATAGACGGATACGTGAAGAGACCTAAATATCCGATAATCAATTTGGCTTTATGCAGGGCAGATCAACAACAGATGCAATTTTCATTATAAGGCAGCTGATAGAAAAATACACGAGTAAAGAAACAAACGCTCATATGGTTTTCATTGATCTTGAGAAAGCATATGATAGAGATCCTCGAGAGATTCAATAAGATCCTGCAATAAGAAAGGAGTCCCTGGTGAATATGTAAAGGTTGTGAGGGATATGTATGAGGGAGTAACGACTAGTGTTAGGACAGGTGTGGGAGAGACTGATAAATTTCATGTGAAACTAGGATTGCACCAAGGCGCGGTGCTTAGTCCGTATTTATTCTCCTCAGTTTTGGACCAGATAACAGCGAAACTACAGGGTAACATTCCATGGTGCTTAATGTATGCTGATGATGTCGTGTTAGTTGGAAATAATGAAAGAGGCTTAGAACAAAAACTGGAAGATTAGAGACAAGCTCTGGAGGAAAAGGTTTAAAACTTAGTAGGACAAAGTCAGAGTATTTGCAATGTTCATTTAAAAATGGAGTTACTACAAATAAAATGATACCTTTGGATGGTAAACTGATTGTAAAAAGCAATAACTTTAAGCACCTGGGATCGGTATTACAGAGTAATGGAGAAATAGATGGAGATGTGTGCAGTAGAATTAAGGCTGGGTGGATAGAGTGGAGGGAAGCGAGTGGTGTGCTGTGTGACAGGAAAATTCCAATGAAGTTGAAGGGAAAATTCTCTAAAACAGCCATAATACCGGCTATGATGTACGGAACTGAATGTTGGGCAGTGAAAAAGAAAGAGGAACAACGAATGAATATAGGAATATAGAATGCTTAGATGGATGAGTGGAGTGACAAAAAAGGATAGAGTTAAAAATGAGTATATTAGAGGAAGTCTAGGTGTGGCACCAATTGATGTCAAAATGAGAGAGCATATAGGTTGAGATGGTTTGATCATGTTCAACGTCGAGACGCTAATCACCCAATACGAAGAATTGCTGAAGTTCAGATTCCTGGAAGGAGTAGGAGCGGAAGACGTGGGGGGACACGATTAGGCAGGACATGTTGGTAAAGGGGATTAATATTGACATGACCCAAGATAGAATTGTATGGAGAAATGCATTTAGGGAAGTTGACCCCGCATAGGGATAAAGGCAAAAGGAATGATGATGAATTAATTATTTTTATAATATTTTTATTGTTTTTATATGATGTTTTAAGTGTAGTAATTTTATTAAAAAAACGATAAAAAAATACCAGTTCTTTTATTTATTACAGAAGGCTTGTGCTATAAAAGTATAATTAAAACCTTTTACCCTAATCCGCTTTAAAGCAACACTCATACCAATTACCTTTCCTTTCCTGGAATTAATAACCAAAATGAAACGAAAAATTAATACAATAAGCGATTTTTTACGCTGCGCCATGAGATGAATCCAATTTTAAAGAGGAGAAGCAGAAATAATTTGGAAACAGTTTTTGAAGTTTTATATTTAAAATTTAAATGTTGCTCTTTGATCATCCTGCAGTAGCGCTAGCGTCGATGTTTTAGTGGTAGTTTTATAAAGTTTCACGTGTATGTTGGCATTTCTGCTTCATCAGCGCTTCTATAAGAATTAGTATGTAGTTGTTATAATATAATATTAATATTAGATATAATATTTAGGTTGGAAACATATGAGAAACTTTTTTAGTAACCTATATATTAATTTTACGAACTATGAAATGACTACTATCGGTGGACGCATTTTTTATAAAGTTATAATGTACCTACGCTCCCGCAGCCATCACATAGAAGGAAAAAAGTTATAATGTACATTTATATTTAACTATACAGTGATGAGCGCGCTAATAACCGGTAAAATAGCACAAAATATAAAAAACGTATTAGGTTGTGAGATAAAAAGAAATGAAACTAGTCTAGGTGGGAAATTTAGCGATATTAACCTATAAATTTACATTACATATATTGATTGTTTCCCATCTTTAGACGCATCAGAGGAGTATGTCAACTGAAACTGTAGAATGTAGAATGAAAATTTATAAGTTTTTAACGCTAAATCTCCCACCTCCACTAATTTTATTTCATTTTATCGCACAACTTAATGTGTTTTCCATCTTTTGCATTATTCTGCCGGTTATTAGCGCGTTATCACATTTACGTTCGCTAGGAGCGGAGTCATTTTTTTTTAAATAAAACTATTGTTTTGATAGTAAATAATAAATACTTATCGTTAATAAATCCATACAGAATGTTTTTTTAATCTTTTTTTTTCATGTCACCTATGAGTGCCATGAGCATGCAGCCAAAACTGTATCATGCAGTGCACACTGTCACTCATGTGTGATGGCAGTAATGTAATATTTTTAATAAATAAAATTTATATACATTGTAAAATATATATTTTTTCATACAATAAAATATTAGGCCTGTATCCCGCTTATCAACAAAATGTTTATTGGTAACAAGCTGAAAATTTGTTAATAACTTGACGGTTTCTAGTCGGACAAACTTTGATATATAGGAACACTAGAACAGGGGAAGTTTTAATTGTAAAACGTGATTTTAACTGTGGAACAAGTCATCCTGACAAGTTTATGATTGTGAAAACTAGCGCGTTGTTTTTAAGATTATTCAATAGCAAACTTTATACAGTGAGAACGTAAAGGTTGGAATAAATTCATTTTTTCATGAATGGGAAATTTTGGAAATAAATCCCGAAACAGGTCTATTTTTATTTTTAAATTACGACTTTTTAGCATATTTATCATACTAGTGACGTCACCCATCTGGACGTGATGTCGTCATGGATGATTTTTTTAAATGAGTATATTGGTCGTGTGATAGATCGTTTGAAAGGTAATTCAATTATCTATTCAGTAATATAAACATTAACATAATTATTTATACAGTGGTGTCCAAAAAAATATTTTTTTAATTAAATTTATTGACATAAAAAGAAGAATGTGTGTAATTTATTTAATTCAAAACACATTTTACTGCTATCAGGAAACCGGAAAAATGTTTATTTGACAAATAAATAATGCCTTTTGCTTAAATTCAATATTAAAGCAGCCACCCACCTGCCTCTTGACAGTTTGAACATTTAATTTGAGCGAAAAGCAATGAGTATTTTTCAAATAAACACTTTCTTCTGTTTTCTGAGAGCAGTAAAAAATGTATTTTGAATTAAATAAATTACATACACTCTTCTTTTTATGTCAATCAATTTAATTAAAAACAATTTTTTTTGGCCACCCTGTATAATTATTTATATTAATGTTTGTATCACTGAATAGAGAATTGAATTACCTTTCAAATGAGCTATCACACGACCCCTATGATCATTTAAAAATAGTATCGATGACGTCATCACGCCCAGATGGGTGACGTAACTATTATGATATATATGCCAAAACGTCTTAATTTAAAAATAAAAATTGACCTATTTCGGGATTTTTCTCCAAAATGGCCCATTCATGAAAAAATGAATTTATTCCAACCTTTACGTGCTCACTGTATAATACCGGGTGTCCACTTATATTTTCCCCCGTTTTAACTGCCTATAACTTCTAAACGGCTCAAGATAGAAATATGCGGTTTTCACTGAAATGTTTTATTTTAGTAAAAGTTTTGTCTGAATGGATGGAATTTTTTATATCGCTTTCAAATACGAAATAAAAAATGGCGGATTTCTGAAAAAAACTTTGTTGACTTTTTTTTAATAGAACACCCAGTATATTCTTTTGTAAATTGAAAGAAAGGTCATTCACCTATCTAGCGATACAAAGTTTTTCAAAATCGGTTGTTAAATCACTGAGTAATTATTTAAAATGAGAGGTGCAACGTGGATATCACATACCTAAATAAATAACTAAGCAAGTTATTGATTTCCACATTGCATCTCTCATTTTAAAAATTAATTGCTCAGTCATTTGACAACCGATTTTAAAAAAATTTATATCGCTGGATAGATAAATGACTGTTTTTTCAAGTTTTTAGGCAAATGACCATTTTTTATATCGATTTTAAATAAAAAATGGCGGATTTTTGAAAAAAAAACGTTGTTGACTTTTTATATTAAAACACCCAGTATATTTTTTTGTGTCTTGAAAAACGGTCATTTACCTATCCAGCGATATAAAATTTTTTAAAATCGGTTGCCAAATGACTGAGCAATTAATTTTTAAAATGAGAGATGCAATGTGGAAATCACATATAACAATATCATTTTGCTCAGTTATGTCATTTAGGTATGTGATATCCACGTTGCACCCCTCATTTTAAAAATTAATTACTCAGTGATTTGACAACGGATTTTGAAAAACTTTATATCGCTGGATAGGTGAATGACCTTTATTTCAATTTACAAAAAAATATACTGGGTGTTCCATTAAAAAAAGTCAACAAAGTTTTTTTCAAAAATCCGCCATTTTTTATTTCGTATTTGAAAGCGATATAAAAAATTCGATCCATTCAGACAAAACTTTTACTAAAATAAAACATATCAGCGAAAACCGCATATTTCTATCTTGAACTGTTTAGAAGTTATAGGCAGTTAAAATGGGGGAAAATATAAGTGGACACCCGGTATATAAAAAAAAATTCATAATATTTCATATTCCTTTTCTGTTGTGTTCGTATACATTTCGTATTAATCTTCGGCCTAATTTGTTTGCAAAAAGTTTATCCAAAACTGTATAGAAGTGACACGATATCTTAATTTTGTGCGACCTACCTGCTAATCCTCAAAGTGCTATTTTATGTACAAAATGTCGGAGAAGCAATAAAAGCCAAGAATTTCTCTGGAAAACCTACGAAGGAAACGAAAATAAAAGCTGCTTAGGAAAAACACTCATACCGAGCAAATATTTACAATGCGAGCGTTTTCCAATGTTTGTAAACTGTCACCCTTTAAATTTCATTATTTCTAATATTTTTCTTTTAGCAAAAGTGATAGAAAAAGGCCTAATAACTTACACAAACGTTTGTTTTGTTCGATGCTTTCTGCTTTTGGGATACTAATTGATAAAAGGTTCGGTATTGTAAAATTCAACAAAAGAATTTGTGCAAAAGGAATCAAAAAGGGTATTCCCAGAATAAGAAAATATACACTCAGTTGAAGTTGTAGTAAATTTGTTTTTCTTTTTCCTCTATGTTGTGAAATTTATAAACGACTTATGATAGCATATAAGATACACTCACCGGCATAATTACACGATAAAAATACATAAATACATAAAAACACGATAAAAAACTACCTTTCAAGAAAATAAAACAATAAAATTATTGAAAAAAAGAAGTCGTTTATCACGGGATGCTTAGCAAATATCCAATGTTTAAAACTCTTCGAAGAAAATTCAAACAAACATAATTTTGAAAATAATAGTCTAATTAAAAAAATATGAGTACATATTAAGAATGGGTATTTATTTATGAAATAAACATTTTTTTGGCTAATTGGCTATACCAAAGCCATAAAGAAAGAAATTTGTTTTTCTATTTTCTGACAGCATTAAAATTCATTTTGAGTTAAATAGATTACATACGTGTTTCTTTTTGCGCCAATTAATTTAATTCAAATAGTTATTTATGAAACAGTTCGTGAAGCATGCTTTTTGCGAACGCACGCGATGTTTAGAGCACGAGCGACAGCGGATCGAGTGCTATACATTTTTGCAAGTTCGCAAAAAGTACTTCACGCACAGTTTCATACAATATTTTATCTACGATAAACAAATAAAAAACTGTAACTCTTTGTCACTGGAATTCATTTCTATTCTACAATTTTTAAAACTTTGACATTCTAATTTCTTTCAAACCACAAAACTGTCAAAACTTTTGACAGTTTTGTGGCTACTTACGCGATGTATAGCACTCGCTCCGTTGCCGCTCGTGCTCTAAACATCGCGTGCGTTCGCAAAAAGCATACTTCACGAACTGTTTCATAAATAACTATTATACTATTAGTGCTATTGCCAGGAGGGGTACAACAGCCTCCTTTATTTAGCTGGACTTACCCAAGTTTTTTTATGTATTTTGTCCCGTAGAACAAGAATTTTTTTGGTAACAGTGGATGTCGATAAGATTGTTATAAACAAAAAACTTGCAGAGTTACAAAAAAGCAAGTTTGCGCAAACCAAAACAATTTTTTTGTATTTTTTGGATCATTCTAAGCAAACAATGTCCTTACAAGTTTTTTGGTAGGATGCATAGTTTTCGAGATAAACGCGGTTGAACTTTCAAAAAATCGAATTTTTTTGAACTTTAATAACTTTTGGTTAAAAAATAAAATAGCAATTCTGCCTGCAGGATTCGTAAGTTCAAGTCAAATTATACTGATTTTTAATATTTGCATTGCTACAAATTAATTTTTTTATTGTTAAACAAAGCTATAAATACATAGTGCTTGGGTGATGTTTTCAGTGCATCTCTCATTTAAAATCGAACGAGCAGGTACAAGTGCAAGCGCCTGCAAACAGGCAATTTATAGATGGCATGCATTAAAACGCATGCATTGGGAACGCGTCAAAACGCTCAAACGCTATTTGTTTATAGCTTTGTTTAACGATAAAGAAATAAAATAAAAATGTATACCATTCAGTTGCAATGCGAAGGCAAAACAATCTTACTTTTCAATTAGAATACGAAGTGCAATCCAGCTCTCTGAATCGCGATTTTCGATTCTTATTGGAATCTCATCGGAGAGAGCGCAGGCTTGTTCTCCATATCCTAACTGACCAGCACCGAGAGCTTTTCCCATACATTGCAACTGAAACAAATAGGGTAGGTGACTAGCGTCATCTGGCAGTTGAAAGATGATGTTTTTCAATCCTCATAGCAACATTAATAATATTGAAAATATTAAAAATATTTCTAAAAGATTTTTAAATTGAAAAACTTATTGGTACACTTTCCTGGTGACACCTCCAAGGCTTCTACAATTTGCAAGCCAAATGGATGCTGCAATGAAGACAAAGGGAAGGAATTCTACACTATGCAATTTACATCCCCCGTCTGCAGCTTGGTAAAGTTCCAACGGCACCAAATGCACCTAGTTACTCTACGGAGTAATACGACTATAAAATAAAAATGTATAACATTTTTATTCAGTTGCAATGCGAAGGCAAAACAATCTTATTTTTCAATTAGAATACGGAGTGCAATCCAGCTCTTTTCAATATTATTAATGTTGCTATTAGGATTGAAAAACTTCATCTTTCAACTGCCAGATGACACTAGTCACCTACCCTATTTGTTTCAGTTGCAATGTATGGGAAAAGCTCTCGGTGCTGGTCAGTTAGGATATGGAGAACAAGCCTGCGCTCTCTCCAATAAGATTCCAATAAGAATCGTAAATCGCGATTCAGAGAGCTGGATTGCACTCCGTATTATAATTGAAAAGTAAGATTGTTTTGCCTTCGCATTGCAACTGAATAAAAATGGTATACATTTTTATTTTGTAGTCGTATTACTCCATAGAGTAACTAGGTGCATTTTCCGTTGGAACTTTACCAAGCTACAGACGGGGGATGTGAATTGCATAGTGTAGAATTCTTTCCCTTTGTCTTCACTGCAGCATCCATTTGGCTTGCAAATTGTAGAAACCTTGGAGGTGTCACCAGGAAAGTGTACCAATAAGTTTTTCAATTTAAAAATCTTTAAGGAATATTTTTAGTATTTTCAATATTATTAATGGTGGTATTAGGATTGAAAAACTCATTTTTCAACTGCCAGATGACGCTAGTCACCTACCCTATTTGTTTTAGTTGCAATGTATGGGAAAAGCTCTCGGTGCTGGTCAGTTGGGATATGGAGAACAAGCCTGCGCTCTCTCCGATGAGATTCCAATAAGAATCGAAAATCGCGATTCAGAGAGCTGGATTGCACTCCGTATTCTAATTGAAAATTAAGATTGTTTTGCCTTCGCATTGCAACTGAATAAAAATGGTATACATTTTTATTTTATAGTCGTATTACTCCATAGAGTAACTAGGTGCATTTTACGTTGGAACTTTACCAAGCTGCAGACGGGGATGTGAATTGCATAGTGTAGAATTATTTCCCTTTGTCTTCACTGCAGCATCCATTTGGCTTGCAAATTGTAGAAGCCTTGGAGGTGTCACCAGGAAAGTGTATAAATAAGTTTTTCAATTTAAAAATCTTTAAGGAATATTTTTAATATTTTCAATATTATTAATGTGGCTATTAGGATTGAAAAACTTCATCCTTCAACTGCCAGATGACGCTAGTCACCTACCCTATTTGTTTCAGTTGCAATGTATGGGAAAAGCTCTCGGTGCTGGTCAGTTAGGATATGGAGAACAAGTCTGCGCTCTCTCCGATGAGATTCCAATAAGAATCGAAAATCGCGATTCAGAGAGCTGGATTGCACTCCGTATTCTAATTGAAAAGTAAGATTGTTTTGCCTTCGCATTGCAACTGAATAAAAATGGTATACATTTTTATTTTATAGTCGTATTACTCCATAGAGTAACTAGGTGCATTTTCCGTTGGAACTTTACCAAGCTGCAGACGGGGGATGTGAATTGCATAGTGTAGAATTCCTTCCCTTTGTCTTCACTGCAGCATCCATTTGGCTTGCAAATTGTAGAAGCCTTGGAGGTGTCACCAGGAAAGTGTAGCAATAAGTTTTTCAATTTAAAAACCTTTTAGTAATATTTTTAATATTTTCAATATTATTAATGTTGCTATTAGGATTGAAAAACTTCATCTTTTTTGGATAAAAAAATAATTCTTAGCAATGCAAATAATCAAAACCAGTATAATTTGACTTAAAATTTAAAATGCTGTAAGCAGAATTGCTATTTTATTTTTTAATCAAAAGATATTGGGGTTTAAAACTTGTAATTTCTTCGTTTTTTTTTTAGGTTCAACCGCGTTTATCTCAAAAACTATGCATCCTACGAAAAAACTTGTAAGGATATTTTTTGCTTAGAATGACCCAAAAAATACAAAAAAAAATGTTTTGTTCTTAGAAAACTCGTTACTCACCAAGTTTTTTTTTAATAAGCATTTTATCGACATCTGGAACAACTGTTACCCAAAAAATTCGTGATCTACGGGTCAAAATACATAAAAAAAGCTTGGGTAGGTACATCTAAATAAAGGAGGCCGTTATACCCCCCTAGCGACAGTATACTATAAATAGGGAATTGAATAACCTTTCCAATGAGCTATCACACGAACCCTATTCCCATTTAAAAAAATCATCGATTACGTCATCACGCCCAAATGGATGACGTCACTGTTATGGAATATATGTCAAAAAATCATACTTTAAAAATAAAAATTGGCCTGTATAGAGATTTTTTCCGAAGTAGCCTATTCTCGAAAAAATGAATTTATTCCATAATTTTTAACCTCTCTCTATATGGATGCTTCAGAAATCAAAGGGTGTAGGTAAGCCAAGTTCTCCCTAAAATGACTTATGAGATGTAACACCAAAGAATACACCAAAGACAAATAGCTTCTCCTGGTTTATATTAAGTTATGAATATAATACATATAATTATTATGATCAATAAAGACGGTTTATTTATTTTTAATAGCTCGTTATTTTCCGCAACTATTTTAACAAACATCTTATTATCTCATTTCAAACATTTATTGACCTACACCGATTGGCTTCTGAGCTTATATATTGAATATAATTGAGGCTATTACACATATACAATATACTGTTATGATCTGCTTCTTATTAATTTTATATTAATTATTATTCATTTGATTAATTATTTAATTGTCGCAAATCATACATAAAAAATTAATAAAAAAATCTCAGGGTGCCTTTTTATAATATTAAAAAATGTCTAAATTATCTTACGTTATACTTATCTTCTCTCGTGGTTTCAGTATCTCTTAGTTGATCCTAATCGGGATAAAATAGGAAAATGAAATAAAGCAAAAATATAAAATAAACATACAGAATTGTCTTTTATTTATCAAAATCAATACTCTAAAAATCTACCAAATCTAAAACCTGTGGACACAGATGTCCGAATAAAATTTTTACCACTTAAATTTATTATAGTTAAAACAAAAACAATTTATCGGTTTGTTCCCGATGACTTTGGTAAAACAAACTAAACAAAATAAATTTATGTATTCACAAGATTAGCTATACTTCCTATTTCCTTTTAGAAATATTGGAATTTTAATTCATATGCTTTTTACTTAAAATTTTAGTTTCCGAACATAAAAATATCTTTCACATAAGTTGACTGACCTTTTTCTTCACTCACTCTGATGTCTTCTCGTGACCCAAAAACAGCTCTCCCTCGTTGACTATGTTAAAGGCTACTCATCAAAGCCCTCTCCGTTCTCCAGCTTCAAAACTATCAGCATACCAGCACCAATTCTCCAACGAGCCAAAGCCTCTTTTGACCAGTACTCGATGCACACAAACTCCAAAAATTCTCTGCTCTCCTTCTCACAATAATACAGAATCAAAGAGATATTTCGTCTCAATTTGATCTGTCTCTCGTTCCACTTTTCAGCACTATTCTCCACTATCAAACAACCACTGGTACTTGCTAACTACTTATCCACGAAAACGTCGGACTGCTCCTCAGCGATGCCAAAAACATAATCACTTCTTTTTCAAACTCACTCAACATTCAAACCACTTTTCCCCTTCCAACTTGCCAAAAATCAGAAACATTTCTCTTTTCCATTCGACAAACAAACAATCATTTTCAAAATTATTCCGACCATCCTAATTACTTTCGGGGAACCCTACAATATTTACTCGGGTTGAAACAAAGATATTAAAATTCCAAACTTTCTTTTAAACCATTTTTCTAGAAAATGATAATTACCTCTACCTGTGGATTCTATAGTTCCCGTAATAAACAATCTTTTTCCATTTTAAATCTAAATACATCGTCGTTTTCACTTTAATTATTCACAAAAGTCTTTAATGGTTCATCGGAAAGCTCATTAAAAAAGAAATCCACTTACATCCAAACTAAATTCTAATAAATATTTACAGATCAATATACAGGGTGTATTAAATTTATGTGCCCTCGTTATTTAAAAAAATTTTAATTTAATTTTCATTTTGCCTTTGATTGATAAATTGAAAACACAATAATACTTTATACATCCCTGTCAAACTACAGATTTTGATTTGAAGTTTTCTAAACCACATCATTAACTATTCCATTATCAGTATTATTTACTATACTTCTTGTACTAAATAGATTACATTGATGTTCTGGCGTATCCATTACTCTAAGTATATGTCACATTTTATCCCAACAAAGCACCAATATGTTTCTATATTAAACTCTAGAGAATTTTCGATAATTTGACCAATATTAAGAATGGGTTCTCTTGTTCCTACCATATATCATTTACCCAAAGTAAAATTGTCATTTATATTTGACTTGACCCGTAGCTAACGTGAATCTTATTAAACGCATATCACATTCGGAATCTTCTCTCCTGGCATGGGCATATCAAAGATTCCTTTGTTTTTATTGCGTATTAGCGGTGGCGTTTCAGGAAATTCTTTTCCCGGTAACTCATCCGGTCATTTCTCGAATTCAATTCGTATTCGTATTGTCCGTATTCGACCCTAGGTTATGCAGAAATCCAGTTACGTGGGTCAAATCATTTTAGGCTATTAGCGGAACCGTTCATGCTTTTGGCCATTACGAAATGCAATATTCGCTGTGCAAAATATACCGTTATGTGTAAGTGTACATAACTGCATTTTAAACTGTTTTTTATTGCGATTTCTACGAATTTTTAAATTATCGGTTTTACCCGTTTTGGAAAAATTTAAAAATTTTGAATTATCAATGTGTGTCTGTCCCAGGTACCTTCGTATACACAACTTCTCCGTCACTAGACCAGTCGAATGAAAGCTTATAAGTAAAGTCCGGATTATAAGCATTTTGCTTTTTTTTTGCTTTTTTTGCTTATAATTAGGATTTTTATTAAAAATGCTTATTTTAAAGATATGTTTATTTCTGTTTATTTTAACTTCCTATGATAAACTATAGTGAAATTTCATGTTACTTTCTGTCTTAAGCTAAAATCTATGAAGTATACAGAGCTATAAAACTCTAATAATTCAATATCTAAACCATAAGAATTTTAATCCCTTAGGCCTAGGAGATAAACGGGAAAACACATCTTTATACCTGTCATGTAATAAAATAATATTTGTCTGAAGACAGCCCAAGTTTATTATATTGTTGTAAAATATATATGTATACACATAGAAAACATAGCTTTTTAAAAGCAAATTTTGAAAAACATTTTATTGTTAATTGTTTTGCTTTTTATTGTTGATTATTATTAATGCTAATGGCCATGAATAAGAAATATATTTGTGGCTTGGTTCTAAAAGGGCCAATGTCAAATTTTTGTTTTTTGTACAGCTTTTTTTGAATTTAATATCGACCAAACAAAATGCAAAAAATTGAAATTGCCCATTTTAACACCAAGTCACATAATGTGGCTTAATGCTAAAAGGGCCAGTGTCAATTTTTTACATTTTGTTTGGTCAATATTAAATTCAAAAGAAAGCTCTACAAAAAAACAAAAATTTGACATTAGCTCTTTTAGAACTCAGCCACATATATTGTGTTAATTATTTTTCGATTTTTGAAGTTATACTTCTTTAGGCACGAGGGTAAATTTTTATTTTCCTAGGCGCATGCGCACATTGACAGTTATCGTATAAACGTTATACGGGATCTGATTGGGTGTTAAAATCATCTATCAATAATTGTTCAATATGGAGATTTTGGATAAACAAATTAATGTTGTGTACATTAGTTTTTATTTTTGTGATGGCAGAGAAAAAAGCAAGTTTATAATATTGTAGTGACTTTTTAAATAGTTTTTAAAAGCGACAGGTACGTAATAATTGTAAATATTTCAGTATCCTAATAAAAAATTTCATAGATACCTACCTATTTGGAAAATTTAAAAAGAACCTACCAAAATAGTATGTTATGCTTTGATTTACATAATTTGATTACCATCAAAATTTCTGTTAATATTCACCTAATATATTGTTTTCTTACTCTATGTTTTGTTTCATTTTAATATTTCTTTCAATTCTAAATAATTTCAATTCAAAATCAAAATAGTTTGGTTAAATTCAGAACCGTCAAAAGTTTAATCCGTTTAGTTAGTTGATCTTCGCACATGATGACACATGGTCTGCGTGGGTAAAAGTTTAAGGTGAATGAATTTCAATACTAACTGCGCTGATAAGCGGGTTAGAACCCCAATGGAAACTTTTATTTTTTTATTTTTTTTATACATTTTATGATTTTAAGTTTATTTATTAAATAATTTTTTTTCAGAAAATACGTATTTAGTTAAAATTTTTTCCTACATTGTTCAAAAATCATTTGTGGCATTTTTCAATGTGTTTGTTTGTGTGTGTTTTATTCTTTTATTATTTTAATTTTTGGCACTGTTTTAATAAAAAAATTTGAGAAGTAGTAAGTATTAAAATTAGTTTAATATTTAAATAAAATATAAATAAACTATTTAAAGTATATTAATTTCGTTGAAATCATATAATAGAAGTATAACTTCTTACGTGCGTACAAATCTTTTTTTTTATTATATTTAGAGCTTAACACTTTGGTAATTTTTATTTATTGTTAATAATACGATAATTAAAAATAAATATAATTTAATGTTAATGTCCTTTATTCATATTTATATCATTATATCCATGTTTACTGACACGTTTTTTTTTCTTGAACCTTTCTTATTTTATAAAAACTTTTTGCTTATTTTTGTGATATCTTTTGCTTATATAAGTGCTTATTTTGACCTTTCTGTCATGCTTATAATCTGGACTTTACTTATAAATCAAAGATGGTATTATAGGTGAGAAATTTCACCTCAGACTTTCGGTTCCAACGTTGCATCTGGAAGTACTGTTCTAAAGTGGGCGAAATAGTACAAGCGATATATTATTCGACTTACCTTGCGCGGAATAGCTGAGGCATTAGGCATATCAAAAGGCCGCGTGGGTCATATTCTGCACGATATTTTGTGCATGAGAAAACTGCCGGCACGATGGGTGTTGCGTTTGCTTACTCAGGGCTATGAGTGTAACCGGTAGACCATTTCCTAGCAGTGTTTGATGCTATTTAAGCGTGATCCGAAGGAGTTTCTACGTGGTTTTGTAGCCATCGACGAAACATGGATCCACTGGTACAAGGAACAGTAGAAAAAGTGGACGGCACCCGGAAAACGTGCTCCGAAGAAGGCGACAACTGTCGTATCGGCCGGAAAGTTGATGGCCACGATTTTCTGGTATTCACAAGGTATGATCTACATCGACCACCTGGAGAAAGGCAAAACGAGCACATCATTCTACTATGCTAATTGCAGAAAAAGCGATCCCAAAAAACTGTTCTTTCACCATAACAACTCGTCGGCTCACACTTCTGTAGTCACCATGGCAAAATTTGACGAATTGGGCTACAGACTTTTGCCCCATCCACCGTATTCTCCAGATTTGGTCCCGTGTGACTTCTTTTTGTTTCCAAACTAGAAAAAGCACTCGCTGGGCAAACATTTAAGTCAAATAAGATAACCGCCGCCACGGAAAATAATTACTTTGCAGACGTCGAGAAAGCGTATTTTTCAGACGGGTTAAAGAAGTTGGAGCATAGCTGGGTCAAGCGTATCGAGCTAAAAGGTGACTATGTTGAAAATAAATCGCCAATTTTTCAAAATTTTCGTTTTTCTGTTATGGCTAAGTACTTATCGGACCGTCTTAGTACCTAAAAGGATTATCAACATTTAAAAAATATTAAAAATAACAATAGGCTATTGATTATGTTCAAAATAAGAGAGGTAAAAAGAACTTCAACGTTAACGGGATTTTATTGTCTCATATAGTCAATGGACCTCTAAGTTTGAAAAAACCGCGGAGTGCTACCATTTAAATGGGTGTGTTTTTGAGAAATGGGTGAATTAGTCCCTAGGCACAGGGTGAATTAGGGTGAGTGCTATGCACTTTTGGTACAAAGACGTCTACAGGAAAATTTTTCCAGGTTAAATTTACTATCGAAATATTACATTTCAAAGTCAGAAATATTTTTATTTACAAAAATATATTCAAAAGAAAAGCAAAAAACAACACGAAAGAAAGCAATTTTATTTTTTGCTCCATAACTTTTTTCTACAGGGATATGGGTATCGACATTGCTTTAACAAAAAATAACTTACATTTTTTCTCTTTAAAATGATGTTTAGTAGAAATCTCTAGCATTTATATTTTCCGAAATAGGATTTTTCAAAATTCGCCGCTCAGAGAATTTTCGGGCCATTTTCCCGATTATTTCGCAAACATTGTTCTGTAACTTTTTTTTACACAGAGGTATATGCAATGGTACATTTATTAGAAATAGGAGTCAATTACCTTTAAAATGGTCTATTGACTATTGTATAAGGTTGCTTGACTGTTTTAAAGCAAGTTCTGCTTTTGCATGATTTTATACTTTTAATGATTTTTGATATTTTTTATGATTATTTTTTAAATTTCTCATTATGACTTTTTTTCTTGTACATTTAGGGATATACATTGTATAATAGAAAACAGAATGTTTTCTTTATTTTAAAATGGTGTATTTCATAAAAATCTAGGACTATTTTTAAACAAGGTATCCGTAGGATATCCAAGAGTATCCGTAATTTGAAAAAATTTTAAAATTTTTTATTTTTTTTTTAATTAGAAGAATATAACTGCATATTTTTTAATTCCAAATAATTTTTCGTAATAACACTTTTCGATAGGTATTGTGAAATATAAAGGTACTTTACTCCTGAGCAAATTCATATTTTTAAAAACATACCTCGTACACTAAATAAAAGTTATATCTGATGATTGCATTTTAGGTTTCAGACTAGGCAGAGCATTTTATAAAGAATAATTTTTTCATAAAATTCATACTAAAAAAGTTTTCCATATGGTGTATTTCATATACAACTATTGCATGTGTATACGTCACATTTTGAAAAAGCATATCTTGTTTAAAAATAGTCCTAAAATTTTTTACAGTACACCATTTTAAAGTAATGAAAATGAGCTTCCCTTTTTATTACACAATGTATATACCCAAATATACAATCAAAAAAGTTATAATGAGAAATTTAAAAATAATCGTAAAATATATCAAAAATCATTAAAAGTATAACATTTTGAAAAACCATATCTTGCTTGAATGTAACCATACGGCCTTCTACAATAGAAAATTTTAAAGGTAATTGACTTTCTATCAGATGTACCATTGCGTATACCTAGAAATGCGTAGAAAAAAGCTACAGAATAATGTTTGCGAAGTAACAAGGAACATACCCAAAAATCGCTGAGTAGCATTCTAAAATTGTAGGACTTTACCAAACGCCATTTTAAAGAGGAAGAATAGAAGTGTTTTTTGTGAATCAATGCCTGTACCTATATCCTCGTGGAAAAAAGTTATGGGGCACAAAACAAAATTGCTATCTTTCATGTTTTTTTTCTTGCTTTTCTTTTGGATATATTTTTGTAAAAAAACATGTTTTTGACTTTAAAATGTGATATTTCGATAGTAAACTTAACCTGGAACAATTTTCTTATAGACGTGTTTGCACTAAATGTGCATAGAACTCACCCTAATTCGCTATGTGCCTAGGGACTAATTCACCCCTTTCTCAAAAACGCACCCATTGAAATGGTAGCACTCCGCGGTTTATTCAAATATAGAGGTCCATTGACTATATGAAACAATAACATTCTCTTAACGTTATAGTTCCTTTCTAAAATACATAATCAATAGCCTACAAACACATTGAGATATATTTTATCTAAAACCGGAAGTGAAAATCGAAACGCCAAAATAACCAGATTTTAAACTAAACTTGTGGTCAATACCAGTAAATTGTAATTTAAATAAACTTGAGCTTCATACACATCTTGCAATTGAAAAAAAAACCCTTTGTTGTCGGAAGTAGAGCTCCCGATATTTCCGTTAAGTTTACCCGAAACATTAAGAACTTCCTGCAAAGAAAGTATCCAATAAATGTCAGGCACCCAGCGAGTGTTATTTAGTGCTCGGACACAAATTGTTATTTGTCACCCGCCCTCGTAACTTCAAAGCGAGATAGTAACTCGAAGATTGCCGATAGTGATTTCGACACGAACGGATAAAGAAACCAATAGAGCATTTGCTGAACATAGAAAACAATTAATGTGAAGGCTGGATTGCACAAGACAAATGATTCTACAATAAAAATTATTGAAATAAACTGACCCGCAAAAGTAACTGGACTCGTGAAATTCCATATTGTTCTCCTGTTAGTTTTGTTCAAATTTAATTTATTATAATTAAATATATAGATGTTCTTCGACGGTAATATGACCCGTATGCACGCCAATAATGAATTTAAAATTCTTAATTCCATGTCAAAAACTACGCAATAACTACTTAAAACCTACCAAATTTCATTTGCATATCTCAACGTGTTTGAGAGCAATAAATAAATCGTCAGTTTGTAAGCAGAAATTCAACATCTCGTATCCCGTATCTCGGCAACGAAACATTTGCGGACATATGTTTATAAAGCAAACGGTCTTTATTTTTTCATGCAGAATTGCCCTTTAATGTTTGTCGCACTTATTTATGAAGTATTGAAACAACTGTATTGATGAAGAACATGGCTAATTGTTAAAGTAACTAACTTTTTTATTATCCAACATAAGCGAGTGAATCATAAAACAGAATGTTAAGAAAACCTGAGGCTATAGTTGGGTTTTAATTTAAATATTTTGTAAAGGCTAGAATATTCCACAGGGTGTGGTGAACTTTGAGAAAAAAACACGGTTTGATTGGTACACCCAGTAAACAATGAAAATTTACCTGTCTAGCAACAATACTGTTACAGAGATATTGTTAAAGAATAATGCTATAACATACACTAAGCATCAAAATTAACGCACCACCTTAAAAATGGGACATTTTTGATGTCTTTTATTTCCTAAACCTGTTTTCAGATTTGAGTGATTTATTTAGCATATGATAGCTTTATAATTCAAGAATATCAACGTAGTAATATTATTTCTAAACAGGTAAGTGTCATTGTATACCGGGTGTAGCAATTATAGTGTGTTTTTAAACACTTTTATTTCGTTCAATAGTTTGCGTCAAATCTTTAGACGTTAATTTGACTGCCTTTTCTTCAATGCAAATGAATGAAAATTTGCAGACATACGCATTCGCGGGAACAATGCACGAATAGTCAGTAAAAATTTTTTTCCACCTACCTCTACCGAAAGTATACTTTTCCGGACCTGATTGTAGGGAGCAAAGTTGTACTTTTCCTCCCTAGGGAGGAAAAGTAAAAGTGACGTCATGGTATTTCATTCATGAAATGTAACTTATTGACGCCCTGTACAATATCTATTTTCTATTACGTAAGTTTCTATACATTTTAACGTGTATTTATAAAACACTCTGTATTTTGCAGAATGGTAAAAAACAGTAAATTGTTATTTTGATTTAACAATGTTTACATTATTAATTTGACTTATATTTGACAGTTGACAGTTATATTGTACGTACTTGTTAGTTTTAGTTCTAATAAATTTTGTTGGTTAGTTACATAAATAAATTAAGTAAAAATGAAAACATGACTTGTTATTTGAGGAAGGTGGAAAAACCATATGTATAACATGGGAGTAAAGTGCCTTTTCCTCCCTTAAATGATTACTGCCCTCCGCTACGCGTCGGGCAGTAAACTTCATTCTCGGGAGGAAAAGTAGCCCTTTCCTCCCTTGTTATACAAATAGCTATTTCATGTTTGTTAATTGTTTAAATAAAAAAAAAACGATTTTAATGGAAAACGCTTAAATTCTCTTGTTTTTTACAATGTAAAAACTTGAAACTTTTACGGATTGTACAGCTAATGATATGAACAATACATAATTTCACTTTTTGCGTTAGTTGTTTACGTTATGCTTCATTAATAAACAATAAAGTTTCAATTTTTTTGCCGATTCCGACTACTTTTCATGTTGGTACAATATATATGTTTTATACATATTTTAATAAACACGACGATATATTTTAATGTTTGAAAAGTGTAAGACTAAAAAGTAAAAAATAAAAAAATATGAAAAAATTTTTTTAAGAAACGCTTTTCTTTAGTTACGAGTTACTAAAATTAAAAATATTATAAAAACATCAACTAAAAAGCAAAAAATAAAAAAAATTGAAAAAATCTAACACATTCGTTAAAGAAAAGCGTGGGGCGAAAACCGTTTATTCGATGAACAGTAATGAACACGCGCCACGCTTTTCTTTGACGCATGTGTTAGATTTTTTCAATTTTTTTTTTATTTTTTGCTTTTTAGTTGATTTTTTTATAATATTTTTAATTTTAGTCACTCGTAACTAAAGAAAAGCGTTTCTTAAAACATTTTTTTTTTCATATTTTTTTATTTCCTCAAAGTTTGGAACACCCTGTGGAATATTCTGGTCTATATAAAATTAAAACCCAACTGTAGCCTTAGGCTTTCTTAACATTTTACTTTTTTATTTATTCGCCTATGTGGGATAATAACAAAGTTAGGTATTTTAACAACTAGCCATGTTATTCATCAATATAGGGTGTTTCTAAATAAGTGCGACAAACTTTAAGGGGTACTTTTGAATGAAAAAATAATGACCGTTTGCTTTATAAACATATGTTCACAAATGCTTGGTTTCCGAGATACGGGATGTTGAATTTTTTCTTCCAAACTGATGATTTATTAATAATTGCTTTAAAACCGGTTGAGATATGCAAATAAAATTTGCTAGGTTTTAAGAGATAGTAATTGCGCATTTTTTAGATACAACTAAGAATTTTATATTCACCATTGGCCTGCATACGGGATGTATATAAAATGTTTACACCCGTTTGCACGCTAATGGTGAATATAAAATTCTTAATTGTATGTCAAAAAATGCGCAATAGCTACCTCTTAAAACCTACCAAGTTTCATTTGCATATCTCAACCAGTTTTAGAGCAATAAATAAATCGTCACGTTGTAAGAAAAAGTTCAACATCCCGTATCTCGGAAACAAAGCATTTGCAGACACATATGTTTACAAAGCAAACAGTCATTATTTTTTCATGCAGAATTATCCCTTAATGTTTGTCGCACTTATTTAGAAACACCCTGTACTGATGAATATAACATTGCTAGTTGTTAAAATAACTAACTTTTTTATTATCCAACATAAGTAAATGAATCAAAAAGCCAAATATTGAAAAGCCCAAGGCTACAGTTAAGGTTTAATTTCAATATTTTATATACGCTAGAATATTCCACAGGGTGTTCCAAACTTTGAGGATAAAACACACTATCATTGTTTCACCCGGTATACAATGACACTTATCTGTTTGGCAATAATATTATTACATTATTATTCCTGAAGAATAAATCTATAACTATTAAAAAAATCACTCAAAGCGGACGACAGGTTTAGGAAATACGAGGCATAAAAAATGTCCCATTTTTAAGGTGGTGCGTTAATTTTGACGCTTAGGGCCGATTGTTCGAAAGCTAATCAACAATGATCATTATTAAACATTTAATTACTGCCACCAACTGTCAATGTCAACTTTGTTTGGGCTGCTGAAAACATAATATGAAATTACTTAATCAATTATGTTAACAATTGTTATGTTAATTGATTAATTAATCTCATAATTTTAATCAATTATGTTTTCAGCAACCCAATAAAAGTTGACATTGACAGTTTTGGTGACAGTAATTAAATATTTGATAGTGATCATTGTTGATTAGCGTTCGAACAACCGGCCCTAAGTGTATTAAAAATCACTTAAATCGGACAACCGGTTTAGAAAATTGGAGACATCAAAAATGTCCCATTTTGTGGCGTTGTAAACTGGCGGTTGCATATATACGATGTTGAACGGTTGCATTTGTTTCTATGTTAACTTGCACCGCGGCGGTTGGGTTTTTCATGTAAACCGCGGCGTTGACGTTGGCAAACTGCTCTTATATGAACAAGCCCTTATTGTCGAGTGTGCCACGTGTGTGTGTGTGTGTGTGTGAGTGTGTATCATGACTTACAGCGCCGAAACACTATCGTTAACGCAGGCCACAGCAACCAAACTTAGAGTGCCCCAAATAATAATGATACGATCACTACTTGGACTGACTCTAAGAGACTGGGTTACAAACGAGGAAATCAGAAGATGGAGAGGCTTCACAGATATCATAGAGCGAATAACATAGCTGAAGTGGAATTGGGCGGGCCATGTATCCAGAATGAAGAACGGGAAGTCGACCCAAAAAATTACAGTGCAGCCTTATCCACGAGCAGACAGAAGAAGTAGAGGTAGACCACCTACACGATGGACAGACGACGTCAAAAAGGTTGTTGCGAATTGGTTGAAGGAAGCCCAAGAACGACAGAACTGGAAGAAATTAGAGGAGGTCTATGTTCAACATTGGATGCAGAAGGCTGGATGATGGTGATGATGATTGTCGAGTAGTTTGATTATTTCGCTGTGAATTTCTTCTAGCACGGTTGCTTTCCTATTTTTTGATAGTTTTATAGCGTTCACATTTCATCGAAGGTTTTAGACCTTGGAATAATATTTCCTGTGTATTGAATACTATACGATTCTTACCCCAAGAGATACTCTGTTGGAATTAAAATAGCTATTATCAGCCTGTATCGGCTGTTAAATAAATTAATTTTTCCCTCTCTCCATTATTGTCACTGTCATTGACATGACAGAGCAAAGTAGGAGATGGACGGACAGGCCTGTTCCGACTTAAAAGACAGATACCTACAGACTTAGATGTTAGATGAAAAAAGAGATAGGAAATGGAGGATAACAAAAGAGGGCGCCAAACAAGTTTTTAATAAGGAAAACAGGTAAAACAAATAGAAGGATATTATTGTTAATGGAATACTTAAGAAAATAGAATAGAATAAGAATTATTTAAAAATGAAATAGCAAAGATATGACGTTACAATGACGTTACAAAGCAAATGGCTATTCTGTTGGCTTTTCCTGTTTCGATGTTAACTTGTTGATGTTGAATACTACTGCTGTTTCTGCGACTGGCTCTGGGGTCCTAGATGTTGATTCAACTAGTCCTAGGGATGTTGGTCGTTGCAGTCTAGATGAAATGCATTACATGGTCCTCGTGGTTGTTTCGCCGGCGATGGAGGATGCTTGAGGGTCCCGAAGGGAGAAAGGGATTTTATTCCCAAAACCCAAGAGAGATGATGGTCTGATGAGATGACAGCGTGAAGTATATAAAGATGGAATAAACATGTTCCGTATTATGATTTAGATGTAAAGAGATCAAGAACATGAAGTACGTTCCGTATGACTTGAATGAAAAGTGAGATGTTAGATGAAAATAGAAATAGGAAATAGAGAGGGCAAAACAAGTTTTTAATGGGGAAAGCAGGTAAAACGAATACAGAAGATTATTATTAATGAAATAGTAAAGAAAATAGGATAAAATCATTATTTAAAAATAAAATAATAAAGATGTTACAAGTTATATAAATTTAAAATAAATTTACAGTTATCACAAATTTCTCTATCAATAAACTACATGTTTAAGGCATGAAAATCGATTGAAGTGTATTTACAAAATAATATGCAAAAATGCACAACTCGTTGCGGATGGTAAAGACTCGTTTTTGTTGTCGTATATACTGGGAATCCCTCAGTGGCGTTTGTGGAACATTTTCTAGGCGCTGGATTGAAAGTTCCGTCTGCGGTCGAAGTCTCTCGGGAATCGCGGATCATCGGTGAACTACAATTCGGAGCCTTTCCACATTTCGACGTACATTTCGACGTAAAAGGTTTGGATAAACTCCCCGAACTTTCTGAGAAGTTAGTAGTTTCTCAGCGTTAACCAAATGACATTTTTATGTTTGGACAGAAGATTTACTGGGAGCAAATTTTTCGAATCCTGCTTGAAGCTTATTTAAATTGCTAATTGAACTAAATCCGAGTTAAGCTGATTAAATTGTTACAGAAACTTGTTGTAGAGAGTAGAAAAGGTTTGTGTACGTAGGTAGTGGACAATAAAATCGTAAAAATCTTAAGTGCATCTAAAAAATAGTGAACTAGAACAATAAATAATATATAAGCCCTTTGATACAGACAAATATAAATCATAAAACGCTATTACATTTCATCTAATCCCCATCATTTTTTATACAGTGAGCACGGAAAGGTTGGAATTAATTCATTTCCTCGAAAATGGACCATTTTACAAAAAAATCCCGAAACAAATCAATTTTTATTTTTAAATTACGACTTTTTGGCATATATATCATGCTAGTGACGTTACCCGCCTGGGCGTGATGCCGTCATCGACGATTTTTTTAAATGAGAATAGGGGTCGTGTGACAGCTCATTTGAAAGGTAATTCAATTCTCTATTAAGTTAGGATCCAGTGTTTGGCCCTTTAACACTAGATTATTTCTTCGTCTATCTTTTTCCAATTGTTCTATTCTTTTGTTTGCCATTTTCAAACCTTCTTCGAATTTTTTGTTTTTTTCTTTTAGCTCTTTAATATATTCCATCGTTTGCTTTTGGTCTTTCCGTATGGTTCTTATTTCTGCCATCATTTCATCATTTTTCCACATAACTTCCCGCATTATTTTTATCATCTCTTCATTTGTATCGTTGCTTTTATTCGGTGTTCGTCTCGTCATAATACTCTTTTCAAAATATAATTCATCCCCTTTATATTTTTTATTCTTAGATTCTTCGTCGCTACTATATTCGTTCCTTCTATTGGTTTCCTTTCGGATTGTTCCGCCACTTGACATTTTAAATTAAATTATTAGATGTTGTCCTCAGCACTAATATAAATAATATTAATATACACTTTAAAGTATATTTTTTATTTCGCACAAGTACACTTTTTACCTTTAACGATTATCGATAACGATAGGTCTTTTAAAAACCGGTGTTTTTATTGTGATAGGCCGCACAACCTCTCGCTTTGCCTGCCAAACTCGAACTCGAACAAATTAATTACTCCTAATTTAAGTAAAACTATTCGCTGCCACTTTTGACTGGCAACTTGTTAATGTATTGTCCTATTCTTAAATTTATATTAAAATGTGATTTTAATTAACTTGATCTTGCAGTGGGATCTTAGGTTAACAGTAAAAAACGTAGAACAGTAATTTTGATTGTATGACTAGATTTTATAATTTTTTTAAAAAGTTTGAAACAAATCTTGTAATTTTTTTACTTTTGTGGCTTGTTATTATTTTACATTAAGTTCTTCAATTAAAAAATATAGAAATTTTATAATTAATATTTTTTAGGGCGTACACAAATTTCTAGTTTGTACAAAATAAAGCCCATAGCGAAATTTGTCAGAATTGAACTTAAGCGGTTACAATGTATACGGATATTCCATTTATAACTTTCTCGTGTCACTTAAAAATTCTATTTTCGTGACAATATTGTGTGGAATATGGGGTATAAAGTAAGGAGTAATGGTTGGTTTCCTAAATGCCTGCTCATACCCAACAAATTTAAAAGCAAATAAGGAGGCACAATTTTGCATAGTACTTTGTTTGCTATTACACAATTTAGCACATACAATGTGGTCTAAACAAATTTTATAATCTCTCTTAATATTTAATCACCAACATCGTATTTTCAGATGTAGCTGTTTTCATTTTTGAAGTTTATACAGTGATGAGCGCGCTAATAACCGGCAAAATAACGCAAACGATTACATTACATTACACAGTTTCCAACCTTTAGACGTCTGTGACAGGAAAATTTCATAAAATTCTCCTGTCACAGTGACAGTTGTCATACTCCTTCGATACTTCTAAAGGTAGAAACTTATGTAATGTAATGTAATGTAAATTTATAAGTTCTTATCGATAATTTTACACCTCCACTAGTTTCATCTCCTTTTATTTCACAACGTATTGTGTCTCCATCTTGGTTCCATATAACGCTTGCATGCATTATTTTGTCGGTTATTAGCGCGCTTATCACTGTATATTGCGCGTTATGTATTCTACCATATTTTATATTTTAACTACCAAGAGGCAGGTGGGTGGCAGCTCTATTTAGTCTTTGTTTAGTTTTAGGAAGTTTGTTTAGTATTAGTTGTGAGTAGAGCTACTGTCGTTTCAATTCATTTTATTAATAGTCTTGATCAGAATTGAGAATATACGACCTTAAAACGTATTCATCAATACCAAAAATAGAATTTTGAAGTAATCAACAACAAACCGAATAGATTTTTGAAGAAGCAGAAATATTTTTTAGGGCCAACACTAAAAAAAATAAACCACTGTAAAAAATATAAATTAGCAAGCTGAAAATTTGTTAATAGCTTAACGGTGTCTAGTCGGACAAACTTTGACGTATGGGAACACTGGAACAGGGGAAGTTTTAATTGTGGAACAGGTTAAAAATTTGGAAACTCAGACTACGAAAACGTTCCATTTATTTTGTCGGACAGGACTTCCAATTGATTTGTTACCATTTCATTAAACTCTCATGCAAAAATCAGACGTGTGTTTATCACCAACTGGGCATTTTAATCAGTGGAACACGAAGAACATGTTAAATGACAGGAATCATGTTGGTTAGTAATAAGAGTCTGATTTTTTCATGAGAGTTTAATAAAAGGGTAAAAAATCAATTGGATGTTCTGTCCGACAAAAAACATGGGACGTTTAGGTAATCTGACGTTCCAAATTTTTAAACTGCTCCACAATTAAAACTTCCTCTGTTCCAGTGTTACCGTACATCGAAGTTTGTTCGACTTGACACCGTTAAGCTATTAACAAATTTTCAGTTTGCTTGTAATCAACTTTTTTTGGGTACGCGGGATCCAGGACAATTTAGTACATTATTTCACGGTTTTTGCTCTAAATTTTAAAAAACCGCTTGGATTGACAGGGGGTGAAAAAATATATGTCCAAAATAAGTCCGGAAATGGGTAAACTGACTAATTTTAAGTAACTTTTGTTCTATAGAGCTTTTTCGCCAAGTCCAACACTTTTCGAGTTATTTGCGAATGAATATGTTCATTCTTCAACAAACTACCCACATTTTTAGACGGTTTTTCGGAAATAACTCAAAAAGTAAGTATTTTGTCGAAAAAACGTTCTTAGCAAAAATATAGCCTATAAAAACATAAAGAAATGGTGTACGCGTTAGATCTCTGGATCCCGTATAACCAGAGTTATAGCCAATGAAAAATAGATTCATATTCACCAAATTTCAAATAGAATATTTCGACGTGAAATATCCAAAAAATTAAGGACTTATTGGGGAAAACCCATTTTAACTTATTTAAAGTGTTTAAAAAAAGATTTATTTTTGTTTTTACAACAACTTCTAGCATTAAATTTAAGCAAGTTACGCTCAAAATAAAGTTGGTCCCTTTTTTTGTGGCAAAAAAAATCGGGAAGACCACCCCCTAATTAGCAACTTAAATGAAATTAATCGTTACCGCCCCACAAATTATGTTACTTATGTTGCGTTTATAATATGATCTGTAAGTTTCATCGGTTCAAAGTGCTTATTTTTGAAAAAATTTTGTTTCAAAGTAAAATTTTTAACAATTTTAATTTTGAAAAATATGTTTTTTTCAAAATAACTTAAAAATTGTTAGAGATACCAAAAATCTCTAAAAACAAAAAAAGTCAGCATAGGTTTTCTGAATATCATGTATTTTTTGTTTTTCTGTTAGACAGAAATTGATTAAGATTTGGTGTTTCTAAATTTGCATACATTCGTGATCAGTGACTTGTTCAACCTCTTTTAAATACAGCCCTTTCAATAATAAGGACTTTGAACCGATAAAACTTACAGACTATAATAAACAATACATACACGAGTCAAGAAACTTGTGAAGTCGTAACGATTAAGTTCATTTAAGATACTAATTAGGGGGTGATTTTCTCGATTTTTTTACCAAAACAAAATGAGACTAACTTTATTTTGAGTGTAACTTGTTTACTTTTGATGCTAGAAATTTTTTTTATAAAACCAAAATGAAGCTTTTTTTAAACACTTCAAATAATTTGTAATGAGTTTTTCCCGAAATTTGCTCCATTTTTGGTTATTTCACGTTAAAATATTCCATTTGGAATTTGACGAATATGAACCTATTTTTTATTAGCTATAACTTTGCTTCTACAAGGTATAGATACGTGTTATATACACCATTTTTTTTTAATTTCTTACAGGCTATATTTTTGCTAAGAATATTTTTTCGACAAAATACTTACTATTTGAGTTATTTGCGAAAAACCGTCTAAAAGCGTGGTTATTTTGTTGAAAAAAATGAACATATTCACTGCCAAATAACTCGAAAAGTATTGACTTGGTGAAAGAACTCTATAGAACAAAAGTTACTTAAAATTAGCCAGTTTAGCCATTTCCTGACTTACTTTGGACGAATATTTTTTCACCCCCAAGAGGGGGTGAAAACCACCCCCAGGGCAAAAGCACATATCGGTACAATATCACTTTTTTTCTTTGACTTGTTAGCTATGTGTATGCCAAATTTCAGGTCAATCCAAGCGGTTCTTTAAAATTTAGAAATTTTGCAATATTTTACCGTTAAAGAACGGACTAGTTATGTTTATTAATGTGACCGGAGATAGTTTTTGTTTCATAAAAATTCAATAAAAACGTTTTAATATTGTGTAGCAAAAAATCACCAAATATAAAAATTGTGCTAAACATTTAATAAAAATGTATGATAAAAAGAATAGTTCGTGTTTTGGTAAAACGTAATGTAATTATTTTGTTAATGCTATTAAAATATGAAATAACCCTACGTACTTCACACTTCAGAAGTTGGCAGAAACCGGGAATAGGGTGGCGTTTGGCTAAGTTAGGAGTGGTCATAGGCGTACCAGTTCTCTGAAGAGTCTGGACCGGACATTCAGATTTATAGGTATTTTTTATTATTTATCTTTCGAAGTTGGGTACTACAATTTGCAAACTCTTGTCTGCCTTCAGCTGTTCTTATTAGCTGTTCAAAATTTAGCCCTGTCAATTATCGGATGTTTCTTAGACCCGATAGGATATTTTTTCCTTCCTTTATCTTTCCCTTGATCTTTCCTTTCACTATTAGTTGAGCATATTGGTACTTAATATTTCTCAGTATATGGCCTAACGAAGGAAAAACAAAATATCTACTTTGCTCTAGAAGAGAAGATAACAGGACAAGAGAAATCAAAATAGAAAACTACACTTTTGAAAGAGTTCAACAATTTAAATATTTGGGAGTAATAGTGAATGGCCAAAAAAAGAGAAGTGAAGAAGTAACAGAAAGAATACTAGCAGGCAACAAAGCATAGGTACTGAGGATATCATAGGCTTCTGAAGGAAAAGAACTTATCCAGAAATACAAAACTGAAAATATACAGAGTTGCAATCAGACCAGTAGTTACGTACGCAACTGAGACAATGTGCCTCACGGAAAAAGATGAAGAAAAATTGAGAATATTCGAAAGGAAAATCCTCAGACGGATTATGGGCCCGATAAGAATGGACAACGGAGAATTGAGAAGAATGAACCATGAACTAAGAGACATATTGAAGGGATAAGATTTAATTTGATTTATTAAAGCACATAAGCTGAGATGACTGGGACAGATAGAGAGAAGGAAAAACGACCTACTGATTAAGAAGATCACCAGGTGGAATCCAGAAACTGAAAGACCAAGGGGAAGACCCAGAGAGAGATGGGAGGACCAGGTCATGAGAGATATCAAAATTCTGGAAGTGAGAAACTGGAGGGAACTATGCACATATCGAAATGAGTGGAAGAAAATTGTAACGAAAGCCAAGTCCTACAACAAACTTTGACAACATACAAGTGGACTGCTCCGAGAACTGGATCCGAGAGCTCTAAGTAAGAGCGGCAAACATTCCACCCAGAATGAAAAGCCCTGATGATGATGATATGGCCTACGTGTGATGTTTTTCTAACTTGCGTTGTGTTGAAAATTTCTCGTTCTTTGCCAATTTTATGCAGCACTTCTTCGTTTGAGGTATGCGATGTCCATGAAAATTTGAGGATTTTTCGGTAGATCCACATTCTGGCCTGTTCTATTCTCGATCTAATTTATAGATCAGGATTTGTGCTACTATCCAGGTACTTAAATTTATTGACGTGTTCTAAAATGTGTTCGTTTATTGTGCAAGGTTGAGGTACATTCTGGTACCATCATTATCTAGCAATATGTTATGTATTTGTAATGGATTGTAGACATAAAACTAAGAATTTATTTACAATCAGTTTTATTTAATCAAAAGGCCAGATCGGTTTCGGGCACTACAATGTTCTATCCATCTTTAGGTCTTCGGTAAAGGTCCAGTTTAGTAATTTTCCTAACTAGTGCGGAAAGTCATACCTTTCCGCACCCGATTGCAGTTTATCGAATGACACGAAGCGGAGTTCGGCAAGCAGTCAAGTGTGGAAAAGAGACTTTCCGCAAGAGTTAGGAACAATATTTTTTCTACGAGCGTTTAAAAAATGACCAAATCTTGATCAATTAATTGAATTAATATGATTATTTCATTCATAGGAGATTCTGACCAATAGAAAGCTACAGAAATCTGAATTAAATCGATAATTTTTGATAATCTCCCGTCGTTAAGTATATTACGTCAGATGCCCTTCGTTGCTACGAAAAAATACATTCAGTGACATTAATGACAATTAATGTTTTAAAAATTATACGTGATGACTTTCAATCGTCAAATATTTATAAAAACTGTGTGTTTAATGGTACTTACATAAATAAATTACAATAAAATTTTGGTTTTGAACAGTTTTATTCATGAAATAATCGCAACAAATTGCACTCGACCTCTGAAATTAATATAGAATTTTTGCTCTCGTGACACTTTGACATAATTTCACTCGCCTTCGGCTCGTGAAATTAAAACTGTCAAAGTGTCACTCGGGAAAAATTCAATAATTTCAAAGCTCTTGTGCAATTACTACTGATTATTTCATTCATAAGAGATTCTGACCAATAGAAAGCTACATAAATCTGAATTAAATCGATAATTTTTGATAATCTCCCGTCGTTAAGTATATTACGTCAGATGCCCTTCGTTGCTACGAAAAAATACATTCAGTGACATTAATGACAATTAATGTTTTAAAAATTATAAAAGTGATGACTTTTAATCGTCAAATATTTATAAAACTGTGTGTTTAATGGTACTTACATAAAGAAATTACAATAAAATTTTGGTTTTGAACAGTTTTATTCATGAAATAATCGCAACAAATTGCACTCGACCTCTGAAATTAATATAGAATTTCAGAGCTCTTGTGCAATTGCTACTGATAATTTTATTAAAATATGTAAACAATAAGATACATTTGAAATAAATTAGTAAATAATATCTAAATATTAGTTAATGGCATGTATTATAATTATTTTAAGGCCATATTAAAATATCTAAATTCAGCGCGAAAACGTAATGCGGAAAAGTAAAACTTTCCAAATTTAAACGCGTGCAGAAAAGTAAACTTTTTTGCACGCTCATAGAAAAAAAAATGATGCCGGTTCAAGGAATATAGTAGTAAAATAAACGCGTACTAAGCGCTTATTTAAGCCGGCAACTCACGATACTAACGCGTCGGTCAATTTTGTCGAATTAGACTAATCGACAAAAGTTATGATCATAAGTAAATGTGCATCCAACAAAATCGTTACAATATTTACCACAGAGAAATAGACCAGGGCGCATCTGTAAAAGTATTAGTACATTTGGATGTTGAGAAGTGACTCATATTTTTTTGCAGAAATTACTTGAAAATAACTCAAATAATATTTGAGTTATGCTCTCACTCAAAAAGGTCCGGAACATTGTTTAAATAATCAAAATGTCAAAAAATTAAGGAAAAATTCGATTTTCTTCTTGGTTTTTTTGATTATAACTCTAAAAGTATTCATTTCCGAGAAAAATTGCCCACAAATAAAAGTTGCGTAACCAAATTCCCTACAATACAGGATTAGTTAAAAATTTTAAAAATTGTCACCCATGTTGCAAAATAGCAATAATTTTGAAAAAAAAAACATAAAAACAAGTATTGGCATTTTACGTTTTTCAACGACTAATGCTACACTTAGGACCCTTATATTCCACCCAGAAAAATTTTATGATATAATAAAACAATACTGTAAGTATCATTAAGATCGGTTTAATAGATCTTGCAAAATAAATTTTTGCAATCCCGCTTTCGCAAATAAAATTCACTTTTTCAAAATGTTGCAGGACTGAAAATAAAGCAGACAGCAAGTTGACTTTTTCTACATATAGAAGAATACTGTACCTTTCATTTGAAATTTGCAAAATTAATAGTGTATTACTCAACGAGCATGTAATGATGGCTATTACTCACGATGATGAAGTTTGCGACACGAGCCGTAGGCGAGTGTCGTAATTCATCAGAGTGAGTAATAGCCATTACATGCGAGTAGAATACTATACTTTTTCTACGACCTTTTTTTATTTTAATTAGTAAAAACTTTAATTATCAACTACTCGAGATTTAAATTATAATAATTTACAAAAATACCTAAATTCTATTTACCCCTAGTACGTGGATGAATAATTGGTTGCTTACTATTATTAAATTCTTATTTATTGTAAAAATACAACTAGAGATAGTCAATATAAGTTCTATTCGTTTCCGAAAAATTATAAGCTTAAATTTGTACCTACTGTCAGTAAATCTAATAAATTGGAAATGGCTGTTGTCGGTGGACGTATTTCATAATATATAGTTATAGTATTTTTACTACAAAAGCGATATTACCTAGGTCAAAATTTTTGACGTAAGAGAACTGTCAAAACATTAGAATGTGACTTTTCATTATTGCTATGTTTATTATAAACATGGGAATAATGAAAAGTCACATTCTAATGTTTTGACAGTTCTCTTACGTCAAAAATTTTGACCTACGTAATATCGCTTTTGTAGTAAAAATACTATATAATGTATATTTACATTTAACTCTATATAATATAATTATATAACTATACATATTATGTTATAATGTATTTAACACAATATAACTTTAAAACAAACACAATATTAGTTATAAATTCCAATTAACATAAACAAAATGCGCTAATGTCACTGTCACTAAATTAAATGATAAACGTCAAAATTTTTAGTAAACAAGATATTAACTTAAAAAATATACTGACATTGCTACAGTTAAAATTCCTTTAACAATTTTTCGAAGTTAATTATTGGTATAAATTACAATAATTTTTGTATTAAATAAACAAGTTTAAGTAATTTTGTTTGCAGTTTATATACCATTAATATTAAAAGTGGCATGCGCCACTTGAATCTAACTTCAGGCCGTGAGTAATGACCCGTAAGTAACTTCAGCCCGTGAGTAATGAAATATTACTCACGTGTACAGTAATGGGTGCTATTATGTATGAAAAAATAGCGAATAATGAGAATGTTATTAAACGGTCGTAGAAAAAATCAGTTACTACCACAGCCTCAGGAATTTTTTTAAATAAAAATTAATTTTTGTTGCTAAGCGCAGGACAGCGGATACGTTTGCTTTGATTTGGCATTCCAATGGCCTTTGATAATTATTGATAAATTTAAATTTTTAGTACATTTCGATATAAATAAATAAATTTGTTTATTGCAAAATAAAAACACATACTGTGTTCTTCGAAATTACACTGTTTTAGCAAAAACTTTCTTTGTTCATATATTTTAACTTACAGAATAAAAGTTTATTATTTTTAAACATATGCATTGTTTAAACAATATTTCACAAACAATAATAAAATTAGTTTGATTTTTGTGGAATTAAAATATTAAAATACGACAAAATATAGACTA
The DNA here is from genome assembly GCF_917563875.1 of Diabrotica virgifera virgifera. Lineage (NCBI taxonomy): Eukaryota > Metazoa > Arthropoda > Insecta > Coleoptera > Chrysomelidae > Diabrotica > Diabrotica virgifera. Next base: position 62,315,785 of record NC_065450.1, on the reverse strand, counting down.
AGAAAATAATATATTAGATAAAGATTGGAAGAAATTTTGGGGGAAATCAACTTGTGTGAATGGAACACCGCTGTCCTGCGCGTAGCACCAAAAATATATGTTTATTTAAAAAATTTCCTGACGCCATAGTAGTTAACCGATTAAATTGAAAATGAAAGGTACATTATTCTTCTATATGTGAAAAAATTTTCAACATGGTATCTGCTTTATTTTTAGTCCTACAACATTAAAAAAAATGATTTTTTTTGCGGAAGCTGGATTGCAAAATTTGTTTTGCACAATCTATTGAACTGATCTTAATGAAATTTCCAGTATTGTTTTATTATATCACAAAGTTTTTTTCTGGGTACCTACAATACAAAGGTGTTAATTGTAGCATAAATTATTAAAAAACGTAAAATGCGAATAATTTTTTTATCTAACAATAAAACACTGAAAACGTTTGTTTTCTACACTTCCACAAAATTTATTTCAACTATGTGACTACAGCTGTTTCGGCAGAGTGCCTTTCTCAAGTGATATAGTTTACAATGTTTTTGCCTTTTTAAGTCTTTAACTGAAGAGGTTGAGGAGTGGGGAGCTGTTTGTCTCGAGTTGGTCATTCAGAATTATATCTGTATTTTTCAGTTTATTAATTTTCATAGATTCTAAAAAAGATAGCTTAAGGCCTTTATTTTGAATATGCAGAATTTGAAACTCTTCATTGAAAGAATGATTATGATCTAGAAGGTGAATTGCGTATGTAGAAGTGTCTGTTTTTCTATTGTTGAAAGCCCTTTTGTGTTCTGATATCCGTTTGTCAAAAGTTCTGCCAGTTTGACCGATGTACGTTTTCGGACAGTCACCACAAGTTAGTTTGTATACACCACTCTGTAGTTGCTTTCTCTTTCGGCTTTTATTGTTCTTAATATATTTGCTTAAGTTGTTGCTAGTTCTGAAAGCTGGTGTTATTCCTTTCTTTTTTATGTATCTGGCTATTTTTGTTGTTATCTTGCCAGTATATGTGAGAGAGCAGAAGGTACTGGGTTCTTTCTGTGGTGGTGGATACACTAATTTCAGGGCTTTCTTATGGAGTTTTTGGTTTAAAATTTTGTTAACTATCTGTTCGTTATAGCCGTTGTTTACTGCTATTTGTTTAATGATGTTTAGTTCTATCTCGAAGTTTAACAACGGCTATAACGGACAGACAGTTAACAAAATTTTAAACCAAAAACTCCATAAGAAAGCCCTAAAATTAGTGTATCCACCACCACAGAAAGAACCCAGTACCTTCTGATCTCTCTCAAATATACTGGCAAGATAACAACAAAGACAGCCATTTACATAAAAAAGAAAGGAATAACACCAGCTTTCAGAACTAGCAACAACTTAAGCAAATATATTAAGAACAATAAAAGCCGAAAGAGAAAGCAACTACAGAGTGGTATATACAAACTAACTTGTGGTGACTGTCCGAAAACGTACATCGGTCAAACTGGCAGAACTTTTGACAAACGGATAGCAGAACACAAAAGGGCTTTCAACAATAGAAAAACAGACACTTCTACATACGCACTTCACCTTCCAGATCATAATCATTCCTTCAATGAAGAGTTTCAAATTCTGCATATTCAAAATAAAGGCCTTAAGCTACCTTTCTTAGAAACTATGGAAATTAATAAACTGAAAAATACAGATATAATTCTGAATGACCAACTCGAGACAAACAGCTCCCCAATCCTCAACCTCTTCAGTTAAAGACTTAAAAAGTCACACATTGTAAACTAGATCACTTGAGAAAGGCACTCTGCCGAAACAGCTGTAGTCACATAGTTGAAATAAATTTTGTGGAAGTATAGAAAACAAACATTTTCAGTGTTTTATTGTTAGATAAAATGAACTTCCATCAAGTAACGGTCGAATCCATCAACTTTTTTTTATGTTTTTTTTTCGCAATTATTGCTATTCTGCAACATGGGTGACAATTTTTAAAATTTTTAACCAATCCTATATTATAGGAAATTTAATTACGTAACTTTTATGTCAATACCACTTTTATCGGAAGTGAATACTTTTAAAATTATAATCAAAAAACGAAGAAAAAAATCGAATTTTTCCTTAATTTTTTGACATTTTGATTATTTAAACAATGTTCCGGACCTTTTTGAGTGGGAGGATAACTCATTTATTATTATGTATATGAGTGAATTCCAAGCAATTTCTGCAAAAAAATATGAATCATCTCTCAACGTCCATCTCAAAACAGATGCGCCCTGGACTAAAAGTGGTTTCGATACTGCAGTACTGCAAAATTGATATCATCAACGATTTTGCCGAACGACACCGCAGTATCCTGAGTGGCCGGCTTTATTCTATGATATTGTCCAATAATAGTTTTCAACTTCATTACAAATCGAAAGAGTGAGAAAGGAGGTGGTTGGAAAGAAAACTACTGTTTTTTAATTTTCAGAAAATTAATGGATATGAATTGTTTATAATATGACACAAAGTGATGCTGTTTTATAAAGTTATTTTTATTTACTCTAGAGGTATACTTTAGAGATTTGTCGTGTTATTTATTTATTTATTGGAAATTTTTAAGAAATGACCGTGATGTAGTACGGGTCACTAAGTGGTAAATAAAATTCAGAGATGTGGATAGTATCCAGGGTGATTTTTTAATTAAATGACATGGAAATAAAGCCACCTGTTATTAATATACTGTTGTGGAAGAGAATTGTTAGGTGGTTTGGATAAAATTTAAAATTATGAATATAGACAAAACAAAAACAAAAAATACACAGAAAAACTGGTCATATAATAAACAAAACACTACACAAACTTAAAGTTTAAAAATTGTAAATTAAACTATGTACAGTCCGTCTAATTTACTTACCGTTGCACGTCATTATTTACGTTAAAGATCTAAGTTGATATTGTTGCCCAATTACAAAAAATTCTTGAATTCATTTTAAATCAAATACATCACACAATTTTTGCGGAAGTGGATTATACAGCAAAACAAATTAATATTCAATGTAAATAAACAAAAACTTTAGAAATAGAAAACAAGAATTAATTTATAATCTTACGTTAAAATATATAATAAAAACAGTAAATATAATGAAGCAAATACTTATAGTAAAGAATATAAACAAATATGAAGTGTCATCACCGCAACTGTCAAATAAATGTTACCATGTTAAATGTTACCGCAATGTTAAATGTTACAACTGTTAAATTTATGCAAAAATATCACCTTCGTTCGTATACACGGATTATAAAGCGTTCTAAAAACGCTTTATAATCCATGTATACAAATTAGATGAAACATATTATTGTGTATTTCTTTAAGTTAACATTAATAGAAATCTTTAAATATTATTTCTACGCGTATATAATAAAATATGCCTAGTGGCTGTAACGCTATAATGTACTCGGCAAAGTGATTCTAAAAAAGAACACACCTACTGCCTAAATATTTCGTGTTGGTATCATGTGACGTCTCGGGCTATGACGCGGATGACGTGCAACGGTAAGTAAATTAGATGGAATATACATCTCGGCGCCTTCTTTAATAAGGAGAAAAGAGACTTTTTTCACATTAGGAAACAATGGTTACAATGGAACCAATTATTAAATATCTTGGTTAAGCAGTAATAGATTCTATGTATTATTACCTACTAATACTTCTTTCAGTTTATCCTATATAGACCCTAAGAGTATGCAAAGAGTTTGATATAACGATGATACGAGCTTGCATTGTCTAATAAAGCCAAACTAACAAATACATTTAAACTGACGCCACTGAGAGTAACCCCAACACAAGGGGAGATCTTCAGACTCGTGATACACGATGCGGTATCACATTGCGGTAGACGGTAAAATTCCAGAAAATCTTTACGAAACCATTTTGTTGCGTTCCCAAAACTTTGTATATTACATAACGAGAGAGTATGATCAAAAGCGTTTCATTATGTGGTTTTTCTTTGACATAACGCACTAGCGCAGAGGTACCTACAGCTGCAAGCTTTTATTAGTTTGATGTTATAATATCCCTGTGATATTGATAATTCTATTATCTGTTGAAATTTTAAAAATAAAACAGAGGGACGTAGTGAAAGGAACTATGCTACTTCTATACCATGCTTTAAATTTTGAAGATAAATGCAAAAATATACAGGGTGTAACAAAAATACAGGTCATAAATTAAATCACATATTCTGGGATCAAAAATAGTTCGATTGAACCTGACTTACCTTAATACAAATATGCACATAAAAAAGTTATAGCCCCTTGAAGTTACAAAATAAAATTCGATTTTTTCCAATAAGTTAAAAACTATTAAAGTTTTTTTATTGAAAATGGACAGGTGGCATTCTTATGGCAGAAACATCTTGAAAAAAAAAATAAAAGTGAAATTTGTGTAGTCCATAAAAATTGTATAAGGGCTTTGTTCCCTTTAACCCCCCCAAATATTCATGTACGTTCCAATTAAATTATTCTTGTGGTACCGTTAGTTAAACAAAATGTTTTTAAAACTTTTTTGTCTCCTTATATTTTTTCGATAAGTCAGTTTCTATCGAGATATTTTGAACATTTGTAAAATCCAACACAAATTTTTACATGGTAAGTAAAATTATAGAGACCTGGTAATAATATGAAAATTTATTGGGAATTTACATTTTTTAGCTATATTTTAGTCTTCTAAAAGCTCTGGAGAGATTAGGAAATGCCAAAAGGTCTTAATCTCGATGAAGGAAAAATCCGAATATGCACCTCCACGCGGTTGAGAACGGACAACATCAATTTTGATGGCTAACGCAAATAGGGACCGAGTGATTGCCGGTATAAGCAATCCCCCACTTACTGACCAAGGGCTTCGGGAGGACGAGTTGTTAGGTGGTAGGGTACTCTTTTGTCCAAAGGCTGAAGCATCAATGGTTTGGTAAACGACACAAGAATATAGAAGGCAAGGAGAAACCACTATATTAAAGATTCCTATGGATATCTCTAGTACAATCATAATGGCTGTACATCTCAATACAAATTCGCTTACTGATCATGGACATCGGAGACCGGCAAGAGAGGACATTCCCATGACCACAGGGCCACCCAGGTCGTTAATATGCAAAATCCTTGTGAAATACCCAATAACACACCTTTAAGAAAAATCCACACGAATTGTCTGAAGAGGATATCCACTTAGAACGTTAGGACGATGGCTCAATCAGGAAAAATCCAATCCGCAATCAAAGAAATGGAACACATGAAAATAGCAATAATGGGCACAAGCGAAATGAGGTGGCCTGACTCAAGTTATTGTGACATAGAAGACTACAGAGTATACTATTTACGATCAGAAAATGGTATATATGAAAATGGAGTTGGAATTATCACACATAAAAGTATAGCCAAACATGTCAACAACTTCATACCAGTGAACGATATAATTCTCCTGCTACAAATAAATACGTCACCGGTGAATACAAACATCATACAAGTCTATGCACACACAGCAGACCACAGTGATGAAGAAATATCAGAATTCTACAAACAAATAAGCAACCTTATAAGAGATATACCGAGACACGAACTCCTTATAGTCATGGGAGATTTCAATGCGAAAATAGGTAACGGAAAAAAGGGCAACATATTGGTCCACATGGATTCGGAGAGAGAAATCAACGCGGAGAAACAATAAGTATCTTTGCAGCTGAGCATGACTTAATCGTGCTAAACACATTTTACAAACTACCACCTAGACGCCTGTATCCGTGGAAATCACCTAGAGACAACGGAGAAGATGTTATTATAAGAAATCAAATAGACTAGTTATATGCTTGTTAACAAAAGATATCAAAATAGTTTCAACAGTGTTAGAACCTTCCCAGGCCTGATATTCAATCTGACCATAATCCTTTAGTGGGCGTGTATAGAACCAAGTTAAAGAAAATACGCGGAAAGCTGTAAAAAATATGAGATGAGAAAACTGAAATTTAGCACTCCTTATATCAGTTTAACAAACAGTCAAAACTGTTTTTTGGGTATAGTATTTGCAGGGGTTTCGGGAAACAGTATGGCTCATGTGTTCATAAAACAGACGTTTATTTTCATTTGTTGAATAAACAATAGCTCACAGCTTTTAAACGTGCTTGCATATAATAATCGTGTTATTTTATTGAATATTAAGTATATGTGTTATTTATAGTATAAACTCAAACTCATCTCTTATTACATTATTAACTTGTAGACGATTCCAAATATTATTCCAAAAGTTATCCTGGAACACGTGGCTTAGAGTAGAAAAAGCTAGTAATGAAGAAGTTATTTTTAAGTGCGACGCTAAAATAAGTAACCCCATTATCCAAACAAGGAGTTTGCGTGGATTTCCATTTTAGTTACAATGTTCTGTTATGTTATGTAAATGACTGTTGTCAAGAGCAAGGAGGAAGCCAGTGGGAAAATTAAACTCGTATTATGCACTTTATTATACATGCGAATTTATTCTCAGTCAACAAAGATTAAGGTGAGCAGACAAAATAAATAGTCAATTTACAAGCGCGGCATCAGACTCGTGGTTTATTTCTGCACCGCATAAACTTTTATTATTGTTAAGCTGTACGAAACTACTATGTGGGTGAAAAGAAAATAATAAAAATGGATGTGATACATAAATAAACATTAAAAACTGTGTTTTAATGTTTACAGTATTTATATTGGCTTGAACATAAACTATCAGACCGTTTAACGGTCGATGGTATATATGTTTACCACCTTGCATTTAGGTTCATTATACACAAATTTTCTATGCATTATGCGTGTCTACTGTAACTAGAAGGTCGACTGCGGATACATTGTGGTTGTGAACATTTAAAAGTGGTAAATATTTATACCGGGTTTTATAACAGCATAGTAATTTACGTGTTTTTTTTTGTGTTGTTTTTATTTTGAAGTGTTTCTGCTAAAAAAATGGGACAACTATAATAGGTAAGTAGTTTGTTTTTTATAACAATCCCTGGCACATATTAGATGTTACTTACTAGATGTGCCTTTGTTAATAAAATAAAATCCCATAAATTTCATTAAATATTTTAAAGCTAGAATTATTTTTTAACTTTTTATACGACATTTCAACTCTATAAAACAATAGATGATCATGATATTGGTAAAAAGTTTTTCTCATACGTTATTATTATCCTCTGATTATATCCATATTTATTTTCGGCAAAGAAAATATTTTCAATTTTTTACCTGATTCATTAGACATAAAATGTAAAATTTTGTTGTTTCAGGAATGGATACGAATGGGAAGTTATAATTTGAAGAACATGAGAAGCGATGAAGCTTATCAGTAGACTTAGGCAAATATGCAAATAAAAAAGTATGAAATATGCGCATAAATATGCAGTATTTTATGCAAAAATATACAGTATTTTATGCATAATATGCATATTTATCTAGAAAATATGCATGTAATAAAAAATATTTACTATTTATTTTTAAATTATTAATGTTTATTTTTTTGTTTACAAAAATACTTACAATATTATAAGTACATAACATATACAATTATTTTAACATATAAATATTATTTTGAATTGCGGTAACAATAGATTATCAAATGATGTTCAAAATTTTCTAATAAAAACTTATGGCTTCTATCTGAATACATATATTTTTAAATAGAAAAACTTCTTTCGACATCAACTGATGTAACTGGAGCATTTTTCAAATTTACTATAACAGATGGTTCTAAATTAAGTGGTTCGAAAAATGTCCCAGCTAGTACTTGAACCAATTCAGAAAGAACCTAGTAACACTATTTTTTTCCATGGTTACTTTAAATTTTTGAAAAATTTTCATTCTAATAGTACCTTGAACGTTTTGACACAATGACTCAAATTCTTTTATTAAAACTGTACTCTCTAACAATGATAATTTGGAGGATTTTAATTGAGTTATAGTTTTCTGTACAAAACTATAATTTGATTTTATGAATGACAGTTGCTGTTGGAGGATGTTATTTTGGAAGGCTTGCTAAGCTCCCAATAAAGATTGGCCACTATCATCCGTTAAAATGTTAATTATTTTTTTTAATCAACAAAATGATCAGCATAGAAATTAGCTGCTTCCAACCATGTTCCCCAACGTGTTAAAATGGGTTGCGGTGGCAGTGGAGCAGCAGGAAGCATATCTCTGTAACATTGTATTCTTACAGATGATTTCAGGAATACCTTTTTGACGCTCGCTATTAAACTGTTAACTAGTGGAAATTTTTTTCTTACTTTCTCCGCAACTCTGTTTATTCCATGCGCTAAACAAGTGACATGTATTAAGTTTGGATAAAATATTTTTAAATTTTGTCCTGCTTTCACCATATATGGTGCTACATCAGATAAAATAAGCAATAATTTATCATTAGGCACAGCATCAGAAAGAAAAAAGTTTGCTAATGCTTCTTGTAGAAACCGTGATATTAACAAAGGAGTTTAAAAAATGCTTGAAAAAGAAAAATTACCTACATCGATTTATTGCGAACTAGCCTTATTTCGATACTTTTCTTAAACATAATCTAAAATTTTAAAATCTTTGTTTGTACCACCGTGTAAATTTTTAAAATAACATAAAAAATAATACGTATGTACTTACGGTTTTGCCACAACATGAGCAATAAACTTTATCCATATTCATAGATACCTCTTTGTAAGGTTTTATCCAAGTTGAAACATTGCTTATTTTCGGCATTTTCAAAGCACAATAATTATTCACAATTAGAAATACACGTTGTTTACGCCTCCAATTTTACAACAAAAGTGAAACCAAGTGAAACTGACCGTCAAAATAAAAATTTTTACCTAGAGACATAAACTGGCAAACACAAACCCTTAATTTCAGGACAAAACGTGACAAAACTATAAGCCGCTGTCCTTTATTAGTTACTACTATACCAAGAATTTGAATACCAAGTGATTATAAAACAAAATTAAATATTGGCATTTTCATGCTATCTGTAAGTTTGAATATAAAAATATATAGTTAACACCAAATTTTCAAATTATATGCACTTTATGCTCACTTTTATAAAAGTATGCAAAATTTGACATTTTTGCATTTTTTATGCATTATAAGCAAAATATGCAATTTGCATATTTGCCGAAGTCTACTTATCGTTAATAGATGATGTTATATCAGATAAGAAAGCTGTGGATTCAGATTTTGGCGGAGACTCTGAAGCTCAAAAATATATTCGAAAGTGGCTGAAAGCATATCATTTTTTTAGTAGGTATGAAGGAGAACCAGCATTAAAGGCAGAAGAAGGGCAGTGTAATTTTGCATTTTCAAGATCTTCAAAATCAACTCCCAATGGTAGATTATCAGGCTCGAGTAAAAATCATGCACCGACGCTATATTTATAATGAGGCAGATTCAAGAAAAATCGTTAGAATACAACAAACCGGCATACTTATGTTTCGTGGACTTTAAGAAGGCATTTGACAGGGTAAAATTAAAGGACTTTAGGTATCCATAAATTGTACGCAAGAGAGGTACCTCTAGGAATAATTAAAACGATCGAAAATATCTACGAGAACAACACAATAAAAGTAAAAGTAGATGAAGAACTAATTGACCCAACTGCAGCTGGTAATGGGATAAGACAGGGAGATTCCCTAAGTCCTCTGTTGTTCAACCTGATCATGGACGAAATAATAAAAAAAAGTAAGAACAAAAAAAGGATACCAAATCGGAGAAGAACAACTTAAAATAATCTGCTATGCAGACGACGCAATACTAATCTCTCAAAGTGAAGATGATTTACAACGTATGCTGCACGAATTTAATATAACCGCTAGAAAATTTAACATGTTAATTTCCCCAAAAATGCATGGTTATAACAGCAGATCTAGTAAGGTGTAAATTAGAGCTGGAGGGTCAAATAATAGAACAAGTCATGGAGTTTAAATATCTAGGCATCACACTATGCAGTTACGGAAAGCTCGAAACATAAGTGGAAGACCAGGTGAATAAAGCAAACACAGCCACAGGTTGCCTGAATGAAACAATATGGAGAAATAAAAAATCGGAAAAGAAGTGAAAGGCAGAATTTACAAAACAGTCATCAGACCAATAATGACATGCGCAGCAGAAACACGACCTGATACAGAAAGTACAAAAAGAATACTAGAACCAGCAGAGATGTAAGCATTGCGAAAAATCGATGGTAAGACGTTGTGGGATAGAGCTAGAAGTGCAGATATACGCAGGAGATGCAAGGTGGACAACATTAATAACTGGGTGAAAAGCGGAAGAGTAGAATGGAACGACCACATAAGCCGAATGGCAACAAATAGAGTATTAAGGACGGTGAGCGACGGTTCCCCAGTAGAAAGACGATCAGTGGGAAGACCACGAAAACGATGGAATGACAACTTACTGGAGGCACATTGAAAAACAGACAGAGTAATGTCTATATAAAAAGAAGAAGAAGAAGAAGAAGAAGAAGAAGAAGAAGAAGAAGAAGAAGAAGAAGAAGAAGAAGAGTAAAAATCAGTACAATATTATAAAGGCATTGCAAATATAACTATATTTCCTAAAAACTTTAAAATAGTACGGGTTACTTTTCTTCACTAAAAAAGTGGTAAAATATTTTACCCACTTTTAGCCTATATTACATTTTACTAAATGCACATTGGTATAATAATTTATCACCTTCTAAAATAGAGCCCTATTATTTCTCTTAACTTTATAGTGAGTTACAAGTTACATTGAACTACAATCAATACTATTTAGCCAAAATAGTCTATTATGTGACAGAAAAATTCCAATGAAGCTGAAGGGAGAATTCTATAAAACAGCCATAAGACCGGCTATGATGTACGGAACTGAATGTTGGGCAGTGAAAAAGAAAGAGAAACAACGAATGCATGTAGCGGAAATGAGAATGCTTAGATGGATGAGTGGAGTGACAAAGAGGATAAAATTAGAAATGAGTATATTAGGGGAAGTCTAGGTGTGGCACCAATTGATGCCAAAATGAGAGAGCATAGGTTAAGATGGTTTGGTCATGTTCAAAGTAGAAACGTTAATCACCCAATACGAAGAATAGCTGAAGTGCAGATTCCTGGAAGGAGTAGGAGAGGAAGACCAAAGGAGACCTGGGGAGAGACGATAAGGCAGGACATGTTGGTAAAGGGGATTAATATTGATATGACCCAAGATAGAATTGTGTGGAGAAATGCAATTAGGGAAGCCGACCCCGGGTAGGGATAAGGCAAAGAGAATGATGAAGAGACTATCAATTAACCATGTCAATAATTTACCCTATAAAGGATTATTATACATGCGAATTTATTCCTAGTCAACAAATCTTTAAGGTGAGCAGACAAAATAAAAAATAGTCAATTTACAAGCGCGGCAACAGACTCGTGTTTTATTTCTACACCGCATAAACTTTTATTATTGTTAAGCTGTAGGAAACCACTACGTGGGTGAAAAGAAAATAAAAAGAATTAATGTACTACATAAATAAACATTAAAAACTGTTTTTTTAATGTTTACAGTATTTATATTAGCTTCAGAGTATAGCATATCAGACCCTTTAACGGTAGATGGTATATATATTTACCACCTTGCATTAAGGTTCATTATACACACACTTTCTATGCACTATGCGCCTTTACTGTAACTGGTCGACTACAGATACATTGTGAATATGAACAATTGAAAGTGGTAAAAATGTATAACAGGTTTTATAGCCGTGTTAATAATTTACGTGGTATTTTGTTTTGCATTTATTTTGAAGTGTTTCTTCTTAAAAATTGGGAAAACTAGGTAAGTAGTTTTTTTTTTGTAACACTCCATGCTACATATTAGCTGTTCCTTACTGAATGTGCCTAAGCTGATCAAATAAAATACTATAAATTTCATTAAATATTTTGATGCCAGAATCACGACACTGCAACTCTATAAAACAATGGATGACTATAACATTGATGGAAGGTGTTTCTCAGACGTTATACCCTGTGATTATATACATATATATCTAGTCGAATTTATTTTCGACAAAGGAAATATTTTCAATTTTTCAGCTGGTCATTAGACATGCAATGTGAAATTTTTTCTTTCAGGAATGGAACGAAATGAAAAGCCATAATTTGAAGAAAATGAAAAGCAATAAAGCTTATCAGCTAACAGATGATGATGATAATGATGATGAACAGATGAACAAGCTGTGGATTTAGATATTGGCCGGGATTTTGAGACCGAAGGTGGGTTGTGTAATTTTGCGTCTTCAAGATCACTCCCTTTCAGTAGATTATCAGGCTCGAGTAAAAATCAATACATGACCAGTACTGGTATATACATGTATCAGAATTAAATGCATCAAGTATGAGTTTTGAACAAATATTGATCCATATTGTTCAGACGCCAGTTTGAAAGATCCTAATTGCAATGTTAAAGATCAAAAATATATTAGAAAGCGGCAACAAGCGCACAAAATTTATAAAGTAGTGGTGATGAAGCTAGAATTGGATGCATAACCTACTTTCATACAAATATGTAACAATTTTAGAAACAAAAGCAGATATCTAGCACTGTAATTTATTAAATCTTGCCCAAGTACTTTCGTTCGCATCAGGGGCATTTCGCAAAAATATGGGAGAAGATATCCCAGAATTTCGTAGACATTTAATTAAAATTAAAAAAAATAACACACACTGGAAAAAGGACACACATAGGTAAAAATATTTTGGGCGAGGCTACATTCTTCAAAAATTTGAGGTACAATAATTAAATGTCTATAACCTTCTGGGATATCTTTCCCCATATGAAAAATGCAGTCTCGCCTAAAATTTTTTAATCTGATTGTCCTTTGTCCAGTGTGTGTTATTTCGACTGTGTACCTACATAATGTCCTATATTATGATTTTGGACAACTTCTCAGGGGAGAGTAAAATCTATTTTTTTTGCGGTCAGGAAAGCAAATGATGCTTTAATTTTAATGTAATATCTACGACTTTCTGGGATATCTTCCCCCATTTTTTGACGAATTGCCCCTAACACACACACTGAACAAAGGACAAACACATTAAAATTCAAGACGATTCTTTAAAGATTTGATGTACATTGTACCTCAAATTGCTCAAGCCAATAGAAGGAGCAATAAAGACAGGCTATTAAAAAAGTAAACACATCATATATAAATTACTTCGGCAACATAGCCAGAAGAACGGGGACCATGAAACTATTGGTAGTAAAAAGAAAGGCAAAAGGCTGAACACCAAGAAAAGAACTCCAAATGATAAACAAATCAAATGAAGACTGGTAAATCCGTGAAAATCCCTACATGAAGCTGTCCATCAATGGAGACAGCAAGGTATATTAATATTTAGAGTGTCACCATCCCCTGACGAGGGCTCAAGAAATGAGGAGAATTACTGTATGAGGAAAATCGACTTTAGGTTTTTTGAATTAAAAAACAGATTTTGTATTATAAAAAATAATTCGTAGATAATGTTATATATGCGCACAGAACCAGCGGATATATTACATAAAACAACACAAAGTCGCATGACATCGTTTGAATTATAGAACTAATGAACAAATACCGCTTGCAGAAAGATATTAATCATAATTAAACAATATAATTTTTTAACATCTGTTATACATTTGCATGACGTCTTTGTTCTGAATAGGAACTAACTGCAAAAAACCGAACCATGCAGACCGTTACTTCCGCAGAAAATGGTCCAATTATATTTCTACTGAATGCAATAGAAAGCCTTTGTAGATTTTAATTATGATTAATTCGTTGAATTAGCTGGATTCAATGCAACATTATCGTTTATATGAGATCTGATCAAATATATCTAAGCTCAGATTAAGTAAACTTGAATAGGTCAGTATTATAATAGGAATGTTGTTTAGTAAAATCTAGTTGTGAGGTAAAAATCAAAAATATATCAATTTATTTTTGGTATACCAATATTTAAAATAATTATTTTAAACGTACCTATCACTACATATGGAGCAGAGAATTGTGTATTGAACGACAAACAAGAAAAGAGATTGCAAGCCGCGCAAATGAGGTATTTAAGAAAAGTCGTGGGAGCTAGGAGAACTAATAAAAGACATGGCGAAGATATTAGAAGAGAAATACGAGTAAAAACATAAAAAAAAATCATGAAAAGAAATTAAAATGGACTGGGCACTTATTTAAAATGAACGACAACAGACAAGTTAAATTGACATGGGAAGCGAGGCCGATAGGGAAAAACAGGACAGGCCGACCAAGGAAAACGTGGAAGACAAGTGTGATGGAAATATTGAAGAATAGAGGAAAATCGTGGAAGAATTAGCTAAGGACTGAAAAAAGTGGCGTAAGTTCGCTCAGAATAACGTGTAAAGAAAACACCTTGACATCTTCCGGTATAAGAGAAATATCAATTTTGTATGTATGTATTTTGGGTATACAGTGATAAGCGCGCTAATAACCGGCAAAATAACGCAAAAAAGGGAAAACATATATGTACATTGTGAAATAAAAAGAGATAAAATCAGTTGATGTAAAAATTATCGATATAAATGTATAAATTAACATTAAATTACATGGTTTCACACCTTTAGAGGTCTATGACAGGAGTATTTTATAAAATGCTCCTATGACAGCGACAGTTGTCATATTCCTCCGATACATTTAAAGGTGGGAAACTTGTATGTAAAGTAATGTTAATTTATACGTTTATATCGATAATTTCCTCCTTTACTAATTTCATCTCTTTTTACTCCACAATTTTCCATTTTTTGCGTTATTTGCGCGCTCATCACTGTATAAGAGAATAACAAATAATATTGCCTAAATGACAAGAAGTGTTCTGGCCAGTTGACAAGTTTATATTATATGTAATATTAAACAAAAACAAAAAAACACTGAAAACTTTTGATTTCAATACTTCTACAAATTGGACTAAAATTTAATGTACCTACAGCTGTTTCGTTAGTGCCTTTCTCAATCTCAAGTGATGTATTTTACTATGCGTCTGCACTCTAAAGTGTCTAAATGAATATACTGAGGAGTGGGGAGCGTTTTGTCTCAAATTCGTCATTTAGAATTATATCTGTATTTTTTAGTTAATTTATTTCCATAGATTCTAATAAAGACAGCTTAATGGCTTTATTTTGAATACGAAGAACTTAAAACTTTTCAGTAAAACAACGATAATGATCTAAAAGGTAAAGTGCGTACATACACTTAAGTCCATGAGTCTTTACCCGTGCGTCATTAATACCTGACGAGATAAAACACATACTTTTTATTTAGCATCGTTCTCTTCCACGCATGAAACTAATAACAAACCAGCTACCGCCTGTTATTAAGTAAAAACACATGTTATTTTTTAAACGATCTAGCCTCAGTACATTGAAAAGATATAGGTACAAAAAAAGACGATTGGGGATGTTTTCACATTTTAAGTATAATTTCTGACGTTTTGGTTTGTTTACTTTTGTGGCTGTCAGTTTGTTGGATTTTTTGCTGTTATTTTATCGATTTTTTGCATTTTGAAATTTTTTATAATATACAAACAATTTTTTCACAACTAATTTCATATTGGAGTTTGAAATTTTATGGTAAGTTTATGTTATTTTAAGATTAATTTTGACAACGTACCAAGCTAACCTCATTGACACAGTTAAGGAATGCTTGTGTTTAATGTTCCGCCAAAGTGAATAAAATAACAAAAAGAAAATATGTTATTGAATTTTTATATAAATTGTTTATTTGTTTATTAATGAATGATATTAAAAGAATTTATTAAGCTACTTCAAATGTAGCTGTAATTCTGCACCAAAATTTTAAAGCAAAACTTACTTTGACATATTATTTTTTGATAACGTCAAATTTTAACCCGTGATCGGAGCAGTAGCTACTTATTGTCACTTGCTGTTGCGTTTAGTAAATTTCCTGCTTATTTCGTATGCTTTAAATGATGACGCACGGGTGAAGACTCGTGGACTGTTAGTCTAAGAGCTAGTGAACCCTCCGACTAACGGTCGTCCTGTAAGGCTAGAAATTTTTCTAGTGATAATTGAAGACACGAGTGGATGAAGGTGCTATGTTACAAAATTTAGATTTTGAGAAAATTAAGGTTAAAGTTTTTCATTGTAAACTTTTCTCACATTCACTTTTATTAGGTAAAAACTTTTCTATGTCGTTACTAGTATATGGAATATGTTATTCACGGAAAAAAATATCAACAAAAAAAAATGTGTCTTACCAAAATTTGAAAAAAACAGTACATAACACCTTCATCCACTGTATAATTCTAAAGAAATTAAAACAACTACTGTTTTATGGAAGAATCATGTATTAAAGAAAAACTTATCTAATCAGCTAACAAGATGTTATTGCTTAATATAAGGTAATAACAGTAATATAACGTAATACATTATTTTTTTTCTAAGATTGGTTCATAGAAATATCGATATTCTGGTTTTACAAACTTAAGCTGTTCTTGGAGATTTTTTCTTTTTTCTTCAGAGATAGTTCCATATTTCTCCCGAATTCTTTCGATTTCAATATTCTCTGGCGCTGCTGTTCTATTCTTATTTTGAAGAATATTTACTTTTCTAAAAGGAACTGTTTCGTCATATGATTCTTTATACAAATAGGAACCATACTCTTCCACTCTTATCCATTTAATACCGTCTCTAAATCTGACTGTTTCATTTAGTTCGTCCTTTTTTCTGTTAGTAAGCTGAAGTTTTTGCGGTAGATCAGCAATCCTTCTAAAGTGTTGAGCCATGTCGATGACTTGATTTTTTCGGCTAGCCTTTGAAATTATTTCCCGGTACGTATCTGGTACATATACCGTGTCGTGTTTTCGTAAAACCTTCTCGATTCTTCCGAAGTCTCTGTCACAATCTAAGTAAGTATGGCCAACCTCAGGAAACTTGTGGTCAATACAACGGAAGTATCCCTTCAAAATAAGATACTGATAAAGGCAAATCATGTGGAAGTTCTTGTTCTGGCCCGCACATGAATCGGACCAGATGATCAGATAATCCTTTTTGGTGATGCTTTCGTCGACTTCAATGTATCTGAGTAGAGAACTGCATATTTCTGCACTTCCTCTGTTTGCAAGATCTTCGGTCCAGGTACAAAAACATGCTTTGTCTAGGCCTTTTGTAGTAATATGCACCCCAAAATTATAAAACCACATTTGCCTAAGGTAAAATGCTTTGGACGTTGTTATTTTTGGCAGTGGCATTGTTTGTTGCATATCGATTGTAATATAGACCAAGTTGTCTGAATCTTTTGCTTTTTCCTTGTCAACTTTGAGCGCTTTAGTTGATGCTGTGTAGTTTTCTTTATGTCCATCGTTAGATTCACCTCCATCACAGATACTACACGTATCACTTTTCGGATACCCAAATGATAAATTAAACTCTCGCGAAAAAATGTTGGAATATGAACATTTTTTAATTCTAAATTTTCCAGGAAGTTGTGCCAGATTACATTCCTCAAGATAGAACTCATACATTTTGCTCACATTTAGTAGGGGAGAAAGATATTTTTTATGAGGATTTCTATTTCTGGAATAGTGCGACTCTTCGACAGGAAATTTATTTATGTGCTCTATCACAAAATCCCTAACATCTTGGCCTATTTTGTGTGGCCTATTGGAGTGCTTACCTCTGCGATCTGGAGGAGGTGCTGCTACACTACTATTTATACGATTCTTTATAACATCAAGTTTTTTTCTGCCTATTTGGTATAGAGCGCATAACGCTTCTTTGCACACCTTTACGGTAAATCCATTTTTTGTAACGTTATACGTATATGACGCAGTTTTATGTTTAACAGCATCTTTTCTTTCCCTCAACACTGGTTTTTTAATGATTGATTTAAATAGTAAAGCATTTTTTGCATTAATATCAAGTCTATAAAATTCATCCAAAAATGCCTTCCTGTCATCTGCTGAAAATTTAGTGCTACAAGAAAATCTATAGCCTTGTCTACAAAGAATACCTTTTTCTGGCTCCTTTCTTGGAACGAGAATGTTTTTGTAAGACAAATATTCTTCACCTTTTGCTCTATCTAAAGCTGCTTTGTGTTTCTTCCACGTATTTGGATCTCGTTTTCGTTTTTTGGAAACTTTTGCTGTCGTTGAAAAAATCTTTTGCTTTCTTTGTTTTTCATTTTCTTGGTCAACCTCGTTAGACCCGTTAGAAGGATTAATTATAGGCTTTTGAATAATCCCGCTTCCTTCTTTGTCTCCAGAAATGAATGTACCTCCAACAAGGTTTTTTACATGACTGTGGTCCGCTCTTTCTTCGTCCTCCGTGACACTAGTTCCTGAAGAACTGCTTCCTTCATTACTCGGAAAGTATTCAGCATCACCACTGCTGTCTGACAAGAATGGTTGGGTCCCTCCAAATCTGAAAATAAAAACAGCTATTTACTTATACTTATATTTTAATTCTTCCTAATTATTATTGTTTAAAAATTACTTTTGAAAAGATAGGGGAATCCCCGGAGCAATCAAGTGTAAATATTTATAACAGATGATAGTTGGGTTATGTATTTCAACCAGCTCATTTACACTTTTATATAAATATTATGATCTAAATACCTATTGCCCAAAATATAATAAAACTTAATTATTTCATAACAACAGGATTGCACTTACCTGTTACATTTGAAATTTCAATGTTGAGGTTAGAACTTGCTGTGAATTCATTTTCATCATTTGGCAAATTTTGTTCACAGTTTATTTGTTCCTGCACTAGTTTTAACATTTGTTTACCTCTGGAACTCATTATAAATGTTAACTAGCATTAATATTATGATATTACTGCAAAAAACTGTAACAATGACACAGAACACGTGCGCGCAATACCAACTCACCAAGTAAAACAAAATGGCCAGTGAGTGGATGAAGGGGTTATGTGTGTCACTTAACACCATCATTCATATGACGAAGGTATACAAAATATTACATGAATGTGGATGAAGGTATTTTGTGCCTATAACACCTTCTTCCATTATTCACTGGAAAATAATGTAACATAACTCCTTCATCCTTTAAAAAACCTAGACTTCTGTTACGAATCTTAGAATTCTAATGTGGCCACGTGATAAACAGGTACATAACACCTTCATCCATACAAAAAAACCGTTTTTAGAAAAATGTTACATAGCACCTTCATCCACTCGTGTCTTCAATTCATAGCACACCAAGGCTAAAAACCATGACCTGACAGGCATCAGCGGTGCACGTGTATCTACCAGGTGAATCGAAAAGTGCAAATTTAGGGGGTAAAATAAACTTTCTCCTGTAAGGTTTAAATTTAAGTATGTGTTTGAGTAAGTCATTTAGAAGAAATGTGTACAATGACAGGCGATTCTGAAGAGCATAAGACCTTGCCAGGCGAGGGGAAAGATTAGGGGTTTTTCCTAAAATTATTCTTTTTGCATCGAACAATTTTTTTAGGTTTTTTGAATCATTTCAAACAGAAAAGGTCTTTAGTGATTTTTCTCTTAAGTTAATAGTTTTTGTTATATATATAAGCGATTGAAAATTTTGAAAATTGCGAAATCGGCCATTTTTAACCCTAAATCGGACATTTATCTAAAACTTTCAAAGTTGCCAAGGTAGGTAGATATTCTTTAGACGTTGATTGATGAAATCCCGAAGAGGTTTTTGCAATAAAATATCGAAAACCCCTTTGTTTTTTTAATTGCTAATCAAGCGGGCGCGACACTAGTATAAAAGTGAGGACGTTTGAGTATGCATAAATTTATTATCTCGAGAATGGGCAAATTTCAAGAGAAATCCTCAGACAGGTCGCTTTTATTTTTGAATTAGGACTTTTGGCATATATATAATACTAGTGACGTCATCCATCTGGGCGTGATGACGTAATCTATGATTTTTTTAAATAAGAGTAGGGGTTGTGTGATAGCTCATTTGAAAGGTTAATTAATTCTCTAATCAGTAATACAAACATTAACATAATTATTTATACAGGGTGTACAAAAAACTTTTCTTCTATTTAAATTTAATCAAAGTTAATTTAATAAAAAAAATTTTTTGTACACCCTGTATAAATAATTATGTTAATGTTTATATTAGTTAATAGAGAATTAAATAACCTTTCAAATGAGCTACCACACAACCCCTACTCTCATTTAAAAAAATCATCGATTTCGTCATCACGCCCAGATGGATGACGTCACTAGTATTATATATATGCCAAAAGTCCTAATTCAAAAATAAAAATCGACTTGTCTGAGGATTTCTCTTGGAATTTGCACATTCTCGAGGTAATGAATTTATGCCAACTCAAACGTCCTCACCTATACTACAGTGTCGCGCCCGCTTGATTAGCAATTAAAAAACAAAGGCGTTTCCGATATTGTATTGGAAAAAACTCTTTGGGATTTCATCAATCAATGTTTAGAGAATATCTACCTACCTTGGCAAATTTGAAATTTTTAGATAAATGATTTAGGGTTAAAAATGGCCGATTTCGCAATTTTCAAAGTTTTCAATCGCTTATATAAAAAAAACTAATAACTTAAGAGAAAAATTACTAAAGACCTTTTCTGTTTCGAATGATTCAAAAAACCTAAAAAAAATTTTTCGAGGCAAAAAGAATAATTTTAGGAAAAACCCCTAATCTTTTCCCTCGCCTGGCAAGGTCTTATGCTGTTCAGAATCGCCTGTCATTGTACACATTTCTTCTAAATGACTTACTCAAACACATACTTAAATTTAAACCTGACAGAAGAAAGTTTATTTTACCCCCTAAATTTGCACTTTTCGATTCACCTGGTAGATACACGTGCACCGCTGATGCCTGCCAGGTCATGGTTTTTAGCCTTGGTGTGCTATGAATTATCACTAGAAAAATTTCTAGCCTTACAGGACGACCGTTAGTCGGAGGGTTCAATAGCTCTTAGACTATGTAGAATCTGTTTTTCTATTATTCAAAGCTCTTTTGTGTTCTGCGATGCGTTTGTCAAAGTTTCGGCCAGTTTGACCGATATAGTTTTTGGATGAACGGATATTTCTTGAAAAGTTGTAATGATTTAAATAAATTATTAGTGATACTCTGAAGTTTATTTACTATTTTTTTGTTTTATTTTTGATTGATCTTCGTCTTTTAAAATACAACGTTTACATGTGATGGTATGCTTAAAGTAATTGAGCTGTACAAAACATTTAATATACTTACCATATTATTGAGATTCTATTTATGTTGAGAACCCATTTTCTGTAAATAAAGGAAAGTATTAGAATAGAATGTGTTTTAAAAACGAAATTGGAAAATATTTTATTAGAAAGCATTAAATACAAGAAGAATCACAGGTGCCTGAATTTTAGAGCAAAATACACTTCAAATGATATGCGACATATGTGACGGTGTGCCACAAATGATAATATAATCCCTATTTAAAATAAGCTTGTGATACTGGAAGATGAATATTGATGAAAGATAGCTATATCGTTAAAAGACGTCCCATTCGAAATAAAACGACTGTTTTTTTTTCAAAGGGAACCTCTGACTGAGGACTTTGCATGTTTTATCGCATCTGGCGGTATACAGGGTGTATCTTTAAGAATGTGCAATCTCTGAGTTGTAGATTCTAGACCTCAAAGACTTAAGATTTAACCCAAATCACTTAAATAAAATATGGCTCCTTACTGAGGTGCATGGTGTTTAATTTACAAATTTAAAAACTATTTTTACCCAGTACTTTAAAACTATTTGACGTATCCTTATCATACCTTGAGAAAGTGTGGCTACTATATACCCTATTAAATTGTGATACCTAAACGTTTCTAGCTACTACCAGAGGCGTACGACAGGGAATAGTGAATGGTTGACCCTTCCCAAATTTTACACCACTGGGGGAATTACTATTTTAGCGCAATTCTCCAATACGTTCTATGTAAATAATAAACTCTTCATTGGTAACGCTAAAGTCATTAGTTTACGAGATATTTTAAGTTAAAGATGAAACGGCACAGTTATTTTGATTAATTTATGATATAATTCATATGATTAATTTGCAAAAAAAAGCAAAAGGTTTTAATCAGATTAGATGTATCCGAGATGAAAATAATAAAATACTAGTTCACGAAAGGGATGTCAAAAAGAGATGGAGAAAGTACTTTGACAGCTTTTTAAATGAAGAATTTGACAGACAGCCTGCAGAGTCAACGGAGACAGTAGCAGCAATGGTCACCAAAATAACAAACCAGGAAGTGGCTCAAGCGCTTCAAAAAATAAAGAAAGGAAAAGCGGTAGGACCAGATGATATTCCTGGGGGGGTATGCAGGGCATTGGGAGAGACATAAACAAGGTGGCTAGCAGGTCTATTTAATAGAATTATGGAAGTTGGACAAATGCCAGACGAATGAGCAGTATACTGGTACCTGTTTACAAAAACAAGGGAGATATACAACAGTGTACAAACTACAGGGCTATAAAACTATTTAGTCACACCATGAAAATATGGGAAAGAGTAATTGATAGACGGATACGTGAAGAGACCGAAATATCCGAAAATCAATTTGGCTTTATGCAGGGCAGATCAACAACAGATGCAATTTTCATTATAAGGAAGTTGATGGAAAAATACAGGAGTAAAGAAACAAACGCTCATATGGTATTCATTGATCTTGAGAAAGCATATGATAGACTCCCTCAATTCTGTGGTGGGCACTCAGAAAGGAGTCTCTGGTGAATATGTAAAGATTGTAAGGGATATGTATGAGGGAGTAGCGACTAGTGTTAGGAAAGGTGTGGGAGAGACTGATCAATTTCATGTGAAAGTAGGATTGCACCAAGGCTCGGTGCTTAGTCCGTAATTATTCTCATTAGTTTTGGGCCAGATAACAACGAAACTACAGGGTAATATTCCATGGTGCTTAACGTATACTGATGATGTCGTGTTAGTAGTAAATAGTAAAAGAGACTTAGAACAAAAACTGGAACAGTGGAGACAAGCTCTGGAGGAAAAAGGTTTAAAACTTAGTAGGACAAAAACAGAGTATTTGCAATGTTCATTTAAAGATGGAGTTACTACAAATAAATTGATATCTTTGGATGGTGAACTGATTGTAAAAAGCAATAGTTTTAAGTAACTGGGATCGATATTACAGAGTAGTGAAGAAATAGATTTAGATGCATGCAGTAGAATTAGGGCTGGATGGATGAAGTGGAAAGAAGCGAGTGGTGTGTTGTGTGACAGAAAAATTCCAATGAAGCTGAAGGGAAAATTCTATAAAACAGCCATAAGACCGGCTATGATGTACGGAACTGAATGTTGGAATGTTGGGCAGTAAAAAAAAAGAGGAAAAACGAATGCATGTGGCGGAAATGAGAATGCTTAGATGGATGAGTGGAGTGACAAAGAAGGATAAAATTAGAAATGAGTATATTAGGGAAAGTCTAGGTGTGGCACCAATTGATGCCAAAATGAGAGAGCATAGGTTAAGATGGTTTGGTCATGTTCAACGTCGAGACGTTAATCACCCAATACGAAGAATAGCTGAAGTGCAGATTCCTGGAAGGAGTAGGAGAGGAAGACCAAATAAGACTTGAGGGGAGACGATAAAGCACGACATGTTGGTAAAGGGGATTGACATTGATATGACCCAAGATAGAATTGTGTGGAGAAATGCAATTAGGAAAGCCGACCCCGCACAGGGATAAGGATGATGATTTATATGATTAATATTTAAAAATTATATGTACTCAGTAATTTAGAACTATTTGACGTATCCTTATAATACTAGGTAGAAAGTGTAACCCTAATAAATTATGTTAAATAATCCTTTCTGACTACTACCAGAGGCGTACGACAGGGGAAATTAACTGGTTGGCCCTTTCCAAATTCTACTCCATGACGGAATAGCTATTTTAGTGTACGTTTTAGATTTTCCAATACTTTTTATGTAAATAGTATACTGTTCATTCGTAACGGATATATTCATAAATAAATTGGATTACATCCTGGTCAGTATGGTTTTAGGAAAGGTAGATCAACAGAAGATGCAATAAATAAAGTATTTGAAATAGTAAACGAAAGCATAAAAAAGTATGTTTTAATGATCTTTATAGACGTGTCTGGGGCTTTTGACAATCTTTGGTGGCCGTCATTCTTTGAAAGACTTCGAAGAATGAGATGTCCAAAGAATCTGTACGGAAGTCTCAGAAACTACTGTCAAGACCGATATGCAAGCCTAAGCTGTCCAACAGGAAAAAAGACAAAACATATCACAAAAGGATGTCCACAAGGATCAGTTTGTGGACCTATGTTCTGGGATGTAATGCTAGAGGAACTGTTGGAACAATTGACTATAGATCCTGAAGTGCTTGGAAGCATAGCATATGCAGATGATTTGTTGTTGATCATAGATGCAAACTCAAGAAGAGAATTAGAAAATAAATCAAATGAAGTATTAATAAGAGTAAATGATTGGATGAATAAAGTAAAATTAAAAATATCAGATTCAAAAACAACATATAATTTAATAAAAGAAAACAATAAAAAGAAAAATGGAAACAAGATATTTAGGTATTATAATAGACGAACAAAAATTATTTACAAAACACATGAATTGTGTCTGTGAAAAGGCAACAAAGATCATGCATAGCATTGCTAGTCTAGCACAGAAGGAATATAGAATTTCGTTCCGACAGATGAGAATATACCTAAGTACAATACTTGCATCAATTGTAGGGTACGGTTCAAGTGTATGGGCACATAGATTAACCCTTAAACGCCCAAGGGTGGGTAAAAAATGTCCACCTAATGCGTATTTCCTTGTAACATATTTATTACGTGTTCAAAAATTTTTCAAAAATTATTTATTGTTAAAAATACAGCCCTTTATCGAATGTTAATTTGGTTCTACCGATATTTTTGAAAATAAAAGTAATATCTTAAGTTAAATATGGATGGGCACAAAAAGTACACCCTTGGTAAAGCTTGTTACTAAAGGTTTCTATAATATAATTTCTCATTGGTACGAACGTAATCCATATAATTATCGACGTCTTATTACATAATCGACATAATTATCCACCATTGAGGATTCTGAATGGAAGAATGTGGAGAAAATCGGCAAATCTGAATTACTGGCTTTTACTGGTATGTTAATTTTGATGTACATCGTAATTTTTTTGTAAGGTTTGTAAATTGTTTATATTAATATTTTAGAAGATGCTCTGTTTAGTAAGCATAAGATTCTTAAGTTTAATCCATTTGCAACAACTATCAATAAATATAATATTAGCTATTTTCGAGGTGGACATTTTTTATCCACCCTTGGGCGTACATGGAACCTAAAAAAGGTTGGGCGTTTAAGGGTTAATAAATAAAAAAAATGCAGAAAAATTAAATAGAGCTCAGAGAGGATTTCTTGTAAGAACGACGGGAGCATTTGGAACAACTGCAACACAGGCACTCACAGTTTTAACTGGAGTAATGCCAATGCATTTAGAAACACAAAAAAGAGCATGTAATTATTGGCTAAAAAAAGAAAAATATGAAAAAATAATACAAATAATAGGCTTAGATATAAGAAATAAAAGAGAATTAAAAGAAATAATAAATAGAAAAAGACAAAATGAATGGGAAAATTCAACAAAATCTAGACGTTTATACAATTTTATACCAATATTAGAAAACATTCCAAATTATTTTAATCCAAAACAAGGTTTAATACACTTTTTAACAGGACATGGACCGTACCCAACATATTTGGAAAGATTTAACTTAAAAGATGATGCATATTGTGAATGTGGAGAACTAGGTACACCAGAACATATAGTGTTATATTGTGAAAATACTATAGAAAATGAAGAACATAGAGAAATGAGAAGAAGATTAGAAAGAATTGAAATAAGAGATATATTACAAAATGAAGAATATTTTGAAATATTAAACAATCTCACACAAATAATATCTAAAAAACAACAAGAAATCTATAATAATAGAAGAAGACAACCAATAATCCAACCCTGATGAAGTTAAGTAAGATAAAGTTAAAATAAATAAAATAAAATATAAATTCAAAAATAGATATTTACAATTATAATAATAATAATTCAATATAAAATAAATAAATAAAAATAATAATTCAATACATAATTCATTAAATTAAAAAAAAACTACCAACTCTTTTCTGAAAATAGATCTGTCTTTATAACTTAGAAGGGAGTTGATAGTACCAAAAATATTTTAAATTGTTTATTTAAATTTGTTTGTTAAACGTAATTAATAGATTATGGCAAATTGTTAATTGTAAAAATAGATTTAATAGTTGAGTAAAAAATGTAAAAATATAAAAAAAAAATATCTTCTGTAATCCCATTAGGAAAAAACGACCTGGATTAGTCACTAGAGGCCAGGTCATATGTATAAATAATAAATAAAAAAAAAATGTTCATTCGTAACGATAAAATCATTAGTTTTCGAGAAGCTTTAAGTTAAAAATAAAGCGACACAATGCATTAATCAAAATAACGCCGTTTCATATTTAACTTCAAATATCTCGAAAACTAATAACTTTATGGTTACCAATCAAGAGTATACCTACCTTTTACACGGAAAGTATTGAAGCATCGAAAAATCGCGCTGAAATAGTAATTATCCCAGTGGCGTAGAATTTGGGAAAGGTCAACCATTCACTATCCCCTGTCGTACGCCTCTGGTAGTAGCTAGAAACGTTTATTTATCACAATTTAATAGGGTGTATAGTAGCCACACTTCCTGCCAAGTATGATAAGTATTATAACGATACGTAAAATAGTTTTAAAGTACTGGGTACAAACGGTTTTTAAATAAAACACCCTGTATCTCAGTAAGGAGCCATATTTTATTTAAGTGATTTGGGTTATATCTTAATATTTTGAGGTCTAGAATCTACAACTCAGAGATTGGGCATTCTTAGTGATACACCCTCTAAAATAGACTGATTTCATTCTGGCCTTTTCTTATTTTTACAGCATTTCGCTCAGTATCTCTAATGTCACCAATAAAACAAATTAAAAAAAAATGTTAAATGGTATGAATACGCTAAATATTATTATGTATTATTATGTTATGTATGTTAAATGTTAGATATTAAATATCGGATAGTCAAGCGGGACACTAGTCCTGTCGCCAGGGGGGGTACAACGGCCTCGTTAATTCAGATGGACTTACCCAAGTTTTTTTTATGTATTTTGACCCGTAGAACACGAATTTTTTGGGTAACAGTCGATCCGGATGTCGATAAGATTGTTATAGACAAAGAGTTTGAGGAATCAAATAACAGCTATTTTTCCCAAAACAAAACGATATTTTGTATTTTTTGGGCAATTTTAAGCAAAAAATGTGTTTACAAGTTTTTTCGTAGGATGCATAGTTTTTGAGATAAACGCCGTTGAACTTTCCAAAATTCGAAAATTTTGAATTTTTGAACCCGAATAACTTTTGAATAAAAAATAAAATAACAATTCTGCTTGCAGAATTGGAAAGTTCAAGTTAAATTACACCGGTTTTGATTATTTTCATTGCTGCAAATAAATTATTTTATTGTTAAACAAAGCTCTAAACACATAGTGTTTCAGCGTTTCGACGCGTGTCCGCTATGCATGCTACCTAGAAACTGCCTGTAGTTTTGCAAGTTCTTGACTTGTTCTCTACGTGGTCGCGCTACGTTTGATTTTAAATATGAGATGTACTGAAAGCATCTCGTGTAAAACCATACAAAATTACATACTAGAACAAACCTAATATGTAAACAATTTTCACTTGTTTAAACTCGTTTATAGGTACATGCATTACCAGGCATTGCATTGTTGGTAGTTTGAAAGTTGTAATATTAGAAGATAAAATTGCCCATGAAATAGAATATAGATAGTTTAATAAGATGAATAATTTAATTAATTCAGATCTTTGTATCATTTGTGAAAAGAATATAAACATTAAAGTGACTAGTACGGAAAACGGTAGAAATAAAATTATTCAGGCGGCACAAGTTCGCAAAGATGAAGTATATAACAGACTTCAAGTTTTATTAGATAAAAGTAAGTATATTTAATTTTTACTGTAGAAGATCTAATCACTTATTATTGTTTTTTAAGTGACAACATAATATATGATGATAATAAGATATTTTCTTAAAATATGTGACACTACTGTTTTGTTGTAGATACGTTTACGTTCAACTATCATTTGGCTAACTGTTATAAGAAATACACGAATGCGCAAGTTTTGCAGCGGATTCAAACACCAGATTCCATAATAACTGTAGACGTAGACTCGACTATAAAAGAAAAAATAGAACCTGAAGACGATGAACCGAATTCTACGCAAAAACGATTTAAGCGAATAAAATTAGATTATTCACTAGGTAACGGTAATAATAAATGTTTCATATGCAGTTGCAAAAGAAAAACTAACGATGAACATCTACATCTATTGTCTGATCGTGATTTATCAAACTTCATGTTTGAAGCAACTCGTCATCTTCTAGATGAAGCTTTCGTTAACACTGCTAATTTACTTTCTGCTAAGTCATTTTTTGAAAGTAACTTATTCTACCACAAAAATTGCATATTAACATATCAATATAAGTATAAGACTTTCAAACAAAAAATTATAAATTACGAATTACAAATTTCAAATTGCAAAAATGAAGACAATTTTTCTCATGAAGAGAAACCATCAAATTATCATTGTTCTGATTTAAATACATCGAATGATTCCCGCTTTCTCATAATTGAAGTTATTAAGTCGATCGAACCTCAGTTTTTATTAGGAAAAATTTTTTCCTTAGAGGATATTGCAAAACTGTTAAAGCAAAAACAGAGTGACCCAATAAAATCATCAAAAATTAAATCTTGTTTAATAGATTACTTTGGGGAAAGAATAAAATTTGTTGTACCCACACATAAAAAAGGCACATTATTTCATTGTGACAATATTAATAAAGTGATTGAAGCAGCTTATTATCACGACTGTGTAACTGAATGTGCAACAGATTTTCGAAAAAATTTAAAAGAGGTTAATTTTGAGCTAGAAGATTCTTTCTGCGACGAGACAGATTTGAGATTTTCTTGGAATAAATTAAGTATACCGGTATGTTTTAAGAAATTTTATTCCATATTGTTTGATACAAATATAGAAAATCTCTTAGCAGAAGAAAAATACAATCCATATGCAGATTTATTTATTGACTATTTAGATAGAGATGATTCATACAACAAGAATTGGTTAAAATTGTTGAAGATTAAAAGTTTATATCAGATTATGGTTACTATGATACATGGTAATAGAAAAACTACTCAGAACGTTCTTTTAGGTTTATATGTATATAGTACGACTAAAAGTAAAAATGATTTAACTATTTTGAACCGTCTCGGTCTTTCTATTTCTTACGATGAAATTCAAAGAATAAGAGTGCGACTAGCATCATTAACAATGCTGAATTGTATAGATGATACGCCAATACCAAATAATTTTGATCGAAATACATATACTACTATTGCTTTCGACAATTTCGATCATAATGAATCGACAATTTCAGGGTTAGACAGCTCTAACGATACCGTTATCGTTCTTTTTCAAAATGAAAATTCTAATTTTCAAGATAGAAAACCAAGGGTCTCAGAAGTAGCAGTGGAAAAACGCCTAAGAGCTTTAAATTCGACACTTAAATGTCAAGAAATTATTAACTACATCAAGAGGAATGAAAAAATTACAATACCCAATGATTTTTCTCTTCATGCAGACAAAAAGGCATTATCGATTAATGATTTCCTTTACACTTTAAATGCTACTGATCTAATATGGTATTTGTTGCGAATGGATTTTTCAAAAAATCGTAATGGTACATCTGACAAGCAAACGTGCCAATGTATACCTTCATGGAGTGCTTTTAATTCAGTCGTTACAGAAGATAATCTTTGCAATCAAAAAATTGACTACTTTCCGGTCATTCCATCTCCTGCAACATATCCTAGCACAATATATACGTGCATGAAAACTTTTGTAAACATATCCCTTCAATTGAAACAAAAATATTTACCGATATTTTGTGACGAAGGTGTTTATAAAATAACTAGACAAATTAAATTTGAAAATGAAAAAGAATTCGAAAATTTAGTGATATGCCTTGGTGGTTTTCATTTGATCAAAGTTGTATTGGCATGCATTGGCAAATATTTGAAAAATAGCGGTGTTGAAAATGTTTTTATTGAGACTAATTTGTTTGAAGCTTATGTAACTGAAAAATTGCTTGAGGGAAGTAACTATGCCAGGTCTGTTAAAGCATTCACGTATTTAGCTGAGGCTCTAAGAAGATTGCAGCTAAAAGAATTTTTCACCGAAGACAGATATTTGAAATACAATAATACTATAAATTATTTGATAACACTTCAAGAAAGCTTTCAAAGTAAGGACAGCAATGAATGTCTACACATTTTTAATGGGTTACAGCCTAAAAGTATAGATTTATTGAAAGATTTTAATGATTTTGTAATTGAAAGATGTGAAAAATCAGAAATGTTCAAATATTGGAATAATGTACTAATTTTAATAAATATAATGTTCGATTTAATTAGAGCAGACCGGACAGGAAACTGGCTATTGCATTTGACTTGTGTTGAAAAGCTTCAACCTGTATTTCATGTAATGGATAGAACCAACTATTTAAAATGGTGTGCAGTTTATCTCGAAGAAATGCTTTCTTTGCCAACCATAGCTAAAGAAGTATACGAGGAATTCTTAAGTGGTAGATTTACCGTTAAAAAATCAGATGTTCCTTATACATCTGTTGCCACGGATCAAGCTTTGGAGCAGTCAATTAATCGTACTGCCAAAGCACCTGGTGGTGTTATTGGTACTACGCGTAAAAAGGAATCTGTTGCTTTGTGGAATTTAACTTATCACGAATTTATTGCTACAAACAATTTTTTTAAAGAGATTACTAATTTAAAAAATAACCAAGAGATATTTTCCCATCACGAATCATCCGAAACTATATCCATTAATTCAGAACTAGCTGTGCAGAAAATATTATATTATTTACACTGTAAAAACGTCAACCCATTTCATTAAGGCGATCAACCTTTAAGAAATTTAATTACTGAAGAACTTGTACATGAATCAATTCGTCCAGAAATTTTAAATATATTTGAAAAAGGTGTCAATCTTTACAGTAATTTTTTTGAAGAACGATTTGTAACTAAGATTAAGCCACTTACTGAAACAATCAAAAAAAAAATAATTTATCTGACTTTAAATCCATTCCAAATTCAGAAAAAGTTAAATCAAAAGTAAAAAAGATGACTGCATCTGACACTCAACGTGTTTTAGCTTTAGCTCAAGAACGTAATTTTCCTTTGGAAGAACTCTTGTCATATGAACTTACTTCTCAAAATAAATTATTTGATGAAGATGATTTATTTAAAAAAGAAACTGCTAAAAGTAAGTTAGTACTCGAATTGGAGAAAATTGAAAATTACGATAGAAATGAAATTTTTAATACTGATATAGCTACTTGCTTAGTTTTTGATGTAATGCTTTCTATCAGAAAAGTTACTTGGAAATCTTGTGAAACTTTTACCGATTTAGCTAACAAATTTTGTTTTTATGTAATACAAAAGGCTTCTGCACAAAAAACGCAAAGAATCGACTTCATTTTTGACTCTTATTTCGAGCAGTCAGTGAAATCAACAGAGCACTTAAGAAGATCTAAAACAGAATGTATTATTCTTCACTCTATTGATGATCATACGAAATTACCTAAACAAGAGAACAAATTTTGGGGTTCATCTAGAAATAAAATTTTATTGCGACAATTTTTGAAAAGGCATATTGAAAAACAGACAGTATTAAATAACTATGACATTGTATTTAGTACCATTAATGAAGACCCAAGTACTTCCAATATCATTAATTTAATTGATTCTCAGTTACAACGCAGCGACGTCGAAGAAGCTGACGTGAAAATCATAATTCATATAAATCATGCCGTTTTATATGGATTTGAAAACATATATTTAATTTCGTCAGATGCAGATGTTATGGTATTAGCTTTATTCTTTTTTGAGTCATTCAAAAATCTAGGTTTAAAGGTAAATATTAATTTAATATCAATTTAAAGTTGAGTACATCTACTAAAATGTTTTTACAGACTCTATGGATTCAAGGTGGGTCTGGCAAATGCACAAGAAATATAGCCATACATTATTTAGCACGCCTTCATGGAAAACAAGTTTGCAGTATTGTGCCTGCCCTGCATCACCTCACAGGAGGTGATTATACTAGTAAAGTGGGCACAAAAGCTAGAGCTTTAAAAGAAAATCCCACCCAATATTTACAAAATTTTGCAAGAGGTATATATATGTACTATGTAGATATACTTTTTACCAATTATGTTACAAATGATTCGTTCATATATTTAATTTATCAATTATTTTACAGACTGTTCTCCATTTAGTATAGAAAAATGCACGAAGAATGCAGAAAAATTTTAGTTAACATTACCAAGACTGTAGACTGCCATTGTACCCCATTCGATGAATTAAGAGTTTGGATTTATAAACACAAAAATTCAGTAATAGAAAATTTGCCACCCACTTCCAATTCAATTAAACTTCACATTTTAAGAGCTTTTTATGTTGTACACATTCAGACAAATGTTTTAAATTCAGCTATGGATGAATTAGATCCGACATCATATGGATTTTTTATGGACGATAATTTATTAATGCCACAGAAAGTACATATTTTGATTCCTCCAGCTGAAAAGTTACCAGCTGGTTGTAACTGTTCAGTTTGCGGTCCAAGATGTAACTGCCGCAGGTTGAAAATACTTTGTTGCACCTTTTGTGCTTGCATGAAAAAAAAATACTTGCACAAATAAACAGTAATTATTTTTGTTTTTTGTTTTTTATTAACAAATAAAAATTACTTACTCGACAATTGAATTCACTGATGTTTTCAATGCATCTCCAATTTAAAAGTGCCTGAAAACAGGCAATTTCTTCGTAGCTTGCATAGTGGGCACACGTAAAACGCTAAAACACTATTTGTTTATAGCTTCGTTTAACAGTAAAAAAATTATTTCTTAGCAATGCAAATAATCAAAACCAGTATAATCTGACTTGAAATTTTCAATTCTGCCAGAAGAATTTCTGTTTTATTTTTTAGTCAAAAATTATTCGGGTTCAAAAATTGCAATTTTTCGATTTTTTGAAAGTCCAACCGCGTTTATCTCGAAGACTATGCATCCAACGAAAAAACTTGTAAGAACATTTTTTGCTTCGAATGACTCAAAAAATACAAAAAATTGTTTGGTTTTGCGAAATATCGCTGTTATGTAATTCCTCAAGTTCTTTGTCTATAACAATCTTATCTACATCCGAATCAACTGTTACCCAAAAAATTCGTGTTCTACTTAACGCGACCACGTAGAGAACAAGTCAAGCACTTGCAAACAGGCAGTTTCTACGTAGAATTCATAGCGGACACGCGTCGAAACGCTGAAACACTATGTGTTTAGAGCTTTGTTTAACAATAAAAT
Source organism: Diabrotica virgifera virgifera (assembly GCF_917563875.1). Taxonomy (NCBI): domain Eukaryota; kingdom Metazoa; phylum Arthropoda; class Insecta; order Coleoptera; family Chrysomelidae; genus Diabrotica; species Diabrotica virgifera. Next base: position 62,282,207 of record NC_065450.1, on the reverse strand, counting down.
AATTTATTTGCAGCAATGAAAATAATCAAAACCGGTGTAATTTAACTTGAGCTTTCCAATTCTGCAAGCAGAATTGTTATTTTATTTTTTATTCAAAAGTTATTCGGGTTCAAAAATTCAAAATTTTCGAATTTTGGAAAGTTCAACGGCGTTTATCTCAAAAACTATGCATCCTACGAAAAAACTTGTAAACACATTTTTTGCTTAAAATTACCCAAAAAATACAAAATATTGTTTTGTTTTGGGAAAAATCGCTGTTTTTTGATTCCTCAACTTCTTTGTCTATAACAATCTTATCGACATCCGGATCGACTGTTACCCAAAAAATTCGTGTTCTACGGGTCAAAATACATAAAAAAAACTTGGGTAAGTCCATCTGAATTAACGAGGCCGTTGTACCCCCCCTGGCGACAGGACTACACGGGGTAGACAGCACTTCACTTCCACTGTGATGTATGTTATTTCAAATCCCGGCCCGTTGAACGGAAACACAAAAAGACTGCGTATAAGATGGAATGCAACCGCAGACACGTGTTTCTGTCTCACTAGTCGTCATCAGTAAGGCACAGCCAAATTAAAATAGGTGTACGTTAACTTGGGAAAGTATCACTATAGTAGCAATGCAACCAATATTTGGCAATAATGTTAGAAGACCCTGATAATTCCAGAGCTATATACCTTCTACGTTGATTTTACTATTAACTTTTCTTATTGGATTATTTGTAACGTTTTAAACGTTTGGCCTTCCTTTCCTCAGGTAGCTGTAGCTTGCTCCGTGGGTGTGTTAGTTATTGCTCTGGAATCCTCAGGGTCTTCTAACAGTATTACCACAAGTTGGTTGCATTATAGTGATACTTTTCCAAGTTAACATACACTTATTCTAACTTGGCTATACCATACTGATGACGACTAATGAGTCAGAAACACGTGTCTGCGGTTACGTTTCATCTTATGCATATTTTGTTTTTTTTCAATCCTTGTTGCGAGATATGCCGATATGTACTTCCTACCTCGATTCTACTATTACCTCGCGTTAACCTCTCTTTTATATTATACACTGCGCGTCAGAGAAAACGGGCACCCAAAAAAATGGGATATTTTTGATGTCTCGTATCTCCTAAACCTGTTGTCCGATTTAAGTAATTTGTTTAATATCTTCTTCTTCTTCTTTAAGTGCCATATCCACGGCGCAGGTCGGCAATCATCATAGCTATTCGTATTTTAGAGACCGTTGCTCTAAAACGTTCATATATTGATGTACATCCGTACCACTCTCTCAGGTTGCGCAGCCACGATATTCAGCGTCTCCCTATGCTTCTCTTTCCTTGAATCTTTCCCTGCATAATCAATTGGAGCAAGCTGTATCTCTCTCCACATGTAATATGTCCAAAATATTCCAATTTTCTTGTTTTGATGGTATTTAGGATTTCCATTGCTTTATTCATCTTTCTCAGAACCTCTTTGTTTGTGATGTGTTCTGTCCACGATATTTTCAGAATTTTTCTGTACACCCACAGCCCGAATAATTCCAGTTTTTTCATTGATGCAGCATTCAAGGTTCAAGCTTCCATTCCATAAATCAAAGTCGAGAAACCGTAGCACCTAGCCAACCTAACTCTTAGCTCCAACTTCAAATCTCTTGTGCAGAGAACTTTTCTCATCTTGTGAAAATTTGCTTCAGCCTTTTCTATTCTGATTTTGATTTCCTGTAGGTAATCTCCTGTGGAGTTGATCATTGTTCCAAGGTATGCATATTGGTCGACTCGTTCGATATTCGATCCGTTTATGAAGAGATTTTCGTTATTTCTTTGAGTTTTCGATATTCTCATAAACTTTGTCTTCTTGACATTCATTGTTAGCCCGTATTCTTGTCCAAACTCTGCTATTCTGGTCACCAACCTCTGAAGATCCCCAATTTTTTCAGCTAAGAAGACCGGTTCATCCGCATATCTAATATTGTTAATGGGAACTCCATTTACCTTTATTCCAGCTGTTTCACCCTCAAGAGCTTTTTCAAGATCTCTTCCGAGTAGACATTAAAAATAATTGGCGACAGCACGCATCCCTCACTCACTCTACGTCTGATTTTAATTTCTTCTGACAGCTGGTCGTTAACATGTACCTACTTTTGTTCGTTGTTTATAGTATAAATTCGATATAATCCTGAGGTCATTGTAGTCCAACTTCTTTGATTCCAGGACATGCATTAATTGTTCATGTCGTATTTTGTCGAGTGCTTTATTATAGTCAATAAAACATGCATATATCTTGATTGACGTCCAGGCACCTTTGTATAAGTATGTTAAGTGAAAAAAGAGCTTCACGAGTTCCCAGACTTTTGCGAAACCCAAACTGCGTGTTATAAATATCCATGTCCAGTTTATGATATAATCGGTTATGGATGACTTTCAGTAGCAATTTTAGCACATGGGACATCAAACTAATGGTGCGGTAGTCGCCGCATTCTCTTTCGTTTTCCTTTTTAGGGAGGCAAATAAAGATCGACGTCAACCATTCTTTGGGTAATGTGCTCGAGCTATAAATTTTGTTCAAGACTACCACTAAAACATCAATATGCTGCTTATCTATAATTTTTAAAAGGTCGATAGGAAGCATGTCAGGTCCTGGGCTTTTCCTGTTCTTTATTGTTTTTAACGCATGTATTATTTCTTCCTTTGTAATATCTGGACCTATTTCTCCTGAAGTAAGTTCTATGTGTTCCAGGTACCCTCTTTCATCATCGAACAGTTTATCGATGTATTCTGCCCAACGTTGTACTTTCTCATCGGTCCCTGTTATTGCAACCCCGTGTCTATCCAGAAGTGCACCAGTGAGATTTTGCTTTCTTAGTCCAGCCATTTCTTTGACTTTCTTATGTAGGTTAAATAGATCGTATCTTTTTTGGAGAGATCTCTCGATCTCTTTGCATTTCCCTTCAAAGTGTTTTTTTTAATATGTTATAGCCTTATTCTTTAGCAATATTTATGTAATAATATTGTTGCTAAACAGGTAAATTTTTATTGTATACCAGGTGTACGAATCAAACGGTGTTTTTTTCTTAAAGTTCGCAACACCCTGTGGAATAGGATAGCATTTATAAAATACTGAAATTAAAACCCAACTATAGCCTCAGGTTTTCTTAACATTCGGTTTTTTTGATTCATTCGTTTATGTTCGATAATACAAAAGTTAGGTACTTTAACAACTAGCAATGTTATTCATCAGTACAGGTGTTTCTAAATAAGAACGACAAACTTTAAGGAGAAATTCTGCATGAACAGTTTGATTTATTGACATATTTCCGCAAATGATTCGTTTCCGAGATACGGGATGTTAAATTTTTTCTGACACATTGACGATTTATTTCTTGTCCTAAAGCCGGTTGAGATATGCAAATTCAATTTGGTAGGTTTTAAGAAATACCTAGTTGTTGCGCATTTTTTGACATGCAACTAAGAATTTTATATTTACCATTTGCGCGCATACAAGTAATATGACCGATCATACCTGTATGTACGTCAATGATGAATATAAAATTCTTATTTATATGTCAAAAAATGTGCAAGAACTACGTCTTAAAACCCACCAAATTTCATTTGCATATCTCAACCGGTTTTAAAGCAATAAATAAATCGTCAATTTGTAAGAAAAAATTCAACATCCCGTATCTTGGAAACGAACAATTTGCGGGCATACGTTTATAAATCAAACTGTCATTATTTTTTAATGCAGGATTACCCCTTAAAGTGTGTCACTTATTTAGAAACACCCTGTACTGATGAAGAACAGGGCGAGTTGTTAAAGTACCTAACTTTTGTATTATACAATATAAGCGAATGAATCGAAAAGCAGAATGGTAAGAAAACCTGAGACTATAGTTGGGGTTTAATTTCAGTATTCTATAAATGCGTATTCCATAGGGTGTTGCGAACTATGACAAAAAACACAGTTTAATTGGTCCACCCGGTAATTAAAATTTACCTGTTTAGCAATAATATTATTACAGAAATATGGCTAAAGAATAAGGCTATGACATATTAAAAAAATTACTACAGTCCGACAACAGGTTTAGCAGATAGAAGAGATCAAAAATGACCCATTTTTTGGGGTGGCCGTTATATTTATAACGGTTTCACCCCTATTCGGCGGTCCCCATAAGCGCGGTCCCCGATTGAGCGGTCTCAATACAGCGGTCCCCGTTTCAGCGGTACCCTTATTCAGCGGTGCCCGATTCAGGGGTCCCCATAAACTAACTCTAACTATAAACGGCCACTCTAACTATAAACAGCCGTTTTAAGTGCAACAAACCGGTGTAATATTAGGAACTTTAACAATGGGGCGTAGAAAAAGCTCTTTTTGAGTAGTGGTTGTAAAAAAATGGATTTTACTCACTATTGTTTTGGTGCGGAAAATGTGATTGTCTGCATGCTAGTAGAAAAAATATTTTTTTTTTACTTCTAACAAATTGATTTGATAAACTCTCCCTCTTTCGATAGGTACCCGCAGAATCATCCTAAGTAAATTGGTTTATGTAGAATAATGTTATAAATATTTAGCCTCTAGGATAAACTTTTACAATTTTACAATAACTATTGCATGAATTAATCTAAAAATTTTTTTGCAAATTATTTACTATATTACCCTACTTTTTATGCAATTGCAAAGCTATATATAGGGTGATTTTGGGACAATTTATTGTTTATTTTATAAAATTCATTTTTTATTGTTAAAACTACTCTCCCCAAGAGGGTCCTGTTTTTACTCATTTTCCTGAACGATGCCTCTCAAACGAAATGCTGCAGAACCAAACGCCGCTGAAACGGGTCGGTGGAATCGAGAACCGCCGAAACGGGGACTGCTGAAATGGGTACCGCTGAACCGGGGACTGCTGAAAAGGGTCGGTGAAATCGAGAACCGCTGAAACGGGGACTGTTAAAATGGGGTCTTACCATTTATAACTAGCTGGCCCGGCGAACTTCGTACCGCCTTGGAAATAAATCAATAATTTATCAACGTTCAATAAATAAAAATTAACAGAAAATCAAAAAATACTTAAAAAATATATGTTTGTATTTCCTAATATAAAAGTATCTATTTAATTCATTCTGATAAGTAATATTTTTTTGCAGTGCGTAAATATTTAACGATGGCGGTTTTTCAAGGCACGATTATTTTCCTTGCCAGAAACATGGACACTCAAAGTTTTCCGCAAACTCCCAAAAAAATTGCGATTAAAAACGTCACTGCTACGCTTGATACATACATCAACAAATATATCGCTGTTTACTGAGTAAGAAGTGACACCGGTAGACGCCTTGCAGGGTAAACTGGTCTAGTAATAATTGGTCAGTTATCGAACACGGTTCTTCTTTTGACATCATAACCATGAATAAACTTCACCTGTCTGACTATGTCCTTCCATTTAGACCTCCTTTATGTCCTTCTGTCTGTCTTACATTGATAGTTTCCAGGTCGTCTTCTAAGTCAAACAACATCTTGTACTGGACCTTCCTTTTTTTGTCAGTGTGTCAGCTTCTATTGTAATATTTTCGTTAGTGTTTTTGTATCTTCTTGTCTCTAGACATATCACAGCTATTGCAGTCTTTGACTTTACAGAAATCTTACAATATCGTACAATTTATTTAATTTTAATTCGTAATTTTAATTTAATTTCGTCCCGATCCCTACTCCCACCCCGCGATAACGACAAATTTGCTAAGGTCATCATATGATGAAATGCATAGAGTCTATAAGGTGCATACATACACAACAAACATTCTCTTTATATTTATATAGAAGAGGTAATATTTAGATGTTTATTAAAAAATAACGGTTGGTGATAGAAAAGTGAAAAAATAGGGTTGAATATATATTTTGTTCTACATAATATAAAATTAAAAAAGAACAAACAATTTGTCCAAAAATCATAAAAAATAATTATGGGGGGGGGGGGGGGCAAGCACCCTTTTCACTTAGGTCGGTCGGTCGTACCAACTCAGAAACCTTCCCGGATTATTGCACAACAACTTTCATTAAGGTCATTATATGATGAAATGCATAGTTTGCGAGCCTATAAGGTACATACATACATAAATACATACAAACATTAATCTTTATTTATATAGAAGAGATAATATTTAGATGGCTATTAAAAAATAACGGTTGGTGATAGAAAAGTGAAAAAATAGGGTTGAATGTATATTTTGATTCTACATCATATGAAATTAAAAAAGAACAGTTTGTCCAAAAAAATAAAAAATAATTATGGGGGGGGGAGGCAAGTCCCCTTTTTACTTAGGTTGGTGGTACCAACTCAAAAACCATCCCGGGTTGATGTACAACAACTTTGATTAAGGTGATCATATGATGAAATGCATAGTTTGCGTGTCTATAAGGTACATACATACAAGTAATAGAGGGACGCCTATGGATTTCCAGCCTAGAAGTGATGACATGGTACTTTGACTTTGAACTCATGAGTGCTGACGCTAGGTGAAATCGTGTGAACTGTTATATTGCATTTTTCATAATGTTTTATTAAATTGTATTCTTAGCTTAGTCTAGATTCTGCTTTTATTGTAACTAGTTGTTTTAGCTCTAATAAAGTTTTTTTAAAAAGTCTTTTTCGGCATTCCCAAATATTAGTGGCGCAGTCAGTAGGATAGGTCAAACGAAATTTAACGGACATAAATTTCGGTTCGTTTCAACGATTTATTGACCTTTATTCGGTGTGTTATATTCCTGTGGGTGGATTGAGTAGCCCTGCGTAACAGGAATCGCGTTAAGTAGACTTTTCGAGTGAATATCGAAGATACCTGCCTAACCAGACCTTCAGAGGGAACCGGCTTACATGGAGTGGACAATAATTCTCTGGTAAGTGCTTATATGTCGTATAGAGAGCCTAAAAAATTAGTTAATTCTGATTCATCAGACTCAGATTCTGACTCAACATTTCCTATTAAAGATAATTTTATTTCTAATCCCATTTTAACCACTAATCGTAGTTCTAATTTAAATTTTTGCTTAAAAAATAAAATAAAAATGGCAACCCCACAAATCCCACAATTAAAAAAGGAATATCTCGATATGATTCCGGATTTCCACGGAGAAACTACATTACTTCCTAGATTTATTGAAATTTGCGAAAAATTAGTGAATAAATTTTATAACACAGTTGATTTAGGTGATTTTCAGAATGAATATTTAATGTCTAGTATATTAGCAAAAGTTAAAGGTGAAGCTGCTATTAACATATCAGCATGTGTAGTTAGAACATGGAAAGATCTCAAAGATGCCTTACTAAACACATATGCTGATAAAAGAGATATTTACACATTGAGTATAGAAATGTCAGAGTTAAAACAAAATAATGAAACTCCTTTTGAATTTTTCAATAAAGTACAACATCTTTTAAATTTACAAATATCTTTAATTACTACACGTTCTAATGCACAAGAACTATTAATTCTTTCAAACTATTTTCGAAGTTTAGCCCTTCGAGTATTATTACGTGGTCTTAGAGAGCCACTTGGCACTTTTATGCGCACGAAAAATCCAGATAATCTAAACTCTGCTCTAAGTATTTTAACCAATGATTTTCAAATTTATTTAAATGAAAATAATTCTTCACGTAGGCAAACCAGGCCAAATTTTCAGAATAATCATAATCCAAGACCAAGGTCTAACTTCCAACAAAATTTTCCCCAAACAAATCGACCATTTACATTCAATGAACCGCGACAAAGATTTCAAACTCCATTTGTATCGAACCCTACACAATTCCAGCAAAACACGAGACCTTTTCATCAACAACCCTTAGCATCAACCTCCTCTCCGAATAATAACAGGAGTAGTAACGTCTTTAAATCAAACCCACATCAAAAATTTCAAACCCCAACTCCAATGAGTACCACTAGTCACAATACTTTTAGACCATCAAATTTTACAAGCCAAAGTCGCCAAAGACGCTTCAATAATAATTTTGCAAGTCAACCCCAAAATATAATATCTGAGGAACTGCATAACATTGACAATACCGAGGAAAATTTTGAGTTAAGCGATGAAAATCAGTTTTTAGAGAACAAAGCCTCGGAAAATCCTTAGTTACACAAGTTGAATATTTAAATCTAACAAATAACGAAAGTGAATTGCCGTACATTGTATTTCCTGAACATAATCTAAAAGTACTAATAGACACTGGGGCCACAAAATCGTTTGTAACCCCAGAAGTAGCTGAAAAATATTTTAAAAATTCAATTGTTCATAAACCTTTTCAAATTTCAACTGCACTTGGAGTAAGACAGGAAAATTACTGTACTGAAATTCCCTTATCGAAAATTTTTAAAATTAAAAATAAGTTTAATTTAAGTTACGGAATTTTCAAATTCCATGGACATTTTGATTGCCTATTAGGCCTCGATAATTTAAGAAAATTAAATGCAAGCATTGATTTAGCCAATAATGTATTAATTACTTCTCATAGTAAAATAAAAATAAATTATTATAAAGCCGGTAATAATAGTGGTGACACGAATTGTATAGTAGTGCCTCCACGGACCGAGCAAGTTATCAGTTTAAATGTAGCAAATATTAAAAATGGTGATGTAATTATACCATATACACAAATCGGCAAATTAGAAATTCCTGAATGTCTCACTAAAGTAGAAAATAATAAGGCTATTTGCACGATTTTAAACCCTTGTGAATCTTATTTTAAATTAGATGTAAGTTCCCCAATCGTGGTGGAAAAGTTCGATGAATACGAACAAACTTTAAATCCCAATTTTAATTCAATATATGCTGATAAATTTAAGTTCGATATTTCTAAAGTTAGAACAGATCATATGAATATTGAAGAAAGAAATTCAATATTAAAGCTAATAAAAGAATATTCCGATATTTTTCATGTCGAAGGAAATCAATTAACTTTTACTAATAAAATTAAACATACTATTAAGACAACGAACGATATACCAGTATATTCAAAATCGTATAGATACCCAGAAATTTATAGAAAAGAAGTGCAAAATCAAATCCAGAGTATGCTGGATCAACACATTATTCGACCATCGAATTCTGCCTGGTCCTCAAGCATTTGGGTGGTCCCAAAGAAGATGGACGCCTCCCAGACACCTAAATTTAGAGTAGTAATAGATTATAGACGTCTTAATGCTGTAACACTTGGTGATAGATACCCTTTACCTAATATTAGTGACCTATTAGATAAACTTGGACGGTGTCAATATTTCACGACACTCGATCTCGCTTCTGGATTTCACCAAATCGAGATGGCAGAAAGAGACATCGAAAAAACCGCATTTAGTACGGAAAATGGTCATTACGAATTTTTGCGAATGCCTTTCGGACTCCGTAACGCCCCGGCAACATTCCAAAGGGTTATGGATAATATTTTGCGAGGCATACAGAATGAAAAATGTTTGGTATATCTTGACGATATTATTATATTTAGTACAAGTCTTCAGGAACACCTAGTTAATTTAAGAGAAGTATTTCAAAGATTAAGAGAATCAAACTTTAAAATCCAAATAGATAAATCTGAGTTTCTAAAGAAGGAAGTAGCGTACTTGGGTCATATCGTGACACCAGAAGGGGTTAAACCTAACCCAGATAAAATAAAAGCCATAAAAAATTTTCCAATACCCAAAAATACTAAACAATTAAAAGGATTTTTAGGACTTTTAGGCTATTACAGAAAATTTATCAAAGATTTTTCTAAACTTACTAAACCTTTAACTATTCGACTAAAGAAAAATGCTGTAATCAATGTAAATGATTCAGATTATATCCAATGTTTTGAAACTTGTAAACAACTCCTAATAAATGAACCCATATTACAGTATCCTGACTTTTCCCGTCCTTTCAACCTCACTACAGATGCAAGTAATTTTGCACTAGGGGCCGTACTTAGTCAAGGAAAGATTGGATCCGATTTGCCGATTGCTTATGCAAGCAGAACCTTGAACGATTCGGAAATAAATTACTCAACTATTGAGAAAGAGTTACTGGCGATAGTGTGGGCTGTCAAATATTTTCGCCCATATTTATTTGGACGACGCTTTACTATTATAACTGATCATAAACCACTACAGTGGTTATTTTCTTTGAAAGACCCCTGTTCCAAACTTGTAAGATGGCGTCTGAAACTAGAAGAGTATGATTACGAAATTATTTATAAAAAAGGATCTTTAAATACAAATTGCGATACATTATCCAGACTAGAACTAAACGTTAATGAAACAAAAAATTTGGAAAACTCAAAAAATATTTTTGAATATATGGAAACACTCAACGAACAAGCTCAAAAAGATATTCCCAATGAACCAGATACAGAATCACTAATTGTTGAAATAGACGAAGACAATAGACAAAAAGAAGAACCTGATGACGGCGAGACGATACATACCAATATAGAAAACCCTATTCCTGGAATTCCTATTTCCGAAAGACCTGTAAACACGGGAATTAACCAAATTTTTATCTCAGAAGTCAATTTTAATCCTGCTAAACCCACTATAATTAAAATATTTGATAAAAGACAAAGATTTCTTGTCCAGCTTTCAAAAAATAATTTTGAGCGTGACGTGATTGATTTTATTAAAGGATATACCGTACCTAAATTAAAATATCATCTTTATTTTGAAGACCCAGTATATGAGAAATTTAGTGTTGTTGTCCAAAAATATTTCAAAAATTCTCAAATATCATTTATTAATTGTACCAAAAAACTAATCGATGTTCCTATAAACGAAATTAAGGAAATAATTCAAAACTATCATGAAGGTAAGCAAAATCATCGAGGGTTAGATGAAACAGATAGCCGAATTAAATCATTATATTATTGGCCCAATCAAAGAGCCTCCATACAAACTTATATTAACGAATGCGAAATATGCCAAATAACAAAATATGATAGAAACCCTATAAAGCCAACATTTAACATTACCCCTACAGCAATTAAGCCTTTTCAGATTTTACATTTAGATTCCATAACACTTGAAAAAACCAAATTTCTAACGATAGTAGATTCTTTCTCCAAATATGCCCAACTTTACAAACTTAATTCTGCCCAAGGCATCGAAGTAGCTAACGCTTTGATTAGATACTTCACCCATCATTGTATTCCAGAACAAATCATTTCAGATAATGGCACAGAACTAAAAAATTCCATCGTTAAAGATTTATTAGCATTACACAAAGTAAAAATTCACTTTATCTCCTCCCAGCATCCAGAATCAAACGGTATAGCTGAAAGATTTCACTCAACTATTATAGAACATATCAGATTGCTAAATAATCAAAATGAGTATAAAACCGACCCAATCGAACAAAAAGTAAATTATGCATTATTAGCATACAACAGTAGTATTCACTCAGTAACAAAAATGAAACCCTATGAACTAGTTACGGGACATTTAGACAATAACTCCCCATTCAATATTGACCTAGAGCAACAATTAATTAATAATTATATCTCTAATCATAAAGATAAAATGAAATTACTTTATTCTAGTATTAACGAAAAAATTCAACAAAATAAAGCGAAAACTATAAACAAAGCAAATGAAACACGGGAAGAATTACCACAAGAAATTTCTACCGAAGTATTTGTGCGAAATAAACAAATAAAAAGTAAAACTAAAAATAAATATGACAAGGAAAGTCTTAAATCCGTTAATAGAGAAAAGAAAACCGCGAAAATTATTACGCGACATAAAAATACTACCGAAAACATTCACCTTTCAAATGTAAAACGACCTAAACGGAAACCTTATGTTTTTCCAAGTTCGTCACGATCAACACAAGAATAAAGAATTATTCCAAGAAATAAAGAATCCGCAAACTCCTTATCTCTAGTCATATGTTTGTATATTTTTAATTGTTAGAGTAACATTGTAATTAAAGCCACTGGTAATTAAATATGATAACTTAAGTATAATTTCAGTATAGTAAAAAATTAACATTTTTCTAACAGGAAATTCTTTGTATCAGGGACGTACAATTACACGCATTATTTATTCACTATTACAAAAATAGCCCACAAAAGAACAAACAAAAAAAAATCTCTTTATTTTATAAAACAAAAAAAAATCTTTATTTTATAAAACACAAACACCTACTGTGTAAAATACTAAAATATATTAGATTTTGAGTCCATTTTGGAAATCACTTGTCAAACAGAGAAAAATAAAATTAACTTTTCTTACTTATTCTAATTTCTAATTGTAACTTATTTTCTAACAATCCCTATTAGTTTTGAGAACATATTCGATTTTTACTAATCCCTTTACTAATAAGTATTACCTGTCCTCATGCAAAATGAGTCAGAATTTGTAGTAATAAAACATAATATAAGATATTTTCTAAAACATAAAAAATCATTAATACCTCTCAACGACATTTGCACCACCTATGGTAAAATATCCTAATCTTCAAGCCAAGAACAAAATTTTGTCTCCAAAACAACCAAAAACTATCCAAGGCAACCACATCGAAATCATACCAGAGATGAACCAATTTTTGGCAATAATTCCCATGAAGAAAAAAAAAACTAATTTTCAAATTTTCCGAAGAAGTACAAATTAAAACACTGACAGGCATCTTCCTGATCGAAAATACTCAGTGTACTATCCTTTTCAAAAACCAAGAACTAGTATTCCAAAAGCGAACTTTGGACACCCAATTTTAATCTCCGAGCCGCTATTAAACTTCAGACAGCTAAAATTATTGCAACTATGAAAATACACAGGGAAAATTACACATCCCAACATTTGGACCATCGTATTAAATCTTGCCAACATATTAACAATAATCTACATTGCCTATAAGAAAAGAAACAAAAAGAAGAGAAGAGAAAAAAAAAGAAGAAGTCAGACATACTGATCCTGTTGATTCCAGTTCAAAATTTTCACCTTCCACAACAGGCCTCATTCTAGGGGAAGAGGAGTAATAGAGGGACGCCTATGGATTTCCAGCCTAGAAGTGATGACATGGTACTTTGACTTTGAACTCATGAGTGCTGACGCTAGGTGAAATCGTGTGAACTGTTATATTGCATTTTTCATAATGTTTTATTAAATTGTATTCTTAGCTTAGTCTAGATTCTGCTTTTATTGTAACTAGTTGTTTTAGCTCTAATAAAGTTTTTTTAAAAAGTCTTTTTCGGCATTCCCAAATATTAGTTACATACATACACACATTCATTTTTATTTATAAATATATGTCAAGTAAATGGTAGGTGTCTCGACTTTAAGTTGATGCGTTTAATTTACAACTAAGCCGTAAAAGTGCAGCTTGTTATCCACCACATAACTTTGTTCTGTTGTCTACGCTGCTTCTCTAAGATAACGGGTTATGTGCCTTTATGGGCCCCTGCATCCTTCGTAAGAGTGCAATTGGAAACTTTTATAATCCTAGGAAAATATCAAAACGTAATCAGAAGAGTGAAATGCAGGAAAACTTGCGAAATGTCGACAAGATTGCCTCGCATTTATAGTATTCTCGTAATATACACTCTTTTCTTTTTCCAATAACTTTAAAATCATTCTTTCAATATCGCGCTGGAAGTTTAAAATATGATAGAAACGTGCAGATATAATAAAGGTTGATTAAAAAATAAATTTGGCGAGAAATAATTCTATTTATAAAAAGCTGATATAAAACTGTTAGTTCCGATATCCTTATTTTGATATGGATTACTATATTTACTAATCTTTGTAATAAAATTGATACAGAAACCACTTATAATCTATTCGTCATCGAAATGTGGATGTATGAAGTCCAACAACTTATTTTTTGAAGGTCCCTAACATCAGAATAATCAGTAGATCACGACTTGATCAGAAGTTCTCAAACCAGCTCAAGACCGAGAGAAGTGTTAGACAAGAATGCGTATTGTCCCCTGACTTTTTCAACATTTATGGTGTATTTACATTATGGTAACTATTTATGGTATCATGAGGGTGGTTTTAGAGGGATGGGCCGATGGTGTAACAGTAGCTGGTAGGAAAATCTAAAATTTAAGATTTGCTGATGCTCTTATAGAAGCAAATGAACAAGAAATGTTTGATCTCCCTCGAAGAGTTGAGTACGAAAGCAATAAGGTTGGTCTGAAAATCAATAAAGCTAAGAGAAAAATAATGGTGGTCGACAGATTCCATACTATTCAAATGACTAACATGTTACAGGAATACCAGACAGTAAACAGCTTTGTCTATCTCGGATCTAGTATAAAACTAACGATGGTAACTGTGAAGTAGAATTTCAGAGACGTATTGGTATGGCAAAAAATGCGATGAGTCGCCTAACAAAAGATTGGAAAGACAGATCTATCTCTCAAAATACCAAGATAAAACTGGTGAATGCCCTTGTATTCTCAATATTTCTATACGGGGCAGAGAATAGAGAAGAATGCTGCACATACCTTGGAAAGCTGATAGCACAAACGTTTCCATTCCAAACCAACTCGAGATTAAAAAAGGCTGTCCACAATATGTCTGCAACGAATTCTGCAATTCTTTGGTCACGTGGTTCTCAGAGGTGATGATAGATTGGAGAGATTAATTGCTTCCTACTTGGGCTCTGGGAACTTTCTGGGGAGAAGATCAAGAGGACGATCACCAACTAGATGGTCCGACCAAACTAAGAATTCAGCTTGACTGTGAACTGTGAACTGTTAACTCTTTTTGCGAAGCCCTTCAAACAGCTGAAGATGGAGAGAAATGGAAAAAAATTGTTAGAAATATTGAAAAAAATCTTGATCCTCAGTAATGGGGAAATGCCAAGAGAGAGATAGAGAGAGATATCTTTAGAGACAAAGAAATTAGACGGTTTTGTAGTTTAATGTGTGTTTTAACAGAAACAAAAGTTTAAGACACCCGGTAGGGAGGAAAAGGTACAAAGCAGGATATATATCAATATTATATTGTAGTGTCATATTTTGTAAATATTTAACACCACCTATTACCTGCGTACCTCTCGCTATTTAAAAAGCCTCCACGTAAGCACCAAATCCGTACTTACCCTCAAGGAAATTCCACCCAAAAACATCAAAGAGTCTCCAGTAAACAATCTCGTCTCCCTTATGTTGCTCTGTGCATACCGGTTACCTGGTCGACAAATAACTCCTCTAGGTGTCGATAATAACTGTTTACGTTATGTTCCTTACTGTTTTTAAAGTTTTAGGTTTAAGTAACTGTTATTTCTTATTGTCAATTTAGTTTTGTTTCAGTTGAAACACATGCTAAAGAGTAAAACTACCTACATAACTCTAAACTACTCTTTATTTCTAAGGATATCAGGGACATTCAAAAAACAAATTATTCGCAAAGCATAAGACTACAATATGATTTCGATGTATACTCACTACTCACATTTGTATCGTCCTCCCTACAGGGTGTTTCAAACTTAATATAAGAAAAACATATGTTTTTTTCCACCCGGTATAAATACAAAAAAGAAGTTTCAGTAACCAGTTGCACAACTGTGTAAAGACTAAAGAAAAATATAAAATAATAAAAAAATTAGCGGAATCCGTTAACACGTTCACTCCTTCTTCTTCTTCTTTCTTCTTGTATGTAGGCTTTAAAGCCTTTTTCTTATTCTTCAATTTAGCCTCTTAAATTGATTAAATTTTCGCACCATCTTTTTCTTGGTCTGCCAATACTTCTTCGTCCATTTGGTGACTTATCTCGTACTATTCGTACTATCCCATCAACTGTCATTCTACTAATGTGTTCGTTCCACTCCTGTTTCCGTTTTGTCGACCATTGATTTAATGTCTTCTACATTGTATGATCTTCTTATGTTTTCGCTTCTCTCTCTATCTAACAGACTTTTCCCTGATATTCGTCGAAGTATTTTCATCTCTGTTGTTTCCAGAAGTCGTCTCGTTTTAGATGTGTCAGGTCTTGTCTCCGCTGTGTATGTCAATATAATGTAGGTCTAATTGCTGCTATATAGATTCTTGATTTTGTGGTATTGTCTTAGGTGTTTGTTCTTCCAGATTGTGTCGTTAAGAGATCCCGCCACTTTACTTGCTTTTAAACTTTGTCGTCGTACTTCCTCTTCAATATCTCCGTAACTGGTTATATCTATTTCCAGATATCTAAACCATGGTTCCTGCTTTATTATTTTCCCATCAATTTCGATTTTACATCTTAGTGGGTATTTAGATGTTGGTATACATTTAGTTTTTTCTGCTGATATCATCATCAGATAATACGTTCACGCAAAAATCAATAATTATTCATGAAGAAGGAGCATACTTTTCTATATCCCAGACTTATGCCTCGCAGTATAGTTAGCCATTGCTTAAAAAATGTTGAATTATATAGTTGGTCAGAAATTTATATGTACATATTTAATTCAAAATTTAAATATAATAATCTATATAAAAAGGAACTAAATTTAAATTATGACGTTGCATTTTAAGTGAGGATATTACTTTCTTTTTAATTATGTGAATACGGTAGATATAAATTCACCGTTACATTATTCAGGTTATTAGACTTTTTTTATTATCTTAGTTTTAAATCGGTAACGGGTTACCTGTTAAAATAGATATGATAAATAGGTTTATAGGTCCCGTTAATGAATTAAAACCTAAACTGCCAATAAGTTATATAATAAACAAATTTTAAATAAATAATAACAAAATATTCTATGTATTTGTAAGTAACAAGTAGAAATAGGAATAATTTAATAATAAAAATAAAATAATAAAAAATACGAGTCGTCGGTTAAAATCGTCGAAGAAATGAAGTAGCAAGTAGCATTCCTCTACGATGTGGATATAGGATAGGCTGCTACATGGTTTAATGACCCTGCCTTGTGCTAACTTCTGACTTTACTCCTTCCTATTATGAAGGAGTCAGGTCCTTATAGTATCTCCTGTCTGTTCCCAAATTTATCCCCGCATATATCCTTAACCTGATTAAAGCCGTCCTGTACTTTTTTACAAGCGAAGCAGGCTTTAAAATCACACCAAACGCCTCATAGAATCAAATGAGAATGTCATTATCTCAAAATGTATTTTCCCAGATGAGTAGGAAACAGTTTCCAGAATCTCACTAAACTGCTACTGTTGAGGTGGGTTTCTAAGGTGGAAAAAAATTATGACAAGTAAACTCATAAAATCCTTAGCACTTAACACCTACATTATATAATGCTAGATCCCTAGCAACAGGAGAGATAGAAGGAGAAATGTCGAAAACTAATAGGGATGTGATAGGCATTAGCAAGGTAGAGCAACGAGGGAAAAGCCTGCAAAAACTAAAATCGGATCACTTGTTTTGTCAAGGGTAGTGAAAATGAAACAACGGAAGACGTTGGCATCTTCGTAAAACAAAAATATGAAACATCGTTATATTGGCAAAATGTTTCCTTGCTAAACTAGATTTCTTAACCGTAACACTTGGTGAAAGATATACCTTAAAGATCGTAAGAATTATGCCTCAAGAAGTGGCTACGCAGACTATGCAATAGAAAAATAATTCTCCTATGACATTACTTCAGCTTTAAACGATGCAAAAACATACATTTTACCATAAAATCTGGTGACTTCAACGTTAAAATGGAAAGAAATGCAGACGAGAAAGAAATATCACTGGAAAAATTTGGTTGGGGAAACAGGAACGAGCGCGGTGTAACTATGGTTTGTATTTTGCAAGAAGAGATATATCCCAAATGATCAGCTTCTTTTACAAAAAAAGAACATATTTCAATATGCTACAGTCTTAAACCAGCTTTCAACAGGTGGCGACCACTTTATAAAAGCGTCGATAGAACTAGACCTTGGTAAAGAGACACAGCATGACAAAAAGAAACCTACAACAACTAGTATCTACAGAGCCAATAATATAAATGCATTTGAAGAACACATCAACAGCATTCTAGACAGCAGTAACAAGACAGACTTAAATATCAACAGCCTGAATGACATTAAAATATAAACTATTATTAGAGAAAAACCAGAAGATATACTGCAACAAAAATCATATAACGAAAGAAGACCCATAGGCAAGCATTAAAGGAAGAGAAGAGAAAATACAAAGTAATAGAAGCAAAGAACCCCACGAACTTAGAAAAATAAGTAAAAGAATGAAACAATCTATTAATGGACAGCGAAAAGAATAAAACTGAACAAATCCAACAAACTATTGAAGATAACAAGAGCTTCAAAGTTCATCATCATCATCATTTGGATCTACAGCTCTATGTGAGTCTTGGCCGCGTTTACTATTTCCCTCCAGTGTTGTCGGTCCTGACAGTGTTGTCGGTCCTGAGCAGCTATTTCCCATTGTTGTACACCCATTTTGCGTAGATCACTAGCTACTGCGTCCTTCCATCTCTTTCTTAGGCGACCAACCGACCTTTTTCCATCGGGCCTTTCCCAGAATGTGGCGTTCAGATGTCTTTCGTCACTTGATCTTAGCACGCGACTCGCCCACGTATTCTGTTTGCTTTGATGTAGCATACTATGTTTTCATCTGGAGTTTCACTATTGTCTGGAGTTCATCGTTTTGTCTTCTCCATTCTCCTGTTGTCTCTTCTCTGCAAGGCCTATAGATAATACGCAGTATCTTTCTTTCAAGTACCTGTAATTTTGTCGTTTCCCGCTGACTCAGAGTCCAGGTTTCGCTTCCATACGTTATTGTGGGACGAATTATTGTCTTATATGCTCTTATATTTGCTGGTCATGAGAGTATTTTTGATTTAAGTAGGGTCTTTAATGAGTAATATGGCCTGTTTTCTGCAATGATCCTCTCTGCCACGTCCTTTTCATATTTATTTTCAGATATTTTGATCGCGCCTAGGTACTTAAATTCTTTGACGACTTCAAAATTGTATTCATTTATTGTTACGTTTTGTCTAACCCTTGGTCTTGGATTCTTCATAACCACCATGTACTTGGTCTTGTCCTCGTTGACCTTAAGACCAACTTTCTTGGCTCCGTTCTCGAATATGGTGAAAACTTCTTCTGCATCTCTGGTGGATTGTGCAATTGTGTCCGCGTCATCCGCAAAGGCCAATAGTATTTTTGATCCTTGGGCGGAAAATCCGTTTATCAGTTGTGGCTGAGCTTTCCTTACTGCATGTTCCAGTGCGAAGTTAAACAGCAGGGGGCGAGAGGATCTCCTTGTCTAAGCCCGGTGTCAATGAGGAATTCCTCCGACGTGGTGCTGCCAATTCTGATTCATGCGGAAGCGTACTCCGTGCTCACCTTCGGTAATCGTAATAGCTTTCCAGGTACTCCCATTTCTACCATAGTCTCCCACAATGCTTTCCTGCTAACAGAATCGTAAGCTTGTTTGAAGTCCACGAAGATTTGGTGTACATCGCGGTTGAATTCCCAGTTTTTTTCCAACACCTGGCGTAGGACGAAGATTTGGTCTATGGTTGACCGTCCCGGTCTGAATCCGCTTTGGTAGTCGTCTGTTATTTCCTTTGCGTATGGAGTTAGTCTTCTAAACAGTATTATGGATATTATGTATGTTGTATTAATTAACGATATTCTTCTATAGTTCCGACGTATTTGTTTGTCTCCCTTCTTGTAAATAGGTATTATATGGCTTTCGTGCCAGTGTTTTGGGTATTTCTTCTCTTTCCCAGACTTCTCTTATAAGATGATATATCTCAAGATGTAGTTTTTCTCCCCCTTTTTCTAGTAGTTCCGCCTGTATGCCGTCTGGGCCTGGGGCTTTATCGTTTTTTAGGGACGAATTTGCGGACTTTACTTCAGCTAGTGTGAGCCCATTAACCTTTCATTTCCATGTTCTGTTTTTGACACGATCATAAATTTAGTTTTTTTCTAGTTTATTTTTAGTCCGTATCAAATGCAATAATCATTAATTCTATTTAGTAATTCTTGTAGCGATTCCAGGGTGTCTGCCATTATAGCGGTGTCATCATCGAATCTTATGTTATTTACTATTCTTTCGTTTATTGAGATTCCATCACTTAGCTCCGCTATCACTTCCTGAAATATGGCTTCACTGTATAGGTTAAACAGTAGTGGCGACAGAACACAACCCTGTCTCACCCCTCTCTTAATATCAATATTCTCGGATTCTTGTTGTTCTATCTTTATATTGGCCTTTTGATTCCAATACAGATTTATGATAATTCGTTAACCTCGTCTGTCTATATCTCTGTTTTTCAATAATTCTATTAGTTTTTCATGTCGGATCCTGTTGAACACTTTTTCGAAGTCGATGAAACAGGAATAAATATCCAGGTTCATATCTAAGCATCTTTGAGAGAGGACATTAAACGCAAACAATGCCTCTCTTGTTCCAAGTCCTTTGCGGAACCCAAATTGGGTATCATCCATATAATATTCTAGCTTTCTGTATAATCTTCCATGAATCACCTTTAGAAATATTTTGAGGGTATGGCTTATTAATGATATTGTCCTATGGGCCGAACAATCTTTGGCATATATTGTTTTTGGTATTGTTACAAAGGTGGACACCAACCATTCCTGAGGGATTTTTCCGGTTTTATATAATTCATTAAACAGATCCAGTAGTACAGGTAGAGTTTCATCGTCTAGACATTTCAGTAATTCCGCAGGTATTTCGTCTGGATCTACAGTTTTTCCGTTTTTTGCGTTTCGTATTGCTTGTTAGGTTTCCTCCATTATGATCTCTGGTCCCGTTTCGCTGTCGATTTCTTCCGGTTCTTGTCTATTATTCTCAAACAGATCTGTTATGTATGTCTTCCAATTTTTTAATTTCTCCGTGACTTCTATAATAATTTTTCCATATATTATGTCTTTAAGAAGGCCATCTTTCATTTTTCGCTGTGTGTTTGTGATTTTCTTTATTTTCTTGTGCATATTAAAGCTATCATACTTTTTAGAATATTCTTCTACATTGATTTTCCAGCCAGGTGGATATGGCCTCTTTTATTTTCTTTCCTATTAATATCTGTATTTCCTTGTATTTTGACTTACTCCTGCCTTTTTGTTTCCTTCTTTCCTCCATTAGCTCTAGGATTTCTGAAGTCATCCATCTCTGATTTTTTATTATTTTTGTGGGTAATATCTTCTTTCCTGCCTCTACTAACGTTTCTTGTATCACGTTCCATTTGTCATTAACATCTGTTGTTTTTATCACGTCTTGTTTTATTTTCTTTAAGTTATCATTTATTTCTTGTTTTAGCCTCTGACGTACATGTCCTTCTTTTATATTTGAGAATTCAAAGGTTTGAAGTTTTTCTTTTGCCTGCATAATCATTTAGCTTCTCTCGTTTTAGTTTTGTAATGCTCTTTACTTTTTTCTGCAATACTGGTATTTAGACTTATAGTTTTACCTATTTTTATAAATAGCACAATTATTAAACAGTTCTTATCAATGTAATCTACTGCTACACTTTTTTATTAATCTAATTATTTATTCACGATTTTTATTTCATATAGGATACAAAATCCTCTCAAAAAAATAGAAAGTCCCGTTCTGTCACACTGCAATTCTAAATCGATCAACCTATCAAATCTACAAGTCATAAAGCAAAATTTCTAAATGCAAAAAACCACATTGGACTATTTTTGATGATTATATCATTCTAATATCTTAGGATGGTCATGGACACGGACAATCTGTGAGGGATGCAGTGAAAGTAGTGAAAGAATCAGATCGGTATATAAAGCGAACTTTCCTTAACCGAACCATCAGTTGATTCACTCATCTTAAGCTTTACACAACTTACCCAAGCAAGTTACAATGAATTACTTTGTAAGTTTCTTTCATATATTTTGTGTTTAATTACGCAGTGAAGTGGTATTATGAAAAAAAGTGTCTTAGTGTTTGGTCGTGTAACTCATAGTGAATTTATTTATAAATATTGGTTTTATTTTTGAAAATAGTTTGCAAAAATAAAACATGATATTGTAACAACAAAACAATTCAGTTACATTATTTTTTTAATTTTTTACAAAATTGTCATTTCGTTTATTAAATTTACGGTCT
This sequence comes from Diabrotica virgifera virgifera, assembly GCF_917563875.1. NCBI lineage: Eukaryota > Metazoa > Arthropoda > Insecta > Coleoptera > Chrysomelidae > Diabrotica > Diabrotica virgifera. Next base: position 62,260,218 of record NC_065450.1, on the reverse strand, counting down.
CATTTTTTTAAAAGACACTTTTTTGTTAATATTTTAGCTTAGTGCATGTTAAATTGCTAAATACATAAAGTACAAAATTCACAATATTTGAAACCTTGAAAAAAGCAAGATCAAATAATTTCTTTATAATTGTTATTCTTTTTTTTTTCAATATCAATTTAGCTACTTAATTATAATTTAAAATGGTTTCTCCTGTGTATTTGCATAATTATTATCTATGAGATTTATTTTATTTTATTACCCTGAAAAATACCTGTGTATCAAAAATTTAAGATTGATTCTTGATTTAATGGTGAGCTCATTACACTAAATATTATTAGAAGAGTTTTTTGTTAAAACAATAATTAACGTAACAATATTTCCTATGGTAAACAAAATAGATTATGTGCCATTTATACAAAAAATTAGAGCATCTAGAGTTATTGTTTTAAAAGACGTACAGAGTCGATTTCGCTTTGTTTGAATCAGTCATTTTTTCCAAGGGTTTAAAAAAATTTAATTTTTTTATTCGTTCGCTGTTCTCACTTATGCATTTTGAAATATGTTCTATGTGTTCTATTCGGTCCCCCAATTTTGATATATGTGTTTATTTCATATTTTTTGCATAATAAGGAGTAAGTGGTAAATAATTTTAATATCTCACGTCTGTAATATTTTATTTTACCATAAATCGCTCATTTTTCCACATTCTATCAATTTAAGTTATATCATTTTATTTATTTGTATTATTTATTCGTTTATACCAGTCTCATTAAGAGATATTTCTGTATTCTGCATTCAAAAATTAATTTCTATAATTTGAAAACCTATTTCCCTCAACTCTCATATCTGTCTATATCTCAACAAATTCGTGATATTAATTTTATCTGCATATTTAATAATATTAATATACCGCTGTATTTTTTACACTCCATTTTGAGACTTTTTTTTTAAATAAATAATAATTAAATTAATTTTAATTAAATTAAATAAATAAATAAAATAAATAATTATTAGATAAAAGGCATTATATTTAATTTGGATTCAGATAATTTTTTTTAAATAATTATTATTTTGCGGTAGCTGACATTTAGTGAAAACCTATCGGACTTCCATTGTTACTATGATAATTAAATAGTGAAATAAAACTAGTACATTTCTAAGGACACTCCTGAAAATTTGTTGATATTCAACCAACAATTTGGATACATTTTCTTATTCAATTTATTAATTTATTTCTTAGCATATCTTCTGTAAGTTATTAAGTTAAGATACTTTATTCTGTTATTTCACAAACCCATTTATTCCCGGATTGTCCAGCTATTTCATCGGCCCAACACCATATTATTTTATCTTAGTTTATAGTACGTTCTTTAAGGGTAAAATATTGCAAAAACTCTAAATTTTAAAGAACTGCTTGGATTGACATGAAATTTGGCATACACACAATACACATAGCTAACAAGTTAAAGAAAAAAAAGTGATATTGTGCCGATGTGTGCTTTTGCCCTAGGGGTGAGTTTCATCCCCTTTATACTGAAGTGAGAATCTCAAAGGTCGGCAAAATACGCTTATACAGCTGTTAGTTATGATCTTATCATTTGATGAAAAATTCTTTCCACTCATGAATTCAGAGAGGCAGACAAACAGGGGTAATCTTAGTCGCACGAAGAAGAAGACTCATGAATTCTATTAGGTATTCAAACGTATTATAATAATCGCTACGGGCGAAATCTGGTAAATATGGTGGATGCTCTAACAATTCGAACTTTAATTCGGATTTTATCCATTATCAAAATCCTCACATGAAATGGTGTATTGTTCTGATGAAAAATTATTTTTTTCTTCTGCAAACCGGGACTTTTTTACGATTCTTTTGTAACAGATTAATAGGAAACTTCACACATATTCATATGAAGAGTGTAAATATAACCTAAACAAATTTGGGAACACCCTCTCTTATCGAACCGCAAAATTTATGGAAGAGTAATATTATTCTTCGCACCTGGTCGAATTTCTTATTTTATTTCTACTTGTATCTAATTGTAATTTCTTTGCATCTACAAACGAATACACTAATAAAACGGTACGGCAACACAACTTATTTCGAATTTTACAATAGTATCTGCAACGTAATTCTGTATAATTTCTCTGGAATACGTTGGAAACCTAGGTAAAATAGTCCAATAAAAATAAATTCCCGTTAATTGTCCAGACAGCTCAATTTCCAAAAGCCGTTTCCATTTTATAAAAACAACGGCATATAAATTCTTTCGACTTGGAGAATTTAATGAAAAAGTGTGCGACGTCGGCGCCCGAATCGTCCAATTAATTACTTTACCTTCGTCAAAATAATTTACAGACCGACAGAAACAAATCTCATGCGGTTTCTCAATTAAAACCGAATCAATTAGAACTTATCAGAGCAGTGCCAATTTTCGCGAACAATTCATTTACATGAACAAAGCATGAACAAAGAAACTTCAAAAGCATGCACCGGAATCGGTGCTAACGGAACGATGCGTTTATCGCGTAGAGATGGGCGCGAAGCGTTACAATCCTACAGGTTAAAAAGTTCATTATCTCTTATTTATTTATTCTATCTTCATTCATTACCAATTACCCCAAAAAGAGTATTTGTTTAGCGTATGGACTTTTGAGTACGATAAAAATACACAAATACATATATATGCAAATACTAAAATAAAATAAAACTATAATCGTCATCATTATTCTTTGCCTTATCCCTATGCGGGGTCGGTTTCCCTAATTGCATTTCTCCACACAATTCTATCGTGGGTCATATCAATAATAATACCCTTTACCAACATGTCCTGCCTAATCGTCTCCCCCCAGATCTTTTTGGTCTTCCTCTCCTACATTTTCCAGGAATCTGCACTCCAGCAATTCTTTGTATTGGGTGATAAACATCTTGATGTTGAACATGACCAAACCATCTTAACGTATACGCTCTTTCATTTTGGCATCAATTGGTGCCACACCTAGATTTCCCCTAATATACTAATTTTTAATTTTATCCTTTTTTGTTACTCCACTCATCCATCTAAGCATTCTTATTTCCGTCACATGCATTCGTTGTTCATCTTTTTTCCGTACATCCTAGCCGGTCTTATGGCTGTTTTATTGAATTTTCCTTTCAGCTTCATTTGAATTTTTCTGTCACATAACACAGCACTCGCTTCCTTCCTTTTCATCCATCCAGCCCTAATTCTACTACATGCATCTTCATATATTTTTCTATTACTCTGTAATACCGATCCTATGTACTTAAAACTATTGCTTTTCACAATCATTTCAGCATCCAAAGATACCATTTTATTTGTTGTAACTCCATCTTTAAATGGACATTCCAAATACTCTGTTTTTGTCCTACTAAGTTTTAAACCTTTTTGCTCCAGAGCTTGTCTCCACTGTTCCAGTTTTTTCTAAGTCTCCTTCACCATTTCCTAATAACACTACGTTATCAGCATACATTATGCTGATGTATGATTAAAATGTAACTAAAAAATATTAATCTTTTATTTACACAACCACTCAACTGCTTCTGTAGAATATTCCAAAAAGTCCTGGAGGTTTCCACAATCGCACTGTGCACTTTCCCCATGGCCCCATTTGAACAGGGACTCAGCAATTTAGATTTCGATTTCTCGTAGGTAGGCGATATAGCCTCGCACAGGTAGACCGGGGCCGATTTGATCCTATGAAGCCTTGAGTTTAGCTGGATATCTGGATATACTCCGATTCTATTTGTGCTACCCATCCAGTTCACCATTGTTAATATATAAATATATTATCAATGTATCACCAATTATTCGGGCACTCCTGATTGGAGGATTTCTAGATCTCAGTCGCTTGTGCTGTTTTGTGAAGTGTAGTATAATATCTTGACGAGTTGGTAATTGTACGTCAGCCTAGCTGATGGATTTTCTAGTGCTCTTTCACTAATGCTACTGTACGGTGTAGATCTGTTGGAGCAGTGTTACTCAAAATAGGAGCCATCTCACTAAGGTTAATTTTATTATTCAAGTAAATTTTTCTGACGTTTTGATTCTTGGACATCAAATTTGTTGGTTTGTCCACTGTTTAGCCGCACTGGGGCACCATATTCAGTCACTGAAAAGAACATAGCTAAAGCATAGGTCCGAAGAGTATCCACAGAAACTTCCCGTTGTTCCAGCCAGTATTGTTATTGTATTTTTCCTTTTCCTTAGTTTACTGGCTGCGTTTCTAAGATGACTTTAGAATGTTAGATTTCTTTCAAGTATTCCTCCTATATATTAGAGGTCCTTGTTATTTTTGAGTATCAGATACAGATATACTGAAATACAGAGGCTGCATCATTTAGAGTTACATTGAGAGTGTCTCCTGCAAGTTGACTAGACAGATGAAAGAGCATGGTTTCAATTTTGCTTCTCATGCGGTTTCTCAATTAAAACTCAATCAATTAGAACTTATCAGAGCAGTGCAAATTTTCGCGAACAATTCATTCACATGAACAAAGCATGAATACAGAAACTTCAAAGGTTTGCACCGGAATCAGTGCTAACTGAACGATGCGTTTATCGCGTAGAGATGGGCGCGGCACGTTACGATCTAAAAGGTTAAAAAGCTCACCTTTTGCTTCATTATTTGTTAGTTATTTATTATGTCTTCATTCACTACCATGGGTCATAAATGATGGTGACAAGCCCTTCGATTTAAATGAATGTGTGGGTAATAATGAAATGTTAAATGAAATACTAAAATACATCTTCATCTTCGACTTTTCCTATTATGAGTTCGCCGTTTCGTTCTCCACAGCACTATAATCTGCGTCACCTTCTTTGAGGTCTTTGTCTATCATAGGATTTCATATCTACGTTTTCCATCTTATAACAGGTCTTCTTCCTGACGGAAATTTTCCCATTAAGTCCAGTTCCCCTGTTCGTATTTTTATTTCGTATTGGTGTTGTCATGGGCGAGAATTCATAACATTCATCACTATGCTCTAAAAGATCCATTTTTTGTTTTATTTCGGTTAGATTGATGTTCCATGTCACTCCATAGAGTACTTTCTTGGCTTGCTTTCCTCGTGCTATTTTCATTTCTATATCTATTTTCATAGTGACTCGACTTATCATTTTTTAGCCTAAACACACAAGTAACCTTCTTCTTCTTTTTGTATAGACATGGCTCTACCTGTTTTTTCAATGTGCCTCTTAAGTTGTCGTTCCATCGTTTTCATGGTCTTCCCACTGATCGTGTTCCAATTGGGGAACCGTCTCTCGCTGTCTTTACTACTCTATTTCTTGTCATTCGGCCTTGTGTGATCATTCCATTCCATTCTTCTTGATTGGCAAGGTTAGCAACCTACCAATCGGAAAAAAAATACTGCTCAAAGAAACAATGTGAAGCCTCAAAAGTAGTCTAAATATGTCATTTATCTAATTTTGTCGCACCGTATGCCACAGTACTTAGCACCAATGTTTTATATATTAGGTTTGTTCCAACACAACGAAAACCTTCATGAAACAATCACGAAACTGCGCGTAGATAGCGAAATAATACGTTCTATGGGTTATCTTGTTTACTGCGCAGTTTCGTGATCGTTTCATGACTGTTTTTCGGTCTTATAATAGTCGATATGACGTTCAAGCTGTGTAATGTTGACTCCATCAATTTTCTCAATAATGAAATTGATCAACCACTTCAATAAAATAACTTTATAAAATACGCCCACTATAATAATAACCATTTCCTAATAATTACATTGACAGTACACATTCCAACGTACGTTTTACTTAACCTTTAACCACAGGCGCTGGCGTATTTCGTACGCCAGATATAAGAATTCTACTGCAAATATGTTTAAAAATTTAGTTTTTGACTTTGTTTATCTATCTAACCTATCACTAGAATGTGCTTTACAACTGGTTATAGTTTCGTTATAATCGGAGTTCTGGGAAGATCGTAATTTACAGTTTATTATTTGTTGTTTCCGGTGGTGGACAATATACGCCACAATTACATTAATATAAGTAGTAATATAAATACATATTTCAATTGTTTTATAGTCATTATGACACAAAATATATTTTTCTTTATAAACAATACTTTTTAGCATGTAAAAAATCACATTTAAAAAAAATATTTAGTAATTTTATTTATTATGGAATCAGATTCCAGTTATAAATTCCAATTGACTTACTGAGAAGGAACTCCAAGTATTCGCTGATGCCGAATAAGGTTTATAACAAACAACTGAGTATTTTCTAAAAAAAAAATAAACAAATCTGCTGTTTTTTTTTGGTGTATTTTCTTGTGGCGTATAAAGTAAGCCACGCGTGTAGTTATGTTATAATTTGATGCGCGAGTAGTTAAAGGTTAATGTTTTCATTTAACTTGTTTGCAAATAAATCATTATGCTTGTGCAGAGATCCTTTGGAAAAACAATATATAAACTCCCATCTTCATTAAATATTAGAAATTGTTTACTGTTCTATGTGTTCATGACACTACTTGGAGATAATTGGATGACTTTCATCTTACCTTCGCTCCTTGAGCGTCTATTCATTTATAGTCACATATTTGATCTTGAACATCGAACGCCAGAAGATACTTTCACTAAATCAGTATCAGTCTACATGCTGCTTTCTTTATTAAAATTATATCTTTTCAATGGTTGAGTAATTAATAAACTAATGCGACAGAAGGAAGTAGGTTTTTAATGTACTGGGTGTGTTTATCAGATTAGGATTTAAAATTGTTAGAGAAAACGAAAATTGATGAGATACATAATTATGCTAATTTTGAATATCAGTAAAATTTAAATCGCTAAAAACATCGGTTATGAAAATTAAATTATTCATCTTTTGAACAACAAATGTAAAATTCTACTAATTTGTCTTAATAGTATTTCATAATATATACAATGTACATATGTAGGTACAACATTTTTCTGTTTAAAAGTACACTACTTTATTATATTACATAGAAATATTAGTCAAAAACCAATAACTAAAAATTCTTTTGTTTTCCTTTCAGTTGTATGTATCATTCTTAGTGGCTCTCGCAACCGTAAATGCCGGTTACGCAGGCAGTTACGGAGGTCATGAAGGCTATGGTGGAGACCACGGCGGCCATGATATTTCCCACACGGTGGAAATTACCAAACACGTGCCAATTCCTGTCTACAAACACGAAGCAGTACCAATTCCCCACACCATTCCAGTTCCAGTGCCAAAACCAGTAGCAGTACCAGTACCACAACCTTACCCCGTCCACATCAAAGTTCCCCAACCTATTGCCGTACCTGTCATCAAAACCATCACCATTCCCGTAGAGAAACCAGTACCTTACAAGGTTGAAAAGGAAATCCCATACCACGTTGAGAAACCAGTACCAGTTCCAGTAGAAAAACACGTACCCATCAGAATCCCCAAGCCAGTACCCGTCAAAGTTCCAGTTTACAAAGTTGTGTACCACCATAGCAAACACTAAGTGGAAGACGCAAGACTGATACAATTTCATCTCTTTCATCTTATCTACTTCATTTCATCTTAGTCACTTGTTATTGTTGCCTTGTTAATTTTTTATTGTTAAATCTTATTGTTGAATAGATTTATAATTTTTTAAATTTGTACGTTTATTACAAAGCTTATTCCTTTAATTCCTTTAAAAGGTAAGAGTCATGGTAAAAGGATTCCTTAAAAATACTATATATATCAAGAGAAAGAGCATAGAAACGGATGAGGTAGTTTGCAGATGAAAAAAATCTTGGATCCAAATATAGGACAGATGATACCATTAAATATTGTAAGATCTAACGCGCTACCTGAAATAATAGCAAACACTGCATTCATGATAGACAAGGCGAAAACGGCGGGTTCGAAGGGAAAAATATTCCCATGAGATTTTTTTGCATAATCACATTCGTGAGACATCCCTGAATAAGGTTCAAGAAGTCGCCCATGTGAAAAGTGGGCCAATTTTTTTTTAAAAATTTTTTTTAATCAAATTGCAAGAATCAATATTTTTGGCCTGAACAATTTTTTCTTTAATTTTTTGGACCATTCTGGACAAAAAAGGTCTCTTATAATTTTTCCCTAAAGTTGATCGTTTTCGACTTATAAGCAATTTAAAATTGAAAAAAACGAAAAATGACGATTTTCAAGGCTTAATAACTCGGTTAAAAGTTATTAATATGAAAGTCAATTTATGACTAAATCAAAGTTTAAAGCCCCCCCCCCCCCCTACAAGATCCTGAAGAAATTTTTGTCATTATTTTTTTACTAAGCTGTTATTTTTAAGTAATAATAATAAGCGCTATGCACGTGTGCGGGGCTGTAAATGCTGAGTGCGAGAGAGACGCCATTCCAGCAGTCCAATTGGGCATCTTACTCGCACTCACATTTACAGCAGCGTCATTACGATCTAACCAGTCATTGTTATTAATTAAAAATAACAGCTTAGTAGTAAATTAATGACACAGATTTCTTAAGGATCATGTAGCGGCGACTTTAAACTTTGATTTAGTCACTTTCTGACTTTCAAAATAATAATTTTTGACCAAGTTGTTAAGTCTTAAAATTGGCCATTTTCGCGTTTTTCAAATATTAACTTGCTTATAACTCGAAAAAGATCAACTTTAGAGAAAAATTATAAGAAACCTTTTTTGTCCAGAATGGTCCAAAAAACCCAAAAAAAAATTAGTCCGGACCAAAAATATTGATTTTTGCAATTTGATTAAAAAAAATGGTTAAAAAAAAATTGGCCCACTTTTCTCGTGAGCGACTTCTTGAACCTTATTCTGGGATGTCTCACGAATGTGATTATGCAAAAATATCTCATGGGAATATTTTTCCCAACGAACCCGCCGTTTCCGCTTTGTCTATGATATTTTCAAGATGTACTTCACTTCATTCGCAACGATAAAGTCATTTGTTTTCGAGATATATTTGAAGTTAAACATGTAACGGGACAGATATTTGATTAATGTATTGTGCCGCTTAATTTTAAACTTCAAATATCTCTTAAATCAATGATTTTATCGTTAAGACTGCAGAGTATATTTTTCATTCATAATGAGAAATTCAATAGTTTTCAAGATATTTGAAATTAGAAATTAAGCAGCACAATACATTAATCAAAATATATGTGCCGTTACTTGTTTTAAATTCAAATATCTCTAAAACTAATAATTTTATTGTTAGGAATGAGGAGTATGTTATTTACATAAAGAGTATATTCTGTTATTAGAGGAATAACACTACTGCATCAAAACTAAAATCTCTTTTCGCAACCCTAACAATTAACATGTGTTTGACATACTTGTAAATAATACGTACCAGTGCAATTATTAATTCAGACAAATGTGCGCGGCGCTCGATGCAAACTTATGCGCATGTACTCAGTTGCGCAACTTTGCGCAGTTTGTCTTATATATTTTTTTATTCCTTACATTGTAGTCTTTCATATAGTGAAGAATTTAATTTGGCACAAGATGGCACAATAAACGTAATACGCTGTCAAACATTAATTTTATCAAAAATTGGATAGGTTTTTAGACAGCCGATTATATCAAAATCACCTTTCAGTGAAGCTAACTATGCTATTTTAATCTTTAAAGTATGTACTTTTATCTCAAATAATTACTTTTATATTAGCTATCCACATAAATTAAGTAATAATTAAAGTAAAACACAGCCTCTGAGGATTTAAATTTTATGTGTAAAATTATATTGAATTTTGTACTTTTGATCATTAATACATCTGGTCCTAACAAACATAAAAAATCAATTTTTGCTGAGAAGTTGCATCATGAGGAGTACAAACAAACCCCTTAATTTCGGCATTCTCAGATTTATTTTTTTTGTACTTACGATCACGTTTCCTTCAATTTTGAACACTGTGCGTCGCCCTTTACTCACATGCAGCATTTTTTAGGTTACATTAATTTTCCATTTACGCTACTTTCCCTAATCAAACGATAGTGTTATAAAAATTGACATTTAATAACAATCGCAAATTATACCAGTATAATTATAATTTATAATTTTCCATAACAAAATCTCGCTATTCGTTTAAAGGCTCATTTGAACAAATGTGACACTAATAAAAACTAATAGCAGATTCAAAAGTGCTTCCAAATCACATTAAAAACAGAGCAATATTACATCGAAATGACCTGTCACGGTTCAGCCATTTTATTTCAAATTACTTTTAACCTCAATGTAAAATGTATTTAAAATCATACATTGTTGTGTTAGTGGACTTCAAAGTGTTAAAATATTTTCAATTATATTTTCAGCATTTCATCAATTTTAACACCAGCAGGCTCGTTTATTTAATAGTTACAATTATTAACATATAGTTCAATTTAAAAATTTGGCGTTTAGTTAAATTATCAGCATTATATTCATTTATCACCCAATACAATATACTATAGCACAAAATTTTCATTTGCTAATGGTACTCGAATTTAATTAGATGAAATTAAATTTTTCGTAATTTTTCGAAATAACAGAGCACAGAAGTCACATGCAAACAAAAATCAATATTACCCTAGGGAAATAAGCAATAAATAGACCTTATTCGGGACACTTAATCCTGTCGCCAGGGGGGGTACAACGGCCTCCTTAATTCAGATGGACTTACCCAAGTTTTTTGAAGTTATACTTCTTTACGGGCGTAATGACGGTGAAATTTTATATGGTAAAACCTAGCGACCGGACGCATGCGCATTATAACTTTGTTCTGATTGGATGTTCAAATGACATGACAAAAATTATCCAATATGGCAGCTGTGGCACAGCTGTGGGACTGTGGTTTGTTTATAATGTATGCTTGTTGCGTTTTAAAATTTGTAGGAAGAGAAACAACAAACAAAAAGTTAGTTAATGGTTATACTGCCTTTTTAAATAGTTTTCATATTATATTTTTGGACTTATTTACATAGAAGAGATTATTGTTGCATGCCAATGTGAAAGCTCATCAAACTGTGACTAGTACCTATGAGTGCCGCAGATCTCGCTTATTCAAAGCTAAAGAATCTTTCACTGGTAAGTGTTTTATAAATAGGTGATCAAATTTTGTTATGATATTTGAACATAGCCACTTTGCACGACGCAAGTGATTGCGAAATTTATTAGTCGTTATACGGGCTCCGATACCTACCTTGAACCTACCAAAATACATAAGTAGTATGTAATACTTTTATTTACATAATTTGATTACCATCAAAATTTCTATCAATATTCACCTAATATATTGTTTTCTTACTCTGTTTTGTTGTATTTTTTCAATTCTAAATCATTTCAATTCAAAATCAAAATAATTTGATTTACACAAGTTAAAAATGTCAAAAGGTTAATCTGTTTAATTAGACGATCTTCGCACATAATGACAAGCTGTCTCTGTGGCGAAGTTTTAATGCGAGTGAATCCCAATACAACGCAAATACCAGCCGCGTGGTAAGTTGGTTCGAATCCCAATAGAAACTTTTATGTTTTTATTTTTTTTTATACATTTTATGATTGTAAGTATATTTATTATATAATTTTATTTTCAGAAAATACGTATTTAGTTAAAAATTTTTTCGACAATTAATGTTCAGAAATCATTTGTGGCATTTTTAATGTGTTTGTGTGTGTTTTATTTTTTTATTATTTTAATTTTTGGCACTGTTTTAATACAAATGTTTGAGAAGTAGTAAGTATAAATTAATTTAATATTTAAATAAAATATAAATAAATTTATATTTATTTTCTCATTTAAAATCAAACGAGTAGGTAGAGTAGCTACAAGTGCAAGCGAGGCAATTTCTACGTAGCATGCGTTAAAACGCATGTATTAGGTACGGGAAACACTATGTGTTTATAGATTTCTTTAACAATAAAAAGATTAATTTTTAGCAATTCAACTAATCAAAACCGATATAATTTGACTTAAACTTTCAAATGCGGTAAGCAGAATTGCTATTTCATTTTTTAATCAAAAGTTATTCGGGTTCAAAAATTGCAATTTTTCGATTTTTTGAAAGTTCAACCGCGGTTATCTCGAAAACTATGCATTCTACGAAAAAACTTGTAGGAATATTTTTTGCTTAAAATGACCCAAAAAATACAAAAAGATGATTTGTTTTGCGAGAAATCGCTGTTATGTAATTCCTCAAGTTCTTTGTCTATAACAATCTTATCGACATCCGGATCAACTGTTACCCAAAAAATTCGTATTCTACGGGTCAAAATATATAAAAAAACTTGGGTAAGTCCATCTGAATTAAGGAGGCCGTTGTACCCCCCCTGGCGACAGGACTAACTAGAGTTCGCGTCCGTTTTTTATTTATTAACAAATTAGTGCCACAAACGCGATTTCTCGATTTTTGCACCCCAATAAAAAGCTAAATGGTTGACATAGTTTTTAGTTTTTCGATCTGACGTTCATTTCGCGAAATATTCGCTTTTTTGTGAAACATTTGACTCTCCCATTTCCGTAAGCTCCGCTTAAATCGTCAGATTTGTGAAATATACATTATTTTGCATGTATGTAGTTAACTTAACTTATCTTAATCTGACAATTTCGAGTATTTTTAAGGATAGATTTTTTTTTGAGTTCCCCTGAACGAACTCCCCTGTGTTAAGGGCCAATATATGGTAGAGGTACACCTGCAGGGTACCACGTTTCTCCCCATATGATAATCTGACGCGCTCGAGTAACTGTAAAAATCCCCGCTTATGCTCCATTTGTACTAAAATTATAAAAATCCAGAAATAAAATATGTCTCTATCAATTTATATCTTCAAATTACATGTCAACATAATAAAAATATTCGTTTGAATATTATTTTGAATATAATTAAACTTTCATTGTTAAAGTTGTAACCTTCTGAGGAAATAATATTCCATACAGTGAATCTGAGTTAACGATCATGCTGTATACAAACAATGCAGCCGAGGAATCACATTTCAAATATGATTTCAACAGCGAAGTCTTGGAATATTGCATATGAGCGCCATATTCTCAAAGGAGGCAGCAAAGGAGGCGGCAATGGAGGTGCTGGAACGTAATATTATGTAACTTGAAACACAAGCGTGTTGAAGCTGGCGTTGACGCAACCAGAAACTTGGGAATCGTTATGTCTAATGGAGAACTATAATATCAAAAATAAAGAAGTAGACATATAATGGTACATATTATGTAATAGTTAGTTTTAATTAACACTTCTGTGTCAGGCACAAATTTTCCAGCTAACGGTAAAAAGTCAATAATTTACGAATGCAAAAAGGTTTTAAAAACTTATTACTAATGATGTAACAAACTTCCATTGTAAATGGTATATTAAATTTTATTAAAAAAATTGTTAAAATTATCCAAATGAATTAAAAAGGAACATCACAACGTTTTCGGTCGTAACAGACTATCCTCAGTAAAAACCTAAAAATAAGTAAAACCACTTTATCTCACAATAAAACACTGAAAACTTTTGTTTTCTATACTTCTACAAAATTTATTATAACTAAGTGACTACAGCTGTTTCGGCGGGGTGCCTTTCTCAAGTGATATAGTTTACAATGTGTTTGCCTTTTTAAGTCTTCAACTGAAGAGGTTGAGGAGTGGGGAGCTGTTTGTCTCGAGTTGGTCATTCAGAATTATATCTGTATTTTTCAGTTTATTAATTTCCATAGATTCTAAAAAAGATAGCTTAAGGCCTTTATTTTGAATATGTAGAATTTGAAACTCTTCATTGAAAGAATGATTATGATCTAGAAGGTGAAGTGCGTATGTAGAAGTGTCTGTTAGAACGCTTCCGCACGAATCAGAATTGGCAGCACCACGTCGGAGGAATTCCTCATTGACGCCGGACTTAGACAAGGAGATCTTCTCGCCCCTGCTGTTTAACTTTGCACTGGAACATGCAGTAAGGAAAGCTCAGCCACAACTGAGAAACGGATTTGCTGCCCAAGGATCAAAAATACTATTAGCTTTTGCGGATGATGTGGACACAATTGCACAATCCACCAGAGATGTAAAAGAAGTTTTCACCCTATTCGAGAACGGAGCCAAGGAAGTTGGTCTTAAGGTCAACGAGTCAACAAGACCAAGTACATGGTGGTTACGAAGAACCCAAGACCAAGGGTTAGACAAAACGTAACAATTAATGAATACAATTTTGAAGTCGTCAAAGAATTTAAGTACCTGGCAGCGATCATAACATCTGAAAATAACTATGAAAAGGACGTGGCAGCCAGGATAATTGCAGGAAACAGGGCATATTACTCATTAAGGACCCTACTTAAATCAAAAATAGTCTCCAGACTATCAAAAATAAGACTATATAAGACCATAATTTGTCCCACAATAACGTATGGAAGCGAAACATGGACTCTGAATCAGCGGGAAACAACAAAATTACTGGTACTTGAAAGAAAGATACTGCGGACTATCTATGTGCCTTGCAGGGAAGAGACATCAGGAGAATGGAGAAGAAGACACAACGATGAACTCCAGACAATATACGGAGATGAAAACATAGTACGCTACATTAAATCAAACAGAATACGATGGGCGGGTCACGTACTAAGATCAAGTGACGAAAGACTTCTAAACGCCACATTCTGGAAAAGGCCCGATGGAAAAAGGTCAGTTGGTCGCCCAAGAAAGAGATGGAAGGACGCAGTAGCAAGTGATCTACGCAAAATGGGAGTACAGCAATGGGAAATAGCTGCTCAGGACCGACAACAATGGAGGGAAATAGTAAACGCGGCCAAGATTCACATAGAGTTGTAGAACCAAATGATGATAATGAGTAAAATATTTGAACTTTTTTAAAGTTAAGTAATTTTAAAATGATATGAAATATTATTCATAGGTGTGTCAGATATTTATTACTAAACGAATATAATTAGGATTTTGTATTAAATTAAGATAAAAGCTTTCACATTTTTTTAGAAAACCGAGGAATAAATCGGAAAATAATTTCTTGTATATGGCATATGTTTTTATTGCAAGACATATGCAAAGCAATTTCTCAACCGAGGAGTACACAGTTACCAATAAATTTAAATATTGTATGAATATTCATAGTATTTTAATACGTAGACCTTGCAAAAAATTGACTGCCCATTAATATAAGATTACATCGGAAAAATTCCTTGAAAAATGGATATTTTTCTTTTAAAAAAGGATTAAAAAATTACAAAATCTGCTATTTTTAACAATACTAAAAATGTATCTTGTCAATCTATTCAAAATAAATAAAATAAAAATGAATCGGATAAGACTGAATTGAATTAGCTAATATCGTACATTTCGATCATTTCTAGAACTCCAAGGAAGGTTTAAAAAGTGAGACAATGTGATAAAATTATGTGATAAAAACAACAAATGTATTGTCATAAAAACACGGTTACATTATACTCATTTAAATTTAGTCACTAAAACTGCGGCTAATTTTGAGTCTATTTACTTTTTTACGTTTCCCTTGAAATCCATGCTTTTAGAACTTTGTTTGATCTAAAAATAATGTATTTAGAATTGTTTCATTAAATTTATAATAATTATTAAAATGTATTGCATTAATGCATAAACTTTATCGGAGAGAAAATGATGTAAACTACTTTTTATTATTGTAAGTAAACAATGTTTTAAAACTATTTTTAATTATATAGGCTATTGTTTATATTCAAAATAAGATAGCTAAAAGGAACTACAACGTTAACGGGGTTTTATTATTTCGTATGGTCAATGGACATCTATATATGAAAAAACCGCGGAGTGCTACCATTTAAAGGGGTGTGTTTTTGAGAAATGGGTGAATTAGTCCCTGGGCACAGGTTACATTAGGGTGAGTTCTATGCACTTTTGGTACAAACATATCTACATAAAAATTTTTCCTGGTTAAATTTGCTATTTAAATATCACTTTTTAAAGTTAATAATACTTTTTTTTACAAAAATATATTCAAAAGAAAAAGCACAAAGAAACCCAAAAGAATTAAATTTTGTTTTTTGTCCCATAACTTTTGTCCACGAGGATATAGGTATAGATATTGCTTTATAGAAAAAATACCTATATATTTCTTCTTTAAAATGTTGTTTAGAAGAGGTAATTGGGATTTATAGTTTTCGAGATATGATTTTTCAAAATTCGCCACTCACAGCAATTTTGGGCAATTTTCCTTGTTATTTCGCAAATATTGTTCTGTAGCTTTTTTCTACGTAACTTTAGGTATATGCAATGGTACACGTAGTAGGAATAGAAATCAATTACCTTTAAATTGGTCTACTGTATAACGTTGTACGACTTTTTTTAAAGAGATTATGGTTTTTCAAGATTTTATACTTTTAAGGATTTTTTATAATATAATATAAAAATAAAAAAATATTATTATATAATATATTATATATTATATAATATTATATTATATAATATATACTATATATAACATAATATTATATTATATATTATATATTATATAATACCTAATATAAAAAAATATTATTTTTTACATTTTTTACGATTATTTTTGAAATGTCCCATTATAACTTCTTTTTTCTTGTATATGAAAATACTATATATTGCTCAATAAAGAGCAATATCTATATTTAAATATTTAATGGAAACCGAGTGATTCTTTGATATTTTTTTACCTGTATTATTTAAAATTATTTCTTTTACAAAAATTACATAAACATTAGTCTTAGAAAACATCACTTTAGTTAAAATTATTTAAACGTTGACATTTAAAATTTTTTCAAAATCAAAGTCCATCTCTTCGTTAGCATTAGCTTCAATACCTTCCTCTGACACCTCAGTTATCTTAGAGTTCCCACAATTAGTACCCATGCACATGCACCCTTTGCAGAATATTGAACAACTAATTCCTATCTTCCTACAACCGCAATTTTTTGTACATCCTTTGGTACATTTACATGCTATTTTTTCAAGCAAAGCTTGTGGTGCAGGAGCTTTGAGAGTAAATATTGGAATTAATCCATATTTTGAAGTTTGCCCGGCCGAGTCAAGTGGATCCAAAGAAATACCTATAAAAAATAAGATTCAATCATAACACACAATCACAAAAAAGTTATAATGAGGAATTTAAAAATTAATCCTAAAATCAAAAATCGTTGCAAGTACTTATTACATTTTGAAAAAGCATATCTTATTCAAAAATAATCCTAGAATTTTTTATAATACACCATTTTAAAGTAACCAGAATAAGCTTTATTTTTTTGTTATATAATATATACCTAAATGTAGAGAAAAAATTTATAATGGGAAATTAAAAAATAATCGTAAAAAATATAAAAACTCGTTAAAAGTATAAAGTCTTGAAAAAGATAACCTCTTTAAAAGAAGTCGTACAACATTATACAGTAGAACAATTTAAAGGTAATTGATTTCTATTCCTCTTACATGTACCATTGCATATGCCTAAAGTTACGTAGAAAAAAGTTACAGAACAATATTTGCGAAATAACAAGGAAAATTGCCCAAAATTGCTGTGAGTGGCGAAATTTGAAAAATCATATTTCGAAAACTGTAAATCCTAATGACCACTACTAAACATCATTTTAAATACAAAATATGTAAGTTTTTTTTCTGTGAAGCAATGTCTATACCTATATCCCCGTGGACAAAAGTTATGGGACAAAAAACAAAATTTCTTTTTTTGGGTTTCTTTGTGCTTTTTCTTTTGAATATATTTTTGTAAAAAAAGTATCTTTGACTTTAAAAAGTTATATTTAGATAGGAAATTTAACAAGGAACAATTTTTATGTAGACGTGTTTGTACCAAAAGTGCATAGAACTCACCCTAATGTAACCTGTGCCCAGGGACTAATTCACCCATTTCTCAAAAACGCACCCCTTTAAATGGTAGCACTCCGCGGTTTTTTCATATATAGAGATTCATTGACCATATGAAATAATAAAACCCCGTTAACGTTGTAGTTCCTTTCTATAGTACATAATCAATAGCCTAATAAACCTATTTTCTGTATATTAATTTTCAGTATTGTCAAAAATAGCGAAATTCTTGAGAATGGAGCACATTTTTTACACTTTTTATATACAACTAATAAAATTTTATATCTCATGGGATATTGTAATGATATTCTTCCATAGACTTCTACAAATATTTCAGTCCTGCTCAAGTTATATAATAGGAAAAATATAAAAAAATAAGACAAAAAACTGGAGGGTATCAGATAAAATTAGAGGGTGCCAGAAAAAAATGAGGGAATCAGAAAAAAATGGAGGGTGTCAGAAAAAATTGGAAGGAGATAAGTTCAAATAAGAGAATGTCACAAAATATTGAGTGCAGTAACTCTAGAAGGCAATTGATTGTATTCCCCATCGCTTGGCGACGAGCAAAATCACTAGTAGGCCAATCAAGTTAGGTTTTTACTAGACATAACGGAAAAGACGAGGTTTGACAGTTGAAATGTGTAGTATGAGATATTACAAAAAGACTACCATCTTGGGATTCATCAATTTTTTAGTGGAACATTTTTTAAATAAACAATCAAAACGTCAAACTTAGTTTTTTGCTCATAACTTAAAAACTTGTTTATTTAGAAATTTGCCGTCCACAGGTAACTTTCTCAGAAAAAAAAAGGTATGGTATCGAATGAGATACGCTAAATAAAAATCGGTTAATAAACAAAAAAGTTATTGCAGAACGGATGACAAAATCACTGTTTTTGAATATAGTTAATAACAATTTTATTGTTTGTTAAAATACGTTTTAATATACCCAAAATTGAGGGCACTATGGTGTTTGAATGGTGTGCAAAAAATGGTCCAGATCTGTTAAATAGTTTTCGTAAAATTGAATTTGTTTATAAAATTTTTTGAAAAACGGGCTAATTTCTGAGGCTGGTCCAGTTAACATGGATGAATGTATCTCAATAATCTGGGGCTCATTTCCTTCGTTAAGATGTATACTAACAGCTTATAAAAAAAAGTAAAAAAAATTACATATACGTACACAAAATTATTTGTTAATAAATAGCAGTTTTTAAGCTTATAAACAATTACAATATTTTCGTAGAAATTAGATCAAATTAAATGGCAATAAAAAATACGGAAAGCTGGTTAAAATACACAACTTTCAAAAAAAATTTTTAGGTCCTACGACCCTTGGGGTCTGAGATAGCCCCTTTTTTTTGAAAAAATCACTCTTACGTTAATTAACAACACTAAGAGCTGAAATTAACCAATCTTTTATAAGAAAAGTCAAAGTTTTTAACAAAAATTTTAGTAAGAAAAAATGTTAAAAACTGTTTAAATAGGAGTGTTATAAACACAGAGTATTTTGCGTTCCGACTAAAGTAAAAAATAGCGGGCGTAGTCGACTGACTGAATAGTGGGAGAGGTTGGCGACCGGCATGCGGCAGCAACTATTAAAATTACGTTATCCCGACCACAAAAATCCACTTTAAGGTGAATGACAAATTTTTGTCATTTCTTATGTTTTCGAGGTCTCTGATCCGAATATGGAGTTAATTTTTTTCTAGAATTAGTGGAACATGTTCAAAAATCAAATTTTATGCAAAAATGCAAAAAATCAATTTTGATGATTTTTCAATTTTAACTCACTGTATTTTTGGTCGCTGTAAATATTTCCTTTTGAAAATTTTACTGTGTTATCTTTGAAGCATTTAGATAACAATGAGATATGTCCAAAATGACTCAATACGTTAAAAGAGAAGTTGTTAATTTTTAAACATTTTGTCGTCAGCTTTCGTTAGTTTCATGTTTACTTAAAAAAGTTGAGTGACAAACTTTTTAGTTTATAATTTTAATTAACACAGAAATAAAACATAATTTATGAAGAAGTTTTCCAAAAAAAATTAATTTAAAATATGCAATAGGAAAAATGTTATGTGACTTTATAGACGAGCGGCGCACCCCAAAAAAGCTTATTTCTCGAGATACTGATACTAATTTTGATCATATTTTATACATATTTTTGATGGTGCTGAAAACTAAAATTAGGGTTGTTTTGAATTTTACGTGGGGGAACATTATCAAAATCGCAACTTTACCCTAAAAATAAAAAAAAAATCACGTTTTTTTTGAGTTTAATTTGCTACAACTCTGTTCCATTTTAATATTTTTTTCTGATATTTTTATAGTATATATTTCTCACCTTTCTGAAGACAATGGGACCTGCTTCAATATTTCTGCCTTGCCATAAAGAAAGTTATAAATTGTTTGAAGTAAAAGGTGCAGATTCTTGAATTGCAAAGTTTAATCGCAAAAATTGAGTAACAAAATTTGAAATTTAGCTGTTTAATTAATTTTAAGTTCAAATCTAGAGTACAGAGAACAAAATGTTTTATAGAAAAAAAGTGGTGTAACTTTTAATTTTAAGAAAAACGTGATTTCATTTTTTTTTATTTTTAGGGTAAAATTGCGATTTTGACAATGTTTCCCCATCTAAAATTCAAAATAAAACTCATTTTCGTTTTCAGCACCATAAAAAGTATAAAGTAAGACCAAAATTAGCCATTCACCACACTGTGGTTGATATCTCGAGAAATAAGCGTTTTTTTTTGGGGAGTACCACGTACCACTCGTCCATAAGGTCGCGTAACTTTTTTTCTGTTGCATATTTTGACTTTGTGGCCTTTTTATTGTTATTTTTTAAATTTATTTATTTAAAATATAATTTTACTAAATAAATGTGCAACATAATAATATTCATAAAATTCAAGTTTCTACCAAAATATATAAATATAATATTAAGCTTCAAATCCGGTATACTGTCAATGTTAAAAATGGGCTGCAACGGTCTAGCGCTAGCGAATGCTAGTCCGCGAATTTATTCTCATTCGGCTGCGCCCATCATTTTTTTTTTACTTTAGTCGGAACGCAAAATACTCTTTCTTTATAACAATACTGTTTAAACAATTTTTAAAATTTTTTCTTGCAAAAAACTTTGTTAAAAACTTTGACTTTTCTTATAAAAGACTGGTTAATTTCAGATCTTAGTGTTGTTAATTAACGTAACAGTGATTTTTTCAAAAAAAGGGGCTATCTCAGACCCCAAGGGTGGTAGGACCTAAAAATCTTTTTAGAAGTTGTGTATTTTAACCAGCTTTCAGTATTTTTCATTGCCATTTAATTTGATCTAATTTCTACGAAATTATTGTAATTGTTTATAAGCTTAAAAACTGCTATTTATTAACAAATAATTTTGTGTACGTACATGTAATTTTTTTTACTTTTTTTTCATAGGGTATTAGTATACATCTTAACGAAGGAAATGAGTCCCTGATTATTGAGATACATTCAGCCATATTAACTGGACCAGCCTCAGAACTTAGCTCGTTTTTCAAAATATTTTATAATCAAATTAAATTTTGCAAAATCTATTTAACAGATTTGGAACATTTTTTGCACCTCATTCAAACACCATAATGCCGTCAAGTTTAGGTATATTTAAAGATATTTTAATAAACAATAAAATTGTTATTAACAATATTCAAAAACAGTGATTTTGTCGTCCGTTTTGCAATAACTTTTTTGTTTATTAACCGATTTTAATTTGGTGTATCTCATTCGATGTATCTTTTTTTTCTGAAAAAGTTACCTGTGGACGTCAAATTTCTAAATAAACAAGTTTTTAAGTTATGAGCAAAAAACTAAGTTTGACGTTTTGATTGTTTATTTAAAAAATGTTCCACTAAAAAATTGATGAATCCCAAGATGGTAGCCTTTTTGTAATATCTCATACTACACATTTCAACTGTCAAACCTCGTCTTTTCAATTATGTCGAAAAAACGGCTTATTTTTTACTAACTTGATTGGTCTATAGTCTTATATAAAATCTTGTTGTATCCATATGAAAAACTTTTTTATTATTAATTTTACGGAAAAAATTTATTCTTCAAAAAAAGCTCTGCATGGTCCAAAACCTAAAATTTAACAATCAAAATATCAAATTTTTTAAATATCATGCGAGGTATGTCAAAACGTTTGAATTTCACTCAAGAGTAAAGTAGTTTTATTATTTACAAAATTGAAAATTGCTATTATAAAAAGTTGTTTGGTATTAAAAACTATATTCTAGTATGCTATTACATCCTTCTAATTGATTTTTTTTTTATTATTATGGATAACTAACATTATTTTCAGTTATTTCAATTCAGATAACTCTTTTATTATTAATTTTACGAAAAAAGTGATTCTTAGTAAAAAGTTCTGCATGGTCTAAACCCTAAAATATATCCATACTATGTCAAATTTTATCAATTTTATACGAGGTATGTCAAAAAATATGAATTTCGCTCAAGAGTAAAATACGTTTATTTTTCACAATATCGAAAATTGTTATGATGGAAAGTTATTTAGAATTAAAAACTATGTTTCAGTATGTAATTACATCTTTCTAATTGAAATATTCTGAACTATAAAGGTATTTTACTTTTGATCTAAATTTATCTTTTTTTACATACCTCGTATAAAATTGATAAAATTTGATATAAGATGGTTTTATTTTAGGTTTAAGATAATCCAGAACTTTTTATTAAGAATCACTTTTTTTCGTAAAATTAATAATAAAAGAATTATCAGAATTGCAATAAGTGAAAATACAGTGGAACCCCGATAAGTCGGACCCGATAACCCGGAAGTCCGGCTAACCCGGACCGATTTTTATCACACAAAAATTTCAACAATAAAAATATATGTAATATAATATTTGAGAGATAATGGGTATTTGTGTAATTTGAACTACACAATATACGATAGTAAAAATGACTTATGGCACACGACGTACATTGTTGTGTTATCGGAAACAACAGGCACCTGTAGTATCCTTTATTTTCTAACTGTCTTAGCATTGTTTAAAAAAGGCTACAAGACTATTAAAACATTATTTTTTAAACAATAGTCTGATAGTCTTCACTGTTATTAAATAACATAATATCGTTACGATTGAGACGGTATTGTGTGTAGTACAGGGTGCGGCAAAAGTCAGTTCCCGCTATGTAGTTTCGTGCATAAGCGCTATAAGTACATGCTAACAATCGGCCTCGCATAACAGCTAGGTGTCCCCTACTGTTTGTAAATGTTGTTCTGAAGCTATTTCCTTGTGGCATTTTTATGATTAATTATTTATATGGGAAATAAGCCACAATTAAAATGAAAAAAATAATTTTATTAACGTTTCGACGCCCAAATTGGGTGCCGTTGTCAAAATACAAAATATTACTAAAATAAACTAAAGTGTTGTTGCTAAGCAAAAAAAATTCTTCTAATAATTTATTTAATCTCACTCATTTATATTGGCAATTCAGACATATATTATACATTTTAAAGTAGAAGACTTTAAAATGATATTGCCAATATTTATGAGTTGCGTTCCTGGGACGACTTACTGAAAGATAGTTTAATAATAGTTAACCCTACAAACAACTGTTTGTAGGGTTAACCTTGAGTTTCGTTCATCTGCCTGTCACGTGTTGCTGTTCGTTGTGTGTGTCGGTTCGTTGTTAGTAACGAGTTAAACATGCAGGCGGGCGGCAAATACACGAAATAAGAACGCGTTTTTCTTTTGCAATTTCTTTTTATGGGGTCTGCTGAAGAATAGTGTGTATGCTAGGCGACCGCAAACTCTCCCACAGTTGAAGACAAAATTATTGAGGAAGAATTTGAACACCTCCGTCAGAACAAGGCAATCCTCAACCGAACATGCCGTAGCGTTGCGAGCCGTTGTGAACGTTGTATCGAGGAAGATGGACACCAGTTCGAACATAAAGGTTAGATTTTTATATGCACCTTTGTAACCCAAATTTACGACTTAATTAAACGTTTTGCATTTTCATTTTCCGATATTTTTCGATTGTGCAAATCGGGGAACTGTAATTTGTTAGTAAATTACAAATAAAACGTTCTGTAATTGTTAGTAAATCTATTCAGATTTTGTGTTTGCGTGTTCTTTTTTTGTCTACGTAATGGCAACAAAACGTAAAAATGTTGTAGTGACAATGGAAGGGAAACTAGAAGCATTAGGTTAAAGTAATAAAGGCGTAATTGATACGTAATTTAGATGTGTATGGTGCATATACAAGGTGTCCCAAAAGTAGCGGAACGGTCGAATATTTCGTGAACTAAACATCGGAGCGAAAAACTGAAAAATACGTTTTCAATAATTTTTAAAAATCTACCCAACGACGTCAAATACGTTACCCCACTCCATTCCCTAGAGGTGGGGTGGGGGGTAACTTTGAAATCTTAAATAGAACCCTCAAGTTTTTATTTCAGATTTGGATTCCTTATGTAAAAGTAAGTAACTTTTATTCAAGACATTTTTTCTAATTACGGATAGATGGCGCTATAATCGGAAAAACAATTTATCGTGATACCATAGGTAAATTATAGAAACGGTCTAATATCTCGAGAAATACACTTTAAGATGAAAAACCAAAAAATATGTATTAAATATTTTTCAAAAACTCATCGAATAACGCTAAACATAACCCTCCACCTCACCCCCTAGAGGTGGGGTGGGGGTAACTTTAAAATATTAAAGAGCAATCTCCATTTTTTAAAGCAGATTTGGATTTGTCATGAAAAATTAAATATTTATTCGAAACATTTTTTAGAATTATTCATAGATGGCGCTATAATGGGAAAAATACTATTTATTAGTGCCATCTATCAATCATTCTAAAAAATGTTTCGAATAAATGTTCCTTAATATTTCATCACGAATCCAAATCTGCAATAAAAAATGGAGGTTGCTATTTAAGATTTTAAAGTTACCCCCACCCCACCTCTAGGGGGTGAGATGGAGGGTCGTGTGTAGGGCTATTCGATAGGTTTTAAAAAATATTAAACACATGTCTTTTGGTTTTTCATTTGGAAGTGTGTTTCTCGAGATATTAGACCGTTTTTTAAATTACCTATGGGATCACGATAATGTGTTTTTTCCGATTATAGCGCCGTCTATCCGTAATTTGAAAAAAATTCTCGAATAAAAGTTACTCACTTTTACATAAGGAATCCAAATCTGAAATAAAAATTAGGAGTTGCCATTTAAGATTTCAAAGTTACCCCCCACCCCACCTCTAGGGAAAACGTATTTTTCAGTTTTTCGATCCGATGTTTAATTCGCGAAATATTTGACCGTTCCGCTACTTTTGGGACACCCTATATATTTCATGTTATTTCAATTATAACGGAGTTTATCTGTAATTATACCGTATTTTATTAATTTTTACCATATTCGGTAAAATGCGACCGCGGTCCCGATTAATCCGAGTTAACGAGATTCCATTGTAATGTTTTTTATTTAAAAACAATTTTTTTCAATTAGAAGGATATTATAGTTGCATATTTGAATATAGTTTTTATATTCCCATACTATAATATATCAATTTTTTCAGGGTTGTGACTGCATAGTTCCACCGAGGACGCATGGGATGCAGAAATAGCTATCTGGAGATGGTGGTCCAACTCTGAATCAAATTAAAACAAAACTGACGTTATCTCTTTTTCATCTTTACTCAGAATTGAGTATTATAAACTGTCTTTCGGTCCTTTTCCTTGACGAAGCGTCGTTATCGGTCCTCTATTTGCCTTCTCCTATTTTCGTCGTCTCTGTGGTTATATATTGTAGAAACCTGAGATACAGGATGCAGCCAGTAAGCAGTTTATTAGCAAAAAGTCTTAGATTTAAAATATTGTTTATTATAATTTTAATTTAAATTATTCTAATTGTTTAAAAAGTAGTAAACTTTGTATCTGGGGATTTTCGTTGTTTTCCTCGTATTGTAAGAGATGTCGCTAGATTGCGTCTCAAAAGGTGGAATCATTGCATCGCGATGGTTCGCCCTAAATAGGCAGGGTTGTTGATGTTTTTTTTTTCAGGGTTGTGACTGCATAGTTCCACCGAGGACGCATGGGATGCAGAAATAGCTATCTGGAGATGGTGGTCCAACTCTGAATAAAATTAAAACAAAACTGCCGTTATCTCTTTTTCATCTTTACTCAGAGTTGAGTATTATAAACTGACTTTTGATCCTTTTCCTTGAGGAAGGGAAGGTAAATGCGTGGCCAAAGTGTCCTCTATTTGCGTTCTCCTATTTTCGTCGTCTCTGTGTTTATATATTGTAGAAACCTGAGATACAGAATGCAGCCAGAAAGCAGTTTATTAGCGAAAAGTCTTAGATTTAAAATATTGTTTATTATATTTTTAATTTCAATTATTCTAATTATTTAAAAAGTAGTAAACTTTGTATCTGGGGCTTTTCGTTGTTTTCCTCGTATTGCGAGAGATGTCGCTAGATTGCGTCTCAAAAGGTGGAATCATTGCATCGCGATGTTCGCGTGTTGATGTTTGTTTCAGGGTTGTGACTGCATAGCTCCACCGAGGACGCATGGGATGCAGAAATAGTTATCTGGAGATGGTGGTCCAACTCTGAATCAATTTAAAACAAAACTGCCGTTATCTCTATATCAATTATGATTTCACTAGTTGTATCATAATGAACTTCATTTTGACACAGATTTTTAACCAATAGAATCGTGATATGACATTCGCGATAAAGGTGGCGCACGCGCAGTGACCAATGGCGAGTCAAACACATATGGTTTGACAGTTCTCAATATGTAAACAAACTGTCAAACTGACAAACTACTTAATTTGTTTGCGCTACAAAATTAATAAGTTTGAATATATTTTTTGTTGTAAATGATCATAGAAAAAATCGTGTATACAACTTGCATTTAATTATCATTATGAAGCTCGTACTCTACAGTGGGTGATCATATTATTAGAGCCACCTCAGAAAATTTTACTTTTGTTTAATAATGGCATGTAAGTTTTTTCTTTATACGGTCCACGTTGCCTTTGAAACTTTAGAAATGGATGCTATGTTTCTGTTGGAGTGATTAGTATTGAATATTAAAGTTTTTATTTCTGCTATGGTCTTTGGTGGGATGTCTTTGGATTTCCCATGATGTTCTGGTACCACTAGTGTAACGAACGCGCAATTTTTACTAAATTCACAAAATATAGTATAGGACAGTCAGAATAGCACTAAAAAGCAATGGAAACTCACAAAGTTTATTATAACTCTAAACACTAAGAATACAAAATAATAGGCACACGAGTTGCAGGCTAGGCTGAGCAGCACTGACAAACAATGACATCTGAGTCATGCATTGGCACACATGCGTGTTGCCACTATTGTCAGACTATTTATTGCACTTTCATAAAGTGTAACAAGACAGCTAAATGGAAACAAATGCATTAATATATGATATAGCTCAATTACTTACCCTTCCTCTAAAACATTTTAATTTTACTAGGTGGCTCTAATAATTTGATCACCCACTCTATATAAAACTCGCCGCGCTAGGCGGCTGGTTTCATATCCCTCATACCCGCTTCATAATGACCATCATTAAATGCTCGTTGCATAATATACTATTTTAATTCCAAACAACTTTTCATAATAGCAATTTTCAATATTGTGAAAAATAAAGCTACATACTTTACTTTTAAGTCAAATTCAAACTTTTTGAGATACCTCGTATAACATTCATAAAATTTGATATCTGATGGTTGAATCTTGGGTTTTGGACCATGCACAACTTTTTATTAAAAATCACTTTTTTTCGTAAAATTAATAATAAAAAAGTTTCCATATAGATACAACTTACAGGAACATACTGTATAATATATGTACCGGGTGTCCCAATAAGAATGGCTCTCGGCCATATCTCAGGAACAATTTATAGAAGAGCTTTGAAATAAAAAATTTTATAACAAAAGTTGCCTCAGGAAAAGCCTGGAAATTATTTTCATAATTGTGGGTCCACCGCTAGAGGGCGTAATTGAATATCAAAAATAAGAAAATCTAAATTTTACAAAATTTTCCTAATGAAGGGTCACTGGAAATCCGATTATTGTATTATTCATCAAATTCTGTGCATATTTGATTTAACAAGTTTAACTCTACCTTTGCAAATAAGAGGTGGGGGTGAGTGGGAACCTTGTTATGAAAAAATGGCTGTAAGTCCGGTTCTGCTAAATCAAATTTTGAAAACTGGGTCTTGTTGAAGACAGATCTTTTTCTTCAATGTAAGCGTGATAATTTTGAACCATCCTAATAAGTAATAAGCCAGCTAGGAGGCGTTATTTAATTTTTTTCAGAAATCTAGTTTTCTTTGGAAAATATTAAATACAAGTATGCATTTTTAATCATACTTTATAAAATTAGATTAAATTAGCAATAGAATAGCGAAAACCGCATGTCGATACCTTTTGTCTATCTCAAGATATCTCGAGAAACGTGTAAATTTTATACATAACTGTTACTATCACCGGTAAACTAAGTTAATGAAAAGTAGTGTGCTGTGGAAAAAAACAAAATAACATTTTCCAGATGTCAACGTATAAAAGTATAATTAATTAAAACAACAATATAAAGAGAAACAATACTATTAAAATTAAATATAACACAGAACAAAAATAACTACTTAGTGACGACCTAAATATTCAAATTGTTGCCCATCATACACTACTCTAGAACACATTATCCAGAGAATACTAAAAGCCATTCAAAGCATATCGAGAGTAGAAATTGAGACTGCTGTTCAATCTACTCTTGAAAGAGTAAATGTTTGCAACGAAAATGATGGGCAAAAATTTGAACGTTTATGTCATCACTAAATAGTTGTTTTTATTTCTTTGTAATAGGGCTTTTCAACGCTTCTCATTTGTTTCAAGCCTCTGTCATATGCCGTATAATCCGTGTATAATATTAATATACGAGATATGAACGAGGCTCGAAACAAATGAGAAGCGTTGAAAAGACCTAATATACGTTGACAGCTGGAAAATGTTTCTTTGTTGTTTCCATAGCACACTACTTTTAATGAATTATTTCGTTTACCGGTGACAGTAACAGTTATGTTTTTAAATTTACACGTTTTGTAAGATATCTCGAGATAGAAAAACGGTATTAACATGCGGTTTTCGCTATTTTGTTGCTAATTTTGTCTAATTTTGTAATATGGTATTAAAAATGCATGTTTGTATTTAATATTTTCCAAAGAATACTAGATTTCTGAAAAAAATTAAATAACGCCTTCTAGCTGGCATATTACTCAGTAAGTTGGTTCGAAATCATAACTTTTACATTGACGAAAAAGATCTGTCTTCAACAAGACCAAGTTTGCAAAATTTGATTAAACAGAACCGGACTCACAGCCAGTTTTTCATAACAAGGTTCCCACTCACCCCACCTCTTATTTCCAAAGGTAGACCTAAACTTGTCAAGTCAAATATGCGTAGAATTTTATGAAGAATACGACGATCGGATTTCCAGTGCCCCTTCATTAGGAAAATTTTGTAAAATTTAGATTTTTTAATTTTTGATATTCAATTACGCCCTCTAGCGGTGGTCCCACAATTATGAAAATAATTTCCAGGCTTTTCCTGAGGCAACTTTTGTTATAAAATTTTTTATTTCAAAGCTCTACTATAAACGGTTCCTGAGATATGGCCGAGAGCCATTCTTATTGGGACACCCGGTACATTGTGATTTTAAGGTATGCGTATTAAATTGAGTATTTTTGACGATATCGACCGTATAATATTCATGTTCTATTTTAAATTTTTCAATTATATTCTAGCATGCCCTCAAGACGCGTTGTGCACTACATTAATTGGGATGTTTTGCTTTTTTTACATCTCAGAATAATGTTTTAAAGCGTAAATTTCAACCCGAGCAATGCAATAAACATAAAACTAGATCAAACCTGATTTTCTCATTCAAGTACATTCCGTTTATGTGCTTTAGCAATCATCTTAATAAAAGATTTCTCTTAAAGCTTATTTCCTCTGAGCATAAAAATAATACGTATTGTTGTCTGCTATTTACATTTATATTTACTTTTATATCGAGAGCAACCATAAAGCTCATCATCATCTCCTTAAATGAACACTTTTACTGTATCAGTTTCTGTTTAACAAAAGTCTATCTTTATTTTTTATCGTACTTTATCACCTTAGATAAAAGAAGCTATAATGAAGAATCTTAATGGAGCTAAACGGGATACTAATACGTATATCATTACGATTGCCTAATTATTATAAATGATATTTTATTATTACTAAATATATTTATAAATATAAGCAAGAAATCAGATTTAATGCTTAAAGCCTATCTTCGTCTGATTATGTAATACTTATTTTATTCGAGAGTTATTGAATATTGAGTGGCAGCTTGAACATTGAATTTAAGCGGGAAGCAATATTTATTTGTCAAGTAAACATTTTTTCTGTTTTCTCACAGCAGTAAAATGTATTTTAAATTAAATAACTTACACACGTTCTTCTTGTTGTGTCAATCAATTTAATTCAAAACAAATTATTTTAGACATCCTATATAATATGCCAGGAACCGAAGCTTTTCACCTTGCAATTTTTACAGAATAGATCGATTTGCTTGAAAATTTGAGAATAAGTAGTGGATAGTCCAAGGATCAAAATCTATATGATTCCTAAATGCGCTTTTGCCATGGGGGTGGTTGCCACCCCATCTCGTGGGTGGAAATTTTTATATCTCGACCGCAAAAGTTGATAAAAACATTCATTCTAAGCAAAACATGTTCTATACATTTTTTTGATAAAATTAATAGATTTCGATTTATTCGCTGTCGAAAATGTTAGTTTTTTATAGAAAAAATCAATGTTTTTCGATATTCGCGGTGTGCAAGTACTTGGAGGCGATACGAGAAACGATCGTGCGAGAATAGCGGAGAAATATTGTAACTTTCTTAAATAATTCATTGTCAATTGAAATTGTCAAATTGATGTATATTTCATATCTACTGTCAACGAAGAAGAAAAATTATATATTGCTCCACAATATTGATATGATATGGAATTATTATATAAAGGTAAATGTAATTAATTGTATTTTGCTTGCATTACTCCATTTTAATAACTAATTTTATTTACTACATACAATTGTTTACGTTTTAATAACATAACATGAATCTTATTTTTTCTTCTTATTATTTTCTTCGACTATGGCCTTGACAATTATCCAGCAACCAGGACCTTATTATGATTGGCCAATATAATTAAAAGTGCGAATAAAAGTGCAGAGCGAAGAAACCAGGTGTCGCTTTTCCGAACTTGCACGGTCCCAATACTCATTTACAATTCACTCAATTTTTGCTAGAAAATTTTTTTTTAAACCAAGTTCTTAGGAATTAAATAACCTACAATTTTATATTAAAACATTTTTTCGTCTCTTTGATGCTAATCTTTCTATTCTGAAGAAAATGGCATTTTTTACCAAACTACAAAAATTCGTTATTCGCTTTTAACTCCAGTTTTTCAAAAATTAATCATTCTAAGCCAGTCAAACTTCTAGAGTCTATTAATAATACATAAATAAATAAGAATTAATAAGGCTAATGACTAAAAACACGGCTAACTTACATTATTATGCTTCCAGTTGGATTTCTCCTTTTTTTTTCAAAAAATATATTGTTTTTTTAATCGTAACTTTTTATTTTTCATCTTAGAAAGTTTGTTAAAAAATAATTTTGTAGGTTTTTACTATCTATAAGCGTATTAGTATTAAATTTTTTTAAAATCCTCAGTCGCAAAAAAACGTAACTTTGGAAGGGTTGGTAAAGGTGGTTTTTGCATGTTATTACAAGTTTAAAAAAAAAAAAATGCAAACCATGTTCTTGGGAATTAAATAAACACTTTTTCGTGTCCTATTTTTTTCCAAACTACAAAATTTCGTTATTCGCTTTTAACTCAATTTTTTTTAAATCTAATCATTCTAAGCTAGTCAAACTTCTAGAACCTAATAATACATAAATAAAAAAGAACAAATAAGGTTAATGACTAATTTTAATTAGGGTGGTGATTAGGGGGTTGAAGGACGAAAAATTTATAGAACGTTTTTTGCTTAAAATTAACGTTATTACCAACTTTTGCAATTAAAATATAATAAAAAATATTCACCCCTGAGATGGGGTGGCAACCACCCCCATGGTAAAAGCACCTGTCGGCATCATATAGATTTTGATTATTGGACTATCCACTACTTAAAATCAATGGGAAAATCCCAATAGTTGGCTGTATACCATAGTTTAAAAAAACCTATACAGAAGTAAAAACTTCAAATTGTATTTTGGTATAAAATCGTTTATTTAAAAACTATCTAAAAGTCATCCACATGGATTGCAAAACGTTTTCGTTCTGAACAGAACATCTTCAGTGCCTGGAATTTTAACCTTTTTGCCTTAATCTAACGTGGAAATACTTCATTCCAGGCACTGAAGATGTTCTGTTCAGAACGAAAACGGTTTGCAATCCATGTGGATGACTTTTAGATAGTTTTTAAATAAACGATTTTATACCAAAATACAATTTGAAGTTTTTACTTCTGTATAGGTTTTTTTATCCCCTACTTATTCTCAAATTTTCAAGCAAATCGATCCATTCTGTAAAAATTGTGAGGTTTTGTCCTATTTTAAGCTTCATTACTTGGACTACAAATATTTAGGTTAATGTTTATATTACTAAATAGAGAATATAATAATAACCTTTCAAATAAGCTAGCATACGACCCTTACTCTCATTTAAAAATATTATCAATTACGTCATCACGCTCAGACAGATGACGACACTGGTATCAGTGGCGGCTCGTGGCCTTAGAGACAGGGTCGGCAAGGTCTTTTTGACTCCTCATGTAGGTATACCATCTAATTAAAAGGCTTAAATCATCATAGGAAATTTTTTTGTTTGGTTTACTTGACATTCTCTCTTGTTTTATGGTGTTTTCACAATATGTTTTGATTCTTTTGAGACAAGAGAAATCCCGTTCATTTAAAGCAGAAGTTGATGGTAATAAGAGAATTGACGATCATCTCACAATAAATCACTGAAAAACGTTTGTTTTCTATACTTCCACAAAATTTATTACAACTATGTTATTACTACAGCTGTTTCGTCAAAGTGCCTTTCTCAAGTGATATATTTTACAATGTGTTTGCCTTTTTAAGTCTTTAACTGAAGAGGTTGAGGAGTGGGGAGCTGTTTGTCTCGAGTTGGTCATTCAGAATTATATCTGTATTTTTCAATTTATTAATTTCCATTGATTCTAAAAGTGATAGCTTATTGTGTTTTATTGTGAGATAAAATGAACTTCCATCAAGTAATGGTCGAATCCATCAATTAATTGATGATCAGTTTGTTGTAATGAATTGCAGTACTTACTATACTATATTTTAATAGTTTGACAATACATTTAAGAGGTAAATCTCTTGAATTCATGAAGCAGAATTATAAAAAAGTTTTACTACAATGCAGTAACGTTATTATTATTATATAGTATATTTTTGTCGTTATTGTTACCATTATTTTTGTTTTTATTTATCATTCTTATCATTTATCACATAACATCACAAATTATTTCCTTTATATTATTTTTCTAGAAGCCACGTGACTATTTTTATCATTTCAGTATTATATTATTATTTTTATGTCGAATTATAAATTACTTTACATTCTAATTATTTCAAACTAACTTTGTAAACTTGAGGTTAAGTGGAGTAGCTCTAGCTAGACTTCGCCTCATGTATCTCGTGTTTGTAAATTTTTACAGACTAAATAAAGGCAATTTATTATTATTATTATATAAAATTACACATATTTTGTAACTTATCCAACTTTCTGAAAATATTTGGATCAGTGTAATTTTTAAGTAATTTGTAATAATAAATATCTTGAAAATCCTTTGGCGAAGGTAACTTTTAAATTTTGAATCGTCAAAGAGGTCAAAAATTTGCAAATCTTCAAAATTCGAAAAACGAGTATCTATTCGCATAATACACAGTAGGTATCCAAAATTTCAAAATATACTCGTTTTTCGAGATTATGCCTGTGTCTTTTTTGGGGTGGCTCGGAAATATCAAGCGAACCCATAACGTCACTGCGTATATATTTTAAACGACTATCATTACGAAAATCTTTGAGATTTTGCACCAGTTTTCTTATTCTATCTTTGGAATAAATAATGTCAGTTGACTGATTTTGAACAACAATGAATATCAAATCGGTTTGGGCAAACACTTTCTTAAAAATATTTAAAAGCATATTAAAAGAGTAATCATATAATAAACTTCTCAAACCGATTGCTTCACGGATCAAGATATCACATTACAACTTTCAAAATCGTCGTCTTCGATAATTAAATTAAAAAAACTTCCAAAATCTGTTCAGGAAAATCTGTTACAGTGGAAACTAACCGAAGTTTAAAATTTCGTCGCGTCTGACAAACTGTTTGCATTTTTTTCGAAACAAATTTTTCTAAAACAGTAGTCCGTTTGGGCGAGCTAAACTGGCAAGAAAAGACGATATTCTTTAATTTTTTTACACGTATCTATGCTGCAAAACTAGATTCATTCTATTCCCATAACAGTGAGTAAATAAAGCTTGTGGTGCAATAGTTTTAACTTTTGCCTGGAGACCGTTCAATTCACCAGACATCACGGCAGCGCCGTCATAGGTTTGCCCCAGTTTGCCCTACCAATTTATTTTTGATATCAAAAATTTTTAATCTGTTCTTTAAAACACCAAAAACATATTCTGCCTTATTGCTTTTACTCACGTCTGTAAAACCTAAAAACCTCTTATAAATATTACCACGTAACGCGTATCGGACAACAGTTGATAATTATTGTAAATGACATGATAATCAGAAGTTTTATCTACTTCTAGCGAAAAGAAAATGGTTTTCTGAATCTCATATCCAATAACGTAATTCAAAATGTAACTAATTGATTATATTATTTCATTCTATACTGTTTTAGACATGCCGCTAAATATCTTAGAATCAAAAATTAAATTAGAAAACCCAAATCGTATTTCTTAAACAATTTTATTACTTATTTATCTATAATTATATGATATAACGATTATACGATATTATATATCTATAAATAAATGATAATTCCTGACAACTTAATAAAATTACAATATCAATTAAACGACGAAAAACGGCGTGATTATTTTTTACAATTTCTGCCGATACTTCCAAATGAAACCGCCAGATTGAAATGTGCCGTACCTGCCGCTTAATGCCTACGGAGAAATGTATGTTTGCTTGCTCATCGACTTGTATTTTTCGTTGAGTTTTACGTGTAAATCGTCAAGCTACGGATGAGCTGAGGTCGGCTAGCCGAACAGTCATATGAATGACTCGGATCATTCATTTTTTGAAAAGTCTCTTATGCGCAAGAATCACTTAACGCTCGGATTGGTCGAATCCTTTTAAAAACCATGAATAAAATTTAGTCTGTATTATCTGACAGTTTTTTTTATTTCATAGATACAAAAAATGACATAAACTCTGATTAAATTGAATATTAAAAAAATCTATAATATCTATAAATGTGTGGGTCGGCACTGCTCACCCTGCCGACCCTGATCGGCCGCCACTGACTGGTATGATGTATATGCCAAAAAATCATATTTTAAAAATAAAAATCGACCTGACTCCGAATTTTTCTCCGAATTTTTCTATAAAGTGATCTGTTCTCGAAAAACTGAATTTAGTCCATAATTTTGAACCTCCCTGTATGTATGATATTTTTCATAAATCACTGACCTCGTGATCTGTGTCTAGCGTGCGTGCATTGACACTTTTCTGGAATGCTCATAATTATGTCGTAAATTAATCATTTAAGTACAAATTCATGTAAGCATTACAGTTTCTACTTCTTGCTACAATTCATACTTAACTGACTTTTCATTTTATTAACCATGTGAATCGTAAGTTCCTTATATTTAATTAATCGCGAGTAACGCTGAAATTTTTTCTTAAAAGTAAAAGTACCTTTTACAATGTCAATGACTTAGAATAGGTAAGTGAAAGGAGAAAGGGAATGTCGCTAGGAAGGACCTAGAGCAAGGTTGAAGCAGGGTTAGATTAAGCACAATATATTATGTTTTCTTAGTTACGATTTAAAATCTAAGTTAAAAAAATAATATAATATTTCGTAAATTTTTTGTACCTGGTTTATTATCAAGTCCAGATTAAAGAATAATCACAATTTAATTGAAAAAAATAATTTTATTAACGTTTCGACGCCCAAATCGGGTGTCATTGTCAAAATACAAAATACTACTAAAATAAACAAAAATGTTGTTGCTAAGTAAAATATCCTTCTAATAATTTATTTATTCTGACTCATTTGTATTGGCAATTCAGACATACATATATTATACCAATATTTATGAGTTTTTCGCTGTAAATTTTAAAAAAGCACTTGGATTGAGATGAAATTTGGCATATACATAGCTAACATGTCAAAGAAAAAAGTGATATCGTGTCGATGTGTGCTTTTACCCTGCTGGGGTGAGTTTCATCCCATCTCGGGGGGTGAAAAAATGTATGTCTAAGATAGTCCCGAAATGGCTAAACTGACTAATTTTAAGCAACTATTACTATTGCAACTATTAAGGCAAAATTAGTACTATCGAAAGATATTACTTTTAACACGTGTGTATATTTGTAGAATAGGTACATTTTAACTCATTTAATACTTCCTGTATGAGTGTATCGTTTTGAAAACGTAGGGAAATTCTTGGAGATTCGTATTCGTAACCAGTAATTCGATATTCATAGTCAGAGCATTATTTTTGGTAATCAGAAAAAGTCATTCACCCACTTTCAATGTCAAGAGTTAAGTGTGAAAAATAGATGATGTTTGCGTCAAATTCAACCAGATCACTTCTTATGTAAATATTATGATTACAAATACCTTTTCAAGGAAATATTATAATAAAACTTAATAATTGTTTCTGGCTGATGTGAGATTGCACTTTTAGTTTGCTTCTGTATTTTATAAAATAAAATAAAATTTGAATTATGGTTTTGTTTGGAATAATTACTTGAGAATAATAATTATGATTGGGATCCAAAATAATACCTAATACAATCTTAATCACCGCAAAAACCTAATAACCGGTTTTTACTTTAAAAAGAAAAATTCGGTTATAACCGGGACAAAAAAAACCGGTAAAACCGGTTATTGTGAAGTAAAAAAAAACGGTTTTAGGTTTAAACCGGTAGATTTTTCCCATCCTTAGCTTGAATGCTAAATTTAAAGTTATGGGCCATTCCACGAACATACGTCTGTTTTGGATTACTTCGACAACGAATATTTTACTGTGCAACATAAGAAGTAAGAAAGTAAATGGCGCTAATAATTATTCCAATAAACAACAATGTAATTTGCAATTTACTTTCGTTCTTCTTATTTTGCACAATAAAATATTCGTTGTCGAAGAAATCCCAAACAGGCGTATATTCGTGGAATAGGGTATACTAAAGATAGATAGATAAAGCGTCACCTGAAGTACCTATTGTTTTCCATTTTAGTGGGGATTTTTCATTTTAGTGGGGATTTTTCATTTTAGTGGGGATCTTCCATTTTTTAATTTAATTTCCATTTTCCAAAAATCGTTTTTCTTTATTATAACGCACCTATTCATATTTCGAAAAAATGTATCGAATAAAAGTTACTTATTTTTTACGTAAATAATCCAAATCCGCAGTAAAAAAATGGGGGTTCCTATTTCAGATTTTAAAGTAACCCCCACACCACCTCCGCGCGCGTCGTGTTTGATGTCGTTCGATAGATTTTTGAAAAATATTGAATACGAATGCATTTTTCAATTTTCAAATCTGATGTTCATTTCGAGAAACATTCGCTTTTTTTGTGAAAATTTGTGACTCACCCATTTTCTTACGCCTAGCTCAAATCCTCAGATTTTTGAATTGTAAGGTGTTCTTCATGTACTTAACTTACCTTGTCTTAAATCTGACTATCTAAATCTGACGTTTTAGAGTTTTTACTTAGCTTTTCTTATGAGAGTTCTTATATCTTGGTTGCTGGTTCATTCTTCATTCGTTATGATGCCGAGCTAGCTGTACTTCATGACTCTTTCTACTAGGCATTGGTACTTAGATTTGAACTTCTTTTATCTTTTTCTTGCTAATTATCATCAGCTTTGTGCTCTATATTTACAGTAATATACAATTTTGACACACTGATGAGAAGACAGTCGACATATACTAGTTAAATCCGTTTTTATTATCCAGCCACTTACTAGGTTTGAAAAATAATATATATTATATTATGCACTATCTGTCGATCTCATAGATGTTGCTAAATCAGCTTATAGGCGTTTGTCTGTAATTATAATATGAGGATGTAATAATACACACAGTGGCGGATTTAACAGGTCGGCAAAAGCGCGCTTGCCGACTGGGCCCCCCCGACGAAAGGCTTTCAGGACCCCTCTTGCTGAAAAATACACCTTCGATTTCTTTTTGTTATTTTTTTGTTGAAAAAATGTTTCGGTGAGTCCCTTGTGAACAGCACAAGTTCAATTTTCAATCAGGGGCCCCCTGTTATCAGAATAATTTCCTGATAAATATCGTAAATTAAATATAAAATAAAATAACTTTTGTAATCAATCAGTTATTTAAAACGTCTACGATTTTCTCAAAGTTTGTCGAATATTTCTGACTTTTCAAAAACGTTCTAGAGGGGCCCCCGGGTGCCCCGCGCATCTGAATTCAGTTGACAGTCAACTGACCATCACTTTCGAAAGTTGTAATTGGCGCGCCCAATCATGAGAATTCACCGAGCATGCGCGGGAACTATCACTATAATAGGTGCGTTCGCGGGTACAGTTGACAAATTGTCGCCGACAATTTCTAACCTCACTTAATATAAATAATACCGTTAATAGATAAATATACAAGGTATATTTACTTTTAATTAATATTAATAACTAATTATTAAATTATACTAGGTAAATATACCTTGTATATTTATCTATTAACGATATTATTTATATCATTTTAAAGTGCGCATGCGTTTTGCTGCTAATTTGTCGCCGACTAGTCGCCGACAGGCTCCCGCGAACGCACTTAATAGTTACTGCAAGTTACTGTACTGGATGAGTAATTTCTACGACTTCTGTCGAGTTCCGTGTCAATCGGGTTCGTTTATCATTTATCCAGTGTTTATGGACAAGTGCCACAGTGGTTTTCAATGTAAAATGTGAATTTATTCGATAAAAATACCTGATTCCAGATACTCTAGGTATGTACTTTAATAATTGCTGCGTGTGAGAATTTTGCTTATTATAACATAACCTAGTAATTTATATTTTTCCATGGTAGATCTGATTCTACTATATATTTTGCTTAAAACTTTTCTTTCATAGTGATCTGTGCGTACATCATTCAATTACATGATGCATTTTAGAATAAAAAATAAAAACAATGAAAAATATAGTTGTAGAAAGCAGAAAATTCGTAATTCCAGTTTTGTTCTTCAAGAAAATTTTTATGGAGAGATATCCGATTTTTTTTATTCCCCAGAGCTGACGTTTTTTTTAAGCGAAATTTCATAAAAGTTATATATTTATTAGCATAAAATTATTTTAAATCAAGCTTTTTAGTATAATTTTGTTAAATTGGATGTTATGAATGGAGAAATGAAAAAAAAATTATCAGATATCATGTATGTATGTCATTAAAATATTTTTAAATTTTTATTTTAATAAAATCAAAATTTCCAGAGTTTTAGCAAACAGTTGTTCTTTTATAATTCAAAAATTGTCTATTAATGGTTTTAGATGACATGGAAAAAACAAAAGAAAAAAGTGGATTTGAAAAGAGAAAAATTAGAGAAAAAAGAAAATTGGAAAATGCTGGAATTGACCCTAAGCAGACTAAAGTCAGTAACTTCTTTCCAACTCAACACCAAAGGCGACATTAGTTGAAGTTCAAAACAACGATGATCAAAACTCCACGGAAATCGGATTTCGTCCAACAGAACAAGAATTAATATCCGCCAGTTCATCTACCAAAAGTCATAGCGAATCAAGCAATGAAACATCATCTACAAAATCACCGCTCATCCACCCAGAAATTTATAATGACGAAGGTATGGTATAATTCATACAAATAGTATAAAATAGTATATTCATACAAATTTTTGGCCCTTATTTCGAAATGTTTATTGAATATGAAATTTAGAGCTGTGAAATCTTGAAAAATGCTACTTCATTTAATATATAAGTTTACATTAGTACGAACATTGGAGTAGAATTTGAATGTAGAATTTTTTTTTCAATTTCTACAAAAACAATTTAAACATTTTCATAAAGCCTCTACGATTTAGTATGATCACAGATTCCGTAATACATCAGATAACTGTTTTTTAATTTTGTTTTTTTTTACTGTTACAGAAAACAAGCAGGAGAACAAGAAAATGAAGAGATGATAAAATGAACCAATAAAAACTGGACCTGAGACTAGTGTTAGTCGAGTAAAATCCTCCGTTGACAGAAGTGTTAATGACCAATCGTTTTTTAATAATGAACAAAAAGATAACTTCGCACTCACTGATTCACTTGATAAAGAACCAATGTCCGAATCTGAACTATTACTTTCTGCGAATGCACCGCCAACAGTTTCAAAATTCAACAATGACAAAGGAATTTATAAAAATTAGATTTTAAACGAAGATCAGAAAAGAATGCTTTTACTTGCTGGCCCTTGTCAACCTACAGAATCTGATATGCCCAATGACCAATTCAAACTCACAGAAAATGGGCGCCATTTCAACTCGCAGTATTATTATAAACGTACGCACAAGCCTTTCGAAGAAAATGATCTTAGCGCTTGGTTATCATACTCGCCGACTCTACATCATGCTTATTTCCATTATTGCTGGCTATTTGGAAATGAGGATACGAAAAAAAGTATATGGTGCACTGGTTACACGGATTGGAAACATGTTCAGAAATCCATTTCAATACACAGTTTGAGCAAGACTCGTCTCCAGAATGCAGTTGCAGCAGCAAGTTTTCTCAAGAAAGCTGATATCAGTCATCAACTAAATCAGCAAATTAGCGAAGAAGCGAAAAAATGGCGTTACGTCCTGAACATTTTTTTTGACACCATAAGAACTTTGTCTTTGTTTTTTGTGAAAAAATGGATGAAGAAAATCCTGGTATATATTTGTCTATTATCAAACTCATCTCCCGACATAACTCGACTCTACACTACATGATCACATCGAATCCTCGAATCGGATAAAGTACTTGAGCAAAACGATTACATTTGAATTATTGAATATCTTGGCTGATCAAACGCGAAATTTTATTATTAATGAATGCAAAGAAGCAAAATTTTTCACACTGATCGCTGACTCAACAACTGATGTTGCTCACTTGGACCAAATGGCTGTATTGGTGCGATACGTTACAATCCAAAAAAATGAGACAGGAGCCAAGATACTATGCATCAAAGAACGTTTTTTATGTTTCATTCGAATCAAAAAAGGGGATGCTGTCTCGATTTCTCATGACATTATCGGGGTCTTTGAAAAATATCTATTCGAAAAAATTTATCTATGTGGTCAAGCTTTCGATGGTGCGCCCGTTATGTCAGGAGAGCTGAATGGATTACAAGCACTTATCAGGAGATATGTTGGAGAGAAGGCCTTCGTTCCGTACATCCATTGTACAGCGCATCAACTCAACCTGGTTTTATCTCATGCAGCTGAAAGATTCGCCAGCCCTTCAATCAAACTCTTTTTCGCAACACTCAGCGAATTTTCAACTACTTCTCGCAATCTCATCGGCGATAGGAAAACCTTTTGGAAGAAAGCAAAAATCTGTCTCAAAATACAACATCTTTCGGCATCCAACTTCTGGAAGAATTAAAACTAGAACTTTTTGAGACCAACTCTGACTGTCGAAGAGAAACACAAGAAAAACAGTGTGCTGTGCCATCAGAAGATATCGAAAGCGAAGCGCTGTCACAGAAACGAAGACTCCACATCAAAGGCTTGAGTGCTACTCGTTGGTCTGCACGGCTGAAAGCAGTAGAATCAATTATCCAAAATCTTGACTGTGTTGTCAACTGTTTAGAACGAGAAACATCGAGAGAGAAGGCTACTGGAGAAGATCTAATGGACGCAAATTCTCTACTTTCGGCGATCAGTCATATCATTCATTGACATTGCTGAAGTGCAATTACAGAAAAAAGAAGTTGATCTTTTGATGGCTCAAAATTGTCTCGAAAATGTAATGAAGAACTTGCAAAACTTGCGTGAGGAGAGCAAGTATGATTCTTTCGTTTTGAAAGTTAAATCTCAGTGGGAGAAGATGGGATGGAAGAATCCGGATTTTCTGACCATTAGACAACGACGAACGAAAAAAATGCCAGGCGAGAAAGCAGAGGACAGTTCTCTGGATACAGCAACGAAACATCGCATTGGGTACTTTGAAGTTCTGGACAGAATGTGCAGTAAGTTACAAGAAAGGGCCAAAGGTTTTGATGAGATAAACTCACTTTTCGGATTTCTCAAACCTGAATCCTTCAAAAACATGGAAGCGAAAGAATTTGAAAAAAATGTGTGCAATTTGATGGAGAAATATCCAACTTTTTTTACCACTGCCCTGAAGTATGAGTTAATCAGTTTTGCGGATACATATTTCTCACAAGAACAAGATTCTACCAAGCATAGTCCATTGCAATATTTGAACTTCATCGTTGAAAAAAATTTGATCAGCTGTTTCTCGGAGTGCTGCAGTTTATTGCGTTTATTCTTGACCCTTCCCGTCAGCACTGCCAGCGCCGAACGAACAATGAGTTCATTGAAGAGAGTCAAAGATCGTCAACGTTCTACAATGAGTGCAGAAGCATTGGACGATTTCAGCATACTTTTCATCGAACAGCAAGTCGCCAATCAAACTGATCTGGATGCAACCATCGAAGTTTTCGCGGAGAAAAAAGCGAGAAGAGGATTCAAAAATAAATAAATTTTCTCGATGTAAAAACGAATACAACTTTTATAATGCTCGATGAATAAATGAAACATTTTTTATATTCATTAAATTCTTAAAACATATATCTTTCTCTTTCCATGGAACACCTGACACAACATAATTTTCTACGGGGGGGGGGTGGGTGGGGGGCTGAAGAAATTTTGCCGACTGGGCTTTTTTCTTTAAATTAAATCCGCCACTGAATACACACAACTAAACTTATATGGAATTACCATGTACTTCAAAGCAATATTTATTTCTTTTGAAAAAACTTGTTACTGTTGAGAAAAATAAAGGTTTTGACTGCAAATATACAAATCGATAATACAATCAGATAATATCGCTCGCTCGGTATTGTAATATAGGTTATTTGCTTGAGTTGCAAATTGAACGAAAATAAATATAAACTAACTTTCGCGTTCCAAAACGAAAATATGCCTCACGTGGGGTTATAGAATTTACAACGGCGAAACATATTGGTCTTGTGGAGAAAGTAATGTTCTTAGAAGGACATAGCTGTAGAGCTATGCGTA
The DNA here is from genome assembly GCF_917563875.1 of Diabrotica virgifera virgifera. Lineage (NCBI taxonomy): Eukaryota > Metazoa > Arthropoda > Insecta > Coleoptera > Chrysomelidae > Diabrotica > Diabrotica virgifera. Next base: position 62,216,786 of record NC_065450.1, on the reverse strand, counting down.
ATACAGGGCGTTGTGTCCAAAACCTACGCTAGGTAACAGGAACTAGGAAATCTTAAAAATAAAGCAAGGAAAATCGCCAAAAAGTAATAACGGCTCGTCACGATCATTTAATTGTCCAATCAGCTAGAAAATACCCAACCATGTCTCACCTGCAGCTCCGAAGGCAGCTTTTGGAAGCTACAGGTGCAACTTTTTCAGTTGAAACGATAAGAAGAAGAGATCTTGCCAAGAAGTATACAGCAGGAGACAGTTATGAGTTCCCGAGTTATCCAGGCAGCACAAGATTGATCGCCTAAATTGATGTCTTCACCACCAAAACTGGAACGTTGGGAATTGAGGAAATGTGCTATTTTCAGAAAAAGTCAGGATTGGTGTAAAATCAGATGACCCACGAAATCGTACACCTAAAGGTCGAAGAAGACAAGCAAGAACGAAAACTGTCAGATCTGGTCACAAATATACAAGGGGAAGTATAATATTCCGGGGAGGAATTGTGATCCGTAAAAAAACTCCTTTAATTTTCATCCAATCAACTTTAACTTCTCACAGGCATGTTGATAACCTGTAGTTAGGCTCAGGAAAGATACAACAGGAGACAATTTAATTTTCATGGATGATAATGGACCTCCATATACCATTATAATAAGTAGAGACATTATTGAAGCAGAAGGTATCCCTTGTCTGGAGTGGACTGCTTACTCACCCGAGCTTAATCCTATAGGGTATTTGTGGGATATGCTTAAAAGGAAAATTAGAGCTCGCCGAGATAATCCACAAAACACCGCACGGCTAGTATAAGCTGCTCTTGAAAAATGGAGCAACCTACCACAACAAAATGTTGATATTTGTTTAGGAGCGTGCTCACGCAAACTAAAGCTTGCAAAGGACTAGAGATGATAACACTGACTACCAAAAAATAGAAAAAAAAATAAATAAACACAACTTAAACATTATTAGTTTTCCATTAAATTTTTTTATTTTATTGAGTTTAAAACAACTAGTTTCAATTTGTTTGTTAAATACTTTATTGTTTTATTTAATTGTTACGTATTTGTTATTAAATTGCTTTAAAATAAAATATGTTTGACCTCGTGTGCTCGTTTAAATAATAATAATAAATTCTCACGTAATAATAAGAAATATCAGATGATTCCATAATAATAAAAAAAATTCCGCATTGTTTCTCTGAATTAATTATTATTTCCAGATGAAATGTATCCGCCGGTTATTACTAAAAAAAACCGGTTACAACCGAGACAAAAAAACAACTGGAAAAACCGATTATTGCTGAGTAAAAAACTGGTTTTAGGTTATAACTGGTAGGTTTTTCCCATCCCAAGGTTGAAGCGTAGCACTGGCCCTGTTACATTCCTTGTATACAGTAGGCCATAGTTATAGCAGACTACCCTGCTATAATCCCAAAGCCGCGTTAGCGGTGTAAAAGCGAGGCTATTATAAATATGTATTATTATAATTAAGTATTTTCTATGGGAAATAAGCCACAATTTTACTAAAAAATGAATTTATTAACGTTTCGAAGGCCAAATCAGGTTTCGTTGTCCTAATACAAAATACTGTTAAAATAAACAAAAATGTTGTTGCTAAGTAAAAAAATTCTTCTAATAATTTATTTAATCTGACTCATTTATATTGGCAATTCAGACGTATCTTATACATTTTAAAGTAGAAGACTTTAAAATGATATCGCCAATATTTATGAGTTGCGTTCCTGGGACGACTTTACTAAAAGATAGTTCATTCGATTACATGAAATCAATCCTAACTCAAGAATATCCGTCGCAAAAAAATCTTAGCATGTGATCTGTCTTTAAAAAGACAACCAAATGCAACGATGACAGTAGAATTCTAGCGTTAGAGATTCCATAGTAAATCACGAGGGAAAACCAGGAAAAAACCTCGTGATACTATCCCGACATCGTAAGTATTTGGTCTTACATTTAATTTACCTTCAAAAAACTAATACCAAATTCTGACTTTAATATGTTTGAATTATAAATAATATTAATAATACATAGATATACAATAAGTAATACTAAATGTATTATTATATTAGGCCGACGTATTAAGAGCTGGCTGCGACTTGCTCAACCATAGTTTGTACATCAAATTCCTCATATTTAAAACATAGGTCTTAAACTATATTTATTAAAATCTATGTAAATTAAGTTAGGGCAGTCAATGAGGGTATATGGCTCCGAACTCCATCCTACTACATCGATTTACTTGATATTTTCACAGTAAGTAGGGAATGGCTCAAGAAACAAAGTCTACCCAATGCCGATCTGCGCTTTTATCATGGGGGTGGTTGTCACCCCTTGTCGGGGGAGAAATTTTTTTGGATAAAATAGCCACGTAAGAGGCTAAAGAATTAAATTCTGAGCAAAAATTGTTCCACAATTATTTTTTGAAGACTCAATACTTTTTGAGTTATTTGTGTTTGAAAATTGGCCATTTTCATTGAAAAATGATACCCTTTCGGAGGGATTTTTGCGAATAATTTAAAAACTATGCATCTAACAAAAAACTATATAAAATATTTTTGTAGCTTATACAATAACAAAGAGATTCATTCCTTCATAAATCTTCTAGTTATAATACAAAAAGGGGTATGGTAGGTGAGAAAAGTTTGTTTTTTGGTGCATGCTCAAATCGGTGTATTCAACTTGAAATAACAAAGAAACGGTTGATTTTAGGTGTATAACGGTACTAATAGCTTTGGTAGTGCTTAAAAAGGCCTTTAAAATGAGCAGTATTAAATCATCATTAAGTCGATTACATTCAAACTAAGCGAGATATGCTGCAAAAAAAATGATGACTAATGTATTTTAAGAAGAAATAAAAAGTATGTTTAATCCCTCATCCATCAGAATTTAAAAACATCGTTTTTCTTCTAAAATACTTTTTATTGTAGTGCTATTTCTAAGTAAGATCAAATTATAGAGCGCATTTCCAAATTTCCTTAAAAATCTTCTTTTTCTCCATGTAACTCGAAAATGATAAGAGATACGAAAAAAAGATATAATACAAAAATGTAGAGTTTTTTTTATATAAAACTTTCGTTTTTATTTTTCATTACTGTATCCGTCATCATTTTCAAGTTACATGGAGAAAAGGAAAGATTTTTAAGAAAATTTAAAAATGCGCTCTATAATTTGATCTTATTTTTTTCAAAAACCACTCATTTCAAACTCGTCCAACTTTTGAACATAGAAATAATACTATAATAAAAGGGATTGCAGACGGAAAATGATGCATTTACATTCTGGTGGATGGAGGTTAAAATTACTTCTCATTTTTTCTTAAAATACATTAGTTATCAATTTTGTTTACAAGATAGCTCGCTTAGTTTGAATACAATTTACCTTTAATATTCCCCATTTTAAGGGTCTTTTTAAGCACTACAAAGAGTATTGGTGGCATTATACACATAAAATCGACCGTTTATCTGTTATTTCAAGTTGAATACACCAATTTGAGCGTGTAGCAAAAAAACAAAGTTTTTCACCTACCATATCTCTTTTTGTATTAAAACTAGAATATTTATGAAGGCAAGTGTGTCTTTGTTTTCTTATAACCTACAAACATGTTTTATACAGTTTTTTTAGTTAAATGCATATTTTTTAAAGTATTGGAAAAAAACCGTTTGAAAAGGTGTTATGTTTCAATGAAAATGGCCAATTTTTAACCACGAATAACTCAAAAAGTATTGAGTTTTAAAAAAAAATTATAGAACAGTTTTTGCTTAGAACTAGCTTCTCTAGCAAATTCGGTGGTTATCTTACCAAAAAATTTTCCACCCATAAGGAGGGGTGGGATCCACCCCCAAGATAAAAGCACTCATCGGCATAAGGTAGACTTTGAATTAGGAGATAAGTAGAGGCTATTCCCAAAATTTCATTAAAATCCATGCAGTAGGATAGAATTCGGAGGTAATATCCTATTCTTGCTCCCATTGACTGGCGTAATAATTCAACACAATTACAGATATGACCAACTCTTCAACTTATTCAGTTAAAGAGTATAAAGTATAAAGGCACGATAAAATCACATCATTTGAGACATGCTCTCTGCCGAAACAGCTGCATTGATAATAAATTTTAATAAATTGTGTGAAAGTGTTGAAAACAGAAGTTTTTAGTATTTTACTGTTAGAAAAAATGAAGTTCCATGAAGTAAAGTTAAAATCCATCACCTACGTCATTCTTAATATTGTTCTGAAGCTGTTTTCCTGTTAGTCCAGAAAGCCACTGCGCATCCTCTAGGAAAAATATTCTGATTCGGATTTTTTGCACAATCTTACTCAAAAAGGACTCCTTTTAACAAATTTGCATGTTGCCAGGACCAAAAGGTGGTCAAAAATTTTTTACAGTTTTTTTTTTTTTTTTTTTTTTCCTAAAATATTTTTTTTTTATGGAAAAAAGTTTTTTTAGGTTTTTTAGATCATTACAAACAGAAAAGGTCTTTAGTGACTTTTCTCTAAAAATGATAGTTTTTGACATATAAGCGATTAAAAATTGAAAAATCGCGAAACCGGCCATTTTAACCCTCAAAAACTATGTGAAAAACTGAAAATTTGAATCTTACCAAGGTAGGAAGATATTCTTTAAACTTCGGTTGATGAAATCCCGAAGAGTTTTTTGCAATACAATATTCAACACTCCTTTGTTTTTTAATTGCTAATCAAGCGTGCGCGACACTATTTTCCACCGTTGCATGTGTATACAGTATACAGTATAGTGCAAATGAAAGGAATAAATTCGTTTTTTCGTAAACCGGCGACTTTAAGGAAAAATCTCGAAACAGGTAGATTTTTATTTTTAAGTTATGATATTGTGGCATATATGGTATACTAGTGACGTCGTCCATCTGGACGTGATGACGTAATCGATGATTTTTGTAAATGAGAATAGGGGTCGTGTGCTAGCTCATTTGAAAGGTTCTTCAATTCTCTATTCAGTAATATAAAGATTTACATAATTATTTATACAGGGTGTCCAAAAAAATTTTATTAAATTAAATTATTTGACAAAAAAGAAGAATGTATGTAATTTATTTAATTCAAAATATATTTTACTGCTTTCAAAAATCAGAAAACAAAGTTAATTTCACAAATAAACATTGCTTTTCGCTTAAGAGGAAACAGTAGCGATCAACAGGTAGCAAAAACGCGTTCCAAGATTGCGGCTGTAATTTTGAATATTTTTCGAGGTATTTGGCACACGTATTCGCAATATAATAAAGAATGGCGGTACAGAGCCCAATTCTAAAAATATATTAATATGTGGAAAGTACTCTGCAATTAAATACAATATTAAAAAAAACGAGCCTCTACCGCCATTAAGAAGAACAAAAAAATACATTTTCTTCAAATAAACCTTTTTATCCGATGCCTAGATTTTGTGTCATTTTGGAACTATGTACTAATGAAATAAAAATGACACAAAATCTAGGCATCGGACAAAAAAGTTTATTTGAAGAAAGTGTATTTTTTTGTTCTTCTTAATGGCGGTACAGGCTAGTTTTTTAATATTGTATTTAATTACATAGTAATTTCCACATACATATTAATATATTTTTCAAACTGGGCTCTGTACCGCCATTTTTTATTATATTACGAATACATGTGCCAAATATCTCGAAAAAATATTCAAAATTACAGCCGCAATCTTGGAACGCGTTTTCGCTACCTGTTAATCGCTACTGTTTCACCTTAAATTAAATGTTCAAACTTCCAAGAGGCAGGTGGCTGGCGGGAGCTGGCTTGAACACTAAATTTAATCGAAAAGCAATGTTTATTTGTGAAATAAACATTTTTTAGTTTTCATTCTTCTTTTTTTTCAAATAATTTAATTAAAAACTTTTTTTGGACGCCCTGTACAAATAATTATGTAAATGTTTATATTACTGAATAGAGAATTGAAGAACCTTTTAAATGAACTAGCACACGACCCCTATCCTCATTTAAAAAAATCATCGATTACGTCATCACGTCCAGATGGATGACGTCACTAGTATACCATATATGCCACAATATCATAACTTAAAAATAAAAATCGACCTGTTTCAGGATTTTACTTAAAGTCGCAGGTTCACAAAAAAACGAATGTATTCCTTTCATTTGCACCATACTGTATACTGTATACACATGCAACGGTGGAAAATAGTGTCGCGCACGCTTGATTATCAATTAAAAAAACAAAGGAGTTTTGAATATTTTATTGCAAATAACTCTTCGGGATTTCATCAATCGATGTTAAAGAATATCTGCCTACCTTGGCAACATTAAAATTTTCAGTTTTTCACATAGTTTTTGAGGGTTAAAAATGGCCGATTTCGCAATTTTTCAATTTTTAATCGCTTATATGTCAAAAACTATCATTTTTAGAGAAAAGTCACTAAAGACCTTTTCTGTTTGGAATGATCCAGAAAACCTAAAAAAACTTTTTTCCATGCAATAAAAATAATTTTAGGAAAAAAACAAAAAAAATATTTTTGATCACCTTTTGGTCCTGGCAACATGCAAATTTGTTAAAAGGAGTCCTTTTTGAGTAAGATTGTGCAAAAAATCCGAATCAGAATATTTTTCCTAGCGGATGCGCAGTGGCTTTCTGGACTATGTGGCTTTATGCAAATTTACTATTTTAAATTGGGAATAAGCCACAATATTAGTTAGAAATTAAAATTTAAATTTATAACTTGATAATACAGTTTCGTACGGATCTTCGAGAGAACCACACGTATCTATTTACATCGGCCGGTGATATCGAGTGCTTAATAGTCAACAGATTTGTATTAAAACTTGTTAAATTATTTCTATAAAAAACAAACTGAAATAGTGGTAGTGTAGGGACACACAATGAGTGTCAATTCGGGGGGGAAAGACCCCCCCACTCATCCTCCAATCGATTCTACAGAACCGCAAGATATTAATATGCAAGTTACGGATTCAGGTATATTCAATACACAGGGAAATCAAAACGTAAGTACACCAATTTCTTCAAATATCGAGCAAACTAATCCTTTGAAAGACGGAAACACCTCCCAATTACAACCCCAAAGGGAGAAACAGGTATTTAAGTATGAATCAAACGATCAAGGACCTTACCATTTATATGTTGAAAATAATCAAACGAACTTTTCGGGTAGGCTAAATTCATTAAAAGTCGGGGATTTAATTTTATCAAATTTTCCTGAACTTGACAATAAAATTTTAAGTATAGATACAATAGGTCGCAATAGAATTCGAATAAAAATGAAGGACCCAAAAAATGCTAATTATCTTGTCAGTAACAAAAACGCTAAAGTATTTATCGACAACAATTTAGATATTTATGTTCCTAAATTTATTATTGTCAGGCAAGGAGTAATAAGAGATATTGCGACGGAATTTTCTGAAGAGTATCTCAAAAATAAAATTAAATCTTATGATAATCATCTGCCTTTCGAGGTTTTAAATGTTAAGAGAATAAATCGTAAGGTTACAAAAGATGAAATGACAGAATTTGTGCCAACCAAATCGTGTGTTGTCAGTTTCAAAACACAAATATTACCCAAATATGTAATTATCAATAAAGTTATTAAAGAGGTAGAGACATACAAACAAAAAGTATTGCTTTGCTTCAATTGTTTGCGTTACGGGCACCTGGGGGGGCACTGTAAGTCTCATCCCCGCTGTTTCAAATGCAATAAGGATCATAATTCAAAAGAGTGTACGGAAGAAGAAATATCACCAAAATGTTTCAGTTGCATGGGAGATCATTTCACTATTAATTTGAAAGATTGCCCGGAGTTTCACCGACAAAAATTAATCAAAGAAACTATGTCATCAACAAATTTAAATTATCATGATGCTAATAAACAAATCCCTAGAAACACCTACGCTTCTATTACTGCAAATCGTTCAAATAACACTAGCAACATCCCAAATAAAAACATGACCTTTCAAAATATGTCCATCCCACCTCCAACCCGTTTTGAGCTTCTACCCTCATGTTCAACTCGACCTCCTCCAAACTATAACATCTTCGGAGAAAGCCCTTCACACCACACACAAACATACAGTAAAGTTCATCATAAACAATCAACTGGTACGTTTCACAAACCAGTTAAAAGGCTGAGGCCAAATAGCCCAGACCCCATAGAAATAGCACATCGAGATATTGTTTCCCAACCTAGGACTCTAGGGCCAGATTCTAATATTTTAACCAATAACAGTTACGTTAAGAATTTAAACACCTCAGATTTTTCAACTCATCATTCAGGGTTAGGCTCAGAAAATGTCAAAATTATTTTAGAATTAGTGGCAAACATTATCTCAACAATTAGGAGAACCAATAATTATGATATTTCAAAAACGGAACTAGAATATATAATTAGTAAACAATTAAATATAGACTCATCAGAAAACACATTAAATTCGCAGATACAATACAAAAAATAAATATAATTCAATGGAACTGCCGATCAGCAGTTTCAAATAAAGAGAACTTGGAATTCCTTCTTCACGAGTATGATGCTGCTCTTGCAGTGTTATCTGAAACTTGGTTCAAACAAGGAAAGTATTATAACTTTAAAAATTACAATGTTAGTCGTCAGGATCGCCCAGACGGATTTGGAGGGGTAGCAATATTAATTAAAGCAAACATTTTATATAAAGAAATAATAATAAATACTAAAGTCAATTTTTCTCATAAATGCATTGCTCTTAAGCTTTTACCTAATAAAAAAACAATTCATATAGTTTCATTATATATTGAGCCAAGAAAGAAGATAGCGCTGCAAGAGTGGACTGAATTTTTTGATAATGTACCAAAACCTTTTGTAATAGCAGGTGATTTTAATGCCCACCATGTTTCTTGGGGTTGCGATTTTAATGACACATATGGGAATATTTTATCTGATGCAATAAATCAATGTAACCTTGTTTATCTAAACAGCGGATCTCCAACATTAGTTCCTTTAAGTTGTAAAAGCGCAATCGACTTAACTCTATGCTCTCACGATATTGTACAATTTTTTACATGGACCACAATTGAGGATCCACATGGATCAAATCACCTACCCATATTAATTACACTCGATGTGGAAGATGATCATCAAGTAGCTGTATCCTCGGAGCACAACAGATGGCAGTTAAAAAATGCAAACTGGAATCTATATGTAGCTATTCTTGAATCCAGAAATATAGCTCAAAATTATGATGAATTCCTTTCTATGATTAATGAAGCTGCAGAAATCTCCATCCCAAGAAAAGTTTCTAGTCAGACTAAGCACCGTAATCACTGTCCGAAGCCTTGGTGGAACGAAACTTGTAACAACGCTGCTCATCAAAGAAAAATAGCTTTCATCAAATATAAGAGAACTCCAAATCGTGAAAATTTAATAGAATTCAAAAAAATGGACGCTTTTGCCAAACGCACTTTCAAACTCACAAAAAGGCAAAAATGGATTGAGTACTGTGAAAGTTTAAACCATCATACACCAATTTCACAAATTTGGAAAAAGGTAAACTCATATAAAAATCGGAAAGTCCAAAATAGACTACCAATAAACCCAAATGCGAATTGGATAGAAGAATTTCACATCAAAATTTCACCGCCATGGGTACCAACCAACCAAGTTGCATATGATCCCCAAATTTCGTCAGTACCAAGGAACATGACCAATCTAAGCGATAGTTTTTTTATGTGGGAACTGGAACGATGTATGAAACATACCAACAATAGCTCTCCTGGTATAGACAATATTTCATATTCCATGCTTTATAATTTGCCAATGAATCAGAAAAAATATCTTTTAAGTATATATAATGCAATATGGACAGGACAAACAACAATCCCTGAAAGCTGGAAGGAGTATATTATCATCCCAATAAAAAAATATGATAAACCGGATTCCATTCCAACTTCTTATAGACCCATATCATTAGCTTCATGTGTAATGAAAACCTTTGAGAGGCTTATCAAAAATCGTCTTGAGCAATGGTTAGAGAAAGAACATATTCTGCCTGACACACAATATGGTTTCAGAAAATCTAGGTCAGCATTGGAGGCATTAACAGTAATAGTAACAGACACTTTAGCTGGATTTTCTAGTAACTTTATGACTATGGCAGGTTTCAACGATATTACAGGAGCATTTGATAACGTTAACCTAAATGTTCTAACGAACAAACTGATTTCAATCGGATTTCATAAACAATTAGCGAACTTTATAACTTCCCTGTACACCAACAGAAAAATTCATTTAAAAATAAATCAAGAAATCACCAAACCTAGAATCACGAACCTTGGACTCCCCCAAGGCAGCATTTTAAGTCCACTTTTGTTTATATTATATACAATGGATGCCAGTGTTAAACTCAAAAATATACGAACAATACAATTTGTAGATGATATTGTTTTTTATTGTACCAGGAAAAACTTTGAAACATGTGAATATGAACTGAACAAAACCTATGACATCTTTAATGAGTGGCTGAATGAAAATAATTTTACACTCTCTGAACAAAAAACAGAGGTGTGTGTATTTAGCCGAAAACGAAACATTGAGCAGGATCATGTAAAACTGGGACCTTATAATTTCCAAATAAAAAATGTAGTGAAATACTTAGGATTATATCTAGATCGGAAACTGCTATGGAAAGACTGTATACATCAAATAACTAAAAAGTCTGAGAATGCTATTAACATACTGAGAGCTTTCTGTTATACCAAATGGGGAGCTGACCCAAATATTGCCTTGTTGTTTTATAGAACTATGATAAGATCAATCCTGGATTATGGTAGCCATTTGTATGGATCAGCGGCACAAACGCATTTAGATAAAATAGAAAACCAAAAAAACAAAAGCTTGAGAATATGTCTTGGATATCTCAAGTCAACTCCAATAAATATTATGGAAGCAGAAGCCGTAGAACCACCATTACAACTGAGACGGCAACTAATTAGTAACAAGTTCATCACGAAAGCATTTTCCAAATCCGCAAGTTATATAACACTTATCCATGAACTTTCAGTTTCAGTACTCACTCAGTCGTATTGGCTAAAAAAGAAAACTCCACTTATCTGTGAAAGTTACACCACTCTTTCTCAATACAGGTTGTCACTATACACATCAAAAATCCAACCAATATTTTCAGAACGTCCACATATTCTGTTTTCTAAACAAATCAAGACATTTCAGATCGACAAACACCACTTTCTCGAAACGGTTAATCAACGATGGCCCGACTACAACCAGATTTACACCGATGGATCAAAACAAATTCGTACAGGCGCCACTTTTTACGATCACACCACAAAATATCACGAAGAGATCAGATTACCAGATGAGGCAACGATATATACAGCAGAAATGTTTGCAATAAGTGAAGCTCTAAAGTATATACTTAGGACTGATAGATCGAAAAGTATTATATTTACAGATAGCAAAAGTGTCGTGGAGAGACTAAAGAATATAGGTGCGTCGAAGAACTTAAATCATCTAGAAGTAGAAATATTACAGACCAATTACGAAATACGTAGCTCACAACGAAAGGTGATAATAGTTTGGATAAAAGGACATTCGGGTATTCAAGGAAATGAAATTGCCGATAAGTTTGCAAAGGCTGCGTCAGACTTAGACAGAGAGTGTATTAATCAGCGTATTCCTTATACCGATTTGAATTCCATACTTAAAATTCAGCTCAAAACCAAATGGCAAGAATTGTATAACAGCAAACAAACAGGACTAAATTACAAATCATGTCAAGTCCAGATCCCGAGGCTAAGATGGTTCCACAACCAAAACAACAGAAACTTTATTATTACCATTAACCGAATAAGAGCAAATCATGCAATGTCACCAACTTATAAATTTAAAATTGGTTTAATTGATGATTCTTCATGTTTATGTGGTGAACTGGGAGACTTAACTCATATTATACTCGGGTGTTCATTAAATAGTGCAAGCACTGATAAATTCTATAATGAAATAGTTAATAACAACATTTTTTTACCCATAAATTTAAATTGTATAATTTTCAATACGAATAATAATATATTGTATTTCTTATATAATCACACCAAGAGGTGCAAAATGAAATTGTAAATTACTAACCACATCTTTGTTAGCAATTCTGCAACTAATTATATTTTGTACGTGTGCACCGAAAAAATATAAAAAAAAAATATAAAAAAAAAAATAAAAAAAAAAAATTTAAAAAAAATTAAAAAAAAAAATAATAATAAAAAAAAACAAACAAAAGAAACAATAGTAAAAAAGAATATAAAGAAAAAAAAAGCAAAATAAATTATACATATAAAAAGATAAGTAAAAATTAAATTATAAAGAAAACAAAAGAAAAATTTGCACACATTAATCTTACCTTACTAATATTTTGAGCATTGTAATCGTGAGGAAGGATGAGTTTTAAATTAAAAAAAAAAATCAAAAACAAAAAGAATTGTTATAGTTAAAGAAAAAATTGTCTGGCTAATTGGTCCCTACCAAAGCCATCAAATTAATTAAAAAAAAAAAAAAAAAAACTTGATAATATGGTGGTTTGTTCTCAATTAAAATAGTATATTTATGCTTAAAAAGCAATTATTTGCTGCTTTTAAACCCCACGAATATTTTTTATTGATACTATTATAAAAGTGTAAAAAGCAGAATATCCAAAACTAACCAAACGCCACGTACGGAAAAGTTTTGTGATATATATTTTTATGTTCGTAGCAAAAAGTTATCGAATTTAACATGCCTTGCTGATCCCAGGAATTACATTTCTTGTCGCCTGTGAAAAAGGCCATCACGTACTCGGCCAAATAGCAATATATCAAGCACCTCCTGTCGGTTCCAAAAAACTGCGAAATCTATCTTATGTCGACTTTTTAAAATCTTACAAATTTGTTAAATTTATCTTACCAGGCACTATTAACGAGATATATGTTTTATATTGTACAAGACAGCAGTTTTTTTGATGGCGAAGATATTTTTAGAGAATGAAATAAAGCTTTTGTCAGAATAACAATAGACTTTAAATGAAGATGAAGTTAATTAAAAATTTAGAACAATATGTATATAGACCAGGGTGCATCTGTAAAAATATTACATAGTACATTTGGATGTTGAGAGGTGGCTCATATTTTTTTTGTAGAAATTGCTTGAAAATTACTCAAATAATAATATTTGAGTTATCCTGCCACTCAAATAGGTCCGGAACATTGTTTAAATAATCAAAATGTCAAAAAGTGAAGGGAACATTCGATTTTTTCTTCGTTTTTTGATTATAACTTTAAAAGTATTCATTTCCGAGAAAAGTTGAACTAACGTAAAAGTTGCGTAATTAAATTTCCTACAATATAGGATTAGTTAAGAATTTTGAAAATTGCCACCCATGTTGCAAATAGCAATAATTGCAGAAAAACCATAAAAAAACAAATATTCGCCTTTTTTTATACGCTTTTCAACCATTTATACTACACTTAGGACCTTTATATTTCACCCAGAAAAACTTTATGATATAATAAAACAATACTGTAAATTTCATTAAGATCAGTTGAATAGATTTTACCAAATAAATTTTGAAATACAGCATTCGCAAAAAAAAATTCATTTTTTCAAAATGTTGCAGGATTGAAAATAAAGCAGACAGCAAGTTGATTTTTTTTTAGTTATAGAAGAATACTGTACCATTCATTTGCAATTTGCAAAATTAAAATCGGTTAACTACCACGACGTCAAGAATTTTTTTAAATAAACATTAATTTTTGGTGCTACGCGCAGGACATGGATGTTTGCTCTGATTGGGCATTCCAATGACCTTTGATAATGGTTGATAAATTTTAATTTTTAGTACATTTCGATATAAATAAATAAATTGGTTTATTGCAAAATAAAAGCACATACTCTGTCCTTTAAAATAACACTTTTTTTAGCAAAAACTTTTTTTTTCATATATTTTAACTTAGAGAATAAAAGTTTATTATTTTTAAACATAAGCAATTGTTGTTTAAACAATACTTCACAAACAAAAATCAAATTAGTTTGATTTTTGTGGAGTTAAAATATTAAAATACAACAAAATATAGAACAAGAAAATAATATATTAGGTAAAGATTGGAAGAAATTTTGGTGGAAATCAACTTGTGTGAATCGAACACCGCTGTCCTGCGCGTAGCACCAACAATTAATGTTTATTTTACAAAATTCCTGACGCCGTGGTAGTCCACCGATTTTAATTTTGCAAACTGCAAACTTGGTATCTGCTTTATTTTCAGTCCTGCAATATTTAAAAAAAAAATGAATTTTCTTGCGAAAGCTGGATTGCAAAATTTATTTTGCAAAATCTATTTAACGGATCTTAATGAAATTTACAGTATTATTTTATTATATCATAGTGTTTGTTTGGGTAAAATATGAAGGTCTTTAGTGTAGCACAAATGGTTGAAAAAACGTAAAATGTTAATACTTGTTTTTTATAGGTTTTTTGCAATTATTGCTATTTTGCAACAAGGTTGACAATTATTAAAATTTTTAACCGATCCTATACTGTAGGAAATTTAGTTACGCAACTTTTATGTTAGTGCAACTTTTCTACGAAGTGAATACTTTTAAAGTTATAATCAAAAAAACCAAGAAAAATATCGAATTTTTCCTTCATTTTTTGACATTTTGATTATTTAAACAATGTTCCGGACCATTTTGAGTGGGAGAATAACTTAATTATTATTATATAAGTTAATTCCAAGCAATTTCTGCAAAGAAATAGGAGTCACCTCTCAACATCCATCTCAAAACAGATGCGCCCTAGACTAATAGGATACAGGAATACAAAAATAAATTTTTGAAATAAAATCACAAATAATATAAAAAAAATATGGTGAAAAAATCGATTAAATATTATCTCACAATATTTTCTGCAATATTATTTAACATTGTCCTTCTTCTGCAGCCGTTCTTTATCTTTACGATATAGGATTTTACCATTGCTCTCCACTTTTCTCTATTATGAGTTAGCCGCTGTTCTTTTTAAGTCATCACATCAGACATCCATTGTTGCCCTCTTGCACGCTTTTTTTTCCTTATGATCTCCATCTAGTCCCATTTCCTCTAAAATGTCTTTGACTTCTAGCAACACACAGGGCCAATCCCATTTTGAGGAACATACTCTTTATATGATGTCTTCGACTTTTGTATGTTGCCTAATCCATTTCTTAGTTTTTATATCTCTTCCAAAAGAGCTATTTCTAAAAGTTTTCTCTCTAGTGTATTTTTAATTTAGTTATTATTAGGAAGCGGATTTATATGCGATCTATTTTGATGAAATATGCGCATATATATGCAGTAAAAAATTACGAAATATGCGCAAGATATGCACAAAAATTCAAAAAATGCGCATTTCGAGAAACCACAAATTTTCTGTTCGATTCTATTCTATTGGGTACCTATTTTGTTCTTTTATAGGGGGTGGCGGCAATCTTATTTATTATCTTTCAAATAAAATCATTATTTTTTATATATGTAATTTATTCACATTTTTTACAAAAACTACAATTTTTTACAAATTTGTTTGCGAGGAACCATTTTCTTTGATCCGATAAAATATTTTTATAACTTGAACAACTCCTTTCAACATCAACATAAGTAATTGGGGCGTATTTAAAATAACTTGTTAAAGCCGAAAATTCGGCATCAAAGTCAATTTCAAAATTTCCATTAAAAATTTCGCATATGTCCTCCAAAGTTTTAAAACCGTTTAAAGACGGGATCTGATCTAAAGCATGAATATTTCAATTTCCGTTAGAAAATCGTAAAACTATGGTTAAATGTGTAAATTCTCTTAATAACAATAGGGGATTTAAAAGAATCACCCAGAATTATAGGTATCTACTAAATTGGGATACAAATTGTACTAAATATAATAAAAGTAAATAAAATTCGGATTTCCCGGTAAACCATGCTTCATCATTTCATCATACAATCATTTTATAACGGCGTACTATAAGCACTATAAGTACTTTGTGTAAAGATCGGGTATTTTCTAAGAAAAAATGAAAAGGCAATGAATGAGCCGTCTGTCTTTCAGGTAGTTCTCGAATTAATAGATAGGACAGTCTGCGCGGGGAAATAGTTTTTGTCGGATTAAAAAATTTTTTTTTTTTACTTAAATGTTATTAAATAGGCACAAAATATGAATATTTCTTTAAAAATATGCAAAATTTAGTAAAGTTCTCAAATATGCGAAATGTGCATGATATATGTCTTTAGCATAAAATCCGCTCCCTAGTTATTATCTTCTTGTCTTGTCAATATCGTCTTGCCCAATTTGTTACCATTTCTCTTGCATACAGTTTAGCAGCTCTTCCCTTGTCTAGAACTCTAATCATTGCTGTTGTACACGTCTTTTTAGCATATCCCAAATGTGCTCGATGGGATTCAAGTCAGGGTATTGAGCAGGCCAGGGCAATACCTGAATATTGTTCTGCTCCAAAAATCTTCTCACCATTCTGGCAATATGCGGATGTGCATTGTCATGCATTAGCACAAAATTTTCTCCAAATTGTGCAGCATATAGACGAACAAGGTTCAAGAATATGATTTCGATATTCATTTGCTGTTAAAAATTCTTCAATATGAACTAGATCAGTTCGAAAACCTATTGAAACCTCAGCCCAAACCAACAAAGTTTCTCCTTGATATCTGTCAACTTCTTGAACGGATTGCAAGCGAGATACGTTGCCAGGTGTTCGCCACATCATCCATATTCGTGAATCGGGTCGTAAACCAAACCTGAATTAATCAGTGAAAATAATGTTTGTCCATTCTCGTTGTTGCCAAATTTGATGTTCTTCGGCCCATTCTAATCTACTTGTGCGATTGCCACCGGATAATACTGAAACTCTAATGGCACGTCTAGCGTGAAGATTACCATCATGCAAACTATTCCTGACACTTTGATCATAACAATAGCTCGTAGCTGTGTTAGCTGTGCTTCACAATCAAGATGATTTCGTTGCACATAGTGTAGGAAACAGAGGTTGAACCTTGCAAAATGGACACAAATCCGGTTTTACTTTTTTTTCTGGTATATCAAGAAATGCTTATTATGAGACTAACTTTTTCTTAAAAAATTTCGCCCCGGAACCCCCCTTTTCACCCCTTTAAAATGAGTAGTTTAAAATTTTAAAATTTCTTTTATAGAAATATGAAAAGGACTATATTTTCTACGATTTATTTCCAACAGCATATGTCTATCAACCACCGTTTAGTAGGGGTGGGGCCCCAAACTTGACATGTTTTTAAAAAATATGTTTAAAAAAAAATTATTTTTCCCTAATTGTAATAGAAGTTAAGAAGAAATCTTGCGGCAATTATTCAGAAATAAGTGACTGATTTTTTGGTATAGGTTTCACTGAAGGGTAATTACCTTTTTTTAATTACAGGGTGTTACATTTAAAAAAACCCCTTTTTATATCATCTGAACCGTTTATGATAGAGTCAAAAGACTTTCAGCGATTACCCATGTACTTGTGCTATTTACAAATTTGTATAATGCACCCCCATTTTTTCCCCGGAACCACCCGAAAAAAAAGAAGAATTAATAAAGAAAGTGATTTTCTTGGAATCCTTCACACATAATGCCCTTTATTAATATACTTCATATATAATTTTGTGCACGTTATTATTACCCATGCATGGACACCAAAAGCGATTTCCTAGTGCAACCCCTGCAACCAAAAAATAAATAAAATGGGGGTTTGAAAAAAAATTTTATTTTGCTTTTTGATCCATATGGGCATATTCTTCATCAATAGTGTTTTTTAAAAATATATATGGTTATTGCAACATTCCTGCGGAAACCACCCCTATCCTTGAAAATATACTGCAGAAACTACCCCTATCCCTTGGCGAGCATGTTTTTACGATTTTCTCATTACCTATGCATTCTTTTTAAACAAAACTTATACAAGGTTAAAGACCACTATTTACTCTAAAAATTAGATCCTTTTCATTTTTTTCGTATAAGCAACCGTTACGGCACAGTGGCGCCGTAAACCTTAGATATGCTTTGGCGAGCTCCAGTTTTTTTTTTTGTTTTTTCGTCACCTGTTCGTTTTATTAATAAAGTACTTATGTAAAATAAAACAACACAGTGTAACCTACAAATTATGACCTATGCACATTTTACATTTTTTGCTGCGCCCCAAAGCCACAGTGGTGGCTCAAAATCAATTTTTGCATATTTTCGCCACCTGCACGCATTTTATTGCCTTAATGCTACCTTAATAGCACAATATTCACCCTTAAGTGGTCGCCAAGCAGTGGCGGATCCAGGGAGGGGTGATGGGGGCGATCACCCCACCCCTCTCAAACCTAGTGATATTATATTTAAAGATTATAAAAATATTCATTTATTTTTATAGAAATTTAACCAGTTGGCACCCCCCTCTTAACGATGCTGGATCCGCCACTGTCGCTAAAGCATAAAAAGTACGCCATTCTTATAAAAAAAAATAATAATGAGAAAATCGTAAAAACATGCTCGCCAAGGGATAGGGGTAGTTTCTGCAGTATATTTTCAAGGATAAGGGTGATTTCCGCAGGGATGTTGCAATAACCATATATATTTTTGAAAAACACGATTGATGAAGCATATGCCCATATGGATCAAAAAGCAAAAAAAAAATTTTTTGAACCCCCCATTTTTTTTGGCTACAGGGGTTGCACTAGGAAATCGCTTTTGGTGTCCATGCATGGGTAATAATAACGTGTTCAAAACGATATAATATGAAGTATATTAATAAAGGCCATTCTGTGTGAAGGATTCCAATAAAATCACTTTCTTTATTAAATATTCTTTTTTTTTTGGGTGGTTCCGGGGAAAAAGTGGGTGCATTATATAAATTTGTAAATAGCATCAGTACATGGGTAATCGCTGAAAGTCTTTTTACTCTAGCATAAACGGTTCAGATGGTATAAAAAGGGGTTTTCTAAAATGTAACACCCCGTAATTGAAAAAAAAGAGCAATTACTCTTAAGTAAACCTATACCAAAAAATTAGTCACTTATTTTTGAATAATTTCCGCAGGATTTCTTATTATTGTTCTGAAGCTATTTTCTTGTGGCACTTTTTACAATTTTAACTATTTAGAATGGGAAATAAGCCACAATATTATTAAAAAATGATTTTTATTAACGTTTCGACGCCCAAATCGGGTGCCGTTGTCAAAATACAAAATACTATTAATATAAACAAAAATGTTGTTGCTTAGTAAAAAAATTCTTCTAATAATTTATTTAATTTGACTCATTTATATCGGCAATTCAGATACATATGATACATTTTAAAGTAGAAGACTTTAAAATGATATTGCCAATATTTATTGTTTATATTAATAGTATTTTGTATTTTGACAACGGCACCCGATTTGGGCGTCGAAACGTTAATAAAAATCATTTTTTAATAATATTGTGGCTTATTTCCCATTCTAAATAGTTAAGATTTCTTATTAATTTCCATTACAGTTAGGGAAAAATATTTTTTTTAAACATCTTTTTTAAAAACTTGTCAACTTTGGGGCCTTACCCCCACTAAACGGTGGGTGATAGACATATACTATTGGAAATAAATCGTAGAAAATATAGTCCACTTCATATTTCTATAAAAGAAATTTTTTGCAAAAGGGACAGGAAGGGCTACGTTTCGCAAAAACCACAAATTACCCCGTTTAAAGGGGTGAAAAGGGGGGTTCCGGGGCGAAATTTTTTAAGAAAAAGTTAGTCTCATAATAAGCATCCCTTGATATATCAGAAAAAAAAATTAAACTGGACTTGTGTCCATTTTGCACGGTTCAACCTCTGTTTCCTACACTAAAATTAACTTATGTAAAAACACAAAAACAACAAATTCTACTTTTGCAGCAAAAATCTTTCGTTGCAACCATTTTCAATTTCGTTGCAACACGAAACTACAGCCGCATCATATTCTAGTTCAATCAGAGAGTGCAGCAAGCACCTCTACCGGTTTCGAAACTTATTAGTCTCTCATCAGGAGGCACATATGCTGCTCTCTCTGACCCAACCAGAACAAAACCCCGTCGTGCAATTACGGATTGCAACGAACGAAATGGCAGGGATGCCCTAGCGGCAACTGCTAGCAAAGACTAAGTTTTTAATCTACATAATAGCACATAAAATAATACCAAAAATAGTGCTCTACATCCCATCAGACTGCAAACAATGGGAACTTTCTCTGGTTACACCTCCGAGGCTTCTAAAATTTGCAAGCCATAACGAAATCTTCTCAAATCCCTCATCTTCTTTAGTCTCATCATCCGTTATGGCTTGCAAATTTTAG
Source organism: Diabrotica virgifera virgifera (assembly GCF_917563875.1). NCBI lineage: Eukaryota > Metazoa > Arthropoda > Insecta > Coleoptera > Chrysomelidae > Diabrotica > Diabrotica virgifera. The sequence goes on along the minus strand of NC_065450.1, from coordinate 62,196,424 downwards.
AAGCCTAGGAGGTGTAACCAGAGAAGGTTCCCATTGTTTTCAGTCTGGTGGGAAGTAAAGTAATATTTTTGGTATTATTTTATATGCTATTAGATTGAAACCTTTGTCTTTTTAAATGCCTTTCATTTCTTGTCCCCTAGATAGACCATTTTGATGTGTAATGCGCGAGCTTGTGTAATGTGTTAAGTTGTGTCAGTCTTAGTTAGTGCTGTGCATTGTATTATAGCCACATCAGAGACGTGAGCAGTTAGTCAAAAGCAGAGTCAGTGTTGTGCTCTAAAGCCACGACAAAGAAGTGGTCATTCCATGTCAAAAGAAGACTCAGATGGACCAGGTGACATCTAGTTTACTAACAATGTTAGGAAAATTAGGTTAAAGAAAAAATACTGATTAATCTTGTAGATTAGGTGTATTTTTATGGTTTAAATAAAAAAATATGTAATAAAACACAATAAATATGTACTTATATCAGTTTTATACATGAAAAGTCATATGTACCATTGTATAAAAATGTATATTCACCTTATTACTCAATCGCACTCGCACCATGCCCAATTCGACTTCAGAGTGTCTGTATCAAATTGATTCGTTTTATCAAAGGAAGTCAGACGAACTAAAATTTCTTGCAGTGCACAAAGGCACAACCCCCGAGGCCGTTCCTCCTTAAATCGCCCTTCGAATTGATGTTCCGTCAATACAGTTAGCATAAATACCGGTTAGCGGTATACTGCACAAAATCTCAATCTTATGGGCTATGATAAAGTCAGTCGATTTAATCTTGGTCACCAGTTTCCCACACTTGATTGAATTTAATTTCAATTGACGGTCTCCTAAGACCTCTACAATACTAAACTTTACAAACAATTCCATTATACGGCTTCACCTTACATGAGTGGAGTGGTAAATGAATCTATAATTGGGGATTGCTGAAAATATATCCTCAACAATCTCATTTTAATGTTAAAGCCGTGATTCAACAGGACGTGGCGTGGCACGCCTTAGAAATAGAAAATATATGTAATAGAAAAAGATAAAAACTAAAGACAGGAATCAAAGAAATGTGAAGTAGCGTTATTTCCCTCAGAATTTGTAATTTGCCATCTTTGGATAAACACCCTGGATACGAGGCCACCACTTAACACCACAAAGTATACGAATACTGGTCCTAATATTTTAAAAGCGGAAGTAGAGAAAGCCATCAAACAGAGCAAAAATGGGAAATCTCCAGGCCCTGACCAAATACCATCAGACTGGCTCAAACTTCTGGATGACGACAATGTCTCACAACTAACAAACATTTATAACCATATCTACGAGACTGGAATGATGCCACAGATATGGTTAGAGTCTACATTTATTCCACTCCAAAAAAAACCTAATACACCATCATGTAAAGACTTTAGACTAATTAGTCTCATGAACCACTCTCTCAAGCTACTTCCTAAGATAATTCTTAATAGAATCAAGCAGAAATGTGAAGAGACAATGGGAAACAAACAATTCTTGGAGAACAAAGGGAAGCTTTGTTCTCAATGTTAACATTACTTCAACGATCATGGGAAGTACAGAAACCAATTTACGTCTGCTTTATAGATTTTGAGAAGGTGTTTGATAGAGTTCAACATGATAGGTTGTTTGAATATCTTGAAATGATTGGAATAGATGATAAAGATCTGAGACATTCACAACATCTATATTGGAATCAAGAAGCTTCTATTCTGGTAGACGGCAAAGAAACAGACAAAATTTGCATTCAAAGAGGTGTCAGACAGGGTTGTGCGTTACCCCCATTTTTGTTTAACGTATACTCAGATATAAATTTTAATGAAGCCTTGGAAGGACAATGTGGAGTTCGAATCGGGAGAGAAACTATTATCAACATCAGATATGCAGACGATCATGGCTGAAAATATCGAAGATCTTTAATTCCTTATAAATCGAGTCTCTCTAGAGAATGCTCCAATAACGGACTTAACATAAATGCAACAAAGACAAAGTTACTTGTGATTAGCAAACAAGACGTCGGCCCTATGCAACTAATTGTCAGTGATGAACCAATAACAAAAGTTAACCATTTTAAATACCTATAATGTTGCATAAACGAGACACTAAATCCGGATGAAGAAATTAAAACTCGTATAGAAATTGCAAGAGGAGCATTTATGAAAGTTAGATATATTCTGAGCAACTCTCAGCTGAACTTACAACTAAGAATCAAGTTCCCAAACTGTTAGGTGTATCCTGTATTACTATATGGATGTGAACCCTGGATCATGAAGGTTAACATGATGAACAAATTAGAAGCCTTTAAGATGTGGTTCTTAGGGTGGGTCGAAAAACAATAATGTTTTATTTTTTAATCGCTATACCGCGGAAAACTTGCCTTTAGGGTATATAAGTAAAATGCAAAGTAAAATAAAGTTATATATTGAACCCCCAGCTAGCGCATCACACTTAAAATTTAGTTTTTTCAGAAATCAAGGCATTTTTCAATTATTTTTACAATCTTTAGCCAATAACATTTGAACGTGCCATAGTGAAAACTGTTCAGTTAATAGTTTAAAAAATAGGAAATAAATTTAAAACAGACAACATCTTTTAATTTGCGGTAGCGCAAAATACTCAAAAATTGTTAAAATACACATATTAGCACCTTAAAAGAAGGTGTGGTCTAGTATGTTGTGTTGGGTGTTATTAGCACAATCCCTTCTTTGTTCTTTTACTTTACACTCCATTTAAGTGGAATAGAATTATTATAGTGTGTTTAAAGTTATAAAGGATATAAATAAAACAACTTATAATTTTAATAACATGTTTAATTGAAACAAAAAAGAAACCAAATTATAACCAAACAATGTCAACAAATTAAATAAAATTTTGACTTTAGAAAGAGTCTTTTACTCTTGAGTGGGTACGTTGAAGCTGCGATTGCTGTCAAACTTTGGCATCAAAGCTCTGGATGCTACGGCAGATCTTCCATGTCATTACTTAGCACCATCTGAAACCATCTCATTACTTAGTAGCACCGACGACTTTTTTAGATGCTTCAGTCACTAACTTGACGCAGCGTTCCAAGGCTTGAGTATGACATGGAAATTTTCCAAAGTTCCAATCCTCGGGTGTTTCACCAGCGTGATTTTAGCCCAAACTTCATCGTCAGATACTCTCCGTAACAGTGATGGTGATGTAATTTCAGTGGTGTTCCAATCAAATAATTCAGTAGAGTCAGTCGCATGAAAGGTGATTTTTGGAGGTCGAAAAACCCTAACTGTTTCATCCTTGCTTTGATTATTCTTCGGAATCCTAATTCTCTTATGTGTTTCCTTTCATCCACTATCATCCTCAGTAGTCAATTTTCTGGGTGGGAAAAAATGCATTTCTTTCGATTACAGGATCAACTACTTTAATTAAATTCTCTGGTAGAAATCTGGTTGATTTGATAGTCTCAAAAACGTGTTCAGGTCCATCTGTTATGTATTTGCTGTACTTTATTTTGAACCATACAGGCATGTATGATTTAAAAATGAAGAATACTAACAATCTATATTCAACTAAAGACGTTTCCACACTTACATACAGTCTCAAAACTCTGTTAGCTGTAGTCAACCATCGAGAGTGGGAAAGTGGACCCGGTTCTCGAACAGATAAGTCCACAGGGCAGTTGCCTGACTTTATCGCACAACTTATGTCTAGAAGATACTATTCTTCTTTACTCAAAAGATTGTGATTAACTAGTCCTCCTAGTGGTTAGAAACGAGATGGTTTCATAAGATCTGCCGTAGCATCCAAAGCTTCCATGCGAAGGTTTGACAGCAAGCGCAGCTTCAACGTACCCACTCAGAAATAATGAGTAGAAGACTCTTCCTAAAGTCAAAATTTCATTTAATTTCATGACATTGTTTGGCTACAATTTGGTTTCTTTTTGGTTTCAATTAAACGTGTTATTAAAATTATAAGTTGTTTCATTTATATCCTTTATAACTTTAAACACACTATAATAATTCTATTCCAATTAAATGGGGTGTAAAGTAAAAGAACAAAAAATGGATTGTGCTATTAACACCCAACACAAAATACTAGACCACACCTTCTTTTAAGGTGCTAATATGTGAATTTTAACAATTTTTTAGTATTTTGCGCTACCACAAATTAAAAGATATTGTCTGTTTCAAATTTATTTCCTATTTTTTAAACTATTAACTAAACAGTTGTCACTATAGCACGTTCAAATGTTATTGGCTAAAGATTGTAAAAATAATTGAAAAATGTCTTGATTTCTGAAAGAAACTAAATTTTAAGTGTGATGCGCTAGCTAGGGGTTCAATATATAACTTTATTTTACTTTGCATTTTACTTATATACCCCAAAGGCAAGTTTTCTGCGGTATAGCGATTAAAAAATGAAACATTATTGTTTTTCGACCCACCCTAGTGGTTCTATCGTAGAATGCTCAGAATATCTTGGGTGCAACGCATTTCAATACAGAGTACAGAGTAGGTCAAGGCGAAGGTGAGTTAACCAAGATGATTAAAAAGAGAAAACTTGAATATCTGGGCATATAATGGGAGGTAGCAGATACAGGATGCTGCAGTTAATAATCAATGGAAAGATCGACGGAAAAAGATTAATTGGTCGGAAGAAATATTCATGCCTCCGAAACCTTCGCCAATGGACTGGCTTATCAGCAGATCAATTATTACATGCCGCACAAGATCGAGAACGATATCGGCAAATTGTTATGGAAGCTACCCACGCCTAAAAATTTGGGCACGGTACTTAAAGAAGAAGAAGAAGGACAAAGACAAAACCCCCTACTTATCCCGAGAAAACGGCACGCGCGGAGTGGCGTACAATGTTCGGTCATTTGTCGGTAAATGGGCACAGTTCAAAGAAAATCAGAAGCTTGAAACCTATTCTTCCAACTCGGCAACGGCTGGTTCACGATCAGTGCCTTGATAATTCTGCAGTATATTGTGTTGTAATTTTTATTTTTGAATGATACCAACTTAATAAAATTTCTACCGCCAACATGGGTGGAGTACCTTGATATGCTATAGGATAAGATTATCCGACCGATTTGTTCACAAAGTAAATATTTATTACTTGCATAGTAACGTGGGATACCAACCATGAATGAATCTTTACTTGCTCAAAGATGTCGAGATATATCTGTAGACATATACTGCTGTTTTATTAACTTCCAAAAGGCATTTGATTGTGTTAAGCACTCTATATTGATCGAAGCTCTAAAAAACATTGGCTTGGACGGCAGAGATATTCGAATAATTGCAAATTGATATTGGAATCAAACAACATCAGTTTTAGTAGATGGTGTGGAATCACAGGCTCTTAATATTAAAAGAGGAGTACGGCAGGGATGCCTCTTGTCACCCCTGCTTCTCAACGTTTACTCCGAAAGAATTTTCAGAAAAGCAATTTCGGAAAAACAAGAAGGAATAATTATTGTGAACGGTGAAGTCATCAATAATTTGCGATATGCGGACGATACAGTACTCCTAGCTTATACTCAAGAAGATCTGCAAACACGACTTGATAGTGTCGTTGAGAGTTGTAGGGAGACAGGTCTGGATCTGAACATACGGAAAACCAAAATACTCGTAATAAGTAAACAACAGCATACAGCATATAAAACCGTCTATATATGTAAATAATACCAAACTTTTGCAAGAAGATAAAATCATTTACCTTGGACAGCAATTAAATTGTAACGCAGAAAGTTTAAAGTAATTAAAATTGGCATTGAGGATCCGCCTACTTCACTGCTACGTGTTCTCGGTCTTACTTTACGATGTCGAGTCCTGGACTGTGAAAAAAATCGATATAAATCGCCTTGAGGCTTTCGAAATGTGGTGCTATGGAAGAATTTTAAAAGTTTCCTGGGTGAAAAAGATTCGAAACTCCACAATACTAGAACGTCTCAGCAAGATTACTGAGATCATAAAAAGCATCAATCAAGAGAAGGCTGGAGTATTTCGGACATGTAATGAGAGGTCCCAAATATAGGTTGCTACAAAATATCTTGCAAGGAAAAATAGCAGGCAAACGCAGTCCAGGACGAAGAAGAATCTCATGTTTGAAGAACTTGCGAGATTGGTATGGTGTTGATACAAGCATGCTATTTAGGGTGGCAGTGAATAAAATCAAGATAGCTATGATGGTAACCAACGTTCTGAAAGGACATGGTACATGAAGAAAAAGACGTTTAAGGTGAAGCGTGCCATGCCACACTCTGTTAGATTTCAAAGTAAGACGTCTACTGACAATACTAAACTATCATTTAACAGATAATACAAAAAATTACATTCTAAGGCTTCACGTTATAATAGTGGAGTGGTAACTGAATCTATAAATGGAGATTGCTGAAAACGTATCATCAACTGTCTCATTTTAACATGATACAAAAAACGATTGCTTTGATTTGAATACTTACATTGTACTACTTTTCCTATCATGAATAGCTTATACAGTGCAGAGCGCGGTAATAACCGCCAAATTAGCACAAAAGATGAAAAACGTATTAAGTTGTAATATAAATGAAATTAAACTTGTCGAGCTGGGCAATTTAGCGATATTAACCTAAAAATTTACATTATATTGATTGTTTCCCACCTTTAGACCTATCGGGCGAGTTTGGCAACTACCATTTTCACAGTGACAGTTTGTCATACGGGTAAAGGTGGAAAACAATCAATATAATGTAATATCGCATATCGCTAAATTTCCCAGCTCGACTAGTTTCACTTCTCTTTATCTCACAACTTAATACGTTTTCCATCTTTTGCGCTATTTTGGCGCTTATTAGCACGCTCATCACTGTATATTAATATTTTTTATTTTTTTTTCAAATGTGGAATTTTGAGACAAGTACCAATTAAAATATAGGTAATATTAGTATATTATGCAGCGAACATTTAACGATGGTCACGACGACGTTAGTATGACGGATACGATACGAGCCGCGAAGCAGCGAGTTTCGTGTACAAAACAAGCATTATAATGACAATTAAATGTAAGTTGTCTACAAGATTGTTCGATGATCATTCACAACAAAATATTAATTCAAATTTATTTATTTTGTAACAGAAACAAACGAAGTACCTAAATTTTCAATATCCCTGTCGTATCAAAGCGTATACATTTGACTTGATATTGCTCATTGCGCATGTGCCACATTTAAGACAAAACGTCATCCCGCGATTATATTCGTTAAAAATATGTATCCTATTGAAGTCTATTATTATGAAACAGTTATTGAAATCATAATTGGTATTAAAGTATGAAAGTAGAAAAAAATATTTAAAAACACGGGCTAGACTGCAAAAGATTTAAAAATAAATAGTTTACTCACACTTACCTTGAAGAGGATATTTATAAAATCTCTAATCTGCAATAAAACAATAAAAATTACTTTAAAAATATAATCACAAACTTATATTTTATTATATAGGGTCAAGGGTGTCCCAAAAGTAGCGGAACGGTAGAATATTTCTCGAAATAAGCATCGCATCGAAAAACTGAAAAATACGTTTTTAACGATTTTTAAAAATCTATCGAATGACATCAAACACGACCCCTCACTCCACCCCCTAGAGGTGGGGTGGGGGGTAACTTTGAAATATTAAATAAAAACCCTAAATTTTTATTCCAGATTTGGATTCCTCACGTAAAACTAAGCAACTTTTATTCGAGATTTTTTTGAACTGTGGATAGATGGCGCTATAATCGGAAAAACCATTTATCCTGATACCATAGGTCAATTATTATAGAAACAGTCTAATATCTCGAGAAATACACTTCCAATTGAAAAGTGTTTTTGAAAAAACCAAAAAATATGTTTTTAATATTTTTCAAAAACCTATCGAATTACACCAAACACGACCCCCAACTCCACACCTTGGAGGTGGGGTAGGGGTAACTCTAAAATCTTAAATAAATATAAATCCTCATTTTTTATTGCAGATTTGGATTCGTCATGAAAAATTAAGCAACATTTATTAGAAACATTTTTTAGAATTGTTGATATATGGCGCTAATAAATCGTCTTTTGCCAATAGGGATGTTCACAAAAAATTAAAAAGTAATTTCAAACATGTAAAACGATTAAGAAACACCCTAGGAATAATTGTCCAAAATTTCAACAAAATTGAAAAAGCCTTTCTATGAAAAATCTTTATTAGAAATCTAGCATTATTTTAAATTTCAAGAACGCTTCTCTATTGGCCTGACGTCACTAGTTGCATACCACAAGCGCGCGCCATTCTCATAGTGTTATTGTTTACCTGTTTGACGTTTCAGGTAATTTTATTTTGTTCTCTTCTTGTTTTATCAGGGTTAAAGTGGAGTTTTATAGTGAATTTGTTTAGTTTAAAGTGGATAGACTGTTTGTAAGGACATGTTTTGGGTGGTACAAAAATAAACAAATAAAATGGAAGAAGGTTTTCAGAAAGCCGATTCGTATTAACTACCGACTGTAGTGTAGATGTAACAATGGTGTATGATTTATTGGCATCTTGTAAAAAAATAAATCTACCACAGCTTTACTGAGTGTATATTCCATATAATTTTCCATGTCTTCTTTAAGCTAAAAAAATAGATGCTTAATACTCCACAAAAAAAAAGAGAAAGTTGTATGCATGCATTGAATGCATGCACATTGTATACATACATTGGCTGGTTATTACCCTACCTTGGTTAGGTGTATTAAAAATATTTTTATTCTTCTTCATGTGCCTTGTCCGTTGTGGACGTTGGCTATCATCATGGCAATTTTAATTTCATTGCGGCGTTTCTGAATAACTCGATCGATTTTTGTCCAAATCATTGGCGTAAGTTTTTAAGTCATGAGTGTCTTTTCTTCCGGGTCCGCGTTTGCTCTCTATTTTACTTTGCGTTATCAGTTGGAGTATACGATATGTATCATGCCCCATGAGATGACCGTAATATTTAAGACTTCGTTTCTTAATTGTAAAAGAGATTTCTTTTTGTTTTCCCATTCGACGAAATACCTGTACGTTGGTGTGGGTCGCCAGGATATTCTGAGGATACTTGGGTACACCCACATCTCGAATGCCTCTAGCTTTTTTATTAATGTTTCCATTATTGTCCAGGTCTCTGCGCCATATAGCAATACCGGAAATAATAACATTTTAGCAGCCGCATTTTTAGTGAGAGAGATATTATGTCGCAATGGGTGAAAATATTTCTCATGCATGTTGTTAAATGTTGCTCTGTCCTTTTCAACTCTAGATCCAAGGTAAAAGATATTTTTGAACTTGGGTGTTATACATTTTCATTTCTACCAATCTTTTCACTAAATTATTAATGATTTTAATATAATATAAAGTCATACCTACATCCACATGTAGTTATTCCAAGGTTTACTTTTACTGTATATATTATTAGAATCTCGTTTTTACGAATATCCCAATTTAAGGAATACAAATTTGAGGTCCCGAAACTTTTTCATTTACTCCTTAAGGGGTAGGTGCAAAAGCTTGGTCTAATGCTATTTAAGGTCATTAATTTTTTTCGAATTCTGAGAAAGCTAATAAGTATTTTTGAAAAATGTAAATGCAGAAAGAACAATTACATTATTACCAAGGGCCGAAAGTCTCTGGAAAACTTCTATAATGTTTATTTTATTAAGTTAGTTCTTTAAGTTAGTTATTTTAAGTTCTAGCTGCAACAAACCATTTCTTTTTCTCTTTTAAATTGGCTGGAACGGTCATAAACATCTTGTCAGAACTGTTTTTTGATGTATTTACACACCCAGAAACAAAACACCACTTATTTGGCTTCATTTTTAATAATCAAATACGTAAAAAACTGCGCACATTCAAATACACTTCGTAAATAAGTATACAAAACTAGTCGTCGATCAAAGACGTTACGACTGCTGACGTCACAGACCGTAGCCTCGCTGCAGGGTACCGTTTTTCTAGCCTCCAAGAAAATCAACATTATGAACTCATTTATCTTAAAAAATATACATTTTTAAACAGTTTTATGATTGTTACGTTTTTATATACCTTGTAATCTATTGAATTTAACTATATTTAAAAATTAGTAAACATCCCTATTATAGCGCCATCTATCAACAATTCTAAAAGATGTTTCGAATGAATGTTGCTTAATTTTCCATGACGAATCCAAATATTTTTTTTCTCTGATTCTGGCTTTGGTTTAGAACTAGAACCTTTACCCACGTAATTGTATAACTTATCACTAAGTCAGGGGAGTAATGTGTAGTGCGTGTGTTGAGTAAGTGTCTTGTTACTTTGCAAAGTCGACGTCATTGTCTTTGCAAAGAGACGCTAATTGTTTCCGAACGTCTGCGGTCCCTCCGGTGAGTACCGGGGTACTCACCTAGGGTGAGTGTGGAGGGTCATGTTTGGTGTTTATATTTTATTATTTTCATTCTATTTGGTGTTTGGTGATTCTATTCCATAGGTTTTTAAAAAATATTATAAACGTGTTTTTTGGTTTTTCATTTGAAAGTGTATTTCTCGAGATATTAGACCGTTTCTATAATTTAACTATGGCATCACGATAGATCGTTTTTTCCGATTATAGCGTCATCTATCCACAATTCGAAAAAATGTCTCGACCAAAAGTTACTTACTTTTACACAAGGAATCCAATTCTGCTATAAAAACTGGGAGTTTCTATTTAAGATTTTAAAGTTACACCCTATCTTACCTCCAGGGGGTGGAGTGGGGGATCATTTTTGGTGTGATTTGATATATTTTTAAAAACTGTGGAAAACATATTTCTGAGTTTTTCAATCTGATTTTTAGTTCGCGAAATATTCGACCGTTCCGCTACTTTTGGGACACTCTGTATATTACTTATATAATTAAGTATATGTACTGGAAAAGGATAAATCGAACTACCGTATGGCTTAATGAAGTACCAATTGCGCGGTATTGTGCTGACCACGTTGTAGGAGCAAAATTTCGGCTAGAAATGCTATTTAAATACATTCATTTTTTTCGAGTCCTGAAAAAATTATTAAATATTTTTCCATTAAAATAAACAATTTTTTTCGAATGAGATATTCGAAATTAAAAACCATACTGAATTTTCTTTTTTTTAACCCCTGTAACTTATTGAAATAAACATTAGAGAAGTTTTCAGGGACTTTCGGCCCTCAGGATATAACATAGTCTTTAATTCTGCGTTTAAATTTTTCAAAAATATATATTAGTTTTCTCAAGATTAAAAAAATTAACGCATTTAAAAAGCATTAGCCCGAAATATTGCGCATACACTAAAGCCAAACCACACGACAAACAAAATCAATTTATACGGCGAAACTCCAACCAAAAAGATTTTATTTAAACTTATTTTTTTTAATGTTGAATGGGTTGCATGTGAGAGCTCATTTTAAATGAAGTAAAAGACAGACGTACTCTCAATCATTTATTGTAACTTCCGACGACCGGTTTCGCTCTCTAAAGTATGCAGAGCATCTTCAGGTCAACGGTTACTAGTCACTTAATGCTACAAATAAAAAACAGAGTTAGAACAATGTCTGGTTGTAAAAGATGCTAAAGATCCATCAGATCAAGCCAATATTGAATAACATACATAAAAATAGTGCAGATAGCAGACAAATACATATGCATGTAGAAACGGGGGCGGTATCAAAAGTACCCAAGCTCACAAACACATGCAGATGTATGCCGTCTATAATCATGCAATTGTAACGTGTCGTACTTACATTCGGATACAAGGAGCTACTTCCTCAGTATTCATTGACATGATATTTCTGCTTAAGTTATGCTAACGGGATATGGTGGAATATATGAAGAATGTTGCAAAGGTAAACAAGTTTATGGGATTTGGGAATTCTTGAGGGTGAAGAGATAGTTGGTGAAAGACAACCAACAAATCTGTCCATGTTATTTTGTTTGTGAAGTAAAGTACAGTGAATGACATATATACATTTTAAAAAATTGTATATGACATTCACTGTAGTTTATTCACAAACAAAATAACAGGCACAGATTTGTTGGTTGTCTTTCACCAACTATCACTTCACCCTCAAGAATTCCCAAATCCCATAAACTTGTTTACTTTTGCAACATTCTCCATCTATTTCACCATATCCCGTTAGCATAACTTAAGCAGAAATATCATGTTAATGAATACTGAGGAAGTAGCTCCTTGTATCCGAATGTAAGTACGACACGTTACAATTGCATGATTATAGACGGCACACATCTGCATGTGTTTTTGAGCTTGGGGACGTTTGATACGGCCCCTGTTTTTACATCCATATATATTTGTCTGCTATCTGCACTATGTATGTTATTCAATATTGGCTTGATCTTATGGATCTTTAGCATATGTTACAACCAGACATTGTTCTAACTCTTGTTTTTATTTGTAGCATTAAGTGACATGCAACCGTTGACCTCAAGATGCTCTGCATACTTTAGAGAGCGAAACCGGTCGTCGAAAGTTTGAATAAATGATTGAGAGTACGTCTGCCTTTTATTTCATTTATTTTTTTTATGTAGTTATAATTATTTTCTTCATTCTGAGATGAAATATTAATAATTTATAGAAGAAAAAAAAGTATAAGACGCAAACAACTAATATCTTGTTATAAAAAACGTCCAATACCTATATGGATCCAAATTACACGGACTTTTCCTATGTAGTTCGGATATTTTTTTATTGCTAGACAGACACTTTTGATAATTATTATCTGCGAATTATCTTCCAATTTCATGTTATTCAAAGTTAAACACAGGTTAAAACTCAACGTTTAAACTTTATGTAGCTTTATATTTCCTTTAATTTATTTGATAGTTTGGCACACAAGTTTATATTTTATCGGTGCCCGTTTTACCTTTTCCTTCCTTCCTGACAAAATAATATATTACAGGTTATTTCGGTTCGTAGGCCGTAAAATTGCCTACATTTAACTTAAATGTTGGAAACTCCTTAGATATAACGAAACTTTTCAGTACAAAAAATATCATGAAAGTTTATTATACAATTTGCATATATTCAAAGAAAAAGCTTGAAGTCAACTAAAAGTATATAAGGTTTTTTTTATTATTTTATAACACAGAAAGGTCAAGGTAAGGAAATAAATAATAGTTATGTATCTACGAAGAGCATTAGGTAGATGGTTATGCCTGAGAGCGATTATCTTACAAACACGAGGGCCTCTGTACTGAGTATTTGTAAGTCGCCCGAAGGTACACACATCTATTACTGCCCACCATGCGTACAAACTTTTATGTCATACTAGTTTGTTATTGTATTCACAATATAAATATTTTTAAAAGTTCCGAAAATTTATCATTGTAGAGTAGGCAATATCGTCGTTAGAGTAATAATGTTAAACAGAAATAAACAAGAGTTTCAGTCAAACCTAAAAAGTAAAAATACAGAAAACTTTTGAAATCTCCGACAAAATCGCAAAAAAGTGAAAAAACGGCACACAAAACTTGCTACCGAAGAAATCGAATTTATTATTCTAAATGGGAAATAAGCGACAATTTAACTTAAAATGGTTATTTATGAAACAGTTGGTGAAGTCTGCTTTTTGCGAACTCACGCGATGTTTAGATCACTAGCGACAGCGAAGCGAGTGCTATACATCGCGTAAGCCCGCAAAAAGTACTTCAAGCACAGTTTCACGCAATATTTTATCTACGATAAACAAATAAAGACAAAAAAACTGTAACTCTTCTTGACTGGAATTAATTTCGGTTCTACAATTTTTAGAACTTTGACATTTAAAAATTCTAACTTCTTTCAATCCACAAAACTGTCAAAACATTTGTTGTAATTTATTGCTCACATGTCATCACCATGACAACGCGAAAGTTAAGGATATTTGATAATATGAAAGTGTGCCAAAAACAGTGCGAAAAAGTAAATCCCATTTAAAATACATTGTTACTTCACGCACCCTTTAAATTCTTCACGCACAACTATCTATAATGACAGTTTTCACAAACTAAAAACTTTTACATAATATGAGATAGAGTAGATAATATATCAGTTATTTATGAAACAGTTCGTGAAGTATGGTTTTTGCGAACGCACGCGATGTTTAGACATCGCGTAAGCTCGCAAGATGTATTTCACGCACAGTTTCATAAAATATTTTATCTACGATAAACAAATAAAAAAACTGTCTCTTCGTCACTGGAATTCATTTCTACAATTCTGTATTCTACAATTTTTAGAACTTTGACATTTAAAAATTCTAACTTCTTTCAATCCACAAAACTGTCAAAACATTTGTTGTAATTTATTGCTCACATGTCATCACCATGACAACGCGAAAGTTAAGGATATTTGATAATATGAAAGTGTGCCAAAAAACAGTGCGAAAAAGTAAATCCCATTTAAAATACATTGTTACTTCACGCACCCTTTAAATTCTTCACGCACAACTATCTATAATGACAGTTTTCACAAACTAAAAACTTTTACATAATATGAGATAGAGTAGATAATATGTCAGTTATTTATGAAACAGTTCGTGAAGTATGGTTTTTGCGAACGCACGCGATGTTTAGACATCGCGTAAGCTCGCAAGATGTATTTCACGCACAGTTTCATAAAATATTTTATCTACGATAAACAAATAAAAAAACTGTCTCTTCGTCACTGGAATTCATTTCTACAATTCTGTATTCTACAATTTTTAGAACTTTGACATTTAAAAATTCTAACTTCTTTCAATCCACAAAACTGTCAAAACGTTTGTTATAATTTATTGCTAACTTGTCATCACCATGACAACGCGAAAGTTAAGGATATTTGATTATATGAAAGTGTGCCAAAAAGCAGTGCTAAAAGTAAATCCCATTTAAAATACATTGTTACTTCACGCATATTTTAAATCATTCACGCACTGCTATCTACAATAACAGTTTTCACAATCTAAATACTTATACATAATATGATATAATATTTATTTCAGATATAAGTGTTAAAAGTACAATTTTAAGGCACGCATGTGAATGTGAAGGTTTGCAGAATGAGCGAAGCGAATTCTGCAATTCACATGAGTGCCTTAAAAATGTACCTTTAACACGTATATCATACAATATTTTTTCTACAAACGTGTTAAAAATTCAATAATACAGTTTCAATTCAATTTTAAAAAACCTTTAATATATTGAAAGGAGATAATTTTAAATTGCATCGTATATTACGGATCTTAGCGACCATTGTTGACTTAATTGTTTACGGAAGTTTTAAAGCATCTGTCAGACGTCTGTTAGTTTTTTAAAACGCGGTTGTAGATTTTTCGTTAAAATTCAAATAAGTATCGTAGAAAAAGAGCAATTTCAAGATACAGAGGTAGCGGCCAGTCGAGCTATCTTGGATTTGTTGCCGAGGAAATCCAGAATGCAATATGATATCGCTTAAAGTAAGTTTGAGAAATGGTGTGAAATAAAAATTGTACTATTAATATTAATGTTAATAAATGAAAAATAAATATTTTGAGGTTTGCTTTTAAAATTTGACATTTAACTTTTAACTGCAGTGCCTTAAAATTTTAAAGCACCCAGTGCTTTAAAGTGACATTTTTAAGGCTGCTATGGAGTGCTAAAATTTGAAATTTTAACACGTTTGTAGAAAAAAATGATTTTATTGACGTTTTATAAATAATAAATTACATAAATGCCACAAATAAATAGCTTCAGAACAATACGAAGAAATCGAGAGACGCATGTGACAAAGAATATGACAAATTAATAAACTGAATGACAGGAAACATATTAATAAAAAACATATTAATGTAACTTTTTTTTATTTTTGAGTATTGAAAAGTTAACGAAACTTCTTGGTACAAAAAATATCATGAAGGTTTATTATATACAATTTGCATATTTTTAGATCTTTTTCTTCTTCTAATGGCGCTACAACCCTTTGTGAGTCTTGGCCTGCTTAACAATGTTCTTCCATTCTGCCCTGCGGGATACTTACCTTCGCCACTGCCTGATGTTCATGGTTTTAAGATCCCCCTCTACGTCGTCTATCCACATTTTACGGGGCCTTCCTCTTATTCTATTTCCTTGGGGCTTCCATATATTTTTATATATTGGACGAAAAAGTATAACCTAATTAAAAGCATATAACGATTTTTTTATCTCATAATATACAGGGTGTAACAAAAATACAGGTCATAAATTTATTCACATATTCTGGGACCAAAAATAGTTCGATTGAACCTAACTTACCTTAGTACAAATGTGCACATAAAAAAAGTTACAGCCCTTTGAAGTTACAAAATCGATTTTTCTCAATATATCGAAAACTATTAGAGCTTGTTTATTGAAAATGGACATGTGGCATTATTATGGCAGTAGTATTTTAAGAAAAAATTATAGTGGAATTTGGAAACCCCTCAAAAATTTTATGGGGGTTTTGTTCCTTTAAACCCCCCAAACTTTTTTATACGTTCAAATTTAATTATTATTATAGTACCATTAGTTAAAGAGAACGTTTTAAAAAGTTTTTTGCCTCTTAGTACTTTTTCGAAAAATCAGTTTTATCGAGATATTTTAATATTTGTCAAATCCACCGCATATTTGTATATGGTTAATTACGATTATGGACACTTGGTAATAATATAAAAATTTATTTATAATTTACATTTTTCGGGATATTTTGAAATAGAAGCCACATCTCGATAAAAGGTGCCTTATCGAAAAAATACAGAGGCAAAAAGTTTTAAAAAGACTGTGTTTAACCAATGGTACAGCAGTAATAGTTTAATTGGAACGTACACAAAAATTTGGGGGGTTTAAAGGCACAAAACCCCCATAAGTTTTGTATGTAAACGTATTAAAAAAGAAGCCGCATCTCGATAAAAACTGCCTTATCGAAAAAATACTAAGAGGCAGAACAGTTTTGAAAATATTGAGTTTAACTAATGACACCACAATAATAAATTAATTGGCACGTACATAAAAGTATGGGGGGGTTTAAGGGAAAAAAACCCCATAAAATTTTTAGGGGGTGCACAAATTTCACTTTAATTTTTTCTTTCAGAAGTTTCTGCCATAAGAATGCCACATGCCTATTTTCAATAAAAAAACTCTAATAGTTTTCGATATATTCGAGAAAATCGATTTTCATTTTGTAACTTCAAAGGGCTGTAACTTTTTTATATGCATATTTGTACTAAGGTAAGGTAGGTTCATTCGAACTATTTTTGGTCCCAGAATATGTATTTTAATTTATGACCCTTATTTTTGTTATACCCTGTATAAAGTTCATGGTGAGAAAAGAAATAAACAATGTGAGGAAAACAATAACTATGAAGCATCGTATGATAATCATAAAGTTACATCTTAGTTTTTTTACATTCTGATGCATGTTTATTCCATTTGTGCTTCCCGTTCCTTCTAAAACTCCTATTTTGCTTGTTCTAAGTTTTTTTTGACATTTTTTTTATCTTTCTTAAATCTATAAAGTGCTGAGATTTTGACCACAGGATTTCACTCCATCTGGATAATGGAGTGTGAAAATGGAAGGATAATAAAGTTAGTCATTTTGCCAGTAAATAACCGTTAAAAAAACTTAAGAAGATGGTTCCAAGGCCTATATTGCCACTCACATCATTGTGAAATATTACAATAAATTCAAGGGGGCTGTTGACCATGCTGATAATTTGAGATTATATTGGGGATTGATAGACATATATCATTCGTTAATGCATGTGTCATATTCTGCAACATAAGCAAAAGACAATCTCTTTTATAATTCCAAAGAGAAGTTACTACGGACCTGACGTCTGCGTCGCACAAACTCCATCAAAACGACGAAGACACAATAGTGATGTGTATCCTGAAAAAAAAACGAAGAATAGGAACAAATTATTCATTACCGTCTGATATAGGCTTTTCAAATAGAGGCTCCCACTGGGTAAAATATGATGTCCAAAGGGGCAGATGTAGTGAGGTACGCAGCAGCCAAAGCGTATCTATAGGCGAGAAGGATCGGTAAATAGTTGATTTGGCAAGGAAAGGCGAAAGCGACCAACCAGTACTTGGTCACCGCGATAGAAAAATATGGCCCTAAATCGACGTTTTAAGACCCAGTTTGGGAGCTGCTGCTAGATAAATACTTTAGCAGAAGCGGTTGGCGTTCAGTCATTACCCTTGAGCCAGTGGAAGAGTTAACAGATCAATCCTTCGACAGAATGTTCCTCTCTCTTATGGCGAACGCAGTTTTACATTTTTGCCGATGATCTATATCTAACGCGCATCGAATGGAAGTGGTAGGTAGCGGGAATTAGTGGGCATGGAGCGCTGGCGTGTCGGCAACGAGAGCTTGGAGACGCCATCCATACAGTTTTGAATATTTACCTCTATTTTTACAAATAAAACGGTAAAAATCTCCACATTTTCCATTAGGTACCTAATAACTTACTTCTTCTTTCTCCTTCTTTTAGCCTATTTCTATCCAACTTTGGACATAGGCTTTCCCCAAATCTTTCCATTTCCGTCTGTCCTTGGCTGCGTTTTTCCAGTTAGTTCCTACAGCTTTTACAATATCGTCCTTCCATCGCATCTGAGGTTTTCCTCTTCCCCTTCTTTCTGTCCACGGTCTCCAGTTTTGTATTTCGCATTCCATCTTTTATTTTCCTGTCTCGAATTTTGGCCAGCAAATCTCCATTTTAACCCTGTTATATGTTCAGTAACATTCTTTACTTTTGTTTTCTCTCTTATCCATTTGTTTGATTTTCTGCCTTGTAGTTTTATTCCCAACATTGATCTTTCCATTTTTCTCTGAGTTATTTCAATTTTGTTTATGTTGACCTTTGTTAATGTCCAAGTTTCTGAGCCATACGTCAAAACAGGAAGAATGCACTGGTCAAATACACGGGTTTTTAGGTACTGTTTTACCTTTGTGCTTTTTAGTATCCATCTTAACTTTCCAAATGCTGCCCAAGCCAATCGGATTCTTCTCTGTACTTCAATTGTTTGGTTCTCTTTATTAGCTTTGATTATTGGACACAGGTATATATATATATATTCGTCAACAACCTCAATATTGACATTATTTATATTTACATTTATTCTGTCGTTTGTATTTGTCATGATTTTGGTTTTACTCATGTTCATTTTTAATCCTATCTTCTCCGATGCCTGTGCTAGTTGAGTCAGCATTGTGGCTAGTTCTTCTTGGTTGGTTTTAATAAGGACAACATCATCGCAATATCTGAGGTGATTGAGATTCTTTTCGTTTATGTTGATACCCATGTCTTCCCATTTCAGTTCTTTAAAGACGTCTTCCAGATCTAAGGTGAAGAGTTTTTGGGGATATTACATCTCCTTGTTTTTCGCCTTTAGGTATTTCTATGGGATTAGTTTTGTTTGTTTTATTTTCGCACTCGACTGTCATAATAACTTACTAATTACATCAAATTACTCTACACAGCCTAATGATATTTTAAAGCACTGCATATGTCTTTTGTGTTAAAGGTTTTGAAACGTTTTGAAAAAAAATTACACTACTTATTTTTAAATGGACTTTTAACGAGATTTCATCAAAAAATATTTTTTTTAATTACATATTTATAAATTCCGGCAACTAAGGGTAAAACGAATGAGGTCAGATGAAATACGAAACAATATTAAAATCCTGCGCAATTTTAAAATTTATTTCAAAATAAATTAGATTTTTCCGACTACTATGTTCGAGTTATCAAATATTATTTTTAAATCGAGAGAAATTAAAACATGTTTCATTTGCGGCAAACAGATTCATAAAGATAATTGTCAAAAGGTTCTAAATGAGAAATAACCAAAGCCAGTAGACCGGAGCAAATTGAATTTTCTTTGTTTTATTTTGGTTCGGTAACGCGATGTAGTAACAGCCATTATTCTAATAAAATTTAGCACTCGCTGATTATTTCATCTCGTATGCTCATCGGTTAATATAAAGCGAGAAAAAGCCACACGGAGTATTCTAGATCTCCGAAAACTTTTCAAAAATGAGTTGAAAATTTATTGGAATTGGATTTAGAGCGCTTGGATTCGGGTCCCGCAATGCTGATTAAAATTTAATATCAGCTTTAGTAGAAATATTGTATTACATTGATAAATAGATGGGTTAGTATTATTGATTATATTTAAGGTGTCCCAAAAGTAGTGGAACGGTCGAATATTTCTCGAACTAAACATCAGATCGAAAAACTGAAAACATACGTGTTCAATCATTTTCAAAAATATATCCAATGACACAAAACACCAACCCCCATTCTGACCCCTGGAGGTGAGGTGGGGGTAATTTTAAAATCTTAAATAGAAACCACCGATCAAAACGAAAAAGGAGCCACTAACCTATCATCATCATTCTCTTTGCCTTATCCCTATGCGGGGTCGGCTTCTCTAATTGTATTTCTCCACACAGTTCTATCTTGGGTCATATCAATGTTAATCCCATTTACCAATATGTCCTGCCTTATCGTCTCCCCCAGGTCTTCTTTGGTCTTCCTCTCCTACTCCTTCCAGGAATCTGCACTTCAGCTATTCTTCGTATTGGGTGATTAACGTCTCGACGTTTAACATGACCAAACCATCTTAACCTATGCTCTCTCATTTTGGCATCAGTTGGTGCCACACCTAGACTTCCCCTAATATACTCATTTCTAATTTTATCCTTCTTTGTCACTCCACTCATCCATCTAAGCATTCTCATTTCCGCCACATGCATTCGTTGTTCCTCTTTCTTTTTCACTGACCAACATTCAGTTCCGTGCATCATAGCCGGTCTTATGGCTGTTTTATGGAATTTTCCCTTCAGCTTCATTGGAATTTTTCTGTCACAAAACACACCACTCGCTTCTTTCCACTTCATCCACCCAGCCCTAATTCTACTGCATGCATCTCCATATATTTCTCCATTACTCTGTAATACCGATCCTAGGTACTTAAAACTATTGCTTTTCACAATCATTTCACCATCCAAAGGTACCATTTTATTTGTAGTATCTCTATCTTTAAATGAACATTCCAAATACTCTGTTTTTCAAATCAAAAGCCGAAAAGTGACCATAAAAGAAGCCTAACGAAAACTATTAGAGAGCTTTTAAAGGCTCTCAACAAATATTGGAAGATGAACTGCAAAGCATCCTGCTAGCAGATGCTCCAAAGAACTTCAACAGATCTGGCAGGCAACTAGAGGAGAAAATCTTTACAAATAAACAAAATCGAATGGGCCGTTAAAAGCGTCAAATCTTTTAAATCCCCGACTAACGACGGAATATTTTATGCTTTATTCAAAAAATATTTCATGCAAATACAGCCGCAAATACAGAGGCTTCTCAAAGTAAGCCTTTTGCTAGGTCACAATACAAAAACTTAGACTGACGTAATGTCGGTCGAAAGACCGCCCGTCCAAACCTGGAGATCCAGTTGTCCTCCTAAAAATCTTGGAAGAAATTCCATTGGATTGTAACGACTGGTCCGCAGATGCTATGCTAGTTAAATTTGACTTAAAAATGGGTAAGTAGTTGAATCGAAACTGGAAGAAGATTCACTTGAATGGTGTACGGATGGATCTAAGAAAGATGTAAGAACGCTAGTAGAACTTACTGTGCCCAATTTCAGGCTATTAAAGTCTCCTGGAACTATATTTCAGGCACAAATTCATAGACATTAGTGCCCAAAAATTTCTCAACTATATTAGTAGGGTAAAAGTCTTTATTTTATCAGGTAGCAAAGCCGCTTTAAATGCTTTAAACTCATTTACTTGTGAGTCAAAGTTGGTTTGAGAATGTAAACAATCCCTCAAGAAGATGGTGGAATGCAACAAAATAACTTTGATGTGGGTGCCAGGTCGCCAGGGAATTATTGTAGAAAATGAGGAAGATGCATCGTAACCGAAGGGACCAATACCCCATTCCAGGGTACAGAACCCTTCTGTGGACTATCGAAAAGCCACATCAGAGAGGAACTCTGGACCTTGGAACTCAATCAACTACAATTACATTGGTCGAACACACCAGGACAAATGCCAGAAAAGAGGCTTATAAAAGTGTCATGGGAAAACATTTTATTAAAATAATTATTATTAGATCCTGATTGCATAAGCACCTTCGCCAAAATTTAAAAATATTATACATTATTGAAATTTTGGCGAAGGCGCCAATATGTGTAAAGCTTTTTAAAAAAATAATTAGGTACCTATATAAATATCATTTTAATTACATGAGTGTTTAGATTATTTTACCAGTACCAAATTTATGTTATACTTTTACGGATTTGTTCATTATCCTATGATAAACTTAAGTACTGACAAATAAAATGCAAAAATACTAAGAAAAAATAAAGACCATACATCATAAGGTCCGAAAAAGGGTACATAATAATAATATAAGAATAATTAATTATTATTGAATGTCATAATAATATAGGTCTATATTTTCACCATTTTTGCTACATAATATATTCATGCGTATGGATGGACATGGATGCATATCGTTAGATGCATAATTTTCAATCTGTAGTAATGAGTTATATTTTTTATTTAAAAAGCCAAACAGGCCTTGAAGGCTTTCTTCCTGTACGGTATCAAACCGTCTTTGTCCGGGTCTTTCTTTCCTCTTTTTTTCTTTCTATTTTTTTCTAACTAATTAGATATATAATAAAACTTTAAAACGATTTATTAAAAGAGCAAGTTTGGTATTAAAATGTGTTAGAATGTACGGTTGAGTCCACGAGTCGTTACCCGTGCGTCATCATTTAAAGCATACGACATAAGTCGATGATAAGTCGAAAATTTAAATTTACTAAACGCAACAGCAAGTGACAGTAAGTAGCTACTGCCCCTATTACGGGTTAAAATTTGAATTATCAAACTATGTGTTTTATCTCGCCAGGTATTAATGACGCACGGGTAAAGACTCGTGGACTCAACTGTAGATTATTTCATTCATAGATATTCTGACCAATAAAAAAATACAAAAATAAAAATTTCAGCGATTTGCCACTAACTGTGAGAAATTGTATAACCTATTAGCGCGGGAGGTAGTGTCAAATTTGACCGGAGCATTTTAGCATGGGTGTTTTCTTTTTATTCAGTTTGGTATTCCGAAGCTTATTAACAAATGATGTGTCAGCTGGCCCAAAACCGGAGATTTTACGCAAGAAAAGTTAAAATATTAAATTTGATGGAAAACGCTGCAACTTATATGTCAAATATTTTTATCTCCGTGACTTATATCTATTAATAGCGTAGGCGTAGAGTACTTGGCTCCTAGCTTTCACTCAGGCGGCCCGGGTTCAATTCCTGCCGTTGAAATTTTTTTTGTTTTTAAAATTCACATTTTATTTTTAAAAATAATTATTTTTGTAATACCACGTTTTCATTATTTATACTAGACGATATAAAAAAGTCTGTATGTCTTTATAGAATCGTAAACTATGCATTTAATCATTTATGATTGACCTTAATAAGCAAATTTGTTGTACATGAACCCCTGAAGGTTCCTGAAATGGTACGACCAATCTAAGTGAAAAGGGGGGTGCTCCCCGACATTCTTTTCTATTTTTTGGGACAACTGTTTTTAATCTTTGCCAAACTAGTTCAAGAATATTTTTTTATTACATATTAACTAGCTGATACGGCAAGCTGCGTACCGCCTTAGAAATAAATAATGTTTAAAAGTTAAATACCTAAAAATTACTAGAAAGCCAAAAAATTGAGTATACTTTTTTCTAAAAAACAATATTGTTTTTGTGGTATCTGCCGCCTACGTAAATAATGATTACTTAGGTTGGTCTTATTAACTCAGAAGCCTTCCCGGGTTCATGTACAACAACTTTGTTTGTGATCATCATATGATTAAATGCATAGTTTACGATTCTTTAAGGGACATACAGACAAACATTCATTTTTATATATTATAGAGAAGAGAACAGGGAAATATTTAGATTGCTATTAAAAAATGGGGGTTGGTGAGAGACAAGTGAAAAATTAAGTTTTTACCTATGTATCTTTTGGTTCTACACCATATGAAATTAAAAAAAAAACAGTTTGTCCAAAAAAACAAAAAAAAATGTCGGGAGGGAGGTAAGGAGGGAAACCCCCTTTCTCACTTAGATTCTTCATACTAACTCAGGATGCTTCAGGGGTTCATGTACAACAACTTTGCTTATTAAGGTCAATCGTAATATTTCTATGATCAAATGCATAGTTTACGATTCTATAAGACATACAGACTTTTTATATTGTGTCGTATAAATAATAAAAATGTAGTATTATCAAAAAATAATTATTCTTCAAAATAAAATGTCAATTTTAAAAACAAAAAAAATTCAACGGCAGGAATTGAACCCGGGCCGCCTGAGTGAAAGCTAGGAGTCAAGTACTCTACGCTATTAATAGATATAAGTCACGGAGATAAATATTTGACATATGAGTTGTAGCGTTTTTCCATCAAGTTTCTTATTTTACTTTTTCTTGCCTAAAATCCCCGGTTTTAAGCTAGCTGACACATCATGTGTTAATAAGCATTGGAACACCTAACTAAATAAAAATAAAACAACCATGCTAAAATGCTCCGGTCAAATTTGACACTACCTCACGGGCTATATTCTGTAGTAGAATTTTATATGCATATAAATAGATTATTGTTCTAAAAAGGATATATACAAATATACAAATTGGTATACAAAAGACATATCTAGACTATTTTATATATTGATCATAAATATTTTTTTTATAAAATACAAATCTAATTTGATGTCGAACAAAACTCAATATTGTATAAAATAAATATTATATTAAAATTCAGATGTAGATTTTTCAAATTAATATATACTGGTAACTAACAACGACATTGTCAAATAGGAAATATTTTATTGACGTTTTCAGCTGGGAAATCGTATTTAAAATGGAGTATGTCGAAGCCGATTTCCCAGCTAGAAGTGGAAATGTCAGTAAAATATTTCCAATCGTGCAATTGTAGCTTGTACCCAATGCAAAATAATTAGAAAAGAAAAATTCCAAAATTTCCTACCATTACTTATACAGGGTGTTAGTAAATAAGTATAAAAAATTCTAAGGAGTAATTCTACATGAAAAAATAAATGTGTGTGTACTTTATACGCACGTAAGAAGTTATACTTCTATTATATGATTTCAAAGAAATCAATATAACAGTTTATTTATATTTTATTTAGATAATAAACTAATTTTAAAACTTACTACTTTTCAAAGAATTTTATTAAAACCATACGAAAAATTAAAAAAAGTTAAAAGAATAAAACACACGCAAACACATTGAAAGATGAAGCCAAAGAAATTATTTCTGAACAATTGTTGAGAACATTTTAGCTAAATACGTATTTACAATTTACGTAAAATACAATCATAAAAGGTATAAAAAAATTAAAAAAATAAAAATTTCCATTGGGAATTGAACCTGCGTCCATCAGGTTTAGATTATTTTGAACTCACCCCATTCAGAATTTAACTACCGCGACATGTGAATGAAGTGGAAAGATATACCTACCAACTAAGCGTTTTAAAATGTTTTTGACAGTTGCTTATTCTGTTAGTTTAATCAAATAAATTTGATTCTTGTGGAATTAAAATACGACAAAATATAGACTAAAAAAGCAATATATTAGATGGAGATTTTTGTTGGTAATCAAATTATGTAAATCAAAGCATTACCTACTAGCTAGGTAGGTACATTTTCCGCATAGGTATTTACCTTATTTGTAATTTTTTATTATAATACTAAAACATTTACAATAAGGTACGTACCTGTTGCTTTTAAAAACTATTTAAAAAGTCACTACAATTATGAACTTGCTTTTTGTCACTGTCCTCACAACAACAAAAACTAATATACACAACATTTTGTTTATCCAGAATATACATTTGAACAATTATTGACAGATGACTTTAACACCCAATCAGATCCCTCATAACGTTTCATATCATACTGTCGGTGTGCGCATGCGCCCAGCCAAATAAAAATTTACCCTCGTGTCTAAGTAAGTATAACTTCAAAAATAATGGCAGTTTCCTTTATAAACATATGATTCGTTTCCCAGAAACGGGGTGTTGAAATTTTTATTTCAAACTGCCAATTTATTTATTGCTCTAAGACCGGTTGAGCTACAAAAATAAAATTGGTGAGTTTTAAGAGGTATTTATTACGCTTTGTGGATATGACAGTGCAAAGTGTGTGTCGGATCCACAAAATGCAGATCTTGACTTATCAATAAAAAGATTATTAGCCCAGTCCTTAATATCCCAATCGACATGTTCTGGTGCAAAACTTGAACATGCCATACGGTGTGACCTCGTTAACAGTGGAGCAGTAAAAGGAATTCTGGCTCTGATCTCAAATTACCTTAACTCTTTTCAGCCCTGAATTCTTTTTTTCAAAGGTAAATTTTTGTTGGTATTTTATTCAATTGAACACCTAATTAATACTGAAAATATTTTTATAACATTTTTGCCCCCTCCCCTCACTTTTAATTTTACAAATTGATGGCAACTGCCACCAAGAGGTTATTACGGCATAAATAAATATAATTATATATAATATTTTACTATATAAACAGCATGAATAGATATATTTATTATGTTTTATTGGCGGCTTGTATAATAATTTTTGAGAAAATTTGTGTCTTTTACAATATTCCTAATTCACCACAAAAATTAAAAACTTTAATGCCCCAAAGGATTTGGTTTGCCTCCAATATGCTGTTTGAAGAGAAAATTTTCTCTTGAATGGCATAATTGTCTCATCTATGCAGGTATTTTCTTCAGGCAGTAATTCTTCGCAACGTTTTCCAAAGCTGGTAATAATATTTATTTTCCTTACTTTCCAAAGATAATCGTTGATATTCTTGTCAGTGTTGACTTCTGACATATGTAAATGGTTACGTAAATTTTCAAATCGGTTTCGGGACATACCAATATCGTTAATCAAACGGAATTGTATACGAGGAGCCAAATAAAGTATTAGTCTTGAAAAATTAATAACCCCATTACTTACAATATTCAGGGTACCCTGCTCTTCTAAACTATCACTCTCATCATAACTAAAATAAATTTCATTTGATCGATTGAAACTACCATTTGGAGGTAAAACCTATTATAATCTATGTAATCCACTTTTGTAACTGTTAACACCTACTGGTAGCATATGCGTACGGCTTGTTTAGGACCATACCAAAAATTAGCAAATGCAATAACAATTACAATTTATTCTTAACTGAACTTTTGGTAATGTTAGTTAGAGAAAGAAAAAAAAGATCTCGTTCACCGGGCATTACTTCAAGTAGAACAACAACACCTGTTTACACTCCAAATGCCTTAAATACTTATAATAATTCATCTTACATACGAACTGCAACCGCCCTCTATTAGACTTACATTAAAATTAAATAAGTCGTATCACAGATATCTATGCGGAATTATAGGCTTCGCAATTGCCACCACCAGGGCCGAAAGTGTTAATCTCTTTCTAACCGAATTAGCACTTTACGAACTGAACATTACGGGCCACGGGCTGTGGAAAGATCATTTTGCAGTTGCCTAGCTGTAATATGATGTGTACGCAGGGCTGTCTTAACCCGGGGGTGCAAGGGGTGCGAAGTACCCGGGCGCCAAGTCCAAGGGGCGCAAGCTAGGCTCAAACTTGCGCTTCTTGTCCTTAAAAAAAGTACAAATAACAAAATTTTACAAGTGCACTTTCGGTATTTTTTACAAAGGCATTAATGCTTACTACACCTACGATATGAAAATGAAATATGAAACCCATTTAGATTAGGAGAAAAGTTCCGATTCTGCTGACAAAAGTATAATTATTGCGGTTTTGCGGAGCTATGTATGTAATAACGTAGTCGTTATTTTTTAACGGTGGCGGCAGAACCTTTTATGATGGCCGAAGTTAGTCAGTTTTTTACCGGTTACTGAAAATACCGAACAAGGATTAGCAAATTATTTGTTAGAATGTTTGAAATTAATGAATACTGATTTAGATGATTTACGAAGCCAAGGGTATGATAATGGGATAAATATCAGAGGAAAAAATATGGGTCCTCCAAAAAATATTTAGCCTTAGATTAATCCTGGTGCTCTTATGTTCCTTGTGCAGCTCACAGCCTTAATTTAGTGCTAATATTATGCTGTTAAAGTCTCATTGGAAATAACAATTTGTTTTTTCAATTGTTCAAGAAATTTATGTTTTTTTTCCTCATCGACATTACGGTTGGAATGTCATAATGTATAAGATACACACTTTTACATTAAAAGCGCTTTCAAATACGCGATGTGAGAGTAGAATTGACTCATTAAAAATACTTCGTTTTAATATGTGAAAAATTTACGATGTATCATCCTCAATTGTTGACAACAACTACGACAATGACACAAGAAACATCGCAAGCTGATTGATGACAAAATTGAAGAACTTTAAGTTTATCGGCTCTGTCGTGATATGGTACAATATTTTAGCAAAGGTTTATTATTATTATCAACAAAACTTTGCAAACGAGCGATATTATTATTTCCGAAGCTGTCAAGGTGCTTGATCAAGTCAATAAAGATTTAGCCAATAACCAGAGGAGGATTTGAAGATTTGCTGTCCCTGGGCTATCCACAATTTGCCGCCCTCCCCTCCGCATTTTTTCCTTTTTTACCAAAATTTGGCGCCCCCTAAATTCTGTCGCCCTGGGCTATAGCCTATTCAGACCATATGTAAATCTAGTCCTGCCAATAACCACACTGACACTGCGTTTGAGCAGATATTAATTGACTCACTACCAATTGCTAAAGAACTAGATTGCGAAACTAAATTTTCTGAAACTGTTTGTCCATGTCCCCGAAAAATACATCTCAATCTCAATTACGAGGCTGCAGACGAGCCTCTTTTAGACTCAGAACAAAATTTTAAAGTTAACTTATTATTACTTATTGGACATTGTCATTGCAAAATTGAGTGAAAGGTTTGAAATATTGAGCAAACATAATTATAATTTTTCTTTCCGGGAAAATGTATTGAGTTGGAGAAACTCAGAAAAAAGCTTAAAAACAACGCAATGTTTAAATTAAAAAAAAAAATCTAGCTCTTGAAATGAGAATGAATTATAATTTATTACCAATATTTTTATAAATAAAGACATAACCCCACTCGATATTATAAGTTATATTTAAATTCTAATAATTTACTCTGTGTTTTCCCAAATTTTCTAGGTGTCTAAGGATATATTTAACACTTCCAGTAACAGTAGCTGAAGATAAAAGGTCTTTTTCTAAACATAAATTAATCAAAACTTATCTGCACTCAACAATGGCCCAAGACAGTTTAACAATACTTAAGTATAGAAAAGCAAGTAAAAATAGATACCACCGAAGTAATAAAAACTTTTGCAAATTAAAAGCTAGAAAAATTGACTTTGATATGTGTTATAAAATTGATCTTGTTTGAATACTGAAACCACGTATTTTAACCCGGCACCTGCCACGTGGCTTTGCAAGACGTCAACTGCCACGTGGGGTGCTCACAGCACCCCTTAAAAATGTTCTGTGATCTACTTGTTTATAAACAAAATAATGTGTTCAGTAACACAAGAATATGAAAAAACATGGTTTATTAACTTATTAGCCAATAATATATTATAAAAGTTAATAAATAAAATTAAAAATGTGTTATAAGCAAATTAGTAAGTACTCAGCCATAATAAATGAAGTGAAGTAAAATATCTAAAAAAATTAAGATTTAATGAGTATAGAGTCTATATTAATAAGTTAAATCAGTTATTTCAATAAAAAATGTAAATTTGACCTGTTTATCAAAAACACAAAAGAAAAATTTAAAACTTAAAGTGCCAGATGATGACACCCCAATTTGACTTTAGAGCTACAAGTTCAGAATGACACTATAACCACTTCAAACGCAAACAGATCGATGCTATATAAAATTATAGGAAGCTACTATGACGCACAGCACGGTTACCAAACTTGAAATACCAAATATTTGATAAAAATGTGTTATGGGGTGCTGACAGCACCCCACGTGGCAGGTGCCGGGTTAATATAGTTTAATCAGTTTTAATTTTACCGTAACTATAACCTATATAATTTTCTGAC